>NC_064616.1:542722601-543347601 GCF_023898315.1 Schistocerca nitens
TACAGAGCTCTAGCTAAGCTTCCAAACCACAAGTGAGGCTATCTATCTTCACCACTTCAGGCATTTACCTGTAGGAACTGAGTATGGCCTCTGAATCGGGTGACAGTGGTCATTTCTGACAGCATGAGCCTCTATTTGTAGCCGACTACACTCATTGCGCTCCACTGACACCGGCAAAGCCTGATCCACATCTTGACAGAGACCTCTCGGCTAGCATGGGGAGAGGACAGTGACCTTCCTTCCAATCTGGTTCCTATGCCCCGGCAGGACTACATCACCCACCCACCCCAACGTTGGAGCTCACAGTGCCCAACAAACTACACTTCGCACATTTCCAGACAACAGGCAAGAACTATAATAAGGTTTTTGTATGTACATTGGCTGTCCTGCAACCAGTAACCCCTATCCCTCCTTCGTCTCCTTCTAAGAGATTCGCGACCCCGACCCTTCACGATTCACTACCAGGTGAGTGTGAATCTCCCTTGTCCGACCTATCGGAAGACTCTGCAACTTCGAAGGCCCAAGCAACACTATAGTTAGCACAAGTGGCAACAGCTTTCACCGAAGATGCCTCAGTGCCATGGCAGCCCATGATAACATCCTGGAGTCTGTCGACCGTAGCAAACGCAGCTTCCTCTAGTCTCCAGACGACTGAAAATTCGTCATGGATCCACAGGTAAAAGACGCAGTCCTTATCCATCTGTAACTGTGTTAGACTGCTGAAGAAATACGCTTCTAATCGAAGTAGTCGCCACACAATCTACGAACTGTTGCTCACTCACTCGTCATGGACTCGTGCAATAGTGACATTTTGCACTGACACATAATTAATAGGTCTCGCTTCCGAAATTTTTTGGTAGCGTGATACTTCACTGCAAAGTCTGATAACGCTACACTAACAATCCTAAACGCGCAAACAAGCAGAGAAAAGGAAGCAATATTTCGCAGACCAAAATAAAGCATCTAAAATTCATATCATTGTTATACCTAATAAAACGACTAAATTCATCCCTGTACACAAACTTAGTGCGGCGCTTACCTGAGACTAGACCACTAAACTGGTCAGCTCACGTAACACTAGCGCTCGCAAAATATCAAATGTTCAAAAACTTAATCAACATTAGTCAACACAGGGTTACTGTTTATTATCTCATAAAAGCAAATGAGAGAACAACTAAATTGATACCTACATTCAAAGTAGCTACAACTGCTGCTTAAGGCTTCTCCCTTACCACGACTGGAACTCAAATGTATCGCTATAAACTTCAAAGAATAAACAGCAAGCTCCAAACTTCATAGACAATGCATGGACATTCTCTCCATAAACTAATATTTGACAAACGTCCTATGTCCAGCAACACAAGTCCGCTTATGCTTGTGAGTTAACGAGCATTTCACTCTCATTTAAGTATATGGCCGAAAGAGTCAGCCTTCAGGAATTGTGAAACGAACCTTGTCATCCAGAACTGCGTGCCACAAAGAGCGCAGGTCCTCCAAGAGATGGGGAAACTCACAGGCGTCTATTGTCTATTGAGGCTTAAGCACTGTAGTGTTCAAGTGGGACAGATAAGAACCTACGTCATAGGGAAACCGAGTAGAAGGCGTTTGTGGCCAAGGAGACGCAGCAGTGTTAATTATGGCGGACATAAGATTGGCCAGAAAGGTAAACATTTATGAAAACTATGTAATTCTGTAGTAGTGCAGGGAATGAAGCCACAGTAATTTAAAGTTCCATCCTCCATTAATTTTCAAGGTGATCCCAATTAAACTTGAATATTGATCATATCTATAACAGTTTAGGATTTACTGTTAAAGTGAAATTCACAAGTTTTGTAACAAAGACCTGAATTCTAAAATCTGAACGCTTTCGTCGATCTCAACGATCGACATTTCATGTAGAAGCACATAATTAAATAGACAAATGTTCTAAATATCAACTCTGTAACTTTATTTGCTTAAAAGATACAATAAATTTAAATGATCAGTATTTTCAGTTAAGCATCAGATCATCATCTGGTCCACTAAAACACACTGAACGATGACAGCATTACACTTTATTGAATCATTAGGTTACAGAATATTTGTTGTAATGTTTAGTGCATAATACTCACTTTTGTTGCTTATTTATTTATCAAAAAGCACGTTGGTGCGAGGCTTCTGGTCGTGAAATTCATAGTTAAGAAGGAAATTGTATTGGTTTTATGTTAAAGAATTTGACGTTTATTATGTAATGGATATTATTGTTACTTTATTTTGAACGTGACAGTGGTCAAGGTTTGATTATTGAAATATGTTAAAATGTAAAATAATGTAGAATAAGTTGTAGCCAATCAGATGGACAACTTCAGGAAAAGGAACTGCTCTGGTCAGTTGAGCGAGGATATTCGCGGCGCGCGGGAAATGCGACCGGAAGGGTGATGGTGGGGGGGGGGGGGGGGAGGGACAGTGCTGGTGCAGACGCAAAAGCGGACTGTCCATGCTGGAGACAACAAGGGGACATTTCGGATTGAGACGCGAGAGCGGACAGTCGGTCTTCATGCAGCTAGGTAGTAAAACGACTACGAAAATTTCGCGTTGTGTGTTATGGCGGGACTTAGTCTCTGAGCGGTGTGAACTCTAACTTTTATGTAAGTGACGAGGTTGAGTATCGGACTTATGTTTCTCGATGAGATTGCGAATAATCAAATTCTGTCAAATGGATATGGGCTCGAGTGTAACAGTAACTCTAAATACGACGATTTTCGCTATTAGTTTGCTTTCTGAATAAACACCATTCTAATCAAATCGCAACTGAGTGGCCTAATTTAGCTCCCGATATTATTATTACGGTTGTTATATATTGTATTATCTTTGTATTTCGCAAATTTGCCACCAGCCAGACAATTTAACCAAAGGGTGACAAGTGTCTAATTTACTGCATGTAATGTGACTCGAGCGGTTCAACCCCTACGCAAGTTTGAGCGAAGACATTTAGATGAGGGGGCACAGCATGTGAGCCCGAACATCTTTGGGATGTAAGCTAGCATGCTGAATTTTGGAAGCAATACTTTGGCTTGTCGTGTTCGGAAACGCCAGCAGTCCAATTTTACTGTAGCTGACCGAGAATAATATGGGCTTGGAAACTGTTTAGTGAAAATTTGTTAATTTCGTAGGACGCAGACAAAACGAAGTGTGTCTGTTGGTTGTAGAGCGCTGAAATATTTTTTATTTGCGCACCATGGTTTCTCTGTTCCTCTTCCCTTATTACGTATTATAATTTTCATTAATTTTTTACAGAGTGTGTTTCTGTGTTGTATGACCACTTCGTATTGCTGTTTGTTAGCAAACCATTGTTGTAGATGTACAGTAAGTAAGCGACGCCTCCGTCGGAGGTTGAAGTTGCCTTCTCCTTGGCAAGTAGCCAGAGTGACCCAAAAGAGCAGAGAATGAAAGGCAGCTGGTAGTCATAGAAGAGACGGACTGCTTCAATCAGAAATGCACATATTATCATAAAGGATGGACAGCGCTGTTGTTTAAGTTATTTAATGGTGAAATAAAGGGTTCTACATTATTACTTGGTGCCTAGTCTTTGCGTCGCTTTGGTGAATAATAAGCCTTACATTATGGACGCATCGTGTGTTCTTTTATTTGCAAGTTGCATATTCACTCTCAGACGATGAACCATGTTGATGTTATTGTCCGTGGGTAGCATCCTGTTTGCTTGTTCAAAAGAAGATGCTACAGAACACGTGCAGCAGGCGGTGAGTTAAACATTTGAACTAAATATAACTGATTTTAGTGAGGTCGTTTTCAGTGGTTTATGATCTTGTCCATAACGTTTAAAGACGTATAGATACTTTTAGCAGTCCACGTGTAAATAATATTGACCTTGGGTCAATATTATTTGTTTCTGTAAGCTGTATCTAAAGAAAATAAGAAATCAATAAGGGGCTAAAAAGGAAAAAGGAGAAAAGAAGGAGAGAGAAGTGGAGGCGTAAAATAATTTTGAGTACTGATTTATATAATTAAGAGCCGGCCGAAGTGGCCGTGCGGTTAAAGGCGCTGCAGTCTGGAACCGCAAGACTGCTACGGTCGCAGGTTCGAATCCTGCTTCGGGCATGGATGTTTGTGGTGTCCTTAGGTTAGTTAGGTTTAACTAGTTCTAAGTTCTAGGGGACTAATGACCTCAGCAGTTGAGTCCCATAGTGCTCAGAGCCATATTTAATTAAGAGAATATTAAAAAAGGATGACCGATTTTGTGGTGAATGACACCTAATAAATATCATCACAAAAATATTCGTAATTCTAAATTTAGTACTTCAAACAGCTAACCAGCTTCTGTTGCTACCAATCTAACTACAACTGTTTACATACACTTCATTATAGTTTCTGTTTTTTGCCATCCGTGTCATACAACTGCGCAACCATCACTTGCACACTCTGAGACTATGCAGAAAATCGGAGTTTTGGCTCTCGCCAAAGCAGAGCAAATGTTTAATTAGGTGCACACATGAGACACACACCACCTATTAGCCGAGCTAATTCTAATTGCAGAGATAGTCGAGCAAGCACATTGCTACCACAAAGAAGCATTCATCGACAATGAAATTACAGCCACATAAAATTCCATAAAGCATCACGTTCCAGCAGACAATACAAAACTAGGAAGACTGACTTGAATATGAGCTTTTC
Source organism: Schistocerca nitens (assembly GCF_023898315.1). Classification (NCBI taxonomy): domain Eukaryota; kingdom Metazoa; phylum Arthropoda; class Insecta; order Orthoptera; family Acrididae; genus Schistocerca; species Schistocerca nitens. Next base: position 542,727,273 of record NC_064616.1, read on the forward strand.
CGAGCAAGTACAGTCAATGTGTAACAACGTTGTGCTCTTTTTGAGCCTCTGCTTCTGGCATTCAGGGAACTGAGTTACGGAAATCGAGTTACCTTCCACTTTGTGTTAATTTCTGTAGCTTTTCTCAGTCACCTGTGTCTGTTTTCTCATAGAAAGCTTATTGACTACCCGATTCTCACATCTGTGCTTGGTGCCTAGTCTTTGAGTCGCTTGGGTGAATAATAAGCCTGACATTATGGACGCACCACGCGTTCTTTTATGTGCATGTTACGTTTTCACTCTCAGATGATGGACTACGTAGGACGCAGAGTTCACATCTCTATAGACATTCACAAGTGTCTTTATAGATTTTCCCAGATTAATAGTTCTTGGTAGTGTCTTCGGTTTGCTGCCGGATTCCAACATCAACGTTTTGATCTTAGGGGCCGGTAGCAAACCCGAGGAGACTGGAAAGAGATGTGTATGATATTGCAGCTGCTCACCATACAGTAACTCTTAGTTGAAGTGTGAAGTTAGCAGCGTAAATATTATACGTAATTTTACTCATAAAGTTAAATAATCAAATGTGTACACATTACCACTGGGTTACCCAACATGGGGAGTTAAACCACAACGAGAATAACATCTCTGTACTTCACTACAAGGCGGCATCAGCAATATTCATGTGTCTACATGCGTTTCTTTTCCGGACAAGATTCCTTCTCTTCTGAAACACAAGAAAATTTTAGTTTTCTTCATTACAGTCAAATTCATCGTCAAATATGGAGGTTGCCGTTTGAGATGACGTACTCTCTTACATCCAATGAACGTTCAGCACATTTCTGAACACTATGCATTGAAGATTATTGTCGGTACGATCTTCGTATGTGATTATTGTGAGCTGCATTCGTTCCCAATTGCAACAGCTTGTGATGGTGACAAGTGGCAAATACTACTTACGCAAGCAAGACACAACATCTGCAAGATCAGTATCGTTTTTAGACGAGAAGTAAAAAATGACCGCACAAATATAGAACACACTTAAAAAGAGTGTGGTGTCAAATAAAGAATCGATCCGCTGATTATCCATAAGAGTTATTTCTTGTTTGTGAGCCTTGTAGACGTGAGGTTTTCAGATTCCCACAAAACATTACATTCCTTTGAAGCTCGTCACGGTTTAGGTGAATTTCACAAGAATATTCTTCGACATTCTATGTTCTATATATGTGGAACAGTCTAACATCTATTTCTATATGTATTTGCATTGAAAATGCTTAAAGCTGTAAGTTTCAAAGTCAGAATTACACATTAAAAAGAACAATTAAAAACTTGGTATTCAATTACGATTGTAAGCAGCAAAGGAAAATATTTAATGGAACGTAATAATTGTCTGCGTTGTGGTTAAGGTTTTGAGAAATGTCCTTGAGATAAAAACATCTAGCAACCAAGAAAGGTTTCACTTGAGGGAATAAAAGAGTAAACGGTAACTATACGATAAAAGAGTATTGATAATTGAGTAACGGTTCATACAGCTTCAATTTGACTTAATATTTGTAGTGTACTCAACGATTTTTGAAATACTGCTGGCGTGTAAGGCATTTCATTAAGATTCGTGACTGCAGCCGGATAACGTCAACTTCGTGCCACGATATATTTCGGCTGAGAGCCATTCAACGCTCTTCGGGTGAGTGTTTTGCACTGGAGATTGCTAGTTCACCTCAATAACCTTATACCAAAAACTGATACGGAGACGCATGCGCCAAGGCAGCCGCTACGTGACTGACCCCTATCGCTCTTTCCGAAATTGGCGGGCAGGCGCATGCGTAATGATGATGCTACATGCACGATCTTTGTCGGAATGTGCACTCGCGATGTTGAAATTCAGATGTCAAAATTAATTAGATTAACTGCAGACAGACGTATCACTGGTCATAATTTTTTATCTGGATAAGTTAAAGAAATCACCGGTTCCCTTGCTTATCCAAGTGAAAGCCGCCATCACGATTAATAAGAGCTTGTGCTAAACGCGTTTCCATCGATTCTTTAATTAATGAATCCTAGACGGATTTCGTCGAGGCCAAGATTTCCATTGCAGATTAATCCATGGAATGTCCTGTGGAATCACAATGCTCGGCTATGGCTGAATTACGTGCCTGCAAAGGGCTAGTGTGGCGACCACGCACTGTGCGCGTTGTCTGACCAATGTAGGCATTGCCACATTGGCAAAATATTCTTTACATTCCATCCGTCCGTAATCCTAAATCGTACTTTGTCAAAGTGGGAAGAGAACACGTCTATATAATTGGGAGGGAGATTACTTTGACATGATGTTACCTTAAGATTCTGCCTAATTTCGACGAAGCATTGCTGAAGTACGAGAGGAACCCCCTGGACTTGAATCACTCCTCCTCTTGATCCTGCAGGTGGTCACGTTTCTTCTTGCTTAAACCTGTGCTAAACTGATGTGAAGAATATCCATTATCATTCAGCACTGATTTTAGGGGTCCCATCTCCTTTCCAAAACTGTGTTCTTCATACACAACATGTACCCTGTGCACTAACTTCCGAAGAACGCCCATAGCTTGTGATGGGTGATGGCAGCTCGACGCCTGAAAATACAGGTCTGAATGTATGGACTTACGGTAAACGGAATGTCTCAATGATACATCCACTTTTCGACTGACCAAGACGTCCGGAAACCGCAAACAGCCGCCCTTCTCCACTCCCATCGTAAATTTGATATTCTCGTGGATAACATACAAATATTCCAAAATGCTTGACAGTTTATCTTCAGCGCGAGGACACACTACAGAATAACATCCACATATCGCACGAAGGATTTTGGTAAAATTCTGCCGCATTAAGCGCCCTCTCCTCAAAGCCTTCCATAAAAATGTTTCAGACCAGAGGTGAGAGATGACTACCCATGTCAACACCATCAATTTGCTCAAAATGCTCACGGTTGAATAAAAAGTGGGCTGAGACAAGTGTATGACTGAATAGCGCTGTATCAACGAAGTAATTCACTTAAAGGTAGTGCGGTAGTTTTCAACGCATTCAGTGTTCATGGAGTCGTATACTCTGAACAATGATGTAATTTTTCTGGTGCATTCAGTGGTATGTGTGATCCCTGACTGCAAAATACTTCACAAATACGGACAGTATTAAAGAAAATGAAGTTAAATAAAACGATCGCATGTCATTGCCGGCCGGGAGGCTCCATTCGAGGAAGTTCGGGCACCGAGTGCCAGTATTATTACAGTCGACGCCAGAATGGGCAACTCCCGTGCCGCTGATGAGGATGAAATGATGATGAGGGCAACACAACACCCAGTGCAGTGCACGACCGGAGAAAATCTTCAACGCGGCAGGCAGTCAAACGCGGGCCCGCTGCGTCGGAGGCAAGCACGTAAGCACTCCGCTGAAAAGGCGGACAGTAATACAGGAATAATAAATTAAAATGTTACCAATCATGTGGCAGTTTTATAGCGTGGACAGCGGAAATGTAGTAAGAAAATAAACTTTTTTCCTTTCGTTATTTTGTGATGGTTTATTGCACGTCTCTAAGTGCTCTCCTTCTCTGAAATTCTGCGTAACAAAGTATAGCTACTCCTGTGTGGTGTGCTACACTGCTTCCTCATCCCCACCCCAATGCCTTTAATGCAGGGTAATTCTTACCCCCACAGCAGTTCTTTCAAGATCGTAAAGGACGTGTGTATTAAGTTTGGTTGAAATAGGTTAGGTGGTTAAGATGAGATGTGGAATATTCATTCTCACATACATACATACAAACAAACAAACGTAGACCCATTTTTAAAATTTGTGTAGATTCTCTAAATTGAGTACTCACAGAAAAAAAAATATTACGAGGACATGTTGCATTGTGTGGTTAAAGGAAGAAGTACACACAAAATTATGTTCTGATTACTGAACTCATATAGGTTTAGAACAATCTGCTTTCTACAGGGCTGCTCATCTTCGTAACAACGTAGCTTCTAAAGTGGCCTCTCTCGAAGAACTTGGCTTGTGCTTCAGTTTAGAGGCAATTTATTTACGCGTACAAAAGAACAGGCAGTAAAACGGGATGGAATTCAAATACAGAATACTGCTATGGCAATCATTACGAAGTAGACAAACTTTTTGTAAGATACCGCTCGTTTGGATACTTCCGATATATCAATGAAATTGACTTCTTTAAGCTTCCTCTGCCTTCCGTTAACAGGTTACCTAATTTTTTGTTTGCGTATATACGAAGATTGTGATGTGTTGCTGAGAAACAATCAACATAATGTTAAAATGAAAAAGAAAACAAGAAAAAAGCTCTTCGAGTCAGAGAAAAGTTTTTGTAGTAGTTGCAAGCACCTCTGACGTTTGCCAACCATGTGGATGGGAAAATATTTCTCGCTCCTGCAACACTGTGGGTGAAGGTATGTTTCGACCAACGCTAGTATGATCGGTGGAGCAGCGCAGATGAAGAGATGTCACATTGGGTGCCTGCTCCCAGACACCTCCTTGGCTCTTCTGTTTCCCTAGCAACGCTCTGCAGAGCTGTGCAGCCACCTTCGCGAGCTCAAACACCTGTCAGACAGGCAATGCACGTGAAAATCCGACTGCTTGACCATTCCCTGCGTAATACACTTGTACGTGAAGACACTCTCTCTCTCTCTCACACACACACACACACACACACACAGGCATACACACACATTCACATCATTTACTTCAACAAAATCTTAAATTCATGGTGCATTACGAATTTGTCCTTTTTGAGCATCCGTAATTCAACAGGACGTGGCTTGTTCTGTATAATGCTAGGTTGAATACATCAACTCTGGAAATATAATTAAAAAGATTGATTACTAACCAAAATACGATGATACGATATTTCTTCTCAGTTATCTGAGTGGTCCGAGGAACATTTAACTAAGAGAACCCCAGTATGTTTCACTGGTTTCACTGTACGGCGAATGTTAAATAGAAACAGAAGTGGGCAAATTTCGAGAATCTGAATTTGCGTTAAAGAACTGTGAGATCATTAGATTGCAGCCAACGTGTATCCCGCATGGGTATCATGAGAAGAAGACAAGAGGGTTTGGATGAGTACAAAGGCATACAGATAGTCATTATTTCTCCTTTCTGAATAATCGAATGAACAATGGTACAATGCATCCTGAGCCATCCACTGTAAACTAGCTTGTAGAGTGTATGTGGAAGTATGAGACATCAGTAAATCTGTTAGAATCTTTCAAGTGGTCGTACAAGAGAATACTGTTCAGCGTGACGGTCTATTTTCGAAAATGAAAACGGTTACCATTGTGAGTTAATAATACATAGGACTCTATCGCTTCTACACGAAAAACTGTTCTCTCGTTGAAAACATTGCTGTGAAACTCTGGTATCGTTAGTTACGCTAAATGTGAGGAATGAACTGTCTAAAATTTTGGTTTAAGTCATTTGCATTTAATTATTTTACTGAGATTTTAAGTAAGTATTTTTGAGTCAATTGCAGTAATTACGTACTCCATGAATTCCCCAAGACCTCTAGTGTCGAATAGCGAAAATAATTGAGTGCCATAAAAGAGTGAAATTCGCTAGTATTCATATCCGTAATTGAACTATAGCGAATGCTATAGATTCAACCTGGAATGGAAAAATCTGATAGACTTACTGTGAACTCGCAGAATAGTTTGCATTAACTTTAACGAGGTCTCTGTGTGCTGAATAATGTTGTTAATAGCCTCTGTAGCCATAGAGTTGTTACATAGTATTGAATTGATCTTTACAGTGAAGATATATTCGATGGAACAATCATATTCAAAGATCATCATTGACCTTTATGAAAGATTCTGAGACAAACGCGTTGCGTTCTTTGTGCCTAATAAGAAGGAGGCGAAGTTTTCAACACAAAATAATCGAAGTATGGACCAACTTCGCCACGTTGCGTTTGGGACAGTAACTGGAGTGTTTTTTTTATAAAATGATCTTTCAAACAAAGATAATTTTTCAGTCAGTTTGTAGCTCTGCTCTATACTTTCAATACTATATACACATTTCCGCACAAACGTATGAGACTCTATAGAACTGCTTCACTTCATAAAAATCCACTAACCTGCAAGGTTACCATGTTCCAGGAACATGTGTGTATTTCACTTTAAAACCATTAATGTTACAAAAGTATATCCAGAAAGTAGGATAACATTAAAACACAGATTCTGGTATCTAAATAATTATGGGTGGAAGAATGTCTTTTACATATAATTAGACTAGACACTCCTGACGAACCTAAGCATTTCAGTTCTGTAAGCTTTGTCCCCTTTCCACTGACAGGTTTTTTTTCCTTTATTGAACTTCAGTCCCCCATATGGGGGGGGGTGACTGTAAAAATGGTGTTAAAAATCTGAAAAGCCTACACAAAAACCACACAGTGTGACGACTATAGAAACACAAAGCGAAATACGGCCGGAGCAAATAGTTGCTATGGGCGACAGAGGACATAACCAACACTGAAAACAACACTATACACAAGTCCAGCACACAGTTAAAATCAGAGCTCTTGATGTCACTAGAGAACAGCACCAAACACAACACTGATGTAGAACAGTGACGATGATGAACTATCTGGAAGGACCTGCCAGGGGTATGGAGACGAGGGAGAAGGGAAGAAAGGAAGATTGGTGTTGCTAGAGGGAGGTAGAGAGGGGGAGACAGGTGGGGGGAGCGCCGAAGGGGGCCAGGGAGGAAAGGATAGGGGAGGGAGACTGCCGAAGAGGGGGTGCGGAGATTCAGGATGGGGGAAGGAGGAAAACCCACTCTGGGGGAAGGAGGGGAGAGGAAAATTAGGGGCCCTGGGAAGGCGGTCGGCAAGGCCAGGCTACAGTTGGATGGAAGGATAGGGGTCACAGTGAAGTTCATCATCCGGGAGTGGGAGGTTCTGGAAATTGCCATGATGAAGGACGTGGAGGGTGTGGAGGTGGAGAGAGGGAGGCATAAAGTGATAGAGGCGCAGCAACGGGCTGGGGGCCGAGAGGAAGGAGGACACCAGGGGGAGGGTGGTAGGGGATCAAGCCTGTGGACAGTGTAAAGGATGTGGATATGTTGGAGGAAAAGTAGGAGGTGGGGGAAGGGGATGAGGTCATACACGAGTCGTGTGGGGGACAGAAGTTGGATACAGATGACAAGATGGAGCACGTGGCATTCCAGGATTTGGAGGACCTCGTAAAATTGGGGGTGGGGGGGGGGGCGGAGATCCATGCAACGCTCGAATGACAGAGGACAGGACAGATGAGGGAATTCTAGGTGTGGAGGATGGTGGAAGGATGCAATTCTCATGTCCTGCCAGAAAGGAGTTTCAAGAGGCCCAGGGGGGAATCGACTTCCTGCTGGATGGTCAGGAGATGAGGGTTCCAGGTAAGGTCACGGTCAATGTTGAGGCCAAGGTATTTCTGGGTGGGGGTGAGCTTGATGGGACGACCATAAGTGGTTACGTAGAGATCATGGAGATGGAAGGAGAGCATGTTGAGGCCTATGACGATTGCCTTGGTTGTGGAAGGGTTGATACGAAGCGACCACTGGTTGCACCAAGTAGTGAACTCGTCAAGGTCTGTTACACTGATAGGCAAGCAGGATTCTTTACATATTTATGAAGACAGCGATATACAGCTGAGAATTTATTGCTGTATAAGTTACGCTGGTCTTAGGCTCTCGAGACACAGAGACTCATGATAGATCCAACTAACAGTAGAATTCTTGCCTTAGTTTCCTACTGCCAGTCACATCTCCTAGGCTACTCTGTATCCCGAGTAATGCCGTTATGAATGTGCTGTCACCTGCCGCCTAACATCATGCGACAGTCAGGCAATGAACATAAAAGGCCGATCAGGGTTTCCTGCCTTCAGATAACTCTTACTCTTCCAGGAGAAAACACACATTCAAAATGAAAAGCGCTGATTATTTACTTTACCAAAATCGAAGATCTCGACCGGATTCTACTTTCTGTCGTCTATGTGTAGTTAAAACCTGTAGGGGACTAGAAAATTTTATTACTTACAGCGATGAAAAAAGGCCCGTAGGAATAAAAGACTGACTGTCCCTCATTGACGCGATAAATATGACCATATATTCAATGGAGAAATAACAGAAAACAGCATCACTGATCTTTACGAAAGGTACTGAGATTACACTGCTGCCTTCTTTTACATTATAATAAGAACGAGTCAATTTACAATACAACATAAAGGCAATAAAGAAATATCTACCCAGCGAAAGACTCTGGAATGTTATAAATGTTGCTGCTATTATGTAACCTATGCTGTACAAAGATCACTCACGTGCAGACGACTTTCCAGACAGCTCCTTCTCTTGTCTGCCCTCTAAGTTCGTGTTGGCGTCTAAGAACGACACTCAAACGAGAACCGCCACTACATTTCATATTTCAAAGAAGTTTGTGCGATCATCACATGTAGTGCTAGGAACATGTTCCCACCAGTCGTAGTGAAGCATTCATCCTAGAACTAACTCCTGCATATTTCATTAATATGTTAACAGTACGTTCAAACTGAAGCAAAAATATGATTTTAGTGGGACACGAGAAATTTTCTGCTTCGAGTCAAATGAGACTTAAAATTCGCTGTAGTTTTAAATTGATGTTGAAATCTTTGTAGTAACTTACGAGATTTTACCTGTGAGTTTCCTTATTAACTTTTATATTGTCAGGCATAGTTTGAACATGTAACTAATATACAGCGTAGTCTACAGGTCTACAGTAGATTATAATCAACTGAAAAGCAAGATTTTTCATTGAAAGTGTCATCATAAAAACTGTTTTAAATTTCTAAATGGAACTCAATGTTTATGACATTATGTGAAAGGACATATTTTCCATTGATAACAAAGTTCATTGAGTCCATGCAAAATGAATTCCTTCCTTCTAGTATCACTGTAAACATCTTAATTTACTCCAGGTACATGTCTTGCAGAGAGCTTTCCTCAGACAAACTGGCCCACAGCTGTTGTAGCTGGCTCTTGCTGTCCTTCATGCTGGCAATGTGACTACTTTGACGTCAGAACTGATCCAGCTCACGTTCTATAGCAGAGACCCATGGGTAACTTTCTGGCCGTGGGAGTATCTGAACGTCACGGAGATATGATTCTTCACTTTCTCCAGGTATATTTCTTGCTCAAACAGTCCACTGGTGAACTGCCAGTCCATAGTGTTTAACAGGCCAATATTTCGGCGATCAGAGATGTCGCGCTGACGAACTGAGGTTGTTAGGGCGGGCGGCCATCTTAAATCCCCTCCCCTCTCGAGGTGTTCTCTTCACGGTCCGCGCCCGTACGTCAGCGATCGGTGAGACAGATGGCACCGTGGGCCATGGGGTACATAGGAAGAAAACGCACACCGACATGTATTTGCAAGCGGATAGCTGCCTCCACCTTGCGCAGAGGAATGGGGTGCTAAAAACACTGGTGCACAGGGCGTGCAGTATTTCTGACGCAGAGTGTCTACCCCAAGAGCTGTAATACCTCAAAACTGTATACTGGAAAAACGGATACTCGGAACGGCAGATCAGACTCGCTCTCCGACCGACCTCCACAGTACAGCGTGTGGAGATCGAAGAAATCACGAAGAAAGAGATAGGCACTGCCTATTTACCGTATACTGGCGCACTGTCAGGGAAAATAGGACGAATATTGAGGTTCAAAATAGTTCAAATGGCTCTGAGCATTAGTCCCCTAGCATTTAGAACTACTTAAACGTAACTAACCTAAGGACATCACACACATCCATTCCCGAGGCAGGATTCGAACCTGCAACCATAGCGGTCGCGCGGTTCCAGACTGTAGCGCCTAGAACCGCTCGGCCACCCCGGCCTGCGAATATTGAGGAAACACCGAGTAGAAACTGTCTTCTGCCCACCAAATAAAACACGAGCATTATTGGGAAGTGTCAAAGACGATCTCGGTTTGCGGAAGGTCGGCATATACTAGATTATGTGCCAATGTGTGAAGACTTATATTGGACAGACAGTGCGCACCATGGAAGACCATTGTCGAGAACATCACAGGCACACTCGATTTGCCGCGTGGGATTAGCCGAGCGGTCTAAGGCGCTGCAGTCATGGACTGTGCGGCTGGTCCCAGCGGAGGTTCGAGTCCTCCCTCGGGCATGGGTGTGTGTGTTTGTCAAAAATGGCTCTGAGCACTATGGGATTCAACTGCTGAGGTCATTAGTCCCCTAGAACTAGTTAAACCTAACTAACCTAAGGACATTACAAACATCCATGCCCGAGGCAAGATTCGAACCTGCGACCGTAGCGGTCTTGCGGTTCCAGACTGCAGCGCCTTTAACCGCACGGCCACTTCGGCCGGCCTGTGTTTGTCAAATGGTTCAAATGGCTCTGAGCACTATGGGACTTAACATCTGAGGTCATCAGTCCCCTAGAACTTAGAACTACTTAAACCTAACTAACCTAAGGACATCACCCACATCCATGCCCGAGGCAGGATTCGAACCTGCGACCGTAGCTGTCACGCGGTTCAGGACTGCGCGCCTAGAACCGCTTGTGTTTGTCCTTAGGATAATTAGGTTAAGTAGTTTGTAAGCTTAGGGACTGATGACTTCAGCAGTTAAGTCCCATAAGATTTCACACACATTTGAACATTTTTAGAACACTCGACTTGGGTACCAAAACAAGTCGGCGGTCGCAGAGCACTGTTTGTCCGAAAATGACGGAATGACTACCAACATACCAGGGTCTTGGCACAGACATTTAATTACTGGGACAGTGTCGTTAGAGAGGCTATCTAAATTCGTTCCAGGCAGGGACTCATCAACGGAGATTGCGGCTACAACCTCAGCAGGGCAATTGAACCAACAGTGAGTCTAATTAAAAAGACGCTCAGCAAAGGAAAGGAACGGGCGACTAGGGCGGACGAGGCGATTACACCGACGCCACCACGACGTCGACGCCAGCGTCTCACCGACCGCTGACGAGCGGGCACGGACCGCAGAGAGAACACCTCGCGAATAGAGGGGATTTAAGACGGCCGCCCGCCCTCAGGAGCTCAGTTTGTCAGCGCACCTGATCTCCAAAATATTGTGCCCGTTGCACACTATGGACCGGCAGTACACCTGTGGACTGTTCGATCACGGAGATAACTCATAGAGACGCGTATCATGCTGTGCCGATGAGTGGCACTTTCTCCAATTATCCCCTCCTTGACCCGCCCCGGTAGCGCCATCGGGAGTCGTGAAGGAGGGAAGGTGCGTGCAGCCAGTGCTAAGTCTGATGGCAGAGGCCGGTGCTGCAACACAGTGGTGTCCCGGTAGGCGCATACAAGTAGTTCTGGCTCTCTAAAGTAATTATATGGCGAACAACACTGCTTTGGGTTTTGGACTACCTAGTGCTTACCTGGACTCATGGCTTACTCTGCATGCGGAGATGTCTTATAGTTGAGAATGAAGACGGAGAAACTAGAAGATTATTAAGCTTCCTTACAGGAGTAATACGATCCTATACGCGCAGCCAGGATGGGATTGATTTGGAAGGTGAAGTTCAATACTCCTACATCTAATACTTCTGCTGTGTTGATATACGTCAGTCATTAGGTGGTTTAAGTTACTAGTGTATTAGAAGTGAATTCTTGTTAATACTGTCATTGTAATTACCGTGTAACTCGGGGCTCGTGGTGACTATCAGTTGTGACACTTTTGTTTTCCAAGTGTTAATTATTGTTCGTTAAGATTGTGTAAAGGAATATCTGATTTATAAGGTGTTGGATGGACATTGGAGGTCCAGTAAATGTTTAGCTTGAGAAGATCCGATGTTAGTTTAGCATCGACTGGGGAGCCACGGCTGTCAACAATACCAGGACCCCAGCGGATTGGGACCGCTTGATTGTGCTGACTGAGGTTCGGTCACAGGAAATTACCTTTCTAGGGCAAAGTCTGGCATTTTATAACAGTTTACACTGCTGTTATAGCATTTGCTCCTGTCGTAAGTTTTGAATATTTGCTTGCTTCAAGGTGCGTAAATGGTGTCTTAAAATTTATTGTTTAATATTTATTTACTGTTGATGGAGTTTGTTTGTATTATGAGCCTCAGATTCAAAAAAAAAAAAAAAGATATAGTAGCTTTACCAGAGTGGGATAAGAATTTAGAACTTTTACAAGAAGTATTTGATGAAATTGTTTTTCTAACTTTTTTAAATTTTTGGTTACGAATTCTACTAATTGGAAGTAATTTTACTTTGAAGGGAATTTTCTTTAATTCGTCCGCTTGGATTTAAAAACCTAGAGAAGTGCTATTAATGTTTAGTTTTAATAGATGGTTGAAAATGGTGGTCTGCCTTTTGAGACCCATTGCTCGCTCCACTGCCCACTTGGTACCAAATGGTAGCAGTGCGAAAAGATTGGGTCTGGTAGAGCAGGCTAACAAGTTATTACTCAGCTTACTGTTCTGTTTCAGGTTGACTATGGCGACAGTGAGAGGCCACACACGCGTGCGGAGATATCAGTTATTGTACAAAATTAGAAGCGGCATGAATTCACAAGAAACAGTCGATGAATTGGTACAGCAATTAAGACTAATTATGGGAAAAGCCGATCGTTATTAAAGTTCCCCACAGCGAGGTATGTCAGCGCATCGAATCTGTGAACGCGGGGCTTCGCCAGTTTGAAATCCAGAAAGAGCTGTTTCGTGAATCGAGAACTACTGCTGGTCGACTTAGGCGATTGCTAGTGCGTTTCAAACATTATAAGGACAGTTTGGCTGATTTCATTGGAGTGGTGATGTTACCTGCCCATTGCAACAGAGAATGAGACAGCTCAAGGTTACCAAGATATCAAGGGGTGCTTTTGACAATTTTTGATAGGTTACCTTACCTTTCACAAGAATAAATCATACGGTGTATAGACTTATCGCACAACTAGGTAACTTGTATATCTGAATTTTAAAATTATTAGATGTCCAAGAGCAGGGAATGGTGACGGGCTTATCTCATGTGGAACTGTTACAAATATTGGCCATTAACCTGGGAGAAGCCTTGGGAAAATGGATGTAAGAAGTGTTAGATCATAATCCAAGTACTGAAGAGCTGCGAAGGGATATTTTCAAGAGGGTAATTCGACATAGAAACATAGATATATAATAAAACACATACCAGATGGGTCTAAACCGCCAGCTAGGAAAATGGTTTTTTGTACAACATCTAGGACATTTCAGTAAGTTAACGACCTACTAAGACAAACGCACATCATAATTTGATGAGAAGCGACAAAGCAAGAAGTAACATAGAATTCCTAACACCGCGATACGTTTTCATTGTGGACAAGAAGGCCATATAGCGCCGAGGTGTAATAGTGTTAAGCAACCAGAATTACGTAATTATACTAATGAGTTTAAACAGAATGTGTAGTGTTGGGTGAGGATAAAGAGGACACGTGCAACGAACATGCAGACGCAGTAAGATGAGAGGCAAAACTGATTGACGGTATTTAAAAAGGGCCGCTCGTAAGATTATGTAATGTTTCCCCCAGGTTATGACTATACGGGGAATTCCTACCAGAGAACCGTGGAATCTGCCTTTTGTATGATGCGATATTAATGAAGAACTTATTTGTGTACTGCTTTATACAGGAAGTACGATAACACATGTGGATAAACAATGGTTTAAGACAGTGAAAGTGGCCTGCCGTTAGTAAGCAAACTGTAAAGTATACGGAGCTAATTAAACTTGCATGGAAGTAGTTGAATACATACAGGGAAAAAGTAAGATAGGGCAGTAAAAGCGGAACAGTAAAGTAAGACTCATAAAAGCTCTTACACTTCCATGTGTTTCAGGATCTGATTTCATGGGTAAAGTCAGTCTGATTCATAATTGGGCAAATAAAAGATCCTGGTTTCGATTTACGCCACATTAAAAATTAACCCTTTGTTAATATAACAAGAAGAAGGAGTTAGAGAACGGAATAACAGAAGAAAACTTTACAAAGAGGTAGACGGTGTAACTCAACAGAAACCGGATCCATCTGAGCACTTACAGATGAATGTCAAATGTAACGTTTTGCGAATATGCGTACGCCAAAATTTTCCTGACGTACCCACAACGAAACCAGGTGTTACATACTCGCTTAAATTCACCACTGAAGACACCGACAAAATTCCTTAGTGGTAATCACCTTATCGCTTGACCCCGCCCCGTATGAAAATACTAAAACAGTTAATCTGGAAACTTAGAAAAAGAGGAATTATGATCTTTGAAGCCACATTACGAAGCATCGAAACCTAATGGCGAAAGCAGGCCAGTAGTAATTATAGAGCATTAAATAGAAAAATATTGCCTGCTCAGTTCCACTTGCAGATTTACATTACGTTCGACTGTTTCAAAGACGCAAAACGTTTTACAAAAAATGGTTGAAGTGGCTCTAAGCACTATGGGATTTAACATATGAGGTCATCAGTCCCCTAGCCTTAGACCTACTTAAACGTAACTAACCTAAGGACAGTACACACATCCATGCCCGAGGCAGGATTAGAACCTGCGACCATGGCAGCAGCGCCGTTCCGGATTAAAGCGCCTAGAACCACTCTGCCGGCAAATATTTTACAATATTATACCTTAATCAACGTATAATCAAATTCCACTAAATGAGAAATCCAAACCTCTTGCTCCATTCGCTACGGGATGGAACGTCTATGAATTTAATCGAGTGCCGTTTGGATTGTCGAATGAAGGTGCAGTTCTTTCTCAGTTGATGGATCTTAAATTCCATGATATAAAATTTAATTGTGGACATAACCGTTTAGATGATTTGGCGATCTACAGAATGGATACTATGATACGTATGTTAGATGTGAAAGAAATATTTCCGCCTTTACTACAAGTTGGCCTAACTGTAGATCCGGATAAACTGCAAGTAGCCTGTTCCACAGTACAATTGCTGGGTCAGATAATCACTCCCGAAGGGGTAATCATAGACCCGGAAAGAATAAAGACTATATAACACTTTAAATATTTTAAGACTGCAAAGAAGTAGCACGTTTGGGACTAGAGCATTTTTAACAAAATTTGTTTTGGATTGTGCTATTAGTGTTGCACCACTGAAAGATATCCGAAAGAAAGGACATAAATTTTAATGGAGGGAAGCGCAAAGCGCAGCATTCGAGGACATCAAAGAATCACTGAGTACGGCACTAATTATGATGCTCCCTGATTTAAAAATAATTATTTAGAAAACGTATGTCTCACATGGTGGTATTGGAGCAGTGCTTCTGCAAGTTATTGATGAGAAACATCGACCTACATCTACATCTACATCTACATTCATACTCCGCAAGCCACCCAACGGTGTGTGGCGGAGGGCACCTTACGTGCCACTGTCATTACCCCCCTTTCCTGTTCCAGTCGCGTATGGTTCGCGGGAAGAACGACTGTCTGAAAGCCTCCGTGCGCGCTCTAATCTCTCTAATTTTACATTCGTGATCTCCTCGGGAGGTATAAGTAGGGGGAAGCAATATACTCGATACCTCATCCAGAAACGCACCCTCTCGAAACCTGGCGAGCAAGCTACACCGCGATGCAGAGCGCCTCTCTTGCAGAGTCTGCCACTTGAGTTTATTAAACATCTCCGTAACGCTATCACGGTTACCAAATAACCCTGTGACGAAACGCGCCGCTCTTCTTTGGATCTTCTCTATCTCCTCCGTCAACCCGATCTGGTACGGATCCCACACTGATGAGCAATACTCAAGTATAGGTCGAACGAGTGTTTTGTAAGCCACCTCATTTGTTGCTGGACTACATTTTCTAAGCACTCTCCCAATGAATCTCAACCTGGTACCCGCCTTACCAACAATTAATTTTATATGATCATTCCACTTCAAATCGTTCCGCACGCTTACTCCCAGATATTTTACAGAAGTAACTGCTACCAGTGTTTGTTCCGCTATCATATAATCATACAATAAAGGATCCTTCTTTCTATGTATTCGCAATACATTACATTTGTCTATGTTAAGGGACAGTTGCCACTCCCTGCACCAAGTGTCTATCCGCTGCAGATCTTCCTGCATTTCGCTACAATTTTCTAATGCTGCAACTTCTCTGTATACTACAGCATCATCCGCGAAAAGCCGCATGGAACTTCCGACACTATCTACTAAGTCATTTATATATATTGTGAAAAGCAATGGTCCCATAACACTCCCCTGTGGCACGCCAGAGGTTACCTTAACGTCTGTAGACGTCTCTCCATTGATAACAACATGCTGTGTTCTGTTTGCTAAAAACTCTTTAATCCAGCCACACAGCTGGTCTGATATTCCGTAGGCTCTTACTTTGTTTATCAGGCGACAGTGCGGAACTGTATCGAACGCCTTCCGGAAGTCAAGAAAAGTAGCATCTACCTGGGAGCCTGTATCTAATATTTTCTGGGTCTCATGAACAACTAACGCGAGTTGGGTCTCACACGATCGCTGTTTCCGGAATCCATGTTGATTCCTACATAGTAGATTCTGGGTTTCCAAAAACGACATGATACTCGAGCAAAAAACATGTTCTAAAATTCTACAACAGATCGACGTCAGAGATATAGGTCTATAGTTTTGCGCATCTGCTCGACGACCCTTCTTGAAGACTGGGACTACCTGTGTTCTTTTCCAATCATTTGGAACCCTCCGTTCCTCTAGAGACTTGCGGTACACGGCTGTTAGAAGGGGGGCAAGTTCTTTCGCGTACTCTGTGTAGAATCGAATTGGTATCCCCTCAGGTCCAGTGGACTTTCCTCTGTTGAGTGATTCCAGTTGCTTTTCTATTCCTTGGACACTTATTTCGATGTCAGCCATTTTTTCGTTTGTGCGAGGATTTAGAGAAGGAACTGCAGTGCGGTCTTCCTCTGTGAAACAGCTTTGGAAAAAGGTGTTTAGTATTTCAGCTTTACGCGTGTCATCCTCTGTTTCAATGCCATCATCATCCCGGAGTGTCTGGATATGCTGTTTCGAGCCACTTACTGATTTAACGTAAGACCAGAACTTCCTAGGATTTTCTGTCAAGTCTGTACAGAGAATTTTACTTTCGAATTCACTGAACGCTTCTCGCATAGCCCTCCTTACGCTAACTTTGACATCGCTTAGCTTCTGTTTGTCTGAGAGGTTTTGGCTGCGTTTAAACTTGGAGTGAAGCTCTCTTTGCTTTCGCAGTAGTTTCCTAACTTTGTTGTTGTACCACGGTGGGTTTTTCCCATCCCTCACAGTTTTACTCGGCACGTACCTGTCTAAAACGCATTTTACGATTGCCTTGAACTTTTTCCATAAACACTCAACATTGTCAGTGTCGGAACAGAAATTTTCGTTTTGATCTGTTAGGTAGTCTGAAATCTGCCTTCTATTACTCTTGCTAAACAGATAAACCTTCCTCCCTTTTTATTATATTCCTATTAACTTCCATATTCAGGGATGCTACAACGGCCTTATGATCACTGATTCCCTGTTCTGCACTTACAGAGTCGAAAAGCTCGGGTCTGTTTGTTATCAGTAGGTCCAAGATGTTGTCTCCACGAGTCGGTTCTCTGCTCGAGGTAATTTTCGGATAGTGCACTCAGTATAATGTCACTCGATGCTCTGTCCCTACCACCCGTCCTAAACATCTGAGTGTCCCAGTCTATACCTGGTAAATTGAAATCTCCACCTAAGACTATAACATGCTGAGGAAATTTATGTGAAATGTATTCCAAATTTTCTCTCAGTTGTTCTGCCACTAACGCTGCTGAGTCGGGAGGTCGGTAAAAGGAGCCAATTATTAACCCAGCTCGGTTGTTGAGTGTAACCTCCACCCATAATAGTTCACAGGAACAGGATAAACTACTACTAACAGCGACGAACACTCCACCACCGGTTGCATGCAATCTATCCTTCCTAAACACCGTCTGTACCTTTGTAAAAATTTCGGCAGAATTTATCTCTGGCTTAAGCCAGCTATCTGTACCTATAACGATTTCAGCTTCGGTGCTTTCTATCAGCGCTTGAAGTTCCGGTACTTTACCAACGCAGCTTCGACAGTTTACAATTACAATACCGATTGCTGCTTGGTCCCCGCATGTCCTGACTTTGCTCCGCACCCTTTGAGGCTGTTGCCCTTTCTGTACTTGCCCGAGGCCATCTAACCTAAAAAACCGCCCAGTCCACGCCACACAAGCCCTGCTACCCGTGTAGCCGCTTGCTGCGTGTAGTGGACTCCTGGCCTATCCAGCGGAACCCGAAACCCCACCACCCTATGGCGCAAGTCCTAGGAATCTGCAGCCCACATGGTCGCAGAACCGTCTCAGCCTCTGATTCAGACCCTCCACTCGGCTCTGTACCAAAGGTCCGCAGTCAGTCCTGTCGACGATGCTGCAGATGGTGAGCTCTGCTTTCATCCGGCTAGCGAGACTGGCAGTCTTCACCAAATCAGATAGCCGCCGGAAGCCAGAGAGGATTTCCTCCGATCCATAGCGACACACATCATTGGTGCCGACATGAGCGACCACCTGCAGATGGGTGCACCCTGTACCCTTCATGCCATCCGGAAGGACCCTTTCCACATCTGGAATGACTCCCCCCGGTATGCACACGGAGTGCACATTGGTTTTCTTCCCCTCTCTTGCTGCCATTTCCCTAAGGGGCCCCATTACGCGCCTGACGTTGGAGCTCCCAACTACCAGTAAGCCCACCCTCTGCGACCGCCCGGATCTTGCAGACTGAGGGGCAACCTCTGGAACAGGACAAGCAGCCATGTCAGGCCGAAGATCAGTATCAGCCTGAGACAGAACCTGAAACCGGTTCGTCAGACAAACTGGAGAGGCCTTCCGTTCAGCCCTCCGGAATGTCTTTCGCCCCCTGCCACACCTTGAGACGACCTCCCTCTCTACCACAGGTGAGGGATCAGCCTCAATGCGGGCAGTATCCCGGGCAACCACAGTCTTAGTCCGATCGGGGGATGCGTGGGACGAGCTGGCCGTCCCCGACAAACCCCCATCCGGACCCCCACAGTGATGCCCATTGGCAACAGCCTCAAGCTGTGTGACCGAAGCCGAGGGCCCTTGTTGATCTCGAAAAGAAATATTTCGTATATGAAGTAGAAGCATTAACAGTCCTCTTACGACTAGAAAAAAATCGATATTACTTAACACACACTCTTTTCCGTTTAGACAAACCATCAGACATTCACCTGGGTCTTGGGCAGAGCAAGACAAAGTGAATGCATTGCAAGACTGGCAGGGTGTTGACTTGCATTTAATTTCGTCATCGTCAGTGTTCCCGAAACGGCTAATTTAGTGGGAGACACCCTTAGAAGGATGTCTCAAGTATACAGTGACTGGGAACAACAAAGGTCAACAAAGGTTAACTTGATATTAACTGATGTGCTCAAATGGTTCAAATGGCTCTGAGCACTATGGGACTTAACTTCTGAGGTCATCAGTCCCCTAGAACTTAGAACTACTTGAACCTAACTAACGTAAGGACATCACACACATCCATGCTCGAGGCAGGATTCGAACCTGCGACCGTAGCTGTCCCGCGGTTCCAGACTGTAGCGCCTAGAACCGCTCGGCCACCGCGGCTGGCATCTGATGTGCCACAGCTGTTTAAGGACAGGGGAATGGAAATTCGTAGTATTAAAGTGGAATCATAAATGAATGAAGAGGGTAAACTCTATTTCCTACAGAAGAACATCTTTCTTATGTTTCACGTTACGATAAAAAAAAAAAAAAACGAAAGTTGTGGTTCCCTCTTTTGGGAAACGAAGTGTTAGAAGAAGTATGCTTGTCGTGCTACATGTACATAAACACTCCTCTAGCCGCTGTACAGTACAAGGCGTATGGTGTGCCATATTCATATTTTCCTATTGCATTCGCGTATTGAGAGAGGGAAAAATAGTCTAAATTCCTTTGCACGCGCCGAAATATGTTATACACTCTTCTTATGACCCCCACCCGACGTACATGTTGTTGGTACCATAATGGTCGCACACTCTTAGAATACAGGTTCGTTAAATGTACCCAACAGGTTATCTCGAGAACTGTGTCGTCTTTCTTCCAAGGATTCCATTTTTAATTCTCTGAGCATTTAGGTTACGCTTTGGTACGGGCTACAACGATACTAGCAGTGCATCTCTGAATTCCGAAATATCTGTTGCCACGCCTACTTCACAGGGGCTCCACACACTGAAATCATATTCTGCAGTTGATCGAACTAGAGTCCAATTTCCTTCCCCATAACCTTTCCGTCTAATACTAAGTTTTTTATTTGCGTTCTTTAATTCTGATTTTACATGACTTTCGCCTTCGCATACGTACACGATGTGGCACGCTTGACACGTAAGCCAGTGATCTTGTAATGAAATACTTCATGGCTCTCTCTCTCCATGTTACAAGCTTTACCTTAAATATACAGTCATTAAGAAGAACTGCCGTTCGTTACACCAAGAGGAAATGTTACCCAAGTCAGTCCGCAATTTTTTGCGATGGTCCAACGACGGCAAACAATAGCATTATCTGCGGCTAATCTTACAGTGCTACAGATCCTACCCTATAAATCTTGGCTCATATTGACAATACTGATAAAATTAGGAGTCCTATTACATTTCCTACAACCAATCACATTACTCCATCGGGATGTATCTTCAATAGTAGTCGATAAAGTGGTACAGTTTAGAAATTCTAGAAAGATACGGTCTTCTTCTTCAGCTGTACCTGTTGTTCGTAAGATGTCGTGAATGAATAAAGGATGCTTTGACAAACTGCCTATTGGCTTCGGTCTCGGGTTCTTCGGCCGACGTTCATCTAATGATTTTTCTGACGTTTCGCCAGCACGAGTGGCTGGCATTGTCAAAGCTTCACCCTCCATTGCCGGTGGTGAACTGGAGCCGAGCTTTTTTTTTTTTTTTTTTTTTTGTACTATTCATTTCCGCTCCTGAAGGGAGGCGGATGGGCCGCTGGAGAGCTTGTTGCTCTATTGGGGCCAGAGATGAGGGTATTACATTTTTTCTTTTCTGTATTTATTTTGTACTTAATGCTAACTTACATACTAGTTACTGTTTTCCTAAAATAGAGTTTGGCAATTTACAATTGTTTTGTTATCTTACAGACTAATTACAATTTTTACAATTTTTAAGCTGTAGAAGTCAAATAGAATTAGAGATTTAGAGATGGAGCTAGTGGTAGAGATGAAAATAGAAATATAAAAACAAAAGTACAAGGGTACAAAAGTCAGGGCGACAGTGGAGTTAGGTTTATGTGCCGTTTTGTTGCTATCGATTCGGTAAGGTTTATGGTGGCGGGCGGTCGGGGTTCAACGCCTGGAGGTGTGGGGGGGTAGGAGTGTCGTTGTTCTGTATGTGTAATTGTCTTGCGTGTTCGTGTTGGTGTATAGTGTCAGGGAAGGTGTGGAGGGTGTTATTTATGATTGTTCTTGGTGGGTAGATGTATTTGTGTTTGGGTTTGTTTCTGTGTCTGGGTCTGTGGGTGTATATTGTGTGTAGGTCAGGTCGGGAGGTGAGGGTGGTTTTCCCATAGCGGGCTCTAAGGATGGCTAATCTTGTTTGGACAGGGGTGATTTTTGCTTCCTCAAAGACCTCTTGTCTGGGGGTGGAGGGTGGGAGTCGTAGGATGCTGCGAAGTATTCGCCTTTCGGTGCGAAAGATTCTTTCTGCTTGGGTCTTGGAGATGCAGGCGAGAGGCGCTGCCGCGTATTCAAATAGTGGACGGACGAAGGTTTTATAGGTATTTACAGCTGTCTTATCATTGCAGCCTGTAAATTTGCCTTGTACCCGTCGTATGAGGTGTTGTCGTTGACGGGCTTTATTCAGGGTCTCCTTGATGTGGTTGCTTAGGTTGAGATACTTGTCAAGGTGGACGCCTAGGTATTTGGCGTTGGAAGAGGGGAGGAGCTGGGTGCCCCACAGCGTGAGGGAGATGTGGTCGGGATTTTGGTTTGTTTTTTTGTGTATGTTGCGGTGTTTGAATAGGATAAGTTGGGTTTTGGTGGGGTTGGGTTTGATGCGCCATTGTCGCATCCAGTCTTCTAGTTTTGTCAGGTATGTCGCTGTCTGGTTGTTGATGGTGTTTATCGAGGCTCCCGAATTCCAGTATGCTGTGTCGTCTGCGTATAGTTGGAGTTGTTCGGTGGTTCTTGTCGGGGTGGGGATGTCAATGGTGTACAGGGAGTAGAGCAGGGGGGAGATAATCCCACCCTGGGCTACTCCTGCTTCGGGATGGAAAGGGGATGAGGTGGTTTGGTTGATGTGGATTTGGCAGCGTCTGTCGTTTAATAGGGTTTTGATTAGTCGTACTGTCTGCGGTGGGAAGCCTGTCTTAAGCAGCTTGTATAAAAGTCCGTCATGCCAGATTTTGTCGAATGCTCGCTCGATGTCCAGAAAGATAGCGAGCGTGCACTGTCCAAGGTTCTGGTGTCTTGTTATGTCTGATGTGAGTCGGAGAAGGGGATCATTGGTGGAGTGGAGTTTTCGGAAGCTGGACTGGAGGTGAGGGATGAGTTGGAGCATGTCAGTAAAGTGTGTGAGTCTGTCTGTAATTATTCTTTCGAAGGTCTTGCGGAGGACGTCAAGGAGGGATATGGGGCGATAGGATTTGGGGTCTGATTTGGGTTTGCCTGGTTTGGGGATCATGACGACTTTAGCGGATTTCCACGCTGTGGGGATGGTGTTGTGGGAGAGGCAGAAGTTGAAAAGGAGGGACAGGAGGGGGATGATGGTGTTGAGGGGACAGTTGCGGAGGTGAAGACGCTGAATCCCGTTCTCACCAGGGGCTGAGTTTCTGCCTGAGTAGATGGCCTTTTTAATTTCTCTGTCGGTGATTACATTCTGCAGTTTAATTTCTTCTTCTGTGGGGGCGGTGGGGGAGACGAGTAGCAGGGGGAGTTCTGTGGTGACTGTGTGGTGGAATGGTTCGATAAATAGGGGGTCCTGTGGGAATTTGTGGGTGTCTTCTAGGATGGTTTTGAAGGCTTCTGCTACTTGGGTGGGGTCGGTGGTGGGGGAGTCGTCTACGTTTAGTTTGAATGTCCTGTCAGTGTTTTGTCCCGTGAGTGTCTTGAACTTGTTCCAAAATTTGCGTCCTTGTCTGTAGTCAAGTTTGGAGCAGGTTTCGTCCCATTGTTTTTGTCTGTGCTCAGAGGTGAGTCGCTTAATTTCGTTGTTTAGTCTGTTCCAGATTGTTTTAAGGTCGGGGTTTCTGTCTTTGTTGATTTCGCGGTAGAGTTTTCTTTTTTCTCGGATCAGTCTGAGTATTTCGGGGGGAAGGTGCGGTTTGAAGGAGGCGATGGTTTTGGTGGGGATGGCTGCGTCGATGGCTGTCTTGATGGTGTCAATTATTCTGTCATTGATGTGGTTAAGGTCGTCGGTGTCGGTAATGGTTAGTGGGGCCAGTAGGTTGTTGTTAATGGTCTCTTTGTACTTTGCCCAGTCAGCTTTGCTATAGAGTTTTATCGTTCGGGATGTTGGAGCTGGGGGAGGGGGGTTGATGGCAGTGGTGCTGAAAAGGATGGGTAGGTGGGGGCTGGTAAGGGTGTCACCTATTGAGTACTGGGTGATGGTATCAGAGAGGGAGGGGCTGTAGAGGATATGATCGGGGAGGGAGCAGCCGTTGTGTCCTATGAAGGTGAAGGTATTAATGGGAAGTCTTGTCGCGTTTTCGGTGGTGAGGAAGTCAAGTAGGTCGGTACCATTTTGGTTGTGTGTGGTGTCTCCTAGTAGTTCATGTCTTGCGTTCAGGTCGGTTAGGAGGAAGTATTCTTTAAAGGTTGTTAGGTAGCGGAGGAAGGATCTTGGAAGTGGTGTATTTGGTGGGTTGTATAGGCAGGCTATGATGAGGCGTCTACGTCTGGGGCGGGGTATGGATATCATGACTGCCTCTAGATGTTGATATTGAGGTGGGAGTGGGACTTCTTGGGAGGCAAGGGTAGTCTTGGTGTATATAGCAACACCGCCTCTGCCGTCAGGTCGGTGTTTGGCGTAGTGGTCGTAGTTGCGGTTGAGTCTCATATTGTCGGTAGGTTTGGTCCAGGTCTCTGCTAGTCCAAGGATGTCTATGTCGTTTCTGCAGAGGCAGTCGTTGAGGAGGGCTTTGCGTCTGTGGATGCCTTCTATGTTGACAAAAAGGAGGTTGGTGGGTTCTCTATTGGGGTGTACTGCCATGAATGGGATGGGGGGGGGGATGAGGGTGTTGGTATGTGTGTTTAACTTCTCAGCGCTTGCGAATATGGTGTTTTGATTATTGTTGTTGTGACGTTATTGCCTGCTTGATTGTATTTGAGGTCTTTGAGGAAGAATTTTTGGGCCACCTGTCGGAGAGTAGATATTATCTCTCGCCGCCGGCCTTGGAAGAGGGAAGCAAGGGTGAAGGTGATGGACTTAAGGAAGTCCTCGATGAGAAGGTGAGGACCTTGGGTGGCGGGGGTGTCAGCGAGGTGGAGGGGGGCTTGGAGGTGGTCGCTTTCTGCCTGTTGGGGGCGGTTTTGGCATCGGAAGGAGCGGGAGGAGTGTGGGCCACCGCAGTTGGCGCAGGTGGGAGTGACGGTAGGGTCTAGTTCACAGGATGAGAGGGGGTGGTCCTTGCCACAGCGGCTACATTTGGGTGGTGAGGAGCATTGTTCGGTCCTGTGGTTAAATTGTTGGCATCTTTGGCACTGAATGGGTAGGGGACTGGGTGGGTTGGAGGGTTCTACTCTGTGGTGGGACAAGAAGATGTGAACTCCATGTTCAAGCATGAAGTCGATGTCCCTCTGATTATTCGAGATGACTCGAATCATGGGGCCAAAGTTGCCTGTCTTTCTGGATTTTATTCTCCATGCGTTTAGGACTGGGATTCCCTGGCGTTGGAGTTCGGCTTTGACATCTTCAGGAAGAATGTCGAAGCCGACATCCTTGATCACTACGCTGACTGTGGGGGGTTTCGGTTGGTGAGGGGGGGGCGCGGTTTCCCTAGCGGATTTCCTCTCCACTGTCACCCTAGAGTTCAGGAGTTTCCTGAGCTCCTGTTGCAGTTGATTGGGGTCTATGTCTTTATAGGATGTTAACTTGGCCGTCCTGCCATCTCTAAAAACATTGAGGGAGCCATTGAAATTTCGGAACGAGGGGAGGTGTTCCCTGAGGGTGAGGGATAGGGTTTTGTTGGTGGAATTGTCTGGGAGGTTCTTTAGGAAGTATATGGAGGGAGCAGAGGGTTTTAAGGGTTCCTGGATTGGGGAGTGGGTGGGGGATGATGTTGTGTTGAGTAGGTGGTAGGGACGGAGGGCTATAGGAGAGGGGATGGGGGGAATGGGGAGGCTGTTGCGTCGGAGTCTGGGATCTCCCTGCATGGGGTCGTTGATGGGGGGGAAGGAGGGGGTGAGGGATATGTCTTCCAGTGAGGTGTGTTTTCTGGAGAACTTTTTTCTGCGGTGAACTGTTTGCCAACCTTCCTCTTCTGGTAGTTGGCTTTCCTGGGTGGAGTCAAATTGGAGTGTGGGATCAAGATGTAGGGTGAGGGATAGTCTTTGGGGATTTGAGGATGTGGTAGGAGTGGGGTCGGTAGGGGTTGCTGGTGTTGCGCAGCTTGAGGGATCCATGTTGGTGTCTGGGGGGTTGGCTTTGTCCTTGGCTTGACGAGGTTGGTATTTCGCCATCTCAGGGGTAGGAGGGGAAAGGACGGACTGGGGGAGTGGTCGCAGTAGAGTGAGTTGGACCTTCTCCCGCTTCGTTAGCACCTCCTGTGACCCGTGAGGGGTCGAGGATCTCCACGGGAGAGAGGGTCTTCTACACTTGCTCCACGTGCGCGGGAGACGGGTGCTGGCCGCCTCGGATCTGTTTAGTTCGAGGGGGCAAGCCACCGGGCCCTGGCACGGTAAATGCCCTAGTAGTTTTTAGGGGGAGGTGCGACACTGTGTTGCGGCTGAGACAGAACTCAGTGATCCAGATGTCGAGTGAGTGATCACTCGACAGTGGCGGCTCGTCGTTGTGTTACGACAGAGCGAGTCCAGTCGTGGGGCTGCACCCAGGGTGTGAGCGCGACATTGCTTTTTTGTGAAACGACAATTTTGCTACACCCCGAGTGTCACCGCAGTTTCAGTAGGTTGTGAGAGGACGTGCGACTCTCCGCCAGGTGGTGGGTGCCGCGCAGCGGAGTAGCTCCGTACACTACGGCTGCTGCCAGCCGGTTGAGAGCGCTGCGTTGTTCAGCGCCGCGCTGCTGGGAGGTGGGGAGAGCGCGCTGGACGAGGTCCGCACGCTACAGCCGCTGCCCGTTGACAGTGGGCGCTGCGCGGTGCTCCGCTGGTCTCGGCCTGGAGTGGAGGGGGTGGCGGGGCAGACTGGCCCGCTTCGGCTGCGCTCTGCTAGCAGGTCTCCTCTCGACGGCGTCCCGGCTCTGTGTGTGGAGCCGAGCTCGCGGGCGCAGGCTATATGTACCTGGCGCGCCAACGTCCGAGGGCTTCTCCGCGGTCATTTCCGGTGCGGTTCTCCTCTTGCTACCTGCGACGGTCGTTCGCTGCAGTACGGGAAGCCAGGATCCGTTGACCTTAAGGCTTTCCTCTTTCTTGTTCAAACTGTTCGCGTGTTTTTGTATTTCTACAGCTTCTCTGAACAAGCGCGTGTGATAGTGCTTCTCTACAGCCAGAACTTCCGTGTCGGCGAATTTTATTACATGGTCGGTCTCATTCAGTGCGTGCTCTGCCACGGCCGATTTCTCCACCTGCCCCAACCTGCAATGTCGCTTATGCTCTTTGATCCTGGTGTTAATGGATCGTCCAGTCATTCCGACATAAACTTTTCCGCATGTGCATGGTATGCGGTATATTCCCGACATTGCAAGTGGGTCTCTTTTCTCCTTCGCCGATCTAAGACACTCTTTGATCTTCCTTCTCGGTTTGAAAATCGTCTTTACGCCATGTTTGCGCAATATACGGCCGATTCTGTCCGTCACTCTGGTAATGTATGGCAGAAAGGCCGTACCCGACAATTCTTTTTCCGGTTCCTTACTTCGCCGAGGGTTGGGCTCTGTTACACTTCTAATATAATTTGTGGAGTAACCATTGCTCCTCAGGACAGTTTCCAGGTGTTGCATTTCTCGTTTGAGGTGTTGCGGCTCACATATTCGTCCTGCTCTCGTTAAGAGCGTACTAATCATGCCTCTTTTCTGGCTCGGGTGGTGGTTTGACAGTTTGTGCAGGTATCGGTCCGTGTGAGTCGGTTTTCGATACACGCTGTGTCCCAGATCTTCGCCGTCCCTTGTGACCAGAACATCTGGAAATGGCAGTTTCTTGTCCTTTTGTACTTCCATGGTAAATGTTATGTTGGCATGGAGGCTGTTCAAGTGTCTTAGGAAGTCACTGAGCTGTTCTTCACCATGGCTCCACACCACGAAAGTATCATCGACGTACCTGTACCACACCTTAGGTTTGCAAGTCGCCGAGTCCAGTGCCTGTGCTTCGAATTGTTCCATGAAGAAGTTGGCCACCACTGGACTGAGAGGACTACCCATGGCGACGCCTTCCAGCTGTTCGTAGAAATCGCCATTCCACGTGAAATAGCTCGTGGTGAGACATGCATGGAAGAGCTTTCTGATGTCTAGCGGAAAAATGGAACCGATGTGCTCCAGAGCGTCACTGAGTGGCACTTTCGTAAATAACGAAACAACATCAAAGCTGACCAGGATGTCGTTTGGTGCAAGTTTCAGTTTCTTCAGCTTCTCAATGAAATGTCCTCAGTCCTTAATGCATGTGTCGGTCTTCCCCACGTGTGGCTGGAGCAGAGAGGCCAAGTGTTTTGCCAGTTTATATGTCGGTGATCCAGGAGCGCTAACGATCGGTCTCAGTGGAACGTTGTTCTTATGGATCTTGGGTAATCCATACAGCCGAGGTGGTAGGGCTTCTGTGTTGCGCAGGTTTCTCTGTATGTCCGCCGGCAGAGAAGACGCCTTGATTAATCGATTCGTATTCCGTGTGATACGTTGCGTCGGATCTGCGCTTAGTTTTCGGTACGTCGTCGCATCTAATAGGTCTCGGATCTTTTGCTCATAATCTTCGGTCTTCATTACGACGGTCGAATTCCCCTTATCGGCAGGCAGTACCAATATACTCTTGTCGGCGTTGAGATTCTTAATGGCTTGATCTGGGACACAGCGTGTATCGAAAACCGACTCACACGGACCGATACCTGCACAAACTGTCAAACCACCACCCGAGCCAGAAAAGAGGCATGATTAGTACGCTCGTAACGAGAGCAGGACGAATATGTGAGCCGCAACACCTCAAACGAGAAATGCAACACCTGGAAACTGTCCTGAGGAGCAATGGTTACTCCACAAATTATATTAGAAGTGTAACAGAGCCCAACCCTCGGCGAAGTAAGGAACCGGAAAAAGAATTGTCGGGTACGGCCTTTCTGCCATACATTACCAGAGTGACGGACAGAATCGGCCGTATATTGCGCAAACATGGCGTAAAGACGATTTTCAAACCGACAAGGAAGATCAAAGACTGTCTTAGTTCGGCGAAGGAGAAAAGTGACCCACTTGCAATGTCGGGAATATACCGCATACCATGCACATGCGGAAAAGTTTATGTCGGAATGACTGGACGATCCATTAACACCAGGATCGAAGAGCATAAGCGACATTGCAGGTTGGGGCAGGTGGAGAAATCGGCCGTGGCAGAGCACGCCCTGAATGAGACCGACCATGTAATAAAATTCGCCGACACGGAAGTTCTGGCTGTAGAGAAGCACTATCACGCGCGCTTGTTCAGAGAAGCTGTAGAAATACAAAAACACGCGAACAGTTTGAACAAGAAAGAGGAAAGCCTTAAGGTCAACGGATCCTGGCTTCCCGTACTGCAGCGAACGACCGTCGCAGGTAGCAAGAGGAGAACCGCACCGGAAATGACCGCGGAGAAGCCCTCGGACGTTGGCGCGCCAGGTACATATAGCCTGCGCCCGCGAGCTCGGCTCCAGTTCACCACCGGCAATGGAGGGTGAAGCTTTGACAATGCCAGCCACTCGTGCTGGCGAAACGTCAGAAAAATCATTAGATGAACGTCGGCCGAAGAACCTGAGACAGAAGCCAATAGGCAGTTTGTCAACAAGTGGCCACGAAAGCCTCAACAATTTTGTAAAGGATGCTTTGTTTCACACGATTGTTCTTGTTTTCGGATTCCGTGCTGATGCTTCGAACGGACCTTGCTTTCTTCCAGAAGAGTAATGATTTTGAAGCTGTCAAAACGCTGTTGGATCATGCAAAAGATTGACGTTTGCGATACATATCTATGATGCTATGCATCGATCTGTAACATATTTTTTTGAACAGGAACGACTTGTGCTCTTCTGTCACATATCACTTTTCACTGCTAAAGCGATTATCTGTTAGTTTGAGCTGCGAAAGGAGCTAATCCAGTGGCATATTCAATGGAAAATGTAGCTTGTATTCCCTCTTGGCCTGACTCCCTGATCTTTTTCATCGTTTTTCAATACCAGGGGTGCTATTGTCGATATCACTAATGTGTGAGTCTTTGCGGCGGTCAAACCATGGAACGGTACTCTCCTCATTCCTGAATACATTTTCAAATGAGGAATTTGAAACTAGTACTTTCTGTCTGCAGTTTTCATTTCCGACAACAGAAGGATCTGTGGGAGGTCGAGTGGAATGTTTAAATCATTTCACTAATTTTATGTATGACCAGAACTTTCATACTAATGTTATTCAACTATATGCTTCAGGCACACTGGCTTCCGCTAGATGACGAATTCTAATATTTGAGGCAGTATCTAATTTTTACATTTGATGTTTCCCGGTTTCACCAGTCCCTTCAGCTACTCGATTACCTTTGGATGTAAAATAAAACATAAAAAATGGCTGTCTCTCAAAAAATCAAAAACATGCTTACGGCTCTCGCGTTCTGCAACTTCCGTAATGGTAGAAGATAATTTTCACTATTGTGGACGATATCGACAAGTATAGTATTATGTTCTTTTTTTCCATTGTCGTTCGATGTACATCATTCACCCATGGTCAAGGAATGTCCGCCTTTGCCATAAGCTCACACGTCCTCTTAACACCAACTTCAGATGAACAATTTAAATATCAAGTTATACGTCACAGTAATACTCTCTGCCACATACAGAACGCAGCTCAGTGCGTAATAACTTTCTGAGCAAATATCTGCCAATTTTCTCATCTGAAAAGATTTTTTTTAATTTTTGAGGGAAACTATTTTTGTGGTTATAATTTGACATGCGGCATCGCTAAGCAGGTCCTACCCTCCTCAGAATGTGTATTACCGTCTGTGTGAGTAACGGAGTCAGATTCTGCAACGTAATGTCTCCAATATAAAATATCACGTGATCTGTCACCCATAGAAAATTAAGAGAAGTTCTATGTCGTGTTCTTTTTATTATTGTTTTTCATTTAGTTGTAGGCGCGGAAGAGGAAATCCGACTGCAATGCATGTACAATGTCCCATGCAGTCTTAACAAGAAGTTCTTGCATATGATAACGCTGTTTGTGGGATATTAAAATGTCTGTGACTGGGATTCACAGATTGCATCTTATAATGAAACAAGCGCCTGTAAAGACAAACTCGGTAAGGGTTGAAACTCTTTTCGCAACCACAAACACAACTGTTGCTGCCTGTATGAGAGTCACGGGAACAAGGACATGTAGGACTTGGGAGAAAGATTAATGTACGCCGCTGACGTCCATCAAGTTCTGACATTAATATCCAGGTCATTTTTATGAGATAAGGTAGGTTATAGGGGCAACTACAAGCGCGAAACTGCATTTAAAACTTTTCCTTTTACCCCAGCATTACGTAACTTTCATTATACACAGATTTTTATTTAATTCACAGCCTATTCAGTTTTTCAGATATGGAAGGAAAGGCTGATAGAGGATGGAGAAACTAGAACATTAACCAGGAAAACACGAGGAAAATGATTTCATTACGACATTAATCCTCCAGTTTTGTTAGATAATCCTTGAATATACTTATTTAAATAATTAAATGGTGACACAGAAGTATACTGTGATGAGTAGTTTCACAGTTTATAAGGAATTTCCCTGCCGCTCTAAGTGCAAACGAGGAAGAAATTACTACAGACACACAACATTTACTTAACCCTACCATACGTACAGCAAAGAGTCTCGCAACGAGGAAACCCGTAAACAAGAAGAGCTCTGCACGAGGCAAGACAGCTGTGTCCTCTACCTGCTGCCATCGGCTGCTGTCCTATTCCCGGGAGTGGTCGTCGGCAGATGACGTCACTGTCATGGCAACCGTCAGTCGTCGATCGATGGTGCCGAGCATAGTAAACTGGAATAGCGCAACACACATAATATGGAAAACAAGTGCAGTCGGATGCAAAACGCTCCCTACAGGCTGTGTGTTATAAATGTATGCAATATTCGGTCATAAACTCTTCTTTATTTAGAGCCTACGCACATTGTACTTATTGCCCAGTGGCTGCTTATTCAGAGCGTCGTCTGTTAATGAAAAACGTCTATATTATTAAATTTATTAGGTGACTTATAAGGTACTTCAAATTTGTAGTTGAAAATACACATACTGCCAATATCTAGAGCCCCTGTTCCTTACTTCTTTTACAATACAAATCGTAAGCTATCGCACATTTCTATTCTTATTGTAGATATCATATTAATATCATTTTACAGGTTAGTATATCAACTTTCTATTAATCAGTTAAGAAAATAGTATTACCATCCTTAGCGGGCACTACCTTCGCCCTGCGACCAGCGCAAAGGTGTGTGCTGTTACCTCGCGGTACAAACAGGAAGGTGTTGCAGAAAACTTCTCGCACGCAAGTCATAAAATGTTCTGATAATTTGAAGAGGGAAGACAGCGACTGTAGAGAGAGAGAACGTGACGGGACACGGAACATTATTGCATAAATTTGAGCAAGTTGATTCTGTGCAAATTACAAAAAATGGCTCTGAGCACTATGGGACTCAACATCTTAGGTCATAAGTCCCCTAGAACTTAGAACTACTTAAACCTAACTAACCTAAGGACATCACACACACCCATGCCCGAGGCAGGATTCGAACCTGCGACCGTAGCAGTCCCGCGGTTCCGGACTGCAACGCCAGAACCGCTAGACCACCGCGGCTGGCTGCAAATTACAGGACGAGGTACATGATACTTACAGAGATCCAAATAATTGCTCCAAAAAATGAGAAATGCTGACATTAAGTATTCCATTGATTACGCACGTAAATTAGTTTTCATATAGCAGTTTCTGTGATGCCATAAAGAATATTAAGAGATACTCGCTCTCCGAAAAGTTCATCTCTTTTCTTTCATCGAACTAAATATCCGATTCAGCAGAGAAAGTCACAGGGACATACGCGATACAGATTTTGAACAAAGTACTGTATTTGGGTCGTCATGTGTGAACGACAAAGCACAATTACAAAGAATGCATATACTACATTACATTTTTTTTTTAAGAGAATGAAGTATCAGAGTTGAAGCGGTCAATACGAAAATGTCCCGATCAGTGATTAATTACATTACTAAACGAGATGGAGACCCTAGCCGCTCCAGAACCGGTTGTCTGCGAGTAATACTTCTGCCTGCTTCCTTCACGAACCAGTCACAAACTGGTGAAGCTACGAGCAGTATTCGAAAATTGTTGTAGAGCAGTGAAAATAAATTCTCATCTCCACAGCTTTGTTCGACTGTAGAGGGTGTATTTCCATGGTGATACCATTAAATTTGTTCAGAATTCTTGTCATTAAATAAGGGGAACTGTGTCGAACTGAAGCATACAAGGTAGGAGATATAAGCAAAATGAAATGCAAAGTAGCAGAGTATATACGTCCCTAAGTAGAAAATAAATATCCGTCTCAACAGAAAAGGAAACTCACGAATGTTGCTTCAAGCAAAACTTTGTTTCTGTTTAACAGTCTGAGTAAAGGGAAGGGACCTTTAGGAAATGTAGAGGGTTGATCGAAGAGATGACTGGGCCACGTGGGTCTTCCGTCCATAATAGGCAACAATTTTTACCGGTGGACAAAATTATTACGATTTTTCACTTTCTTTCTTTTCCAACTTAAAGAGTGATAACAAACTCGCAAAGAACTGAACGCCATAACTAAGAACTATTGTGTGCTTCACAAACTAATGAAGAAAGATTTTCCAAACTAAAGGGTGACAGTAACGTATGTCGGCGAAAACACAAAACGTTCAACAACACACAAAATTCGAAAACAAGGATAACGTTCCAAAGACCGGAAAATATGGGAACTACAGCTTTCATCACACATACACAAACTGAAAACCACAAACCTCTTATTAAACATATTCTGAGATCTCTTTCTTTCGAAAGGAAGTTACTGACATAACGCAAGGTGATCGCGAAATCTGTTCAGCTTTCATAAAAGGAGCAGTGTGACGACACAACAAAAGTGGGTCACGCCTGAATTCCCATGTGCAGGCTGCACCGTAACGTATGCAACCAACATAGCATATCAGTGTTGCACGTCGTCGCAACCCTCCACAGCAGAGTCGTTGTAAGATACACAATGGGTATCGCTGGGGACTACTACAGAACACCGGTATGACAGTCCGTTCCGATGTAAGTAACACCACGATAGTACAGAAGATATCAGACCGTCCTTATCGTTTTTAAACTATACTTAATTACAATAAGTGACATGTCAAACTTTATGGGACAACAAATTTTTTCACATATATCGTTCAGTAATCCTTAGGCGCAATTAAATATTTGATACAGTAAATGGATTTGTAAAGTTGTATCGCAATTGGAAACAAGTTCTTTCCTGTCTAATAGGATTACTCAACACAAGCTGAACGTCGTTCAACGTTCAGCAGAGTGTGGTTTCGCATCAACCTTATGTAACACTAAGCAGTTAAAAGAAAACGTGATTAACAGCGGCAAGCACTCTACGGAAATCCCAACATTAACAGCGCATCACAAGCAATATAATTGTTCACATTACTCATCAACAGTTAGTTGTACACAAAGTTGTACTTTAAATGACACGACCAAGCCGGCCGGTGTGGTCGAGCGTTTCTAGGCCTTTCGGTCTCGAACCGCGTGACCGCTACGGGAGCAGGTTGTAATCCTGCCTAGGGCATGGATGTTTGTGATGTCTTTCGGTTAGTTAGGTTTAAGTAGTTCTAAGTTCCTTGGGACTGATGACATCAGATGTTAAGTCCCATAATGCTCAGGGCCATTTGAACCATTTTCACATGACCAACTTTTTCGTTCAGGATCCGGATGCAAACGCAGAACGTAAAGCCATTGTTAAGCAAGCAAAGCTTTGTGCCTTATCGAGACTCGATCACAATGCAGAAATAGACGTCAAATATTGACGTTTGCACCAGTATCAGTTATCAATTCTCAACTTGAACGTAAATGACGATAATGTTTGTACGAAACCAGGAATCTTAACATGACAATTACCTTCTTGGTAATTAACATCGAAAGACGTTGTATATTGTTGCATTGTCAAGGAACAAAGGATGCACATGTTTAAAATTGAAATGCCATCATGCAATGACGGTGACAAGGATGCGAACACAGTACCTAAAAGGGTTGTTGAATTAGTACGTAAAATCAGAACGTAGATATCATAGTTTGTCACCAGTAGTGCTGTTGGAACCTTAAATGACAACTGAAGTTTTATTGCCTGACCGGGATTTGAACCCAACGCTTACCGCCGTCGTTGTCTAACCAGGAACAGACGAAAAATGTCCAATGTTGGTCCACCATTTGAGAGATGTACGCACGTTTAACTAGAAATAAGGCGACGAAAACATCTATGCTGACTGAGAGTCGAACGCCTCACACATGGTTATGAAGACACGTTAGTAATCAAATGCTTATCCAGTAGTATCTAGGAGTAGCATGTTCAGTTTCAAACCTTAAGGCCTTTCTCATCCGTAATAACGTGTTGCCTAATATCTGCGACATCACGGTGTTAATTTACAAGTAGAATGACTGCCGTAAAGAGCATTGTTCTCTAGTAGTCGTGTATCATTGAGATGTAAATGAAGTGCCTCAGCAGAAAGTAATTTCCGTCGTGCAGCAATTATTGTTTCAGAGACACTAAGTACATGTTATAAGTGCACACAACGTGTATTATATACTACGTTTATACTATTATTTGGAGAAGCTGCCGCCAAACCTGTTTGCTTTTACATTCCGCTTAGTTGTCGTGGTTGAATACACGTTTTATTAAGGCTACATCTAATGCAGAGCGCTTACATGAGAGAATCGTTTCCTGCGTCATGCTATTGCTAGGTAGGTGAAATATTTTGTGGTTGATATGTTTAAAATGAATGTATTTTTGAACGTATTGTTCGTCATATATTTGAATGAATCGTCAACTGTAGGTGTGCCTGCACATGTTATAGTAAAATAGTTGTAGCTGCGTTAGTTTATACTACAGACTTGTGTAGGTTAGGTGTAACTTTTGATCCTTCAAGGGGTGATCTTCGTCTTGCGGCCCTGGTCCATACTAGCCCCGGCTCGCGAGCTACGGGCCAGCCAGGCTGGCTGAGGCGAGACCGAAGTGAGCGAGCTGGCGGTGGCGTTGGTGGGCCATCAGCCCGGGACGAGCCATCACAGCTGCGCCGCTTGCCTCTGCCTCTGCCGCTCCGTTTGACGTAAATATGTTTACCTCCTCTCCTAGGATCAGTATATGAGCGGCAAACAGAAATACACATCAGGCTGTCTGCCGTAATGGCTCAGTGACAGAGGTCTATTCGAGATAGAGTCGTCGCTCTCATTGAAGAAGGAGGATGTTCCATCAGAGAAGCTGGCAGACGGTACGGCGTACCACATACCATTGCAACGAGATGGTGGAGGATCTAACTTGAAAGAGGCACCAAGAACAGGGCTCCTGACTCAGGCAGGAAGACAGTGAGCTCACAGCAGGAAGACAGGGACCTAGGGTCTAGAAGCAGAGAAAATCCCTTTCTGAACGCTAAGCAGTTGCGGCGGGAGACCAACTTCCCGGCTCCAGTGACCCGATTCGCCGAAGATTGAGGAACGCTGAACTGCATGCACGACGATCCGCCGTGGAACAAGAGCTCAGCGAAGACAACGTTTTATACCGGCTAGCATTTGCGGAGCTTCATCTGAGGGCGTCGTGGGACAACGTCATTTTCAGTGATGAGAAAGTGTTTTCCACCCGTAACGACGGCCCACGAATCGTTTCCAGGCCACAAGAAACTCGCCATCGACGCGAATATGTAACCACAACTAGAAGAAGCGGCGGGATTTCTGTTACCTGCTGCGCTAGGATTTCTGCGAGAGGGGTGGGAATTCATCACAGGATAGGAAGTACTCTGGACAGCGTGCAGTATGCCCACATATTGGAAAATATGATGCTTCCGTCAGTGCGAATGCTGTACGCAGAAGAGGACGTCACATTGTAAGAGGACCATTCTCCCATTCACAAGTCTGCATTTGTTCAGCAGAGGCTCTCCACGATTGGTGTCAACGTCATGGACTGGCCGCCACGAACGGCTGATATGAACCCCAGGGAAAACATGTGGGCTGAGGTCGCCAGATCATTAACAGAGATCTGGCTACGAAACCAACCAAGTACATCGTACGCTCTTTGGGACTGCGTCCTGGAAGCCTGGGTGGAAGTAGCTTCTTCAGGCTGTTACGTCTGACGGCTTATCACTCTACGCCAAGACGCATGACAGAAGTACAAAATAATGAAGGATTCTAGATAAAATATTAGGGTATTTAAAATGCTTCGTTATGTCTTCTTTTTCGTCATTTTTCCTCATTGGGAGCTAGTGGAAGATCGTATGGCAACAGAAAAGATACAATATGGGTTTGTTTTCCTTTGAATCGCCTTTTTAATTCAAGTGGGTTTCTTTTGAATAATAATCTATTTTGATTTCATTAATACCCTGTCTAAATACTTACAAACTAATCAGCGTACATGGACTTTGTCACAGTAGTTTCTGTTATTTCAAATACATCTCTCTCTTCCCCTCCATCCATGAATACACCCTACGTTCTCCAAACAATACGCAAACGATTTCATATTATGTTTACTCGTTGTTAATATCTCCTCTATTCTCTCTCATACTCTCTCTGTCTGACACTATAGGCGCAAGTGCCCTTCTATTCCATTCCCTCAAAACTATATATACAAATCCAGCGGTTTCCATTGACGCTAAGATTTCTCCTTTAATTGCTGCTGTCTTTACTACCTATCATTCCTCTCAACACCTATGAAACCGTATTCTTTGATCTCCCCTTCCCTATAACCCATTCTTAGTACTGAAAACAATTCTTCCTTATCTCTCGATCCTAAGATAATACGAACTGTGCCACTTACCTAAGTAAGCAATACTTTCCAAGCATTTCACGCTCATATTTGGCACTTCTGCACTTCCATCCATTCCCAGATCCCGCCTTCCTTCCTGTCACCCGTCCCTTGACATCTGCATATACCTCTAAATGAATACTCTGCAATTCATAATTATGGGTTTGGCAGGGGGTTCTTTGGTCTGGGGGAATAATCTTGTATTGATGTGTAAAACGTGTAAGTTCACATCCCACGTGAGGCGCAGAATTTTAACACCCACAACTAATCCTGATTCGCCCCTATTAACGCCAAGTGCAGAACGCCAGTTAGCTCCGTAGTTCAATATCCGCAGTAAAGATAACATCGCTTCGAACCCGACTGGGGCAGAGCGGCATTCGTTTGAGCTGTGACAGATGGAGAAACCCCGGAAGGTAAGGACTCTGTCACCAGCAATCCGTCGTAAACTAGAAAACGTATTTCATTTAATGAACCAATGGCCATGTAAGTTCACAAGCCTCTTACCTTATTTGAAACAGAGACGTTGAAAATTGTGGTGCTGCACTGTGATTAGAATTCGATTTCACTGTGTTCCCCAAGATTGCAAACTCTTCTTAACCTCCTCGAAAGGCTCCTATTTGGTTTCGAATTCTGATCAGCACAAAATATTGATTATTTCATTTCAAACCCTAGCATGTGCACTAGGAAATACAAGTGAAAAATAGTTGCATTTTCAACGTCTCTTCGTGCGTTCTCAGCTGTAACGTGTTCGATTCAACTCACAGCCACATGATAAGCTTTTATCACAACGTTACAAGATCAAACATTTCCTTACATCTTTTCAAGTTCAAACATTCCATCCTACTGGAGAAAACGGATTTGGGTTTGCGTTGTGTTCGTTGTGATCACCTACGACGATATGTTGTGGATACAACTTCTAGCCAGCAGAGTAATTTCCATCACATCATTGAAAGTACAAACATACCAGTCGTAGCTATTACTGGAAAAGAATTTGATAGTTAAAGTGTCTTCACGAATACGTGTGCGGGATTTGAATTCCATTCAGCACAGACCGTTTCGTCGCCTGATGTCTAGCTAAACATGTGCACATGTAGCTACTGGTGAACCGACAATAGCTATTTATCGTCTGTTCCCGTCTAGAAAACGACGGCGCTAGATGCAGTGTTCGACTCCCAGTTAGCAAAAAAAATTCGATCGTCATTTAAGATTCCTAAATCATGCTGTTGGTGAAAACATTTGATATTTACCTTCTCATTTTACGTACTTCTTTAACAATTCGATTAGGTGCTGGGTTCGCATCCCTGTCACAAGCTTTACATGATTGCATTTCAGTTTTAAACGTAAGCGTACCTTCATCCTTCCGAAAGCCACCATATTAACGTCGTTGGGGGTAGTTCCCAGGAAGATAACGATTATGACAGGAGTCCCAGTTAAGTAGAAACATTTTCGTCATTTGTTTTCAGGATCTGAATTGATACCTGATACTCGTGCAATCGTCCATACTTCACGTCTCTTTATGCCTAGTGGTCGGGTCTCAATAAGGCACAAACAAAGCTTAGCTTAGTCAGCAATGGCTATAGGTAGTGGGTTTGAATCCAAGTCCAGAATGACGACGTTTGTCATGTCATTTAAAGGTCAGATTTGTTTACACGTAGCTGTTGATGTGTCACGAGAACATTGATATTACTGGTGATTCGCTGTTAATGTTGAGATTTCTGTATTGTGCTTGATGCCGTTAATTGCGTTTTTTTACTGCTTCGTCGAATGTCCTGTTTCGAGAGGCTATCGCCGTTGAGCGACGTTCAGCACGTGGTTGGAAAACCTTTTCGAGAGCGAATAGCACCCACGAAAGTTATAGATTACAACGATCACCAATCGTAGACACTGAGGAACAGGTTTATAGAACGCAACAAGCAGACTCACCGTCAGTCGATGCCTGAAGCACCGCTCGACAGCCAGAAGTTTCTTTAGACAACGAGCAAAGCCGAGCTCTAATAAGACAAATAAAAACCGAGGCTTGTGCACCAAGGTGCACAGCAGACTGCATGAGTCCTAAACGATAAGGTGAAGGTGACAGGAGGCAAGCTCATCCAAAAAGCGTCTGAGAACGCGTCCCGGAACCTGCCGACATTTAGTGACCGATTAGTTCTGAAAAATGTTTCGGTTTATGAAAGTCTGAATTCTGATGAAACTGCAAAACCCCTAACGGAAACTGACAACCAAAATGGTCACATTTCATTCTCTTGAAGAGTCAGCAATCATATCGGCAAAGGCCCTCCCAGCTACCTGGGCAGACAATGCGTAATCCCATATTGAAGAAGAAACAATGAACTCGAGACAACCACACCTAGGATGTCAAAAGATGGTTTTATTCAGGAAGATGCCACTTTGGTAGACACTACCACAACAAAAGGACACACGGCTAATCCACTGCCGGACGACGAATGTTTTTAGCTCTGCCTTCAAGTGACTTCTGTAAGTGTTCTTTCAGAAAAGTTTTCACAGTGTTTTTCGAAGTGATTATTTGTTTGTTTTAGAGATGAGTTTTATGATTGATATCAAAGTGTAGTGGAAGCATTGCTCCTGTGTAGCAAACACAATTCCACTTCAGGTCCATAAGCTCGCAACTTTGAATATTAATAAATTACATAGCATTATTAAGTTACAACTTTTAAAAGTCTTTCCGTATGCAGTCGATGTGAATGTCGTATTTTTACAAGAAGTAAGGGACATCAGGCTTGATAGCATAGAAGGTTATAATGTGATCACTAAACGGGGAACGGGATACAAAATGGGCACGGCCTTTCCTGCGATGAAAGGCATCAACCTAGAAGATGCTAAATAACTACCGATTATCTGGGGAATTGCTGACATCTTTCATAAAATTAGACTAATTAATGTCTGTACCACATCAGGCTGTAACAAAAGGTGCCAAAAAAGGTTCAAACAGACTCCTAAGCACTCAGATATAACTGCGCAGGATAGGGAGAGTGCGATTTCTTGCGGCTGCTGTGGATCTCCACAACATTCAGATACACGTTTTATTCAAACTTGGAACCAGTTTCAACTCGCCACCAGGCTGTATTTCAAAGTTTTACTAAGAAACTGTAGTAGTTTTCTTTGCACTTCCGGATTAGCATCAGGGTACGGTGCTCAGTTGTTGAAAACACTCATAATGTTTCTTTGCTCTTCTCCTCTCCGGGTTCGTTTGCCGGCGGGGTCAGGGATTTTCTCTGCCTCGTGATGGCTGAGTGTTGTGTGATGTCCTTAGGTTAGTTAGGTTTAAGTAGTTCTAAGTTATAGGGTGCTGATTACCGTAGATGTTAAGTCCCGTAGTGCTCAGACCCAGTTGAACCAGTCTTCTCCTCTGTCGTGAAGAGGTAGTGTGCAGTTAGTCTATTTAACCAGTTAACAGCGTTTTTTCCGCCTTCTAGAATAATATCTCATCACGGATTACGAAGTCTGCGAGTGTCATATTGTTCGGCGACGTTCTGCTGCTGAATGCCAACCTTTTTCTGACATGCATCCACATGTCACTGACTGTCGCAGGCAAACTTGTGTTCTTCGGTATCTACTGCATTGCATGTTGTGTACAACGTTGAATGTGCTCGATGAATGTTGTAGAGTATGAAGTTAGTATCAAATTTCTTGTTAACGGGAAGCATCATGTTGATTTCGTTGTTAACGGTACGATGCGACAGTTGAAGTTCCCTCAAATCGGTTTTCCAATTATGATATGTGTAAATTATTTCTCTTCTTATTTTTCGTCACCTAATTGTATAGTTCCTTTACTTTTGTCATATCTTCTTCGTATCCAGATAACGGTATTCTAGTAAGAACCATTCGGGATATGCTGCACATTAGTAGGTAACTG
Organism: Schistocerca nitens; assembly: GCF_023898315.1. Lineage (NCBI taxonomy): Eukaryota > Metazoa > Arthropoda > Insecta > Orthoptera > Acrididae > Schistocerca > Schistocerca nitens. The sequence goes on from NC_064616.1 coordinate 542,768,486, forward strand.
AGATCGGCCTTTGCTTTTTCATTAGGCAGATGGGCGGTATGGTTATTATTAGATTGCCTGCATTATTATAATGCTCTGAAGACGTATAACTACTGCGATTTTTTCCCATCATCTGTGAGGTTAGAGCCACCATTGATTGTAGGAAGCGTCAAAGTGTCGAATTGAACTTTGAATGTGTGACCATACCCTACAAAGAGACCTAGTGATGACATAATTCGTTTCGCCATCAGTTAATTAACTTGCGAAGTAAGGCAGACGTTTACCATAGTTACATTTGCATTTCATTTTCTTTTCTTATACACTCTGTCTGCACACTAGCGATTATGTTAATTAGTAATTTTCCATACTTTGTCGCAACATTGTGTGTTATATTGCTTTGGAAGATAATTCCAAGACATTTCATAATAGAGACTTGACGTAGCTCTCCGTGAGTATTCTGGTCTATGCCACAGCAGATTTGGAATAAACCAGATTTCGTCCAGCTGAGTTTCGCACAGTATGCTTATTCATAGTTCCTTACTATCTTTAACGCGTTCTCTATTTCAGTTCTATTCATTACAAGAAACCGAGATCATCCGCGTCTGCTTTGCACACTACTCTCTTTCCATGTATTTGCTGGACTTCTAAACGTTGCGTCAGGCTGGGAAGCAGGGGTTCGATATTCATGAAATGGAGGGTCACACACATCGAACAAAGCTGTCTGACGGAACTAGCTACCTCTGTTTCGGCTAGTGTGTCCGTTAATGATTACTTTGAACGAATTATTCGTTAGTACGTGGTGTATGATGGTATCAAAACTTGGCGGGAAGCCCAGTGCTTACATGGTGCGGATTGGAAATTCTTTGTTGGCCCAGTCAAAAGCTTTGTCCAAATCCAGCTACACGACTTCAAATTTTAACTTACAAACATCTTCTGACGGAATCAAGTCTCGGCAGCCACACACGATCTGGTGAATCTTCTGCCTTTGCGCACACTCGACTGGTACGACTCTGTAGCGCTGATGGTAGTTTTAAGCCTTTAGTGCAATAGCCGAAATCACTCTTTAGCTGTGTGATCAGTCTCAAATCTCCTCTTTTCTTACCGCCCAAGTGTTTCTGAATTAACACTATGAGCCCTTCGCTAGAGTATTTAGGAACCTCGTTAATAGGTTATTAGGTCCAGATGCAGTTGATCCCGACATTAATGTGTTTCACTCGATAAAATACTGAGACTGCTACTGGGGATTAATTTTTTCCACTTCAGTAGAGAGCGTATTCCACGTCTTCTTCTGTCGCCTCTGCAACGAGAGTTTTCACTTAAGCATGGATTATTCTCCCTTGCAAGATATTCAATGTAGCTTCTTGTTCTTGTTGGTCAACTTTTTGTTCTACATCAAAGTAGAGGACTTCCCCTTTGATCTCACCATGCGTGGCCAGTGTTCTGCCATCGTCAGCTGTTATCCCAGTTACTATTTTTCATGACCCTCTTTTATTTTCACGGATAACATTATGGATTGAGGTTAATTCTTGGAGGGCTAGTGTCTGAACATGTGACCTGACTTGATATCCTAATTGCTTACGTTATTAGGATATTTTTGATTTTTCCGTAGCTCCCAATAACTCATGCCCCTTGGAACTATGGATCTTTCAAACAAAGAAAGGATACTTCGGTTGTTCCTTTTAGCCAAAAGCTTTCGTCCTGAGAATAGTCGATTAAACACCTTCTGTCTTTGGTTTTGCGCGTTTGAGGCACCAATCAATGGCCGAATGATAAGAGATGAATCTTTGCTCTCGCTCCCTCCAGGTACTGCGAAAGGCCTCTTGACGCACCGCAACTCTTAAGTGGAAAAACATTTACTTTCCAGAGGCCTCTGAATCGACACGTCCCTTGTCGTTTCGTGCAGTGCGATTTGAAAACACCATTGCCATAACTGCAGATAGCAGAATGTGGTTCCTCAAGTTAGGTGAGACATACATTCTGCCCAAACGGCTTACTGTAGAGGACAAGGGCTTACTTTTAGGAAATATGGTGCGAAACTGTGATTTAGCGTGTTTCAGTGCGTGATACGCCAGCCTCACGGCGAACGACGGACGAAGGCCGGTCAGCGCGTTATGCAGGTGACAAAGTTTTGCAACGAGCGTCGGTATGTGTGTACGTGCGCGGCAGCCATCAGAACGCAGAATTAGCAGAATTACGCAGGCGCGGGGCGCGTGTGGCACGGTTGCATTAGCCAACTTACCGAGAACCTAATAAACACGCCGCCGCGTAACCGGCGTATTCAGCAGCCGTCTGCACTATTTAACGGCATCAGAGATGGGCGTCGGCATTCGGTTCGACCGACTGGGCGTTCGGTCGCTGTCACGTCGTCGTCATCAGTGACGCTGTCTCCGAGGACCGGTCGACAAGGGGCGTTGCCCGCTGCTACAGCGGCGACTCCCAGCGTCGTCACGAGCCACCGCGTCTGCGAGCTGGGCTGCGCCTCATGCCGCTAACCTCCTACAGCCTGCGCAGCCGCTGACCGAGAGCGGCGTCGCATTCCCCACACTGTGTGCATCATATCGTCTCCACCACGACATGGGCGGTGGGGCTGAGCTACCAGAGAGTGTACTGGGAGAACCAACAATAAAGAGAAATATTGCTAAAAACGGCCACCTTCGTCTACCCAGCCATGCCTTACAACCCCGACCTCGTCACCTGCTTTGGTCATCCTATTACTTTACCCAACTGCTGGTGATGTAGGTAAAACCAGAGGCTGCTCCGTACTTGTGAACCCATTGCATGGGGACTTAATTAAAATACAATGCAAATAATTTTATTTTATTTTATTTTATTTATTTATTTATTTTTATTTATTTTTTTTTGATTTAGTAGCTGTCTGTTCGATTACGAAGTCTCGTACGGTTGGCCCTGACTAGTATTATTACGCAATCTGACTGCATAGAACAACAACAAATAATGAAATGGAAATTTTCATTAACACAATTAATTAATTAAGTCCCCAGCAACTATAAAACCTACGAAACCAAAGCACAAGTGTAACTGTTCTGTGTGTGGAAGTATGACTCAACGTACGCATCTGGCACGGTTCTTCTTCAACAACACAAGAAATTTTAAATATCATTTATACTGAATTAATTAAAGAAAATAGAAATACCATAATTACTCAAGAAAACCAGAATTACACTCTAATACAAGAACACAAGCCAGATGCTTTGTTGACTGAACCTGTAATGACGCATTATTCAGGACATTGAAATAATGAGAAAGAAAAGAAAAGTAGTTTGTTACCTTAACTTATATTGATGAAAAGCACTCTAGACATTACAATCTCTCCACACCGACTCGCTACTATCACATCTCAACAAGAACTTTTCAGTATCACATCTCAGCAAGCACTGCCTACTAGCTCATCTCAACAAACACTCCTCACTACGACATCTCAGCACTGACTACCACGAGTTCTCCCAAAGCACTGCCCACTACGAGTTCTCAATAATCACTGCCAGTGGAGGCGGCGGAACAATACCCTCTAGCGCGATCTCTGGCGCTGTGGCTCAGTGTAGCCACCTTTCATATGCCCTTCCTCCACGGGCTAGAATTTGATGGTATTTTTGCCAGCATTGGTGGTGAAAATACCACCAAATTCGTCAAAAAAATACAGTCAAAAATAAAAGATAATATTAATGCGTAAATATCATATAACTAGATAAAATTTTGGCTTTGCACTGACCTTTCAATAACCTATTATATAGAATACAGTAAGCAATACAAATTCTTTCATACATGTGACTTTACATAATAGTTTACACAAGTATTATGTGGTTAAACAATTCAATCAATAGCGTCAGCAATGACGAATATGTGCAGGTCAGAGTCTCATAGCTTTTCACAAACAGTAATACACAAAAAATCTGTTTACACAAATATTCACATAAACTCTTTCCATAGCCCAAGAAACAAGTAGTTGACAGTTCCAGCAGTAGCACCCAGCAATGGTCAACAGGTGCAAATACCAACAAGTAACATTATTTCAATGGAAGCAGTCCATCAGTGGCACCCAGCAATGTTTAACAGGTGCAGACACCAACAAGTAACATCTTTTCAGTAGAAACAGTCCATCAGTGGCACCCAGTAATGTTGAACAGGTGCAGACACCCACAAGTAACACCATTTCAGTATAAGCAGTTCCATTAGTGGCACCAGCAATGTTGAGCAGGTGCAAACAGCAACAAGTGACATTATCTCAGTAGAAGCAGTCCATCAGTGGCACCCAGCAATGTTGAATAGGTGCACATAGCAACAAGTCACATCATTTCGGTAGAAGCAGTCCATCAGTGGCACCCAGTAATGTTGACCAGGTGCTGACCGCAGTCCATAAAATTCACTATCACTAATCACACTGTTCATCAGCAGAAATTAAACATGTCCTAGTGGCACCAATCATGTAGAAAAAGTGCAAATAACAGTCCATAATATTCCCTATCACTAATCACACAGTTCATCAGCAGAAATTAAACATGTCCTAGTGGCACCAATCATGTAGAAAAAGTGCAAATAACAGTCCATAATATTCCCTATCACTAATCAGTCAGTTAATCAAAGTTCATTAGCAGAAATTAAACATATCCTAGTGTCACACATCATGTTGAAAAGTGCAGCACCATCACTAATCAGACAGTTCAGGCATGAACAATAGTTTAAATACACATACAAATGCTTTTACACTAAACATACAAATCATATCAAACACACAAATGATATCAGATAATTGTCCTATTAACTATTACAATACACAAATACCAGTAAACCTATAATATTTATGGGTGTCAGTGCAAGCCACAACAAACAAATAAAATAATATTTAGGAGATAGGTTAGGATCATTTCTCTGGGATTATAAAAGGAAAACACACAAAACACACTCACTCATCTTTCATCCACATTAGTGCTACTGTGTAATTGAATAGTGTTAACTGTGTAAATGCAATTCTGTCAAAATTTTATGTTCATCATGTGTATCAAGTAGTAGTGGCAGCAATGTATAACAGTCAATAATAGTTAGTCAACGTCATAGTCATCATGTCAAGACCAATGTTTGCCAAGCCAGATCAAAATGTACGGTTGCTGAACAACTGTCAGTGAGCCAAGATATGCAAATACTTCCTCTCTTCAAAAAAAGTATATACTGCTTAGTGATTTAACAAAGTGTGTGTGTAGACAATCTTCCTTCTACTTGAGTGTTCTAGTCTGCCATCTTTATCCTCCTTGTTCCATACAGACCAACAAAAAAAAATATGCTCCTCACTTACTTCACCTCTTATCCACCAAAACTCCAATAATCATCAGCATCACATAATCTCAATACTTCAATAATACCTCTTCAATACGTCGATCATCAATATCATTTACCTTACCTCTTGTCCACGAAAACTCCAATAATCATCAACTTCACATAATCTCAATACCTCAATCATACCTCTTCAATACGTCGATATATATAACCTCATTGCCAATATCATTTCACTTCCATAACAACTCTTTCCTCTAGTCAGTCTCCTCGAACAAGTGCAGACAAAATCCTAATGCAAACCTCAATTCATCATCTCATACAATCCGAAGACACAATGTCAACACACAACCTCTCGTGTAATCCATCTGATCCAAATCTGCTACTCATTATAAATTATAAGATACATTTTGTTTACCTTGTCCATCATTAAATAAAAGAAATGCGTACATGACCTCTAACAGACTTAGTTCGAATAACTCTCAGTAATTAATTACGATTACGGAGTGTGAATGATCATAATATTTCACAGTGTGTACACCACTTCAAGAATCATGGCAGAAGCAAACATGTGGAGTATTTCTTGTGTCAAGTGTCACTTCCTATTTCAATTACTCACGAAAAATGCAGTGTAATAACTGTCGATGGTCTAAACCTAGTGTTGGTATGTCATGTCGTTAGCTTCCTTCCTATTAGCATAAATTTATACAGCTTCCATAAAACCTCCAGCTCATGTGACTTCTATGAAGTTTCTCGTACTAATGTCGTTCGTCGAATTATAGCAGTTCATTTTCTTATCTTAAAAATATAAAGCACTGAGCGTAAGCAAAACATGCAATAGCGAGTAAATATACCAGTAGAGAACAGAATGTCAACAAGTGGATGCAGCACAATCCCTACAACGAGGCTCTGCCAAGCGAACAATCTATAATTAATACCATAGTGTGACCTAAACTCTATGTTTGTACACCTCATATCAGCATTTCTATATATAGCAAATTAAAGAATAGTTATGTCAACAAACAGAAATGTGTAAATATGCAATCCATACGCAAAGCAGCAAATATGTATCTTACATAATAAACAGGCCATTATCATCATATCAGCATAAGCAAATAAAAGTTCATACGTAATCTTAATAAGTAAACATGAAGGCGCAAGCAGATAAATCACAAAGTATAACCTACATACATAACCACAGTCAGCACAATTAATCAGTTGACAATTACAATTTAAATAAATAAGCACAGCAGGCACATAATAAAAAAATATGACATCAGTGAAAAGGCATAGCAGCCAAGCGATGCATAGTATACATAAGTAACAACACTGTTCATTAATCAATCATCGTCAAAATCAGTTAATGTGCGTAAGCACGTCGCTTCACAAGTAAATTCATAGAACATGAAATTAGCACAAAGTATGAATCACGTAATCGGGAGCAGCAAATTACGTCTAAAGTACGTACCTAGGTGGAATTATGTTACCTGAAAAATAAACTCAATTAACAGTTACCTTTTTCAGTTTATTACTTTTTTCTTCGAAATTACATTCTTCCTGAAATTTTCTCCATAGCAAGTCGTCTTAACGTCGGACACACACAGAATTTACCTGAAGGTCTTAAATATTTTACACAACCGTATCCTGAAAAATACTGAACGTTAATAACATAATTTATGAAGTCACCATAGCTTTATACAGAATTTAGTCGGAGAAATTAGACTGTGTATTTGTTTACGGCTGTCAGTGCATTCACACTGTGCGCTCGATCAGCTGTAGGCGCGTGACGTAGGAGGTGATTGTTTGCGGTCAACGAGAGCCTTGTGCGCCGCGCAGACTTCACTGTTGCTTTGAGTATCTGCCGCCGCCAAAACATAGCGCGGTATCCTTGTACTCTCCGCATGTTTACGTATAACTGTTGGTTTCTCTAAAGTATGTCATTCCACAAAAACTTTAACGTTGCCTGTTGACATAATTTGCATTTGGCAAGAACAGATCGAATACGTTTTTCCATATTACTGAAGTAGCAATTTTCTCGTAATTTATGAAAGCATTTTCTGGGACCAAAGTGCGCATAACTGAAATGTGTAAACGAGCGTCTAAGAAAATTACAGACACCAAGGAAACTACGAACAGCATGTTTTGTGGAAGGAACAGCACAATTACGAATAGCGTCTAATTTTTCTGGATCAGGGAGAATACCTTCTGTTGAAATAATGTGACCGAGAAATTTCACCTGAGAACGACCAAATTCAGATTTATCCAAGTTCACTGTAATGCCAACTCTTGCAAAAATACGTAATAATGAATCCAAAATTTTGTTGTGCTCACTCCAAGAACGTTTAGCAATACGAATATCGTCAACATATGAAGTAATGTTGTCACGAAGATAAACAGGTAAAATTTCATTTAAGCTACGAATGAAAGCTGCAGAAAATATAGTAAGTCCAAAAGGTAATTTCCAAAGTCACTTTTGGGTAAAACAGTCAAATCCGGTTATTCTTTACCTACTGTCTAGATAGATGGATAGTAGAAGAATTGTTTTTTATAGATGCAAAGAATAGTGAAAGAGTAGGCAGCGGTGCAGAAAACTAAAAGGGAAATAGCACCACTACAGCTCGGGGCCCTGTGAACGCTACGGCACATATTCACTTAGTATAGTGAATCCCCTGAGGACGTTCATAGCTGCACATAAATTTCAGTTTGTGACTTTGTGGCACATCTGGCGGAAGTGCGTACGAAAATTGATCTAACCATGAACATGGATGTATGTCATTTTTAGAATTGCGGAAGATCTTAAATTTCCGAACAGTCAAAAAGTGTTTATAGTCAAAGTTTTCGCCTCGTGGCGACAAAGACCTACCGCGTCTGTCCCAGTCCGAATGTCGATTAATGTCAAGTTCGCACGCTCGGCGCTCTCTTGTTGCATCCGGTAAATAAAACAAATTACTTTCTTCAAACCCCTCTGCTATTTGTGATTCTAAATTTCTTTTGCTGTCTTGTTCATGGTGTGGGTTCCTGTAGTCATGTCCTAGTTCATGAACCACGGGCAACGTATGAGTGGCCAAGTAAGTGGTCCAGACAGTCGGGATACCAGTTACTTTGGAATAAGGCTGGGCATCTCGGACATATTCTGAGTCGTGGTCACCTTTGTTCTCATACAGCAAAGACTACCAAATCCACCGGTTAGTCCCTCAGCCGTTAGGGGTAAAACCCAATGGGACTCGGGGCAAGTAAGGCTAGCAACCTGCTTCCCTGGTACTTTAAACATGATGCTGGCAATAATCAGAGAAAATGCCTCGGACCTTTGGAGGTGACGGAGTCCCACCTCTAACTGACAAACCAGGGACTCCTAAGATACGACTTGGCAAACAAATGGTAATGAGATGGGGAGCTATTAATATCAATGGGGGCTACTCTGGGAAGAAGGTAGAGCTGGCAGAGGCTGCAAGTAAGATGGGGCTGGACGTTTTAGCTGTTAGTGACATTCGGGTAAGGGGTGAGAAAGAAGAGGAAGTGGGAGAATACAAGGTCTACCTGTCAGGAGTCAAAGCAGGAATAGCACAATGGGGTGTAGGGCTTTACACCAGGAAAGAAATGGAACCCAGCGTAGTTGCAATAAGGTATGTAAACGAACGACTGATGTGGATAGATTTGACAGTGTCTAGCAAGAAAAGTAGGATTGTGTCAGTATATTCGCATTGTGAAGGGACAGAGCAAGATAAGATGGATAGTTTTTATGAGGCACTCAGTGATGTAGTTGTTAGAGTAAAGGACAAGGACAGTGTTCTGCTCATGGGTGATTTTAACGCCAGGATTGGAAATCGAACAGAAGGGTATGAAAAGGTTATGGGTAAATTTGGAGAGGATATGGAGGCCAACAGGAACGGAAAACAACTCTTGGATTTCTGTGCCAGTATGGGCTTAGTAATCACAAACTCCTTTTTTAAACATAAGAACATTCACCGGTATACTTGGGAAGGCAGGGGAACCAGATCTGTCATTGACTATATAATAACAGATCAGGAATTCAGGAACGCTGTGAGGGACACACGTGTATTCAGGGGATTCTTTGATGACACTGATCATTATTTAATCTGCAGTGCCGGCCGAAGTGGCCGTGCGGTTAAAGGCGCTGCAGTCTGGAACCGCAAGACCGCTACGGTCGCAGGTTCGAATCCTGCCTCGGGCATGGATGTTTGTGATGTCCTTAGGTTAGTTAGGTTTAACTAGTTCTAAGTTCTAGGGGACTAATGACCTCAGCAGTTGAGTCCCATAGTGCTCAGAGCCATTTGAACCATTTTTTTTAATCTGCAGTGAAATTGGGATTGTGAGGCCGAAAGTGCAGGAGGTCAGGTCCATATGTAGGAGGATAAGAGTGGAGAAACTTCAGGATAAGGAAATCAGGCACAAGTACGTAACAGCGATCTCAGAAAGGTACCAGTTAGTTGAATGAAGTCAATTACAGTCATTGGAAAAGGAATGGACAAGGTATGGGGACACAGTAATAGAAGTGGCTAAAGAATGTCTTGGAACAGTAGTGTGTAAAAGTAGGATGAAGCAAACAGCTTGGTGGAATGATACAGTCAAGGCAGCCTGTAAAAGGAAAAAGAAGGCGTATCAAAAATGGCTACATACCAGAACCCAGGTAGACAGAGAAAGTTATGTTGAAGAAAGAAACAAAGCCAAACAGATAATTGCAGCATCGAAGAAGAAATCGTGGGAAGACTTGGGAAACAGGTTGGAGACTATGGGTCAAGCTGCTGGAAAACCATTCTGGAGTTTAATTAGCAGTCTTCGAAAGGGAGGTAAGAAGGAAATGACAAGTATTTTGGACAGGTCAGGAAAACTGCTGGTGAATCCTGTGGATGCCTTGGGCAGATGGAGGGAATATTTTGAAGAGCTGCTCAATGTAGGTGAAAATGCGATCAGTAATGTTTCAGATTTCGAGGTACAATGGGATAGGAATGATGATGGAAATAGGATCACATTTGAGGAAGTGGAGAAAATGGTCAATAGATTGCAGTGCAATAAAGCGGCTGGGGTGGATGAAATTAAGTCGGAACTCATCAAATACAGTGGAATGTCAGGTCTTAAATGGCTGCACAGGATAATTGAAATGGCCTGGGAGTCGGGACAGGTTCCATCAGACTGGACAAAGCAATAATCACACCAATCTTTAAACATGGAAACAGAAAAGATTGTAACAACTACAGAGGTATCTCTTTAATCAGCGTTGTGGGTAAAATCTTAGCAGGTATTGTTGAAAGGAAAGTGCGAGTATTAGTTGAGGACCAATTGGATGAAAATCAGTGTGGGTTTAGGCCTCTTAGAGGTTGTCAGGACCAGATCTTTAGCTTACGGCAAATAATGGAGAAGTGTTATGAGTGGAACAGGGAATTGTATGTATGCTTTATAGATCTAGAAAAGGCATATGACCGGGTTCCTAGGAGGAAGTTATTGTCTGTTCTACAAGATTATGGAATAGGAGGCAAACTTTTGCAAGCAATTAAAGGTCTTTACATGGATAGTCAGGCAGCAGTTAGAGTTGACGGTAAATTGAGTTCATGGTTCAGAGTAGTTTCAGGGGTAAGACAAGGCTGCAACCTGTCTCCACTGTTGTTCACATTATTTATGGATCATATGTTGAAAACAATAGACTGGCTGGGTGAGATTAAGATATGTGAACACAAAATAAGCAGTCTTGCATATGCGGATGACTTAGTTGTGATGGCAGATTCGATTGAAAGTTTGCAAAGTAATATTTCAGAGCTAGATCAGAAATGTAAGGACTATGGTATGAAGATTAGCATCTCCAAAACGAAAGTAATGTCAGTGGGAAAGAAATATAAACGGATTGAGTGCCAAATAGGAGGAACAAAGTTAGAACAGGTGGACGGTTTCAAGTACTTAGGATGCATATTCTCACAGGATGGCAACATAGTGAAAGAACTGGAAGCGAGGTGTAGCAAAGCTAATGCAGTGAGCGCTCAGCTACGATCTACTCTCTTCTGCAAGAAGGAAGTCAGTACCAAGACTAGGTTATCTGTGCACCGTTCAATCTTTCGACCAACTTTGTTGCATGGGAGCGAAAGCTGGGTGGATTCAGGTTATCTTATCAACAAGGTTGAGGTTACGGATATGAAAGTAGCTAGGATGATTGCAGGTACTAGTAGATGGGAACAATGGCAGGAGGGTGTCCACAATGATGAAATCAAAGAAAAAGTGGGAATGAACTCTATAGATGTAGCAGTCAGGGCGAACAGGCTTAGATGATGGGGTCATGTTACACGCATGGGAGAAGCAAGGTTACCCAAGAGACTCATGGGTTCAGCAGTAGAGGGTAGGAGGAGTCGGGGCAGACCAAGGAGAAGGTTCCTGGATTCGGTTAAGAATGATTTTGAAGTAATAGGTTTAACATCAGAAGAGGCACCAATGTTAGCACTGAATAGGGGATCATGGAGGAACTGTATAAGGCGGGCTATGCTCCAGACTGAACGCTGAAAGGCATAATCAGTCTTAAATGATGATGATGATGTCTTTTCCTACGATTTCGCCTTCAATATGTTTGACTTGCTTTCGTAATGCCTCAAATTCCCTTTTAACGCGAACATTAAATTTTCCCTGAATTTCAACATGCTTATTTATGTTCTGGTACTCTTCGGTTTCAGCAAATGGTAATGGAGCTGTATCATCCGAATCTCTGTCCCCATTTAAACTAAGATTTGTCAATTTATCTGAAATCTCCTCAACTCTTTCCGATAAGTCACCTATTTTTTCTTTCTTTTTACTTACGTCTCCCGTAAGTGTCGCGACTCGGGTTTCAGTATTGACACATTTGGTAGTTAACTGTTCATATTGTTGTGTTAGATTATTTATTCTGTCATTTGGTACGGATTCCTCGATTCTCTCAAATATTTCTTCCTTATCATGTGCACGTTGTAAATTTAACTCTGAAAATTTTTGTACTATCACGCGATCTCTTTCTTCCTGTTCTCAATCTTGTTCCCTTTGTCTAATCTCTACTGTAATTAATCTGTTATTGTGAGAATTCAAAATCGGTTGTACTTCTTCTCTGATTTCTTTCTTTCATTCATCTCTCATGTTTTTGAAACATGTCCCTATTCGTGAATCTAACCGTGTTTCCAGTGTTCCCATATCAGTTTTTAATTCAGATCCCAAAGTTCCCATCTCGGTTTTGATTGTTCCTATTTGTGAGTCTAACCGTGTTTCCATTGTTCCCATTTGTGATCCCAGTGAGTCTAACCGTGTTTCCATTGTTCCCCTTTGTAAGTCTAACCGTGTTGTCACTGTTTTTAATTCAGATCCCAAATTTAATATTGCGCCCATCAACTGCTCCATAATAGCCGGTTCGAAATTCTTTTCGCCCCTAACATTTCCCGCGAAACCAACTTCTTTCGTCATGGCTGTAAAGCTATCTGTGTTCGATACTATTTCAGAATCTTCTATCGTTAATCTCGTATTCTGTGAATTTTCTGATTGACAAAAATTTTGAATTGGTTCCGGACTATTTTCCCGACTTATTAAATTGTTTTCCACTTCATTATTCATGATACTGTTTTCCTCTGTTGGCGAGTTCGCCATGTTAACAATTTCGTCATTCTCACTATCCATCATTTTTGCCTTTTTCATCTATCGTGTAATCATTTACAAAACATACAAAACTAGTCACTATATGAAAATTACACACAATGACACTTTATCTCCAACAATACCACTCACACGAAATGTTTCCCTCAAACACGATTAATCGAACAATTGAAATAATTGCACTAATTGTCAAACCCGTAGACAAGACAACAGAAATGAAATTTTGCAAAAAAAAAAAATACCATTAGAAGAATGACAATTACCAAATCTACACATGCAAAATAGACTACAATTACTAAACTACAAATTACTACAACAATACTACTGTCTTCTATTTTTACAATCAGAAGATTCCAAGGGACGATCCGAAACAGCGGTCGCCACGTGCATGGGGGCTTAATTAAAATAAAATGCAAATAATTTTAATTTTTTGATTTAGTAGCTCCCTGTCTGTTCGATTACGAAGTCTCGTAACGGTTGGCCCTGACTAGTATTATTACGCAATCTGACTGCATAGAACAACAACAAAGAATGAAATGGAAATTTTCATTAACACAATTAATTAATTAAGTCCCCAGCAACTATAAAACCTACGAAACCAAAGCACAAGTGTAACTGTTCTGTGTGTGGAAGTATGACTCAACGTACGCATCTGGCACGGTTCTTCTTCAACAACACAAGAAATTTTAAATATCATTTATACTGAATTAATTAAAGAAAATAGAAATACCATAATTACTCAAGAAAACCAGAATTACACTCTAATACAAGAACACAAGCCAGATGCTTTGTTGACTGAACCTGTAATGACGCATTATTCAGGACATTGAAATAATGAGAAAGAAAAGAAAAGTAGTTTGTTACCTTAATTTATATTGATGAAAAGCACTCTAGACATTACAATCTCTCCACACCGACTCGCTGCTATCACATCTCAACAAGAACTTTTCAGTATCACATCTCAGCAAGCACTGCCTACTAGCTCATCTCAACAAACACTCCTTACTACGACATCTCAGCACTGACTACCACGAGTTCTCCCAAAGCACTGCCCACTACGAGTTCTCAATAATCACTGCCAGTGGAGGCGGCGGAACAATACCCTCTAGCGCGATCTCTGGCGCTGTGGCTCAGTGTAGCCACCTTTCACCATGAATCAGTTTGGCGTACGTCTCGTACTGTATGTTTCAGTTCAAGTTATCTGCTGCAGATGGGAGTTCGATCAGTAGCACTGATAATATAGTTAAAGTCGCCTCCAATAATGACATGTTCGTTGCGTTCTCCTACCAGAGGGACGCTCCTCCTTAAAAAACTTCATCCTTTGGCACCTTTTGTTTCAGCATGATGTGGTACAGACATTAATTAGCCTGGTTTTATGAAAGATGCCTGCAGTTCCCCTGATATTCTTTGGTTTTTCAGCATCTTTTAGGTTGATGCCTTTCATCGCAGGAAAAGCCGTACCCATTTTGCAGCCCATTCCCCATTTAGTGATCACTTGATTACCTTCTACGCAATCATGCCTGATGTTCGTTACTTCTTGTAAAAATCCGACATTCACATCGACTGCATACGGAAAGACTTTTAAAAGTTGTAACTTAATAATGTTATGTAATTTATTAATATTCAAAGTTGCGAGCTTATGGACCTGAAGTGGAATTGTGTTTGCTACACAGGAGCAATGCTTCCACTACACTTTGATATCATTCATAAAACTCATCTCTAAAACAAACAAATAATCACTTCGAAAAACACTGTGAAAACTTTTCTGAAAGAACACTTACAGAAGTCACTTGAAGGCTGAGTTAAAAAATATTCGTCGTCCAGCTGTGGAATAGCTGTGTGTCCTTTTGTTGTGGTAGTGTCTACCAAAGTGGCATCTTCCTGAATAAAACCATCTTTTGACATCCTAGCTGTGGCTGTCTCGAGTTCATTGTTTCTTCTTCAATATGGGATTACGGATTATCTGTCCAGGTAGCTGGGAGGGGCTTTGCCTATATGTTTGCTTACTCTTCAAGAGAATGATATTTGACCATTTTTGTTGTCAGTTTCCGTTAGGGGTTTTGCAGTTTCATCAGAATTCAGACTTTCATAAACCGAAACATTTTTCAGAACTAATCGGTCACTAAATGTCGGCAGGTTCCGGGACGCGTTCTCAGACGCTTTTTGGATGAGCTTGCCTCCTGTCACCTTCACCTTATCGTGTAGGACTCGTGCAGTCTGCTGTGCACCTTGGTGCGCAAGCCTCGGTTTTTATTTACCTTCTTAGAGCTCGGCTTTGCTCGTTGTCTAAAGAAACTTCTGGCTGTCGAGCGGTGCTTCAGGCATCGACTGATGGTGAGTCTGCTTGTTGCGTTCTATAAACGTGTTCCTCAATGTCTACGATAGGTGATCGTTGTATTCTGTAACTTTGGTGGGTGCTATTCTGATGTTTTGACGGTTTCCGTGGTTGAGTATTGCCAATATTGACATATTAAGGGGGGGGGGGGGTTGGCGCGAGGAATTCGGCGGTCTCGCCGCGGGGCAGCTACGCCACTCTCCTGTACACGCTTTCGACACGGACGTGTTGCAAGTGGAACACGCTCTAGTCTGGTCGTCATACATTTCTGTAGCAGGATATCCACATACGGCAATATATGACGGAACAGTATTAACCTTGTAGCACGTCACTTCTATTGGAAGTTCAAATATTCGAACAATGCTGATGCCAAGACCTGCATGAGGAACTGAAACATCTCCAATATTCCCATCGCGGTATATAAACTTCGTTTTTCCACCACAGGATTGAAGTACTTACTCACGTAATTACGAACTATCCAGTTTGATGAAGATAACATTACTGAAAATCGAATAATTGGTCCCGATAATATCTTCTGTTAGTATCTTAACTTCTTCTTGTAACCATTTCGAACATGTACACTTGACAGCACAAAAGGTGGGGCACTGCAGAGTACAACCAACATAACGTAGCTTTGTTGCAGGTGCTCTAAACACCAAAACACCTGTGAGGTACAGTCTTTTGACTACACACAATGGGTACCGCAAGAGATTACTAGAGGCGAAAGGTCTTTAGAGCAGTCGGTCTAAGCTTCAACTAATATCGTCATACAAAACATATTAGAAAACACGTTCTTAGCGATGAGACACCCCATAACACCCATAAATCAACCTTCATTACAACAAGTGACATTCCAGAAGTTGTGAGAAAACTAATTATTTTACATATATCGTACAGTAATCCCTAGTAAAAACTAAATATTTGAGATGGTTTACGGAATTACAAAGCTGTACGGCAATTGGAAAAAACGTTTTTCGTTCTCGAAAAGGTTTTCCATCCACGTGCTGAACGTCGCTCAACGGCAAGAGGCTCTGGATACTGGATATTGGACGAAGCAGTAAAAAAACGCGATTAACGGCAACAAGCACTCTACGGAAATCACAACATTGACAGCGAATCACCAGTAATATCATTGTTCTCGTAACACATCAACAGCTACGTGTACATACATCTGAACTTTAAATGACATGACCAACGTCGTCGTTCTGGACCTGGATTCAAACCCAATACCTATAGCTATTGCTAACTAAGCTAAGCTTTCTTTGTGCCTTGTTGAGACGCGATCACTAGGCATAAAGAGACGTGAACTATAGACGTTTGCACCAGCATCAGTTTTCAATTCAGATCCTGAAAATAAATGACGATAATGTTTGTACTAACCTGGGAATCCTGTCATAACAGTTATCTTCCTGGGAACTACACCCAACGACGTTTAATATGGTGCCATTCACAAGGAACATGGTATGTTCATGTTTAAAAGTGAAATGCAATCATGTAAAGCTTGTGACAGGGATGCGAACCCAGAACCTAATCGGATTGTTGTAAGTAGGCTGTTTTTTTATTGGTAACGCCACCTCTGTATAAAAATCACTGGCTGTGCTGTGTGCAGTCTGTGTCTAGTTTGCATTGTTGTCTGCCATTGTAGTGTTAGGCAGCTGGCTGTGAACAGCACGTAGTGTTGCGCAGTTGGAGGTGAGCCGCCAGCAGTGGTGGATGTGGGGAGAGAGATGGCGGAGTTTTGAAATTTGTCATGAACTGCTATATATATTATGACTATTAAGGTAAATACAGTGTTTGTTCTCTATTAATATCTTTCATTTGCTAACTATCCCTATCAGTAGTTAGTGCCTTCCATTGTTTGAATTTTTTATTTAGCTGGCAGTAGTGGCGCTCGCTGTATTGCAGTAGCTTGAGTAGCGAAGATTTTTGTGAGGTAAGTGATTTGTGAAAGGTATAGTTTAATGTTAGTCAGGGCCCATTCTTTTGTAGGGATTATTGAAAGTCAGATTGCGTTGCGCTAAAAAAATATTGTGTGTCAGTTAAAGCACAGTCTTGTATAATTGTTCAAAGGGGACGTTTCATAGACTCACCAATACCATTATCTCTACAAGGACTACAGTGGCTCTGCACCTCTGGTGGCCCACCAGTACCGTAATCTCTACCAGGACTACAGTGGGTCTGCTCTGTGATGACCTACCTACCAATACTCTTCAAAACTTCGACAGACTCTGCTGTGGGTTTGCTCTGTTGTGGCCCATTACCTGTCAGCATGTCAAGAGTCAGCACTGTCTTTCCGTTGGAGGGACAACACTCCTTCTTCAAGACTGCATGGAAATCCACTACTTCTGTGTGCAATTTCTTTTACTAATGAGACTTTGTGAAAAAAAACTGTAATTACTATTATGATGAATGATCAGAACTATCTTTATGGACTGTGAGAAAATTTTAGCTTTTGACCAACATTGTATCAATAAGTGTGTGCATTTGATTTCTTTGTTATTGTAATTACGATTATGAAAAATTTTAACAAATATGTATTGCCCAGTGCCCAAAACAATTTGTAAAATTTTTTGTGGGGAGCATGGGGGCTATGTAAGTAGGCTGTTTAGGTTTTTTTATTGGTAACGCCACCTCTGTATAAAAATCACTGGCTGTGCTGTGTGCAGTCTGTGTCTAGTTTGCATTGTTGTCTGCCATTGTAGTGTTAGGCAGCTGGCTGTGAACAGCGCGTAGTGTTGCGCAGTTGGAGGTGAGCCGCCAGCAGTGGTGGATGTGGGGAGAGAGATGGCGGAGTTTTGAAATTTGTCATGAACTGCTATATATATTATGATTATTAAGGTAAATACAGTGTTTGTTCTCTATTAATATCTTTCATTTGCTAACTATCCCTATCAGTAGTTAGTGCCTTCCATAGTTTGAATTTTTTATTTAGCTGGCAGTAGTGGCGCTCGCTGTATTGCAGTAGCTTGAGTAGCGAAGATTTTTGTGAGGTAAGTGATTTGTGAAAGGTATAGTTTAATGTTAGTCAGGGCCCATTCTTTTTTAGGGATTATTGAAAGTTAGATTGCGTTGCGCTAAAAAAATATTGTGTGTCAGTTAAAGCACAGTCTTGTACAATTTCTCAAAGGGGACGTTTCATTGTTAACGAACACAGCATCTAGCGCCGTCGTTTTCTAGCCGGGAACCGACGACAAATAGCTATTGTTGGTTCACCAGTAGCTAGATGTGCACATGTTTAGCTAGACATCAGGTGACGAACCGTTCTGTGCTGAATGGAATTCAAATCCCGCACACGTGGTCGTGAAGACACTTTAACTATCAAGTTCTTTTCCAATATTAGCTACGACTGGCATGTTTGTACTTTCAATGATGTGATGGAAATTACTCTGCTGGCTAGAAGTTGTATCCACAACATATCGTCGTTGGTGATCACAACGAACACAACGTCAAAACCCAAATCAATTTTCGCCAGTAGGATGGAATGTTTGAACTTGAAAAGATGTAAGGAAATGTTTGATCTTGTAACTTGTGATAAAAGCTCATCATGTGGCTGTGAGTTGAAACGAACACGTTACAGCTGAGAACGCACGGAGAGACGTTGAAAACGCAAGTATTTTTCACTTGTATTTGCTAGTGCACATGCTAGGGTTTGAAATGAAATAATCAATATTTTGTGCTGATCAGAATTCGAAACCAAATAGGAGCCTTTCGAGGAGGTTAAGAAGAGTTTGCAATCTTGGGGAGTAGAGTGAAATCGAATTCTAATCCCAGTCCAGCACCACAATTTTCGACGTCACTGTTTCAAATAACGTCTGAGGCTTGCGAACTTACATGGCCATTGGTTCATTAAATAAAATACGTTTTCTACTTTACGACGGATTGCTGGTGACAGACTCTCTGCCTTCCGGGGTTTCTTCATCTGTCACAGCTCAAACGAGTGCCGCTCTGCCCAAGTCGGCTGCGAAGGAATGTTATCTTTACTGCGGATGTTGAACTACGGAGCTTACTGGCGTTCTGCCCTTGGCGTTACTAGGGGTGAAGCAGGGTTACTTGTGTGTGTTAAAAATCTAAGCCTGACGTAAGATGTAAGCCTACACGTTTTGCACATCAATACAAGATTAATCCCCCAGACCACAGAACCCAATGCCAAGCACAAAATTATGAATTGTAGAGTATTCATTTGGATGTATATGCAGATGTCAAGGGACGGGTAACAGGAAGGAGGGCGGGATCTGGGAATGGATGTACTCTAATATTTTATCCAGAATCCTTCATTATTTTGTACTTCTCTCATGCGTCTTGGCGTAGAGTGTATAAGCCGTCGGACGTAACAGCCTGAAGAGGCAGCTTCCTCCCAGGCTTCCAGGACGCAGTCCCAAAGAGCGTCCTATGTATTTGGCTGGTTTCGTAGCCAGATCTCTGTTAATGTTCTCGCGACCTCAGCCCACATGTTTACCATGGGGTTCATATTATCCGCAAGTGGCGGCCAGTCCATGACGCTGACGCCAATCGTGGAGAGCCGCTGCTGAACAAATGCAGACTTCTGAATGGGCGAATCGTCCTCTTGCAATGTGACGTCCCCTTCCTCGTACAGAATTCGCACTTACGTAAGCATCACATTTTCCGATATGTGGGGATATTGCACGCTGTCCAGAGTTCCTTCTATCCTGTGAAGAATTCCCGCCCCTCTTGCAGAAATCCAACCCCAGCAGGTAACAGATAGCTGGCCACTTCTTCTCGTTGTTCTTACATATTCGCGTCGATGGCGAGTCCCTTGTGGCCTGTAAACGATTCGTCGACCGTCGTTACGAGTGGAAAACACCTTCTCATTAGTGAAAGTTACGTTGTCCCAAGACGCCCTCAGATGGAGCTCCGCAAATGCTAGCCGGTACAAAACGTTGTATTCGCTGAGCTCTTGTTTCACTACTGAT
Source organism: Schistocerca nitens (assembly GCF_023898315.1). Classification (NCBI taxonomy): domain Eukaryota; kingdom Metazoa; phylum Arthropoda; class Insecta; order Orthoptera; family Acrididae; genus Schistocerca; species Schistocerca nitens. The sequence goes on from NC_064616.1 coordinate 542,788,628, forward strand.
CGTCGTGCATGCAGTTCAGGGTTCAGTTTAATACTACTAAAGTACAACTAATACCAATACAAACAAAACTTCAAAAAATTAGTTGCTAAAACCAAAAATTCAAGCGTCCAATGGAACACTCAACGAAGTTAAAACACTGAATGATAATTGTACTGAAATATTTCACTACAATGCATAAGAAACGTCCGCTGAAACCTAAAGCACAAAATTTTCTAAACGAGTTCAGCGCACAGAAAACTCTAAAAAACACAGTGAGAGACTGTTTCCAAAAGATTATTACATCGTTATTTCGCCACAAACAGCATTAAACACCGCTGAAAACTATTAAATTTAATAACTGTATAACAGTGCACAATTAAATTTGATAGCACTTTAGATTTATAACCGCTACAGCTGCAACTGCACGCTGCAATATGTAGACACACCACTGAGGCATAAGGCTTGGAATAACGACCTAAGCACACACACAAGTTACAGACCACTCGAGTCATTAACACAGGAAGCTTAATGAAAATCCACTAATAAGATAGTTTTACAGGAAATATTAACACAAATAAACTTTAAAATAAATAACTGGAGACTAAAACTTTAGAAAATATTGACGAGCAATTTCAACAGCATTCCAGCACACGTGACATCTACATTGTCGCCGCTCCGACTTCGATATTTGTCACAGCACTGTGCCAACTTTCGAAAATCTTTGTCATAGAAAGCAGCTGCCGGTGTTTTTGGCTAGTTGTCTGTGCCAAATTGTTGTCTTCGTAGACAGAGGTTCATGCGAACAGAGATGAAACTCAGGGGGAACCAATTATCGACCGTACTGAGGGTGATAAAACATGTCCCATCGAAAACGATGTAGTAACATCTTCATAGCCCTGCTGAGAGCGGCTGATAATTGTAATGAAGATAAGAAATGCAGGACAGTTATGTTGGCTGCATGACATATTCATCAGATTTTCATTGTGATGTCTGTTTTGCACCCGAACAGACCTTACTTTCCGAATCACCCTCGTAGATGATCGTTAGAAGCAATGATTATACGTACTGGCGAAGAAGACCAAACGAGGCCTGGTTTTCTAGGCTCATCAGTGATATTCACAACGCCACAGTTTCTCAGTTGTGACTTTGAACCATTCGGCTTGGAGTTTTCTGCGGTGTCAGTCGTAAGAAAGGCGTTCTTGTTACGACACCTTGCAGTGCTGTCAGAATTATGTAATGTTCCTTTCACAATGCGGTCAAATTGTTGGAGTGGCGATTCAGGTATCTGACTCGATGAATATGTGGCCATGGCCTCAGCTGTGTACTACAGAGATTGCAGTATCGGCTCTTCTGCCTTTTTGACATTCTAGTTATGAGCTGGTATTGGTTAGGTTCGGCGCTGTCTGGAGAAAACTAAATCTTTTTATAATCACAAAGCAAACCTTTCATCGCCGCAATAGTGAATTTATGCATCAGAAGGCCGCTTTTCAGGTTTACTGATGTTGAATACTTTTAAGGTATCAGGATGTTAACATTGTACCTAACCACCATTTGAGAGGACCAAGTAGTCTTAGGAGAAGGTTATCATGCGTTAATCACATATTCTGAGTTTTTAAGTGCCAGAGCCTCATCTCTCACCCCTTCCCAAAGGCTACATTTAATTTGCAGGGCTTTTCCCAGAGTCCACAATGCCTTAAAATGCTGGTGGAGTTACCACAAGGTCATTGAGATATACGTCACAGTTTGTTTTACTCTGACCTTTGTGCTAGAAACCAAAGACCGTGAGACTGTACAATGCTTAACATTTATTACAATATATCAGTCTGACCTATTGGGTATGGTACTTGAGTGACTTTGTAGATCATACTAGACGGTAACAGAATGTTGGGCGTCTATGGCTACAGGCCCTGCAGCATGCAAAGAAGTCACCAAAATATGACACAAATATACAGTTTGTAATGGTAGGCCACTCACCGAATATTATTGTGTTCCAAGAGATCATCCACCAGCGCACTTAGTTGCGGTCGCGTCTTGTCGTTAATAACAATGAAGTTAGAGTCGAATGCACCGTTGAAGAGATGTGAGGAAAGTGTGCAGTGTCAGACTAACATTAGGTGGTGAGTTTATTGTTTTCAAAGATATGGAGGTCTGTACACCCGTGCGACCTAATAACTCCCCACACCACAGCACCTGGACGACCAAAACGATCCAGTTCGATTATGTTCATAGGTGATTCATGTGTTCACATATGGCGATGGGTGGGAACACGGAGTTGACATCCTTGCTGGTGCCATACATAGCGCAACATCATGCACACACTTTCTAGAGACACATGTTATATGTGGACGAGTATTGTGCTACTGAAGAATGGTACCACAATAATGGCACATGAGACGTAACAAAAAAATGGTTCAAATGGCTCTGAGCACTATGGGACTTCACTTCTGAGGTCATCAGTCCCCTAGAACTTAGAACTACTTAAACCTAACTAACCTAAGGACATCACACACATCCATGCCCGAGGCAGGATTCGAACCTGCGACCGTAGCGGTTGCGCGGCTCCAGACTGTAGCGCCTAGAACCGCTCGGCCACTCCGGCCGGCCTGAGACGTAACACCTGGGGACGCCGGACGTCCATGCCATTTCATTCTGGTGACAGAGTGAACTCATTTACTGCCAGCCATCACCTGAAGTCATCTCCCATAGCTCCCGACATTGTGGTGCCGTGCCTAGCATTGCTGCTCGTCTACAAAACAATTGAAAAATGGGGCCCTCCCTAGGTAGCCGCTGTACTCACCGATTGTGGCCATCAGCGGCAGTGCAGAACAGCGATTCATCGCTGAACAAAATGCGAGGCTGTTCATCAGCAGTACATGCTTCCCGGTCACAGCACCGCTTGAAAGACGACCGCTTGTGATGTGGTGTTAACAGCAGCCTATACATGCGATGGTAATTCTGCAGCTAGTCTCCGACCAGCGGTGGTGAAGAACATAGAATATTCCAGGATGTCCAGTACTTGTTCACGGAAGGTGGGTGCAGATGTGAGGGGGTTATAATGTGTTTGCTGCTCAGTAAGGCGTTACTCCGATGTGGTGGTCGGATGTGGTCGACTGAATCCTTGAGTGCCAGTATTCTTACCCTCTTGTTCCCATGAAATCCAATGTTTTGCGACTGTCACATCAAAATGCCCCACAAATCAGGATGTTACACCATCCACCCAACCAGCCAAACGGAGACATACAATGAGACTTTTTCAAACTGTTTGGTGGTAATAACGCTGAATCATACGAGTACGCGGCATCTACGTGTCCTTCACACTGATCACACAACATTTGACACTCTTCACATCCCTTATACAACCCATAGTGAGTGGTGATAACAATAACCACGAACAACACTAATGTATTATGGTGGGCGTTCTGTTCGTTCGCGGATAACCTCGCTGTTGAGTGCCCGTAAACTCCTTCTATTTGTCATTGGAATTGAAACTCTAATCATTTACATACCCGCCAGTGGTGTTTACATGTAAGAAATTCCATTGGTATCCCAGTAGATCTTCTATGAGCTTCCCTTTTTTACCAGGCAGTGTCTTTGCACATCAAGTCCGACGGCAAAGCTTCCACCACGATGAAAACCGGAATCATTTCTGTGGTTGTTTTATTTTGTTAACTATTCCCATCGTCAAATACGAAAATTAATCCAGCTGTTGATAACATTAAGACGTTTACGAATATCACGGATTAATCCTTTCTCCAACAAGATCACAACCTCGTGAATTGCATTTCTTGGTAAGAATACTGGTGACGATAATATCTACCACAACCATGACTACCTCAGGATCCACTGTCACAGCAATAACGTGCCTCAAGACGTAGGATATGTAAATGGAATAAGACTCGCAGTTCAAATATTTATTAAACGTAAACATCACTAACGAATTAGGCCTGTTCCGACTGGCCGACTGCTGCCTACAAGCCAGTACGAGGAAGAATCCATAATCGTGGGACATATAATCAGCATGTCGGCAATCCCTCAAACCATGATTGACAGTAAATGAATCCGGATGACGACGCTCCTCCTTAATGCCAGCAGCTCCTCATTTCGCCTCGCGAGGCTGAGTAGACCCCCCTCCAGACTTCTCTAACTCAGAAAAAATGTCAGGAGTAACCAGTAACCGAACCCGCTTCCTTCCGCACCGAAGGGTACAACGCTAATAAATTCGATGTGGAGGCGGTCGCAATGTGTATCAGTATGACGGAGAAAATTGCGATATTAGAAAAATGGCACTAGGAACGGTACAAATAGGCACTGTAACACGGTATCACCGCAATAACTTGTCCTATAATGTTTAGATACTCTTAGCAGCATTTAGGTTCACTAATGGCATTAGGTGACGTTCTAACTAAAAGAAACTGAAATACTGTCTGATGATGCAGAACACGTTACATCACATAAAAGGACTGGGAAAAGGTTTGAGCTTATGTTTCTGCCAACATAGATGTTAGTGACTGACTACTACCATGTTTGAAGAAGTAGTGTAAGTGTGTCGTCTGAGACCTTTCATGAAATATGGACAGAGAGAAGATTCTGGGGAATGTACAAGACATCGTAGAATAAGAGCGAACCTTGAGAGAGATTCTGGGTAATATTAAGGTGGAGCACTGGAGTTAGTGAGGTACGAAATATTATATGGAGGACGATTAGAAAGACAGCCACCAGAATGCACAATAGTCCTCAGTTTTGTGGTGAAACTTTGGTGCAGCTGCAGTCCTTGCGAAAGGATGAGAAACTGATGACTAACTTATACCAAACAATCATTTCATTCCCCTACATATTTTTTCGAACGGTGGAAAACTAGAAGTCATGACAGTCTTGGCTTAATGGTAGATGTATACTAGAATAGATGTACGATTAAGCTGCAGCTACGACACGGGTGTATTCTGTCTAGTCGATAGGTACAACGTGACATTAAAGCTCGATTACTACGGTAATGGAGCAAGATTACACTGTTAAATGTCAAATAGAATTTTTAAAGCCATTAATCGTCCAAGACTTCAATGACATAGGATAAACATAAATATCGACTTTGTAATTACTTTTCCGTGACATTTTTGCTCACCGGAACATTATTGGCATCTAAATGAAAACTCTTCATGCAAAAGATTGTACTAGAGGTGGGAATATTAACGAAATGTGAATATGCAATCACGTTCCTATCCAAACACATTTTTCAGCTCGGCCGTTGTATGCGTTTGATCGCCGTTATCGTTCAAAGTGAGTGGATAGATCCTGAGATACAGCAAAATTGTAAGTGAAATGATTTTCCTCTTGCTGGTTGCAATTTCCATCGACCTTGTCCGAAGTTCCTTCGACATCCGGGAGCTGTTTTCTCCGAGTTCAGTGAAATAACTGATAGATATCGTCACCTGAAGGTCGACCGAGATCATAGATTTGTTATGGTAAAATTAATAACTGTTTGTAAATAAAATGTGGAACCGGTGACATACATTTTCGTTATTACATTAGAGAAAAAGTTTAAGAGCTCGCTTGAAAGTGCCACGAATAAAATACTCAGTTAATAAAAATCTTTTTGAGGTCAAGTAATACATACTAGTGCGTGTTGCGAGCTTTAACAAGGAGAGCATGAACAATGGAATTTAATGCTGCTCTTAAACAGCACATACAATGTGTTTTTATTTCCCTCGTCACGTGACAAACATGTGGAAAACATGAGAAAAATTATATAAAAAACCGAATGAGCTATCAAATCAAAACGGAATGTTCTAGTACAAACCAAACAAACTAGTAAATAAGATGTGTAATAAATGTCAAGGCCCATCTCTGATGGCACAGATGAGCTAAAACATCGCTGGCAGGGGAATTTAGAACCATTTTCGGTAAACAGCTTGAAACTCGGAAAATCCGTGAGAATGGAGGCTCATGCGTAGCACTGCGTAAGCTGATATGGACGCAGAGGGACGAGGACAGCAGAGCGGCGAAGAGGTTTATCAGTGAGCGGCATGTGTGCGCCTCCCTCTACCTGTTGGTCTAATCCCAGCGAGATGGCCCGGCGCATGTGTGCATAAAACGGGCATTGACAGTCACATCTCCTGTAGTTTTGCCACTTTCCCTTGATTACATTAGACTAAACAAGAAACCGGAAGTGATCGTATGGCATTGTTGGTCGGGAGGCCCCATTCAGCGGAGTTCGGTCGCCGTATTGTAAGTTCTTTTTGGGTGACGCCACATCGGCGACTTGCGAGTCAATGATGATGAAAATGATTATGAAGGACACACAACCCTCAGTCCCCTGCCGGGAATCGCACATTGGTCTCCTGCGTGGTAGGCTATAACGCTACCGCTACGCTACGGAGGTGGACTATCTTAACAAGAAGCATCACCCTATATCGTTAATATGTGATATACATTTTGTAGGTCTCACAATGCAGAAAAGACGTGAATGCGTAGTAATACTTCATGAAGTAAGTAGTTCTAGTGAAATTATCTTCTGGTACCATCTTGTCCTGAGATTTACAGCTGACAGATATATTGATTCAAACCAATGCACCAGAGAGCGTATTTTTGAAAAGAAATATCCCCATGAATGACGCATACTAGGCACGATAATTTAATTATTTGGCGTGGATCTTTTAACATCACTTGTAGTAACAGTTTTCGTAGAATGACAGCGACAAACACTTTTAAGTTTCTGACTGCAGACAACTGATATAGTAAGAAAAGATTTGCATTAAGAGACTGCAAATAACTGGCATCAGGAACAGTACTACTGAATGTATAAAAATAAGCACAGACAGGCAATCAGTTCAGTCTTCATCCAAACGGAGGTGAAGAATATACTCAGTCAGAACCCATCGTTCGACAAAAGCAATCAATTCTGCCAGACTGTCGTTGATATATTCATTAATAGTCATGAAACTGATTTGAGGGCACCATGAATATTTGTAGGTTAACAGAACAAGAGACCGGACAAATGTTCCCCTAGAGCTGTTATGGCCGGCTGCTGTGGCCGAGCGTTTCGTTTCCGAGTCAGAGACTGAACATTTCGTCACATAGTTTGTGGTTAAAACATAGCACTCTTAGTTACTGGTGAAAACAATTTGATAGTCAAAGTCTCTTTGTGTGTAGTAAACGACGACGATAACCCCAGGCTTCGACTCCCAGTTAGCACAGATCTTTACGTCATAATATTTCTAATTGGGTCAGTGCACATCTCGGTACTGGTGAAGTAAACTGATTTTTAATGTCCATTCTTCAGTAGAAGTTAATGAAGATATCTACTGTGTTCGAATTCCGGTAGGTGAAAACTTTCTCGTCTCGTCGTTTCAGTTTCAGTCAGCTCGTTTTTGGTGAAAAATTACGAATTCTAATTATTTGATTATGCTTAGTTAACAAGTTCTGTATTCGACTTCCCGTCCAACAGAAAAATGTATGCCCTGTTATTTCAACTTTAGGCTTGTCATAGGCCGGCCGCTGTGACCGAGCGGTTCTAGGCGCATCAGTACGAAACCGCGCTACGGCTACTGTCGCTGGTTCGAATCCTGCCTCGGGCATGGATGTGTGTGATGTCCTCACGTTAGTTAGGTTTAAGCAGTTCTAAGTCTAAGGGCTGATGACCTCAGATGTTAAGTACCTTAGTGTTTAGAGCCATTTGAACCATTTTTAGAGGTGTTATGGCTAAACAATAAGCAATTAAATTTCCATCTTAGGTGACTCGGATAAAGATCTACCTTTTAGAAGAGCTCTGATGTTGACACTGCAGTCATTACAAGACATTCTGAATACTATTGAAGGATGTGCGCCACATATCACAAATGGTTCAAATGGCTCTCACCACTATGGGACTCAACTCCTGAGGTCATCAGTGCAAATGGCTCTGAGCACTATGGGACTTAACATCTATGGTCATCAGTCCCCTAGAACTTAGAACTACTTAAACCTAACTAACCTAAGTACATCACACACAGCCATGCCCGAGGCAGGATTCTAACCTGCGACCGTAGCGGTCGCGCGGTTCCAGACTGTAGCGCCTAGAACCGTTCGGCCAATTCGGTCAGCAACTATCAAAGAAAGTGGGTTATCAGAAAAGGGTAGCCACTTTCAACAAAAACTAAAGACATCAGAATAGTGTGAAGGATGAGAGAGTTAAAACTCGAGAATAAGAAGGGCATGTGGCATTAAGAGTAGATGATAATTTGGTAACATTGTAACACATGTGTGTAGTGTAGAAAAGCTCTTTAACACTCACATAAGTCAGTAACATGGAGTTTTCAGAATCGTTATGCCGTCTTGAAATACCCGATACCAGCCATTATAAATAACTTCAGTAACGCGAATGTGACTCCCACTACAAGAGAAATTGTAATGTCTATCATTTCTTCAGGAAATAATAGTGGTTATGTTAAAAATCAACAAAGTTACCGAAAGTTTGTTCTTCTGAGTACAGCATAATCTTAAGTTCAACATCTACATCCACATTAATTCTCTGCAAATCACATCAGAGTGCCTGGCAGAGGGTTCACCGAACCACCTTCACAATTCTTTGTTATTCCAGTCCTGTATAGCATGCGAAAAGAACGAACGACTGGCTGTATCTTTCCGTACGAGCTCTGATTTCCCTTATTTTACTGTGATGATCGTTTTTCTCTATGTAGGTTGGTGTCAAAAGCTTTCCGAAAATCCAGAAATACGGAGTTGATCTGAAATCCCTTGTCTATAGCACTCAACACTTAATGCGAATAAAGTCCTAGCTGTGTTTCACAAGAACGATGTTTTCTAAACCCATGTTGACTTTGTGTCAATAGACCGTTTTCTTCAAGGTAATTCATAATATTGGAACACAATATGTGTGCCAAAATCCTGCCACATATCGACGTTAACGACTTGATCCTGTAATTAAGGGTATTACTCCTACTACATTTCTTGCATAATGGTGTGACTTGTGCAACTTTCCAGTATTTGGGTACGGATCTTTCGTCGAGCGAACGGCTGTAGGTGACTGTTAAGTATGGAGCTAATGCATCAGCATACTCTGAAAGGATCCTAATCCGTATACAGTCTGGGCCAGAAGACTTGCTTTTATTAAGTGATTTAAGTTCCTTCACTACTCCGAGGATATTTACTTCTACGTTACTCATGTTGTCAGCTGTTCTTGATTCGAATTGTGGAATATTTACTTTGTCCATTTCTGTGAAGGGATTTCGGAGGGCTGTGTTAAGTAACTCTCCTTTGGCAGCACTGTCTTTGATAGTATTTCTATTGTTATCGCCCAGAGTAGGCATTGATTGTTTCTTGCCGCTAACATACTTCACATACGACCGTAATATCTTTGGATTTCCTGCCAGGTGTCGAGACAAAGTTGCTTTGTGGCAACTGTTATAAGCATCTCGCGTTGAAGTCCGCGCTAAATTTCGAGCTTCTGTAAAAGATCGCCAATCTTGGGGATTTTGCGTTTGTTTAAATGTGGCATGTTTGTGTCGTTAGGCCGACTGCGTTGGCCGAGCGGTTCTAGGTGTTCCAGTCGGGAACCGCGCGACTGCTACGGTAGCAGGTTCGAATCATGCCTCTGGCATGAATGTGTGTGATGTCCTTAGGTAAGTTAGGTTTAAGTAGTTCTAAGTTCTAGGGGACTGATGACCTCAGATGTTGAGTCCCATAGTGCTCAGAGCCATTTGAACCATTTTGTGTCGTTATTTCTGCAACAGAGTTCTGACCCGTTTTGTGTACCAAGGAGAATCAGCTCCGTCGTTTCTTAATTCATTTGGTATGAATCTCTCAAATGCTGCTGATACTATTTCTTTGAATTCAAGCCGCATCTGGCCTACGCTTATGTTATTAATTTGTAATGAGTAGCGATTGCCTCTCAGGAAGATGTCATGTGAGTTTCGATCTGCTTTTATGAATAGGTATGATTTTCGTTTATTTTTCGAGGATTTGGTGGTTACAATATTCAGTCTCGCTACGACAACTCTGTATTCACTAATCCCCGTATCGGTTTTGACACTCGTTATTAACTCAGGATTATTTGTTGCTAAGAGGTCAGGTGTATTTACAAAACTCTTTACCATTCGCGTGGGCTCATGAAATAACTGCTCGAAATAATTTTCAGAGAACGCGTTTAGCACAATTTTGGATGATGTTTTATACGTACCTCCGGAATTAAACATGTATTTTTGCCAACATATCGAGGATAATTTAAAGTCACCACGAACTATAATCGTATAAGTCGGGTACGTGTTTGAAATCAAACTCAAGTTTTCTTTGAACCTTTGAGCAATAGTGTCATCTGAATTGGGAGATCGGTAAAAGGATCCAATTATGATTTTATTGCGGTTGCCAAAAATGACCTCTGCTGATAATAACTCACAAGAAGTGTCTACATCTATTTCGCAACAAGATAAACTACTTCTAACAACAACAAACACGGCACCGCCATCTGTGTTTAGCCTACCCTTTCAAAACACCGTTAGGTTCTCGCAAAAACTTCGGTTGAGCCTCTATCCGGCTTTAGCCAACTTTCATTGGCTGTAACGATTTGAATATTAGTGCTTTCTATTAGCGCTTGGAGCTCTGGTACTTTCCCAGCACAGCTACGATAATTTACAACTGTTCGACCAATTGTTCTTGTATCTACGTTCTTCCTGTGTTCGGCCTGCACCCTTTGTGATTAAGACCTTCTTGCATTTTCCCAAGACCCTGTAACCTAAAAAACCGCCCTGTCCACGTCACACAACCCTGCTACCCGTGTAGCCGCCTCCGGCCTTTGGAGGCCACCAGACCTATTCAGCTGAACCCGAAACACAACCACCCTTCGGCGTAAGTCGAGGAATCTGCAGCCTACACGGTCGCAGAACCGCCTCAGCCTCTGGTTCAGATCCTCCACTCGGCTCTTTACCAGATCTCCTTAATCGGTCTCGTCGACTACGCTGCAAATGGTCAGCTCTGCTTTCATCTCGCAAGCAAAACTGGGAGCCTTTACCACTTCTGTTAGCCGCTCGAAGCTGATCCGAAGTGACACACGTCGTTAGCACCGACGTGAGCAACCACCTACAGCTGGCTGCACCCTGTGTTCTTCAAGGCCTCCGGGAGGACCTGTTCTACATCTGGAGTGGCTCCACCCAGTATGCGCAATGAGTGCACGTTGGTTTTCTTTCCCTTCTTTGCAGCCATGTCCCTAAGGGGCCCCATAACGCTCCTAACGTTGGAGCTCCCAACTATCACTAATCCCACCCTCTGTGTTTGTCCGGAACCTTGCAGGCTGAGCGGTTTCCTCTGAAACAATACAGGCGACAGCTTCTGAATCAGCGACAGTGTCAGCCACAGGCAGCACCTGGAACCTGTTTGTCAGACAAACCGGGGAGGCCTTAAGTGCGGCCGCTTGGGAAGTCTTTCGCTGCCTGATACTCCCCGGTGTGACCTCCACTCGACCACAGGTGGGGGGTCAACCTCAGTGCGAGCAGTAACTGGGCTGGCCACCGGTGAGGACCGATCGCAAGACTCGGACGCCCTGTACGTCAGTTGGATCCCCACGGCCGGCCCACAACAGTGGTGCCTATCCACTGCAGACTCAAACCGTGTAACGGAAGCAATCACAGCGAGAAGATGAGAGCGAAGTGTCACCAATTCGACTCGCATCAGCACAAAACAATCTCAGTCCCTGTTCATGCTAAAGAAAGTGTAAAACTAAACTATGCAGATATGTTGTGTCTGTAATGTCTCATTTATCAGAGGAACATTTCCTAATTGGCTGAAATAAGCTGAAGTAAAACCACTGTACAAGCAGGGGGATAAAAAAAGCCATGTAACTTCCAGTCAGTTTCCCTTTTGCCACCATTGTTAAGAATTGTAGAAAACTTAATGTATAGGCGGCGTATTAACTATATGACTTCAAATAACACATGGTTGAAGTCACAGTTTGGATATACAAAGGTTTCTGAAAGTGAGAAGGATACTGACACATGTACTGAGCACACACTTACTTCACTTGACAATAAAATAAATGATATATTCAATACCGATTTGATTGCATAGTTTACATTCTTTTAAGTAAGTCAGAATGTTATAATGTCGCTGTAAACTCTGTTGGCTGATTCATCTCATGTCTGTCTCATAGGAATCAAGAGTTGTCAATAGGAAAGAGTCTTGTGTGAAGTTATCAGTCTTCATCCAATCAGGAACTAGTTGCATGTGGTGTTCCACTCGAGTGCATCGTACGAGTCTTACTTTTTCTTGAGTGTATTAATAACCATTTCAAAGTCACCTTAACAGAAAACATAGTTCTTGTGTAACACAAGTAGCTTTTTACTCTCACAAAATAAGGACTGCTACCGACAGAGGATGTCAAATTGATTCCACATTTTTAGATTTCCGGAAGGCTTTTGACACTGTTCAAACATGGGACTTCGAATCAAATTACATGCCTATGAGGTATCGTCTGAGTTGTGTGACTGGTTTCGTGATTTCCTTTCAGGAAGGTAAAAGTTCATAATAATTTAAGGAAAGTCATTTAGTAAAAAAGAAGTGATATCTGGCGTTGTCCAGGGCAGTGTTACAGGCCCTCTCTTTTCCTGGTCTACAGAAACGATTTAGGAGACAATCTGAGCTGCCCTCTTTGACTCTTTTTAGATGATGCTGTCACTTACCGTCCTATAAAGTCATCAGATGTTCAAAACTAGTTGCAAAATCATATATAAAAGATATTTGTAGGGCGAAAAAACTGGCAACTGACTATAAATAGTGAAAGATTGCAACTTATCCATATGAGTTCTAACAGAAATCCGCTAAATTTCGGTTACACGATAAATCACACAAATCTGAAGCGTGTGAACTCAATTAAATACTTAGGGATCACAATTATAAGTAACTTAAATTGAAACGTTCCCATAGATAATGTTGTAGGGAAAACAATCCAGAGAGGGCGATTTATTGGCAGAACGCTTAGATAATGCCACAGGTTTAGTAAGGAGATGCTTACTTTACACTAGTCCGCATTCTTCTCGCGTATTGGTGTGTGGTGTGGGATCTGCATCAGGTAGGATTGTTGGAGGACATGAGATATGTTCAGAGAAGGGGAGCCGGTTTTAGGACATAAGATATGTTCAGAGAAGGGGAGCCGGTTTTGTATTATAGGTGAGAGATATTATACACGAATTGGAGTGGTAATCATAATAAAGGAGGCGTTTTTTGTAGCGGCAGGAGCTTCTCATGAAATGACGATCACCAACTTTTTCCTCAGTATGTGAAATTATTTTGTCCACTCTCACCTACCTAGGGAGAAAAGATCATCACAAAAGAGGGAGAAATCAGAGTTCACAACGAAAGATTTAAGTATTCGTTCTTTCGCGCGTTGATCGAGAGTGGAATGGTAGAGAATAGTAATCATGTAGATGTAGATGTAGAAGCTATGTTTTGTCAGTTCCCAAACGATAAGAATATTACAATAACTAGCAACTCGACTATACTTCCAGAAACAGGTGCTTGTGTAGTTTTTATGGATATTAATAAATGGATTCTAGACAATTCACTACCACAAAATTTTAAATAATTCACTAGATGTAGTTCAAAACATGCAAAGGAATTTAAACCCCGTATGTATTAAATATTAACAAATGTTAGTGCAGAATTACTCGTTTCATATCTTTACGATTAATCATGCAATTGATCCATGGGACATTAAACTAACTAAATAACTAACGCGTAGGTAGCAGAGTTTGATAGTAACAAATTCTTGAGAGATGAACTTGGTAGAAACCTCAGGTGTGTGGAGCAACACCTAAGCAGGTCTTGGTTAGCAGTTACTAAAGTTGGCAGGGATACGTAATGTCTCAATGAAAAAGCTGGCTAACTTTCTATTCCTTAGTTCCATAGTCCCATACGATATTATATTTTGATGTGTCTCATCAATCCAGGCTAAAGTGTTCTGGACTCAAAAGCGTAAAATATGAATTATTTCTAATGTAAATTCAATGGTGTCTTCCAGAATCACATTCGCAAACTTTGATAAACTAGGACTTTATCCCATAATTTAATCTAGCATAAGTAATACATTTCTTTTTCAAGCCAACATTCCAGTTCAAGGAATCAATACCAGGGAATAAAACAATCTTCAAAACTTGAGAAAACTCAAAACGTGAGAAAACTGGGATTCCTTGGTCGAGCGGCTGGTGATGAGACACAAATCACGCCGGTAAATGCCAAACGACGCCTCACTTGCAGTAGCTAGCGTAAACCCTGAAAGATTGAACAGTGGAAAAACGTTGGTGGAATGACGAATCACGGTACACAATGTGGCGGTCCCATGGCAGGGTGTGGGTATGGCGAATGCCGGATTAACGTCATCTGCCAGCATGTGTAGTGCCAACAATAAAATTTGGAGGCGGTGGTGTTATGTTGTCGTTGTGTTTTTAAAGGAGTGGGCTTTCACCCTTTATTGTTTTGCGTGCCACTATCACAGCATAGGCTTACTTTGATATATTTTAAGCGCCTACTTGCTTCCCACTGTTGAAGAGCAGGTCGTGGATGGCGATTGCATCTTTCACCACGATCGAGCGCCTGTTCATAATGCACGACCTGTGACGGAGTGGTTACAAGGCAATAACATCCCTGTAATTGACTGGCCGGCACGGAGGCCGGACCTGAATCGTACAAAACACCTTTGGGATGTTTTGGATCGCCGACTTCGTGCCAGTCCTCACCGACCGACACCGATACCTCTCCTCATTGCAGCACACAATGAAGAATGAGCTACCATTCTCCAAGAAACCTTCCAGCACCAGATTGGATGTATGTCTGCGACAGTGGAAGCTTGTGATCAAGGGTAAGGGTGGGCCCACACTATACTGAATTCCAGCACTACCGATGGAGGGCCCCACGAACTTGTAAGTCATTTTCTGGAAGGTGTCCGGATACTTCTGACCACATAGTTTACATTCCACAGACCCCGCCTCCTAGCTAAGGTACCCCGTTATGAAATTGCATAGGAAAGACAAGCAGCACCGACAGGCCAATACACGCACAGAGAGACCGCTCGGTCTGAACAAAGAAGGCAACAGAGTGTTCCGCGAACCACTCAGTGGGTCGATAATGTTAAGTGACCATCCTTGAAAGAGAGTGGTAAAAGCCCCCTTCACGAATAAAACGTGTAACTAAGTCAGCCTCTGAGGCGAAAGTACTATGCTACGCTACAACGTGCAGAAAAATCAGAAGTTTTAAGTTGCATATTTCTTTTCAAAATCGACTGAGAAACACTTCGAACTAAAAAATCACGCAAGATCAAAAGTGGGAACCTTTTCCGTTTTTACGAGGAAAGTAAAGCCTTTAGGGAAAATACAGTTCATAAAACAATGTGGCGTAGTGTTATCAACGCCGGGAGTTTTTTACACCTTGAAAATAGGAAAGTGGATTCTTCCCTTTTTCGTCCTGCTGGCTCGCCGCGAGGTGTGAACGCTGCTTTACTGCCGACGGCAAGAGAAAAATTTCTATTACTATTTCTGGTTTCTATGTTCGTGGGGTGTAAGCGCTAATGGTTAGTAGCATCAGTGTGGTTGGTTGTTAGGTGCTGGAGCAACGTCACAGCTTCTTTCAAGCCCTGGAGACGAAACCAGAGAGTCGTTCTTGTGCACAGGCGGCAGCGGGAGGCAACAGGTGGCACGCCGGGCTCTGCTCTCTGTGCGCCATCTGTTTTCAGCCACTGCAACTAACCTGCCCTATCGACCAAACAGAAGCGGCCCGTACGCCACCCCCTGCAGCTCACTGTTTTCCTGTGTTTGAGGGCGATTTTCGAGATCCTGGCTTCACGTTGGAGGTCAGGTCTTGACACCTACCACAGTTGGATACACATAGTTTCTTGGTAAATCTGCTCGTTTAACTGACATGAAACCATTCTGGATACGCGAAAATCAGACTGGAATGTTGAAACCTTAGTCAATAGTTACTTCTGAATAAAATGAAAAATACGAACAGTTTTTACGAGGAATTAAATTTAGCCCCAAAGCTGTAAGCTACAGTCAGTCACAAAGCAACTTAATGTATATAGCAAAGTGCTAACGGGACAGCCAATATCTAATATCTACAATTCCATGGTCGAAAAATAGGACAGTGTATGTTCATAGAGTACAGTGTGTGTGAAAACTCATATAATTCCGAAACGAAAACCAAATTGAAAAATGCAGTTGGCGAGGAATGCGCCTATGTCAGGGGCTCACACAATGGATAAGAATGCACAATTTCAAATGTAAACAAGCTTCACATTAAAAAAATGTTACCTTTTTATAGTGGCACATGTATGTTTTGTCTACGGAAATGAAAACTAGAGGTACAGTTAGTTACTTGTTTTAATTGTTCTAGACGTCATAATTCCTGAAATTCATAGACTTTAAAGGATGGAGACGGACCCACAGTTCCTTCCGTAATACGCAGAAGAAGGGTTGCCTACAGGAGGTTTCAGAAGATTGCAGACAACCCGCATTACGGCAGGAACTGTGGCACCGTTTCCGTTATTTAAATGAAGTATTCCAGAAGGTATGAATAAGATTTATGGCAGTGAAACCAAGTCTGCCAACACCAGTTGTACCTCTGGTTTTATTTCGGTAGTAATGTTCGACAATAAAAAACATTGTGTTGAAAGTGGTATTTATATACTTTCACCAGTTGTGCCTACAGTGCCTACAGCACATGACATAGGTGCATCCGTACCCTGTTGCATTTAGCACGTTTAATTGTGTTTAGGAAAGGTATGATGTGACGAAGTTACGTGTGACAACCAGTGTATATTGTGAGTCACGTAAGACGTAACGCTGCATTTGTTTCGTTAACGGTTCCAGATATCGAAAAGAGGTTTTCAAAAGATAGTACTCAAAGGGGCACGAACTTTGGTGTTTGATAAAGAGCCTTATCTCCTGTAACGATCCAGATATTGAAAGATATACAGTTATTTAAATAACAGTGATATACATTTGTTAATGGAATTCGGATGCGCTTGAGAAGACGCGTACAGAGCTATAATGTATTACTTTATTTATTTCAATTCATTGGATTTCAGGTTATGCCCATTCAGCCATGTCAGTAATGGAAAGCAGTACGATAGCATATTGGAGACGAATTCGTAAGTTACGATGATATAAACGTAAGGATAACAAAAGACCCAGTTCCCGAGAGGAGAAAATCTCCGACCCACCCGGGAATTGAACCTGGGCCACTTTGGTTAGACAAAATGCTTTTTAATTTTGAGGCTGAAACGCAAGAAAATCCGAGAAATACTCTAACAAATAAGGCACGTCGGCCGGAATTAGTGTTGCGTTCTAAACACGCTCATGCCAGGCTACATCGTTATTTCAAGCCTTTCGGCCGTGTACTTGTTTGCATTGTAGAACTAGCAGGAACTGTGTCTTCTATCGGCAGGTATATTCTACTTCAACAATCCTTGTATACAGACATGTACACCAATGATAAGAAGTTAGACAGGCTACTTTTAAACGGCGAATGTCAAAGAAATGCTGTCGGAACGATCCGACGGTATAGGGAATTCTATCCTGATAGTCGCTTTCCGTCGCGACAGACACGTGCATTAATTATTGGTTCACTAGCGCGAACAGGTAGCTTCAACATCAAATAATGAACAAAGAGTGCAATTGACGGAGCACATGAAGAAGTTGTTCTAGCTTTTACGTTTATACTTCCTCATGGTAGCACGAGACGTACTGCAAGTAATGCGGGATTAGGCAGACGAGTGTCATTCTTATCTTGCATCATCAGACAAATTCTCCTTCAAGATCTGTCACTATGTCGGTAACTCTGAAGACGTGACTTCTAACGTGATACAGAATATTATCGGTTTGATATGCAGCGCCTGTGACACGACTCTACGTTTTTTTTTTCCCTACATGATGCTCCATATCGACGAAGCAACGTTTACAAACATTGGTAATGTCAGTTTCGGTAAAATGCTCGATAGCCAGCTGCGGCCTTCATGACCGTGGAGCGCATATGTGTGTTGTGCCATCATAGGAAATTCCACTGTGTGACCTTACTTCATCCGAGTGGTGCTAAATGAAAATATGTGTGCACACTTCCTTACTAACTTTCTACCCGCTCTTCTAGAAGAGGTACCATTAGATAAGTGAGAGTGCATGTGGTTCTAACACGACGGCCGCCCAGATTGCTCTTCGCGTGTTGCAATTCAAGTACTGAATTAAAAGTTTCCTAACCGTTGGACAGGATGGAATACTGCTCGACAATGGTCGGCATGATCCCCTGATTTGACGTCTTGATTTATTTGTATGGGGAACACTGAAAGATGAAGTTTATCACCAAGCTTCAACGACGCCAAACCTCATTCACAGTCCAACCGCCATAGCATGAAACGGCATATTATTCAGTGTAATTTCATCTGTTCGTCTATCTCTCGGACGATGAATGCAAATTTCCCTTGTAGTCGATGGAAAATAATTTGGGTACATGCTTAAGTAAAACATAAAACTACAATTTGTTAAAAATAATTGACTTATGAGTGTTATATCGCTAGCTATTCCGAATAAAATATTTAGTTTATTTAAAGTGTATTCACTGTAATTACAGTTTTGAGTACTATCTATAGACAAATTTGTGCGACAGGACCTGTTCTACCTTTAAGTAGATTCAGGTGTCTCCAGGCAAAGATAGGCCAGCTATTATTTTTGTTTTTTGAAAATCTAAGAGAGTTATTAAAGTAGTTTCTTTTTTTCCGCAAACAGAGCTGTTAATGAAATTTGAACGTCCGACGTTCCTGTTTCGGCTTTGACAAGCGAGCAACAACATAAACACAATATTTTGTTTGTTACCGACATGAATAACAGGATGCTATTCATGTCGGGAACAAGGCAAGGTGGTGTACGGCCAAGCAGATGGAAATTCTCTAGAGGCAGCACGGCTATACCACAACATGTACCGTCACAGACACCAACCAAATCACACAACATTTCAAACCCTTTTCGATCGTCTTACAGTAAACGCAATGGCCTGACAGGCTAACTTCAGAGTTTTTTCCTTGATAATTTTTTCTCAGCACAACCTACCCAGCAGTTCCGTTACAAGATTTTCACACTCGTTCTGACCAGAGTATATATATATATATATATATATATATATATATATATATATATATATATATATATCGCCGATTGACTTTGCCCGTCATTAATGTTGCGATGTATAACATAAAGTAGGGTTTGTACGGAAGCATTTAAACAATCGTCTTTCTCTCGCTCTATTTGCGAGTGGAGCAGCAGAAGAAATGACTGGCAGTGGTCAGTGGTACAAGATACACTCCGCCACGCATCGAATGCTGACTTTGGAAAATGTATGTATGTATGTATGTATGTGCAGATACAGATAGATGTAAATGGGATAACAGTGACTAGTTTCGGGAATTCCATGGAGAATACGTCCACGAATATTTCACTTGTAGGGTAGAACTGGACCTCAACGTTAAGAAAGACACCACATAAAGATTATACAGGGCAACGATGGAAATACTTTCTTGCTGAAAATACCTTATTCTTATGTTTTTATGGTGGGAAATCCAAATATGTTACTTAAAAAACTGTATACCCAACATTTCTGTACATTTTACAGTTAAATTTAGGAAGTTAAGCAATTTTTTAAAGAATTTGACAGCTTTATTTAGTTAAAATAATCTAAAAAAGAGATGTAATTAATTCAAATAACTTTGGCAGCACTGCTGAACAACATTTGGTGGCCAAAGTAGGTCGATTCTACTTTTGGGTTAACAGATGGTATTTCATTTAGTGTCAACCTAAACTCACTGTCCCGTTTCCTGTACATGTGCTCAGTGCAATGTCTAATAGTGGTTGAAAAACTTCTGCTGACACTTTTTGTTATATTTACGGTGAAATTGTAATTAAAAAACACCAAAGAAAGATTTCAGACTTTGTGAAAAAGGTTTATCTATCATACTTTGGATCTAAACTTGGTGATCAAGATAAATCTTTGGCGCTGTATAAGGTATGCTTTGTGTGTGTTCAACATCTGAGAAAATGATCCAAAAGAGAAAAAAGCTTACAGATTAGCTGTTCCTATGATGTGGAGGGTGCCAAGAAATCATTTCGATGATAGCTACTTTGGCAGTGTTGATATTACTGGCCATAATTCGAAAAACACGAAGGTAATAAGCTACCCTAGCCTTCCGTCCACCAACCGACCAGCAGAACATGGTGTAGATTTGCCGGTTCCTGAACCACCAGATGATTTAAATTCCTTTCCAGCAGAAGTATTTTCTGATGTTCAGTCTGATTTACATGAATTAGATGACGACGAATTCCATTGTAATGCAGAAGGTTTAGAGCCCAAACTGTTTACTCAGACAGAGGTTAACAATTTGGTTATGGATCTGGACTTCATGAAAGAAAGAGCCGAATTGCTTAGCTCTATATTAAAAGAAAAGAACTTATTGACAGTTGGAACTAGCATATACGTGTATAGAAAGAGAGTGAGCAGCAATTTTCCAAGTTTTTTAAACACGAAGGTGATTTAGTGTACTGCTCATACATTCCCAGTCTGATGTATGAGTTTGGTATTGAATAAAAAAAGGAAGACTGGAGGCTGTTTATTGATAAGCTGCGACATTGTAGCGAATAAAGCAGAGACCATTATATAGAATAAATTTCCTTTAATCTACGTCTATGGTCCCAAACATTTCGATCGCAGATTACCGGTTTCGCTCTATAATGACCATCTTCAGATCTGTAGCAAAAAATATGGAAAAACATGAATACACTCGCAGATTTTCTACAGCTTATAAACAATAAATAGACCATAATGAAAAGTACTACTGACATACACATATGCATTTGTACGCTTAAAGTATGAAGAGGCATACCTGTGTTTTATAAGGACAGTGTCCTAATTTACTGCAGCCATAGTGGCATTGTCAAATGTTAAATGCAAATGCAAAATCAGCACCAGCATCGTCAAATATATATACATCTATTTGCATTTAACATCTGACGATGCCGCTATGGCTGCAGTACATATGGTCTACTTATTGTTTTTAAGCTGTAGACAATGTGGAATGTATTTATGTTTTTACCATATTTTCTGCTGCAGTTATGAAGATGGCCATTATAGACAGAAACCGGTAATCTGTGAACAAAATGTTTGTGACCATAGACGTAAATTAAAGGAAATTTATGCGGTTTATTGATTCATCCAAAACTACTTTACAGGCTGTTTTATTAGACAATGGTAACTTTTATGCATCTGTACCTGTTTCACATTCTGTACATATGAAAGAAAGCTATGAAAGCCTAGAAAAAGTGCTAACTAAATTGGCTATTCTGCTCATGGTTGGATTTTATGTGGCGATCGAAAAGTAACATGCATGCTCCTTGGCCAGCAAGGTGGCTTTGCCTAATTTCCATGTGTCTTGTGTGAATGGGACAGAAGGCTAGGGATCTACACTGGTGCAGAAAGAACTGACCTGTGAGGGAATCTTTAAAACCTGGTGAGAAATACACTCTACACAAAAGCCTTGTAGATCCAGGGAACGTACTCCTACCACATCTATATATAAAGTTAGGCCTAATGAAACAGAGTATAAAGGCTTTGCCTAAAGATGGACCATGTTTTAAGTATCTCTGCCAAAAGTTTCCACATCTTATAGAAGCTGAACTAAAAGAGGGCGTCTTTGTCGGACCTGACATTATAAAATTTATGTTAGATGTTAACGCTGAATCCACAATGTCCTTATATGAGAAAGAAACATAGGTATAATTCAAGCAAATCGTTACAAAGTTCTTAGGAAGTGAAAAAGCCCAGGAATATGTTTCTATTATAGCTACAATGTTAAAGAAGTTTAAAACTTTAGGATGTTTAATGAGCCACAAAGTTCACTTTCTTGATTACTTCCAGGACAATATGGGAGATGTTAGTGAGGAGCAAGGAGAGCGTTTTCACAAGGACATTAAGGCCGCTGGAACTTCAACATGATGGGGGACTACTGTTGCTCACTTCACCGAGAAGTTCAGCAAGCGACTCAGTACAAAAACTACAAACGAGACTTCAAAGGAAAAAAAGTGAAACCTCCATTAAGACATATCGTTGTTTTAAGTAGCTTACTGTGAATACAAACCATGCTTTTGTTGTAACAAAACGTTTCATTAATTTCCCGGCCGGACGCGGTGGTCTAGCGGTTCTAGGCGCTCAGTCCGGAACCGCGCGACTGCTACGGTCGCAGGTTCGAATCCTGCCTCGGGCATGGATGTGTGTGATGTCCTTAGGTTAGTTAGGTTTAAGTAGTTCTAAGTTCAAGGGGACTGATGACCACAGATGTTAAGTCCCATAGTGCTCAGAGCCATTTGAACCTTTAATTTCCCAGTTTACAACACTGCATTGAATTTTTATACTATATAATAAAAAGCATATTGCTCTAAAACTGTGGGTGATACAAAACAACTGAGGCTAGATTTGGATTCAGCTCATAAAAACCTATAGAGAGCAGCTATCAAAGTAAAAAAAGTTTTTCAAAAAATTGTTTCTTTAGCCTGTGTCACTCATCTAGGGGTGGGGCCCACCGACTTGCTATTACTACGGACCGCTAACCCTACACTGGCTAGGTAAGGACCGAAGAAAGAGAAAGGAAGAGAGAGAAACAAGAACACACGAACCACCAGAAACCTAACGATATCATTCCCTACAGGTCCATGTACAACTCGTTGAAACGTACGCTGTTGCGCAAGCTGCAAAATAGCGGGCCATGAAACTGAAACAGCTCAAAAAACATGAAGTACTACAACGGCTCGGCCTGGAGTTTTCGGGAGAGAATGAAAGAAGAGATCAATGGCGGTTCTCATGCCACCTGAGATCTGTGCTCCTCCGATTTTGAGAAGCCGGTGTGATTGGTGACGGAGCTTAGTAGAGAAAGGAAATATGAAGAAGCACAATTTAGCTGGAGTTTTCTTTTCATGAGATGTGGATTCACACTCTGTAAAAAATTGCTGGAAATCTGACAGTGAAGCAGATTTTTCGCCCTTCGAGTGAAAACGCGACGTTGCTGCACGTTGCACTATCAGCAAAGAGCTTGTGAGCCTGTCGATGAGAGCAACACTGTACAGGGCAGCTCTGAAGGAATAGCAAGCTATTTATTAATGTAGATAGGATAACTTATGATAGTAGATAGTGTATATTACTTTCCTCTCCTACCAAGAAATGCTTATGGAATAGGTCATATACAGACTGATAGAATACTGAACCTCGAGTAGACTTAAAATACATTGTCCTTCTTCCATTTTTCTTGAGCAGCCTATCAATTTTTTTCTGCCTAAGAACCAAACATTACGTCTGTTACGAATAATTAATAAGTCAAGTTATTTAATAAATTAATGATGAATAGAGAAAGATGGCGATATATCACACAGCCGGGCGCCGCATTACCAGGAATGCAGAACGACTGGGGAGGTCCGCTTTACAGCAACAGCAGGGAGCAGTCAGCGGTGTCGCTACCTCCTGCGCGTCGCTACTGCCCTGGTACCACCAGCGCCGATTGAGACGTAGTCTTCACCCTTGAGGACATCAAAGACGCAAACGACGACGATGACTACTGATCTCCTTCTGGATATGATGAATCTTACACACGAACGAACGTCACACTGGGGACTGATGACATCAGATATTAAGTCCCATAGGGCTCAGAGCCATTTGAACCAATAAAAAATAATCACACTGTACATAGAAATATCATCAGTTGCATACAGGAAGCGACTACTCAGATATCACATTACTTGTAAGTTTGTACTCCAGAGTGGGCTCTTAAGTGAGAAGTTAGTCTAGTACTGTGAGAGAAGAGTATTTACAGAGGAGTACGGACGTCTTTGTAAGTAAGGGAGAGAAAATGTCAGTATTGTGTTAGATAACAGAGTGACGAAAGCAGGCTCATGAAAGAAGTGAACAACAGAAAACCTAAGGTATCAAGTGGAATGTTATTACGCGTCACATGTACTGGCAGAACGCCCGTGATATACGTACATTTGCTACATCAAAAAAAAAAAAAAAAAAAAAAAAAAGTGTGAGGTAGACATCCAAATCGTGGATAAATTTTGCATTTCATCTAACTCTTCGGCGCCATGTTGAAAAAAAAGTGAAGAAGGCTACCCCAATCACGCGATGCTATTAGCGGAAAATTTTAATAAATGATTTATAGACTGGAAGGCCTTCTGGAAGGTGGTAGGGCTGATTAAACGAGGTCACAGTACTGACAGTACTGTTGTAAAATGAATGCCAACGGTGTGGAAAGGGATCTTATGAAACAAAGGTAAATATTTCTGCTTAGCAAATGCGACGAGAAACAGCTACCAACCAATATGAAGCATTCAACTCTGAGGCAGAAAATGGAGAGGATTAACGTCAAGACAACATCTTGGAAACATTTAGCTGCTGACCAGAGGTGAGAGAGATGGAGAGGGCCTAATGTGGTTTAACAGCCGAGTATAGTATAGGCAGTTTTATTGTGAAATTCGACAAAGCCTGTTTAATTAACTATACGTGAGTCCATTTTTTGCAGTCAGCAGTACTACGAGCGATGAGTATTTACAGATAACAGAGTGAGGAAAAGCTGGATCAAGAAAGAGGTGAACAACAGAGAAACCCGCTATTAAGAGATTCCAGCAGTCTCATGTCCTGCACTGCCTGAGTGTGAAGAATGCGCTACGTCGTTTAGTGAAGTACACTAAGCGCTAAATGGAGTTGAGGTTATATGATTTTGTTGGCAAAAGAAAGACGTTCTTAAAACCATTACTACAGTTACCATAAATGAAAAATGGCATCTTGTATCGACTACCTGCCAAGAGTAAAAGAGTACCCAGTTCCGTCATAGTTAGTAATAACTGATAGGAAGTCATCTAGTGAAACCAATATTTTGGATTTAGGCCCTCTGCTGTTCACAAACTATGTAAGGATTTAAGAGACAATGTGAGCAGACCTTTTACACAACTGCAGACCTTTGCAGTTGTTGTCGTCAGTAGCCGTCAAATAAAGTCATGAATTGATCATAGCTAATTGCAAAATGATTCAGACAAGATTTCTGCATGGCGTGCAAACTGGAAATTGACCCTAAACAATAGAAAAGAGACGTATTTCACGTGAGTAGTAAGAGAAGTCTGCTAAATGGCGGTCACACGATAAATAACACGTGTTAGAAGGTTGTAAATACAACTAAATAACTAGGGATTACAGTTCTAAACCACTTAAATTGAAAGATCACGTAGATAACATTGTGGGGAAGGCAGACAGAAGATGATATTTACTGACAGAATACTTAGACGATGAAGTAATCTTAAAGATAGTGCTTACACTATGCTTGTCTGTCCACCTCTGAAGTATTGCTGTGCGGTAGCGGATCCTTACCTCGCAGGACTGACGGAGAACATCGCAACAGTTCGAAGAAGGATAGATCATGTTTTAATACCTCGAAATAGGTTGGGGGGGAGGGGAGGTGTGAGAGGGTCACGAATATCACCAGCGAGTTGAGGTGACAAGCATTAAAACAAGGCGATTTTCATTGCAGACAAAAGCTCTCCACGAAATTTCAGTCACCAACTTTCTCCTCCGAATTTTGAAATATTCTGAATCACTTGAAGTGGGAGAAATAACACTCGTTATAAAATAAAAGAAATCGGAGCTCGCACCGAAAGATATGGCGAGTAATATTTCGCATGTCGTATTTGAATGTGGATCTGTAGAGAAATAGTCTGAAAGTGGTTTTATGATCTCTGTGCCAGACACTTAATTATGAATTGTAGAAAAATCATGTGGATATTCATATACAGTTACTACTGTTAATAAGCATTTTTCAGATATACAGAGTGTCTCTATTAAGAAATGACAAGGGTATTATTTTTCGGTATTTCGGCAGATATTTGCAGTTTCATATTAACAACGCGTTGCAGAAGTCAGCCCAAACAAATGCTGCTAATCACCTCTTTGCTGCGACGCGTTATTTTGTTTCCCGTTAGGAACAAAATCATTTCTGAAGTGGAATTCAACATGTCGGTTGGCCAGAGCAGTCCCAAGTTGGTCTAGAGCGATGTTCATTTCACCGATATTTGTTAACAACGACAGTGAAACGGGAAACAAATAAGCACATTCTGTCGACGATGGACGTCCCATGAAACATGTCATGACCAGTGTTTGTTTGTGCTGACGTCAGCTACACGTTGCAGATACAAAATTGCAATTATCAGCCGAAACACCTGCTGATGGCTTTTAGGGAAGACACCCGAATAAAAAGTGCAAACAGTAAATTGAACCAAATGTAGGCCGGTCATTGTGGCCGAGCGCTTCAGTCCGGAACCGCACTGCTGCTACGGCCGCAGGTTCGAATCCTGCTTCGGGCATGGACGTGTGTGATGTCCTTAGGTTAGTTGGGTTTAAGTAGTTCTAAGTCTACGGGACTGATGACCTCAGATGTTAAGTCCCATAGTGCTCAGAGCCATTTGAACCATTTTTGCACCAATCGTAGTTTTTTGAAAGCACAAATATTTTAACAGACCTTTTTCCGCCTTGTTTTTCCAAGTTGTGAATGCTTTGTACTTACAGAAAATAATTATTTTAAGCTAAATGAAATTAATGGAAAAGACCCAAACAATGAAAGTGACCTGTGGAGACGCATAAACAATGTTATTAAGGAGAACTTAATGAGCAGACGCACGCTCACGTTAAAACAGCGGTTCTACGTCTTCTTATATCCTGTAGATGAACTAAGAGCGACAAAAGAGCTTTAAATAACTAGACTAGTAATCGTTGAAAGCTGGGCGTGATACAGCAGTTGTTCTTTGACATTTTCATAGTTCAAGGACATCGCAGATGAACTATAGATAGTTACTGTTAATCTGAAAGTATCGTTTTAAAGAGATCTTTAGTTTCCCATTGCTTCTATTTGAAACTGTTACTAAAACACAACTGTATCAGGAGGAAAGTGCTCATTAATTGTGCTTTCTTCAGTGACCTTGAAGCCTGTAGCCTTGTTGAATGCCTTAGTGCTTATGACAGATAGAAATAATAAATTTGTTTAGAGTGATTTAATTCCGCCTGCAGCTATCGTTTCTTTTGTTCGTTTATTCGTTGTACTATTGTACCTCAAGTGTAGTTATTTATGTAGTGTTTGTAAGTGAACTACTGAATTACTCGAAACACTCCGTTGCCCGCATCTCGTGGTCGTGCGGTAGCGTTCTCGCTTCCCACGCCCGGGTTCCCGGGTTCGATTCCCGGCGGGGTCAGGGATTTTCTCTGCCTCGTGATGGCTGGGTGTTGTGTGCTGTCCTTAGGTTAGTTAGGTTTAAGTAGTTCTAAGTTCTAGGGGACTTATGACCACAGCAGTTGAGTCCCATAGTGCTCAGAGCCATTTGAACCATTTTTTGAAACACTCCGTTCATAGCAGTTACACGAAACATTTTCGTATAAAGATGTCTTTTGGATGCATTATTTTTATTAATTACTATTCAGTCAGACACATAAAGCAAGGAAACGAGATCGATGTGACTGCGGGTTGTCCCATTGTAGCCAGAAGAGCCAAAATGTGAGGAGCGCCAGCGGTCGGTACGCCACCTCCTGCGCCTAGCTGTTGCCCTGTGCCCCCGGTCGCTAATTCAGCAATAGGCCTCGAAAAATCATTGTGGGGACTAACTTGCCTACTGTGTTGAATTATATGAGGAATAATAAATTATGAGGAAGTTACACGTTTTTAATGCCTGCACCAGGCAAAGGTGTGCAGGCAACCCAAATACTGATAAATGGGTTAGGAAAACAACTCCAAATATATAGTTATTAGTGCGCTTTCTTTCTTAATCAAGCGGTACACTAGCAACAGGAGACACTTGTGTTATTAAGCAACATATTATGACACAGGGGCTAAAGGGAATGTTACTTACTTGCCCAGTGAAATATTCTATTCCATAAAGAATTCCGATGGAAATGTACATCCAGCAAACTCTTTTACTGAATTACTGTGTTTAAAAAGAAGTTGCCATGACAGGACTTCGTCATTAGTCAGCAGCATCTGCAGTGCGACAAGCAGTTAAATTTTCATATTCAATTATCCTGTAGTTTTTATGGAATTATATAAACAGTATTCGAGACTCGTTAATAAAGTTGCAAATGTTTGATGAAAGTTGCTTTCACACTGCGGGACATGATCTGCGAAAGTGACAAAGCTAAAACACATTTCCTCGAAGTAATTTTCGATAAAATCAAGACGTGTGGCGTTTTTGCGTGGGTAATATTGTTTAAAAAAATGGCTCTGAGCACTATGGGACTCAACTGCTGAGGTCATTAGTCCCCTAGAACTTAGAACTAGTTAAACCTAACTAACCTAAGGACATCACAAACATCCATGCCCGAGGCAGGATTCGAACCTGCGACCGTAGCGGTCTTGCGGTTCCAGACTGCAGCGCCTTTAACCGCACGGCCACTTCGGCCGGCAATATTGTTTAAAGTTCAAGATGGTATTCTTTGAACTTTTTTGGTTGAATTTAAGTGACCAACCATCACAGTATTTTTTATGATGTTGTTATTCAATATCTTGTGCATCACTATGTAGCAACTAAGTATGTTATTTGGAACTGTAACAGAAAATTATATGCCACAAATATGATAAAAGATTTACACAAGCAAAGATTCATACTGAGTAACTGGAGCCTAACGATGCTGAATGATTTACGTGAACTACTGTCGAAACACATGAGGAACACAGGATGTAAGTTCATCTCCAATGAAATGTACAGTCAATGACGAGCACAAGATGAGTATCATACTAAGAGGAAACGTGTGACATAAATCATAAACGTACCATGGCATCACACATTTCCCAGGTAAAGCCTTTGTATGGTTCAAAATACCGAATTTAAAACCAGGCAATATTGTAAGAAATTCAGTACAAGTCATTATAAAATTTGAACTCAAATACAGTAGAATTATATGATAATATACGTTTGTTAATACAACGTAGTTTCCAGTGATATATTATCGTATATAACCGTATATACGGCTATGAAACCAAGTTCCATCCATCTGATACAGAAGACAGAAGTTAGTACATATACTAACTTCATTACGCGTAAAGGACTTCTAAACATTAGTCTCAGTACTATCGCTATGATGCAAATGCTTAATATACAACGTATCAACTGCTTATTTATTATAGCCACACAATTTTTTACATTTATGATGCACAGGTTCATCATTCGACACTATGTCTCGTCTAATGGAGATATAAATATGAACACTGAAGCAGTTCTCAGTTTAATATTAACTGATATCTTTGTCTTGGGACTGGAACAAAAATGACTGTAACTGTTCATGATTTGCTCCCGGAGAGAGAAAACAAAATCATTAAATGCAGAACATATAATTTAGACGAAATCATATATGATTTGTAATCATCATCAAATCCTAGCACATAACAGTGTTATAGCTGCGTCATACAATATGCAAACAATACTAACTGGTGTGGGATAACAGGTAAAGGAAAACATCACAGCATTAACTATGCTTTATTACGCTACACACAACCGAGTGAGTTGGCGCAGTGGCTAGCACACCAGAGTCGGCTTCGAAAGGACGACTTTCCAATCTCGACTCCGGCGATCCCGAATTAGGTTTTCCGCTATTTCCTTAAATCTCTTCAGGCAAATGCCGGGATGCTTCCTTTTAAAGGATACGATAGAATTCATTTCCCATCCTTCCCTAATCCGATGGGACCGATGATCTTCCTGTTTGGTTCCTTCCCCCAAATCAACCAACCAACCAGTACTTAGAAGAGAACTCATGAGTCATAAATGAGAAGGAAACAATTTGGATGATTATTTTCTTATAGCAGTGTCGATTAGCATTGAGTCATACACTCATAGATTTATGTCATGGATGTGAGTATGAATACAGACAGCATGTATCCATATATTGCACAGGACATGTAAGAAGCTGTAGTGTTCCACGTTCACCGAATATGACAAATTATTGTAAGGAGGGAGGAACAGTTTGTTAAAATATGTGATGAGCAGCCACATGAAAAAGGAATGACGATCTTTGAGATTAGTTTTGTTGAACCATACAGCTAATACAAAATCATATATATAGAGAAATAACTACGTAAACAGTCTGTTCAAAAATGTTTAAAGATAATTTTATAACCTCCCTACAGGTTCATTACGTAAAGCTATGAAACGTCGATGCATCAACTACAGACATATGTTCAATATCTATAGCTAAGTAATGTAGACACTTCAACTACAGACAGAATAGAATAGAATGACGTGAACTTAATGGAGACTGCGAAGGGTACACGTGGAAGTTAGAGGGTTTATGCAGTTACAGAAAGAACACCAAATTTCAGATACACACATTCCTATCTCCTATAAAAAGGACTATCCACATATCTAAGCATCTTCATGACACATTAATACAGGAGCACGTTTGAAAGGGGCACCTTAAATTTGATAACGTTTTTGAATAAACAGATTTGTTGTCCTTCCAAGAAACTGCAGAAAAACAAGCGGAGGTTTATATCTCCTGTCTTCTGATAGCCGCAGAAAGTGTTATCCTTGGGCCTATCGGATATAAGTAGTAACATCTTAAACTATAGTAACTAGGAATCTGTAGGTAGGTAGTTTTAAACTTACAGCTCCCCTAAAATTATTGAAACACGGGACGAGTTTCATATTACTAGTAGGACCGCAGTGTAGTATCCACGTCTACAGCAGATTTATAGGTGCCAGTCGTCTTCTCATGCTTCCTCAGTCTGTTTCCACATCTATAGCATGAAATATGAAGTTGGCACACTAACGTTGATGACAGGACCAAAAACACAGGCTTTCTTTGCCACCTAGTCACTCTCATCATTGTAAACCAATGCCACCCCAGCTGGGGATTGTAGAGAGTGAATTCTCATACCCCTTCGTTTGTTTAGCAATGGTTCTCGAAAGACAGTTTCTATTTGAATATTAATTTCACTAATTGGTCAAATTACTGCTGAAGTCTCTTGATATCTTGAGCTATGAGTATACACATGAACACAGTGGGTCGAATAAAGATTAATGTAATCAGTTAAACTTGAAATGACCGTGACAAACCAATTTTTCATAAAACTTTGAAAGTGAATATCGAGTTTTCCAACTATTATCTGAAAGGATTTCCAAATGGGTCTACTTTGCTCTCATTTTCAGTCCAATGCTCGATGGCACAGGCTGAGTCTCCTGCTGTCCACAGAACAGGACAAAGATTTCCGAATTTCGATTAAGACCGTATGAGTGGAAGATCGTCTTTCATTTATCGTGGGAGTCTGATTCATTTACTACTGCGCTGCTCATTCCTTTGGCAAATAAATTTCCAGCCAGGTACTGACGTCGAAGGTATAGAGGAGGTTCAGCGGTTGCTACTAGTAGGGTATTAGTCGAAGTCGATCTCATTGCACCAGGGCATGTACTATACGAGGTGCAATTTATGAAGTGCTCGTTTAGCAGCGTTTGATGTGAGGAACATACAAAATCGTCGACTAAGCGGACAAAGACCTTGGACGGAATGAAGGGAGTGTAAGCGTCTGCGCCCCACCAAGTTCCAGCTACAGATCTCATGGCGTAATTTTTTTCTGTTTTCTTGACCACATGAGATGATATTTGTGATCAGGACATGTGAAAAGCACCGAAGCAGAACGCGCCGCTTCTTTTCATTCTTGCGTACGTTATTATTCAAATTACCCATATTTTTACATGCAAATTTGTGTCAATTTGACATTAAATCAATTACATCTCAGATCAAATCTATTTCCTTTTCTTCCATCCAGACTCTTTTAGACATTTCACAGTATGCAATGGCTATGGGCTAGAGCGATTTCTGTGTGATCGCAGATAAGCAAGGGCAGTTCAACAGAGGAACCGTTCCAATTACCATTGGTTTGCGTCGGACTCTGATGCTGGACACAGAGAGGGGCAGAACGGATGCTGCAGACAGCTGTGGATTGTTTTCGATCTGTTTACTGGAGAGTCGTTTTACGTATAAGTTGTTGAACATCCATAGAAGTGTATTCAGTGCATAATCTGGCACGTTGGAGAACGTATCGTAGTGCAGATAATCGATTCTATGGGCAGAATTCGTGGATGACATCCGTACTTTCTTTAAGTCTCTCAACTGAAACCATCAGTACAGGAAATGGTATAATACTATGGCTGCTGAGGAAGTAGCAGGACAGAAGACATAAGGAGTATCCAAGTTGTCAGGCACATCTTCCAACCACTTGCCATTCATTTCGCTTTGGTCGAGGTTCCAGTTACAGTTTGTAAGCTTCCTTATTGTGCTCCATATATCTGAGATCTTGGTATCTCTATTCACTTTTTGACAATAACTTATCCAGGTACAAATTTTTACATTTGAAATGGCTCTAAAATTGAGCGTCTATCTTCTGGTATTTCAGATAATCTTACCAAGATGATGAAATACTTTACTACGTACGTACTAACCGAAGTTAGGCAATCACTCGAGAAATTCTCGTACGAAGGCTACTCGGAAAGTAACAAACGAAAGGTCGCAAAATGGAAGCCACAGTGAGAATTAAAACTGTTTCATTTGAAGTAGTTAGCTACACCTTCCAGCTACTTATCTCCATAGTCACCGATTAGATTTAGACGTTTGTCGTAGCGATGTACCAACTTTCCAATACCCCAGTTGTAGAAGACAGCCGCCAATGCTTTCCGCCAATTCTCTACGCTAGCCTACAGCTCGTTGTCTGTGCCAAAATGTTGTCTTCATAACCAGCGGATCATATGAGCAGAGATGAAAATCAGAGGGAGACTATTACGTGCTGTATTGTGGGTAATCAAACATTTCCAATGATAAACGATGCAGGAACATCTTCTTTGCCCCTGCAGCATGCGGCTGAGAATTGTCTTGAAGGCAAAACTTCATAAGATTTTCACTGTGGTTTCCAATTCGCGACCCATCGTTCCTTACTTTCCGAATAACCCTCGTATTTCATCATATCACGAGGTTTCTAAACTCCAACGAATTAGGATGTCGTTTTGGGGATAGAAAGATCTGCCACCCCATTTAGTACTTTGAAAAATGTGTAGTAGGTTACGTGCGCTGTGCCCGTTTCTGGTACTTTGGCAGTCATATTCTCTATTGCTTTTGTGTATGACCGCCAGCATGTTTTCATAAATTTCCAGTGAGAGTTAGGAAAGAATGCCACGTCTCTTACTGATACATCTATCGTCAGAATAACACACAAATAATTGATATCTAATGTGCTATCCCGTATCGATCAAGTGGAAACACTGACGATTACTGACGAGCGTTAAGTGAAATCTACAACAGAGACACTTTTGCGGGGAAGAGACACTAGAGTAGGAGAACTATAATTTATTATTAGAAGCAAAGTTTTTGTGTACGAGTTCCTTCAACTTGTGCTTTGGGCGTTGAAATCCCCACAGAGAACTGGGACTGCATCGCTTATCTAGCTACTCGGGGAGCAACACCCCGATAAAATAGTGAACGATACTGAACTTCATTTAATTCGTACTACTGTAGTCAGCACTGTGATAAGGGAATTGATCCATATTTCAGAAAACATAATTTCTTTCCGTAGTAGAATAGCAACTCTTCCTTTCCCATCTGGTCTATATTACCTAATGACAGAGTATCGTCTAAGTTGATATGTCCATCCGGTTTGACCCACGTTTCGGAAATGCAAGGTTTGTTTGAGGTTCTCTTAGCAGGCTCTGTGTATTCGCTATGGCTGACTGGCTGACAGGACATTCCACTGAGCGATCCTGAAAACCACGATTCGAAGTAATGCTTATAGTTCCTATAAGAAAATCTTTGATGTGTAACTCAACCCTGGTAGAGAGTGTCACACAATATTAAATATATGTCTCCAGGTGTAGTGTGTGGGTTGACTGTTCCAGTATCTGAGGCATGGCACAGGGGTTAAACATCATAGGATATCCAACACATCCTCTTCAGTCGAAAGACAGCAATCAAGCTTCCTGAGTCTAGAATCCTCTGGATTCCATCACGTCTTCTTAACTGTCGATTTACTGGTAAATACTTTGTGTGCATGTATGTCAGAGGAAGGTGTTGAGGGATCTATGGTAGAAGAGAAACCTGTTTGCTCATGAACAGGCCAATGAAAAGGATGGAATGAGCTATAATACTGTACACTAAAAATGTTAACTCACACTTGAGAATTGAGTATATGTCAATATTTACTGTCAATCACTGAGTCTCCTGTGACAGTGGCATATAATTTTCACAGAATCGGATTTCAGCTTCTTTGAACGAAATGTTACTGAGTGTAACAAACTTGTGCTAACAGCATAAAACAGGACAGTTCTATCCTGTAGCCAGGTGGCCTCCAAAACAATACATGCACTTTAAATTAGTAGCTGTACAGTCAGTTGACTGGTGTGCTCTGCCACATTTACTACATCTGTCGAGAGTACGGCCTTACCTCCTGATACGCCCGAGCATGCGGCATTTCTAATATTAAAGGGCAGGCGTAAGATAAGGATGTATTTCACACCTAGGCCCTGGGAGATAAACATATTTGGGAGGAATCTGTGAATTAAAAGTCAGGCCATGTGTTTCATTTCGAACAGTACCTGAATCCCTTTCACTAATTATTTTCTTGGAGAATATTTTCTCGTCAATCACTTTAATAGATGGTTCGATTTCAGAAAGTATTTCCTGTTCGACAAATTACAGAATTAGTCCTTGAAAAACACTCTGCTAACGTCCAACGTAATTAGATGCGAATACCACAAAATTATGGTTTCCAAATAAATCTGATTGTATTAAATGTTTTGCTGAGAGTGCCTTCGTTCCTTCCACATCGATCCTGATGTTACTGGCAGAACTAATATTTACCTTAGAACACTAAAGTGAGGAATACTCTACATTGCTACTGAATCGTCGTAAATGTTACTGCTTCACATTTTATGAAAAGCAAGACAAGCGTTAGTTTATTCATTAGTTAATTATAATTATTACATCTCCAATGTTATGTTACATATCAAATTAAGTATAAAGGGTCCTGTTTCATACACTAATGCAGTCGTAAAATTTTACGAAAGCTAATAACACTGCCTTTAGTTTCAGTATGAGACAAGTACACTAATTTCCCAACAGGTATTGGATATAATCTTATTAACACTGTTTCTCATTCAGTACTTTCAGGGCGGGACAAATAAAAGTGGCCGGAAAACAAAGTTCCAGGGTACCAAGAAACAAAGCAGAGGAAAGGAAAATGTTTGATTTGGTTGGACTCTGAAGCACTTTCTGGTGAACGCAGCCTCAATTTCTGGTGTGCGCGCACGTTTGGGAATGTTTTTTTACTAGTTCAAAACAGATACTGCCTGATGCCATTTTGCGACGAATCGTTGCATGGCACTCTTTGCTGGCACTTTGACACCACTAAACTTCTCAGCAAACAGCTGGCCAAACCGTTTCCACAACTTGTTGTCACGTGACTTTCCACAACGGCTTCCCGCTGCTCCACTGCAATCACCATTGCCCACTTCGTACTGTTCCATTCACATTGACTTAGACCGCACTACGCTCTGAACTGGTGTGGATAACGTGGCGGACGTACATGTGGTGTGCGTGTCACGAGGTGTGGCTATATGCATACATTCATTTAGAATCGTATCCACTTGTCTGGGTCACTTTTATTTGCCCCATCCTATACATAGTAAGGGCCACAGTAATTTAGTTTATCGCGTTTGCAAAAACTTAAACATCTCTTTCATTAGCTGCTGTGATTAAACCACATTTATCGATATTACATATAATGGACTTAACTAAGTTCTATGTCTGTCTTTACTTAATGCGACTTCTGAATAACAATGCTCTTTGATTTGACATTCGTGTAAATATTTTATTTATTATTTCTGATAATTTATGTTATTGTATTTGATTTATGAATATATATTCAAATGTAGTGTGCTGTAAAAGAATGTGAAAGTTAATACTGCTCTTGTAATATTGGTTCATGCATGGGCAAAATAGGTTTGTAATCATGTAAAACTTGGAGTCCCTCCGCAACGGAACTGGGAATGCCGAAAGGAAAAGTTGGAGCTGGTGGTCGAACTGCAAGGCTCGTGTGTGGCATGAGTAAGTCGGTGGCTATTAAGCAGTGATCTTGTGGACTGAAAGGGGTGAGAAGGACTGCATGATTATGTAATATCGTCTTGGAAGCGGGAGTAATGCGGCTTATTATTCACGGCATACACTGGTTAACTCTGTACAATGAAAATCCGACGCTAAGAAGAGAATTATGAGATTTTTTCACAGGAAGATCCATAGATACAGTCACGTCCTTTTTTGAATAATACAGTAGATCGACGCCACTGCAGTCCTCATTTCACATTACCAATTGAGTACTGTGTAAGGGAGTGGACTAGCTTTGTGATTTCGTTTTCAATAATAATTCTGTGTTTTGTAAACTCTGTGTTGAGCCACTGTGTTTTATGCTTAGTTATTTACCTAGACTGGGATCTGTCCCAAGTGCTACGATAAATTCGAGTATATTATTTTACTGAACTAAAAAGCAATTATCTTGTTTAACGGAAGTTAGAGATTGTTTGAAGCTGCAAAGTCTCTGATTATATAGTGAGAAAACGTGTTGAAATACTCCACTTAGCTTGCATAAATGAACAGTCAAAATTTCAGCGAAGTGTAGTTACTAAGACAAGATTTTAAATATTGAGTTCAAGGACTTCTTTTAGAATAGTATTGTCTACAATTTCACGTGTTATGTGGTTAACACTGTTCCCCATTTTGTTTTGTTACTAAAGTGTTCAGCACCTATCTGAGTCTACCGACTGTTTATTTTCTGGGTCCTCATGCTTATAGATGAGCCAGGTTCAAATGTGATATCACAACAACAGCAATCAAGAATAAGCAAGCAGTTAGAAATATTCAGACTACACTAGATCCATGTGTTACCCTTCCACTTGAGCTAAATAATATAAGGAAGTGAATGTTCCTTGATAATGCAAACAATAATCTGTAGATACCATTACTTCGTAGCTATTTCAACAGCGATACTTTCGTATAATTAAACTGGCAAAAGAATCTCTTCTTCAAGTCTGTAGTGCACAAAAATTAGGAACCATTTTCCTACAATTAACATTATCTTCTCACTGTAATATACAGATAGGAAGTGATTTGAGAGTCAGTTGTTGCCTAAACTTGTTAAACTCATTTGTAGTTTATGTCAAATCACTGGTACATTATTTTCTAAATTATGCTACCGTCTTGCATCTTACCAGCAAAACAGGAGTTCAGTGTCAAGTAAAGGCAAGCCCAATAGTTAACTTACTTTCTGAACCATGATAGTACTGGGTATAACTTTGACTAATTATACTGGCGTTTCCTTTCACGTAATTACAGTTTACTTGATCACTAATAGAACCTTGGATCGGTTCTCGTTTATCTTGCTAGTAATCCCTTTTAACATAAATATTTAGGGGAACCCTACCATTACACACCGTCACGGTCACAAAATAAAAGTCCGTTCACAGCGGTAACATTATCGGCATATTACTATATTAATAGCAGCTTAGTGTTATATACTGACAGTAGCATTGTAAAATTTTCTCATCACATTGTGTAGAGGTCTTTTGAGTGGAAACATCTTCCGCTAAGATGATTGTGATTCTACTTTCCGTAGCCTCCATTCTCTCAACAACGAGCTGATTGTCTACCCCCCTGGCTGGTTCCCTATTTTCAACCACTACCTCCACAATAAGTAAATCCTCATAATGGCTGTTCGCAGAGTAAAGCATACTGGCAACTGCCGCTGTAACAGTACCTTGGTCGGTGTCCTTACTGTGCAAGACGGGTCGATCACATTCTTGTTATAAGCTGCTACTCATGATGTGGTACAGAGGGCATCTGTGAAGTGATTACTAGGCGCTGGATGGCAACACAGGACCCATGAAAACACTGAAACAGTACTTGAGGAAACGTGGTGACCTGCACTACTCCCTATACAAGAAGAAGGACTCGCTACGAAACGCGGTCTGAAACTGGAATGAAGTCTACGCGTAAGATAAAGTTTCTGGATCATCACCAGGTCCTCGTTTCTTTGGTAGTTTATCTTTGCTTTTCATACTCCCGCACCTCGAACCCCCTACACATACCTAGCGCCAAACACATCTACCACTGACACCGCAAACAAACTCTAGCTTTTCAGTTTCTTAAATCCATCTGCGGAGCTATGGACATTGGTGGGAGAATATGTGATTTGTTTAAATAAGTGTGACGTAAGATCACGGTGTTGAAATGAATATTTTCTGGTAGTTGACGAGAGCTTTATGTTTTCATTGGAGGCTGACTAAGAAGATCTATTTTTGGCAGGATTTCCTGTTGGAGGGAATCATCGTTATTGGACTGCAGTGGTCTGTTATTTGGCGATAGGCGACTGACGCCCTTTTGACGACAAGGAATACGCAGGATGTAGCGTCGCGTGAGAGGCACTGGCTGGTAGGACTTGAAGGTGCCCGCATCGGAGAACTACTGGTCAGTAGGACATTAAGGTGTCTAAGTCTGAGAAGTGCTGGCTGGTAGGAGGCAAAGGTTTCTAGATCGACTTGGCATATCTTCACCGTAGAGGATGCCATAACTCTGAGGCCTGCTGAGGTGCTGTTGCTTCCATCGTCAAGAAAGGACCTGCACGTCTGCAGTACACCGCTCGTCACATCCCAGGCTTACTTATGGTGAGCATAATTGGCAACACCAGCAAAGCAGTGAAATTAGTTTCACACTTGTGCAATCCTGGACGACCGCCTCTCACCTCCTTTGCTCTGGTAATGAGTGTGTGGTTTTCTGGATTTTTAATGGTCGACTTCCAGTCACTGTTCCAATCAACCAGAATGTGATTCAATAGTCATCAGTTATCACTGAACACCGGAAGAGAATAAATTCTTTGGAGGTGTTGTAGTAATAATTGATAGCGGAGTGACACTGCTTTCCATTTAACCTCTACATAAATTTCTTTTTTGTTAATTATCACAGGTTATGATAATCCGTTTATATGTTGACCTCATAAATGTGTTTAAGAATAAGGGTGAATATTGCTTTTAATCATAGTTCCTGTTTCTGTAGGTTACTAAAGTGTATCCTGCAATGTATTCGCAATCAGCTCAGAATCTGTACCAACGTGTTACTCCAGTCACATGGTGTTAGTCACAGTGATATGTTTGTATTATAAATTATCCACATTAAGAGCTGAGCCTAGGGCTGTACCATGGAAGGTATTCGCATTCAGCTCAGAATTTTCGTGTTATCCGTTTAACTGTGTGCACAAGTATTTATAGGTAATTTCTTAAGGAAGTGGTTTGCCCGCAGTTAGGGTTAAGGAAATTCCTCATAGCAGAGTCTTGAATAAAATTGGCGTTTCTGTGCCTGGACTGAGTTTAGGGTTCTCTGGGAAGCAGTTAGTTACGTTAATTGCGCACTTCATGCTGTTTGACAAGGCGTAAGACTGATCTACGGCTGTGAGGAAAGTATACAGCTTCAGAGATCAGAGTGGTATCGTAATTTGCGGGCACTTAGAATTTCAGCTGTATAAATTTTTCACACACGTTGGTGACTAAACGAAGAGGCAACAAAATTTTGTGCATTTGTCGTAGTCCAAGATGGCGCATTCAAAAAATTTGTATTTTTGTTTCCTGTAGGTTCTGATAAAGCTCTAGTGGGTTCTGTCCCACATCTGAGGATTCACCCATTTGCAAGCCAGCATTGAAATTTTGGGGGCGAATTGTTATACGTAGAACAGCTGAGTAGAATATGATGAGAATATGCAAGAGGTTACGAAAAAGGCTGTACTGCTATATGTCCAATCAGTGATAATCAAACGTAATCCGACGGAGTAACAGGAACTGAAACTTGATGCAATTGACACTGACTCGCCACATTCAACAGATAGGAGTAGTAAAGAAGGAGGTTATCAGTTCGACTTAAAAGACTTTTTAAAACAAAAGAGGGAACAGTTGAAAGACCAGAGGAAAAGAATAAAAATGTGGTGGAGAAGAAATTAAAGACATGGTGGAAAAGGTCAGAAATAAAAATAAACAGAAGGAAGAGGTCTAAGGAACTGTATTCGAGAGATAAGGATAGAAACCAAAAACATCCAGAAAATTGCAGAGGAATCTCAGGAAAACGTGAATCCGGCCGCAAACAAAGCACACGAAGCAAAAAGTGTAGTGAAATAAACGTTTAGAACTACTAAAAATACCGACAAGGATAGTCAGGAAGCAATTTCAAATCTACACATGGAATCAACAACACAGAGCAGTGTGAGATTATGTGATATCACGATTCAAGAGCCCAGTAAAATTCTTAGAATTCACGATCTACAAATATGTTTCTGGACATGCCATGCGTACTAGGGGAGTAATCAAGCACTTCTATGCCACACTTCCGCTTACTTACCAACAAATTCAACTGGCAGAAGCAGTGTTGATATAAATGCTTTCTGTAACAGGCTACGTGAACCTGAATTTGCCTTTAATGCTCAGCACAGCTGCACATGGAGGCACGATTATGAAGGACAATTTCGCAAACGATAATGTTAGTGGAGGGAAGATAATTATAATAACAGAAACAGGTATTCAATAAATGGAAACCATTAGATCAATGAAGGTTACGGGAACAACCATGTGCCAAGTAATGGAGATGTGATTGGTGGAAGAAGAAACAATAATGTATTCGACAACAGAGGTTGGAACACCCAGAGAAGCTTGGAGAGCACTGTAAAACAGCAGATGGCGCAGACTGGTGAATAATGAATGTGGAGAACGTTTTGAAGGTAAAAACGGAAGTGGTGTGTCAGACCATAACATAGAAAACATCGTTTAATTACAAGGACTGAACCCAAAACACCATCAATATTATTAGATCCCTCCTAGGAACTGACGTCTGGAGAGCGTGGTGAAGGCAAATTCAACACCCACATCATTAACCAGTCGCAGTCTCCTCGACGAAATCCAATACAATGACACGTCGGAGTCTTACCCAAGGCGACGGAATTAAATGCGACAAGGGACGTACATCCTATATTGAAGATGACAACAGGCAATGTGGAACTATACAGAATTTTGGATGGTGGCATCCCAATATCTGCAATTGCAGGAATGGCATTTAATATATGTAAAACAAATCATAGGTGGCTCGCGTTATCGCTCAGATAAGTTAAAATTTGAGGTTCTACCTCTGGAAAAAATCACCGATGAGCTTAAGCAAGTAAGGCTTGAATCAATGTATGAAGGACACATCTTGACAGGAAATTTCTTCGTGGTTTGTAAATAGGCAGCTGATCTTATAAAAGTAATGGACACCTCGAGTGACTATGCTGAATTGCCTGATCTGGGATGTGGCGAAGTTACCATGCAAAGAGCAGGAAAGGTACAATTGTGATTTGAGGAACAAGCTATTCGGTCACAGAGTCTGGGAGGTTGTTTGCATCAGTGTGTTGGCTGTCATAAAAGAAAGTCTTAGTATATTTATGGGTACAAAGCAGATGACGACGATTCGAGGACTGAGGAACAATAAATGAAAAGAGAAACTTAGCTTACCATCCAGAAACGGGTAAATCGGATTATGAACGTAGGAGCAGAAGACAGAAGAAAAACTACGCACAATCATGAATGAAAATCGCGATGTATTCGTGCCGAAGACATGCGCAACCTACAACTTCCAGTACGTGTTAATGAGAGCCAAAGCACATCAAACATTCTTTTAACTCTGTACACTATCCTATTAGCTCACCGAGCAAAAGGGCATCTGAAAATATCGGGAATGTCACGAGAAGTGATCATTGAACATGCAGTGTCTACGTATAGTAGTCCGTTACGAGTCGTTGAGAAGATGGATTGGTCCACTTAGTACTGGATTCCAGACAAATCAATACAATAATAACTTCGTAAATAGATAGACCCCAAAACGCCGGAAGAACTGTTACAGAGGTTCCATAGATTAAGGTTTTTTCGTCAATAGACCTTCAATAAAGTTTCTGGCAACGTGAGCTACACCTATCCTTAAGCACATGGCGTCATAATCTCAATCCACAGCAACAAATTTCGCCGGTTACCCTTTGGAGTAAAAATATTTTAGGCATAATTCGTCCACAGACTGATTGGTCTTGTTTACGAGGTCGTAACGGGAGATGGGAGATATCACATGCTACGTCGATGGCCTCTTAATCGCTAAGGGAACTTGGAAGGACCCTTGAATGTGTTGCTCAGTGCACTGAAAAATCATGGAGTACTCGTCAACCTGGAAAAGTCATTTTTCCTCACACTAGAAGTATAGCTTTTGGAACACACATTTGCAATGGCAGAAATGATCAAAGCTACCCCAGAGATATTACAACCCGCTACCCAGTTTCCTACGCCTCAGACACGGAAGTACTTTACAAGGTTCCTTGATGTCATCAATTTTTGCAAGTAATTCATAAAGATAGACTCGTTAGCAGCGCTAAGACTCTATGCACTGACAGGAAATAGACGCCGTGGATTTGGGACGAACTAGCTGAGAATGAGTTTCAAGCACAGTCAGGGGCACTAATAAATGTACCAGTATTAGCACATCCTGACCTGTAGGCCGAATTTTACTTTATGAGGTAGAGTACTGATGAAAGTGAGAAATATTTTCCCATGACCAAGCTCGTGGCCTTAGACGTGTTTGGCAGTTTCAAAAACTCAGGTACTCTTTGTTTGGATGAAAGATGAGGCTATCCACAGATTAGAATTCCTTTTCACAGCCAGACTCACCTGTAATATGTTAACCCATTTGGTAGCCGATTTACAGGAATTTGATTTCTCTATTATATATGTGCCATTGCAATTGCACTGTCATATTCGCCAGAAGAGAGGACACACAAAGTGTTAGAGATAACCTAAACTCACCATTTCAGCCTGTACTATATAAGGAATGGGGTCTTCGAAACCTGCTTAACGGTAACTCTGCAAGACATAGCTATAGAAAAGGACAAGACATCGCCCTGCAACGACTGAAGGATAGATAGTGAGACATGGAAGAAATATCTGTTTGGGTGTTCTGCCTGGTACGAAAGGGAATCTTCTTTCACAGGTGGAGTCCAACTAATTCACTGGAGGGCATTGCTTACCAAAGAATGGTTCGAAATGGTTCACATGTCTCTCAGCACTATGGGACTTAACATCTGAGGTCATCAATCCCCTAGAACTTAGAAGTACTTCAACCTAACTCACCTGAGGACATCACACACACCCATGCCACAGGCAGGATTCGAACTTGCGACCGTAGCGGTCACGCGGTTCCAGACTGTAGTGCCTCGAACCACTCGGCCACCCCGGCAGCTTCGCAACCACAAACACAGCTGTTGCTGCCTGTATGAGAGTCAAGGGGACATAGACATGTAGGACTCGGGAGGAAGATTAATATGAGTGGCCGACGTCACTCATGTTCTAACATTAATATCTAGGTCAGTTTTATGAGATAAAGCAGGTTACAGGAGTAGTGCAAGTGCGAAATTGCATTTAAAACTTTTTCCTTTTACCCCAGAATTACATAACTTACATTATAGACAGCCTTTTTATTCACTTCACAGCCAATTCAGTGATTCAGATATGGAAGGAAAGGCTGACAGATGATGGAGAAACTAGAACGTTAACAAGGAAAATGATTTCATTATGAAATTAATCGGCCAGTTTTGTTAGATAAACCTTCAATACACTTATTTATATAATTAGAAAGTGATACAGAAGTATACCATGATGAGTAGTTTCACAGATTATAAGGAACTTCCCTGCCGCTGTCGAGGAAGAAATAGATGCAGACACACAACATTTACTTAACCATGGCATGTGTGCAGCAAAGACTTCCGCAACGAGGAAACCCATAAACATGAAACCTCTGCACGAAGCGACACAGCAGTGTCCGCAACCTCCTGCCATGGCTATTGTCCTATTCCCAGGAGTGCTCGTCGACAGATGACGTCAGTCGTCAATCGATGGTGCCGCTCGCGGTCAACTGGAATAGACACAATACACATAATATGAAAAACAAGTGCAGACGGATTCAAAACATTGCCTACAGGCTGTGTTTTATAAATGTATGCAGTTTTCAGTCAAAAACACTTCTTTATTTAGGGTCTACGCACATTGTACTTTGAGCCCAGTGGCTGCTTATTCAGAGCGTCATCTGTTAATGAAAAACATCTATGTTATTAAATTGATTATGTGAGTTTTAAGATACTTTATATTTGTCAAAATTTGTAGTTGCAAATAGTACA
Organism: Schistocerca nitens; assembly: GCF_023898315.1. NCBI lineage: Eukaryota > Metazoa > Arthropoda > Insecta > Orthoptera > Acrididae > Schistocerca > Schistocerca nitens. The sequence continues at coordinate 542,832,933 of NC_064616.1, forward strand.
GCCAATATCTAGAGCCCCAGTTACTTGCTTCTTTTAGAATACAATATAATACATAAACTGTTACACATTTCTGTTCTTAGTGTAGGTTTCCTATTAATATCATTTTACAGTTAAGTATATCAATTTTCTAGTAATCGGCTAAGAAAATAGTATTACCATCCTTAGGGGGCACTACATTCGCCCTGTGACCAGTGCAAAGGTGTGTGCTGTTACCTAGCAGTACAAGCAGGAAGGCGTTGCAGAAAACTTTTCGCATACAAGTCATAAAATGTTCTTGTAGAGGGTTGATCGATGAGACGACTGTGCCACGTGCGTCTTCTGTCCATATTAGGCAACAATTTCTACCGGTGGACAAAATTATTAGGATTGTTCGTTTCTTTCTTTTCCATCTAAAGAGTGATAATATACTCGCAAAGAACTGAACGCCATAAATAAGAACTATTGTGTGCTTCACAAACTAATGAAGAAAGATTTTCCAAACGAAAGGGTGACAGGAAATGAATGTCGGCGATAAACATTTTTTAACTACAGCTTTTATCACACACACACAAACCGAAAACCACAAACCTCTTATTAAACATATTGTGAGATATCTTTCTTTCGAAAGGAAGTCGCTGTCATATCGCAAGGTGGTCGCGAAATCTGTTCAGCTGCCATAAAAGGAGCAGCGTGACGACAATATACACTCGACAGCAAAGAAAGAGGGTCACGCCTCAATTCCGACGTGTAGGCTGCACCGGAATGTATGCAACCAACATAGCATATCTGTGTTGCACATCGTCGCAACCCTCCACAGTAGGGTCCTTGTAAGATACACAATGTGTACCACTAGAGACTACTAGAGAACACCGGTCTTTACGACAGTCCGTCCAGATGTAAAGTAACATTACGATACTACTGAAGAGATCAGACAGTCCTTAACGTTTGTAAACTGAACTTAATTACAATAAGTTACATTTCAAACGTTAAGGGACAACTAATTTTCTCACATAAATAGTTTAGTAATTCTTCGGCGCAGTTAAATATTTGAGACAGATTATGGATTCGTAAAGTTGTATCGCAATTGGAAACAAGTTCTTTGCTGTCTAAAAGGATTACTCAATACATGCTGAACGTCGTTCCACGTTCAACAGAGTGTGGTTTCGCATCAACTTTATGTAACACTAACCAGTTAACAGAAAACGTGCTTAGCAGCGGCAAGCACTCTACGGAAATCACAACATTAAAAGCGAATCACAATTAATATAATTGTTCACATTACTCATCAACAGTTACTTGTACACAAAATTGTACTTTAAATGACATGACCAACGTCTGAACGTTCTGAATCCGGATGCAAACCCAAAGCGTAGGGCCATTGTTAACCAAGCAAAGCTTTGTGCCTTATCGACACTCGATCACAAGGCAAAAAGAGACCTCAAATATTGACGTTAGCACCAGTATCAGTTATCAATTCTCAAGTTGAACCTAAGTGACGATAATGATTGTACGAAGCCAGGAACCCTAACATGATAATTACCGTCTTGGTAGTTAACCTCGAAAGACGTATATTGTTGCATTGTCAAGGAACAAAGGATGCACATTTTAATTGAAATGCCATCATGTAATGCTGGTGACAAGGATGCGAACACAGCACCTAATAGGATTGTTGAATAAGTACGTAAAATCAGATTGAAGATATCACAATTTGTCACCAGTAATGAGGTTGGAACCTTAAATGACAACTGAAGTTGTATTGCCTGACCGGGATTCGAGCCCGGCACCTACCTCCTTCCTTGTGTAACCCGGAGCAGACGTGAAGTGTCCAATGTTGGTCCACCATTAGCGAGATGTGCACCTGTTTATCTAGAAATAAGGCGACGAAAACTTCTATGCTGACTGAAAGTCGAACGCCGCATACATGGCAATGAAGACACGTTAATAATGAAATTCTTATTCAGTAGTAACTAGGAGTAGCATGTTTAGTTGCAAACCTTAAGGCCTTTCTCATCCCTACTAACGTGTTGCCTAATATCTGCGAATCATGGTGTTAATTTGCAAGTGGTTTGACTGCCGTAAAGAGCAATGTTCTCTAGTTGTCGTGTAGCATTGAGATGTAAATGAAGTGCCTCAGCAGAAAGTATTTTCCGTCGTGCAGCACGTATTGTTTCAGAGACGCTGAGTACATGTTATAACTGCACAAAACGTGTATTATATACTACGTATATACTATTATTTGGAGAATCTGCAGCCAAATCTCTTTACTTTTACATTCCGCTTAGTTGTCGTGGTTGAATACACGTTATCTTGAGGCCACATCTACTGCATAGCGGTTAAATAGCGGTGAGCAATATGGGACTTAACTGCTGAGGTCATCAGTCTCCTAGAACTTAGAACTACTTAAACCTAAGTAACCTAAGGATATCACACACAACCATGCCCGAGGCAGGACTCGAACCTGCGACCGTAGCGCATAGCGATTACAAGAAGGAATAGTTTCCTGCGTCATGCTATTGCTAGCTAGGTGAAATATTTTAAAATGAATGTATTTTTGAACGTATTGTTCGTCAAATATTTGAATGAATCGTCAACTGTAGGTGTGCCTGCACATGTTATAGCATAATAGCTGTAGCTGCGTTAGTTTGGTCTAGGGCACTGCAGTCATGGACTGTGCGGCTTATCGCGGCGGAGGTTCGAGTCCTCCCTCGGGCATGGTTGTGTGTGTTTGTTCTTCAGATAATTTACGTTAATTAGTGTGTGAGCTTAGGGACTGATGACCTTAGCTGTTCAGTCCCATAAGATTTCACACAAATTTTTTTGCGTTAGTTGATACTACAGACTTGGGTAGGTTAGGTGTAACTTTTGATCCTTCAGGTGGTGATCGTGGCCTTGCAGCCCTGGTCTGTAATAGCCACGGATTGCGATCTACGGGCCAGCCAGGCTGGTCGGGGCGAGACGGAAGTGAGCGTGCTCGCGATGGCGTTGGTTGGCCAACAGCCCGGGACAAGCCAGCAAGGCTACGCCGCATGCCTCTCCTCTGCCGCTCCGTTTGACGTAAATATGTTTACCTCCTCTCCTGGCATCAGTATAAGAGCGGCAATCAGAAATACACATCCGGCTGTCTGCCTTAATGGCTCACTGGGAGAGGTCTATCGTGATAGAGTCCTCGCACTCAGTGAAGAAGGAGGATGTTCCATCAGAGAAGCTGGCAGACGGTATGGCGTACCACATACCATTGCAACGAGATGGTGGAGGATCTGCCTTGAATGAGGCACCACTAACAGGGCTCCTGGATCAGGCAGGAAGAGAGTGAGCTCACAGCAGGAAGACAGGGACCTAGTGTCTAGGAGCAGAGAAAATCCATTTCTGATCGCGAAGCAGTTGCGGCGGGAGACCAACTTCACCGGCTCCAGTGACACGATTCGCCGAAGGCTGAGGGACGGTGGACTGCATGCACGTAGATCCGCCGTGAAACAAGAGCACAGCGAAGACAACCTTTTATACCGGCTAGCAATTGCGGAGCTTCATCTGAGGGCGTCGTGGGACAATGTCATTTTCACTGATGAGAAGGTGTTTTCCACCAGTAACGACGGTCCACGAATCGTTTACAGGCAGCAAGAGACTCACCATCGACGCGAATATGTAACCACGAAGAGAAGAAGTGGTCGGCTATCTGTTTGGATTTCTGCGAGAAGGGCGGGAATTCTACTCAGGATAGAAGTAACTCTGGACAGCGTGCAGCGTGCCCGCATATTGGAAAATGTGATGCTTCCGTCAGTGCGAATGCTGTACGCAGAAGGGAACGTCACATTGCAAGAGGACCATTCTCCCTTTCACAAGTCTGCATTTGTTCAGCAGCGACTCTCCACGATTGGAGTCTACGTCATGGACTGGCCGCCATCTGCGGCTGATATTAACCCCGTGGAAAACCTGTGGGCTGAGGTCGCTAGAACATTAACAGGGAACTGTCCACGAAACTAACCGACTACTGCGGACGCTCTTTGAAACTGCGTCCTGGAAGCCTGGGAGGCTTGACGTCCGACGGCTCATACATTCTATGCCAAGACGCATAATAGAAGTACAAAATAATGAATGATTCTGGATAAAATATTAGAGTCCTTAAAACGTTTTGTTATGTCTTCTTTTTCGTCATTATTCCACAATGGTAGCTAATGGAAGATCGCGTGGCAACAGAAAAGATACAATATGGGTTAGTTTTCCTTTGAGTTGCCTTTTTAATTCAAGTGGGTTTCATTTGAACGTACAGTTTTTTAAATATTCTTTTTGAATTTCATTTATACACTGTCTAGATATTTACAAACTAATCAGCGTAAATGGGCTCTGTCACAGTAGTTTTTGTTATTTCAAATACACTACTGGCCATTACAATTGCTACACCAAGAAGAAATGCAGATGATAAACGAGTATTCATTGGACAAAGATATTATACTAGAACTGACATGTGATTACATTTTCTCGCAATTTGGGTGCTTATATCCTGAGAAATCAGTACCCAGAACAACCACCTCTGGCCCTAATAACGGCCTTGATACGCCTGGGCATTGAGTGAAATAGAGTTTGTATGGCGTGTACAGGTACAGCTGCCCATACAGTTTCAACACGATACCACGGTCATCACGAGTAGCGACTGGCGTATTGTAACGAGCCAGTTGCTCGACCAGACGTTTTCAGTTAGTGAGAGATCTGGAGAATGTGCTGGCCAGGGTAGCAGTAGAACATTTTCTGTATTCAGAAAGGCCCGTACAGAACCTGCAACATGCGGTCGTGCATTATCCTGCTGAAATGTAGGGTTTCGCAAGGATCGAATGAAGGGTAGAGCCACGGGTCGAGACATATCTGAAATGTAACGTCCACTGTTCAAAGTGCCGTCGGTGTCAACAAGAGGTGACCGAGACGTCTGAAGAATGGCACCCCGTACCATCACGCCGGGTGATACACCAGTATGGCGATGATGGGTACACGCTTCCAAAGTGCGTTCACATCGATGTCGCCAAAAACGGATGAGACCATCATGATGCTGTAAACAGAACCTGGATTCATCCGAAAAAATGACGTTTTACCATTAGTGCACCCAGGTTCGTCGTTGAGTACACTGTCGCAGGCCCTCCTGTCTTTGATGCAGCATCAAGGGTAATCGCAGCCATGGTCTCAGAGCTGATAGTCCATGCTGCTGCAAACGTCGTCGAACTGTTCGTGCAGATGGTTGCTGTCTTGGCAAACTTCCCCATCTGTTGACTCAGGGATCGAGACGTGGCTGCACGATCCGTTACAGCCATGCGGATAAGATGCCTGTCATCTCGACTGCTAGTGATACGTGGCCGTTGCGAGCCAGCACGGCGTTCCGTATTACCCTGCTGAACCCACCGATTCCATATTTTGCTAACAGTCACTGGATCTTGACCAACGCGAGCAGCAACGTCGCGATACGATAAACCGCAATCGCGATAGGCTACAATCCTACCTTTATCATAGTCGGAAACGTGATGGTATGCATTTCTGCTCCTTACACGAGGCCTCACAACAACGTTTTACAAGGCAACCCCGGTCAATTGCTGTTTGTGTATGAGAAATCGGTAGGAAACTTCCCTCATGTCAGCGCGTTGTAGGTGTCGCCACCGGTGCCAGTCTTTTGTGAATGCTCTCAAAAGCTAATCATTTCCATATAAAGCATCTTCTTCCTGTCGGTTAAATTTCGCGTCTGTAGCACGTCATCTTCGTGGTGCAGGAATTTTAATGGCCAGTAATGTACATCTCTCTCTTCCCTTCCATCCATGAATACAGCCTCCGTCCTCCACACAATGCGCAAACGATTTCATATTACGTTTAATCGTTGTTAACATCTCCTCTATTCTCTCTCACACTCTCTTTGTCTGACACTATGGCCGCAAGTGCCCTTCTATTCCATTTCCCCAAAACTATATAAACAAATCTAACCGTTTCCATTAACGCTACATTTTCTCTTTTAATTGCTGCTGTCTTTACTATCTATCATTCCTCTTAACACCTATGAAACCGTATTCCCTATAACCCATTCTTCGTACTGAAAACAGTCCTTCCTCATCTCTCGGTCCTAGAATAAAGCGAATTGTGGCACACATCCAAGTAAGCAATACTTTGCAAGCATTTCACGCATATATTTTGCTCTTCTGCACTTCTGTCCATTCCCAGATCCCGCCCTCCTTCCTGTTACCCGTCCCTTGACATCTGCATCAAACATCTAAATGAATACTCTGCAACACATGATTATGTGTTTGGCAGGGGGTTCTGTGATCTGGTGTATTAATTTTGTATTGATGTATAAAAAGTGTAGGTTCACATCTCACGTCAGGCTTAGATTTTTAACACACTCAAGTAACTCTCCTTCACCCCTAGTAACGCCAGGCGCAGAACGCCAGTAAGCTCCTAGTTCAATATCCGCAGTAAAGATAACATCCCTTCGCTGCCGTCTGGGACAGAGCGGCATTCCTTTGAGCTGTGACAGATGGAGAAACCCCGGAAGGCAGAGACTCTGTCACCAGCATGCCGTCGTAAACTAGAAAACGTATTTCATTTAATGAACGAATGGCCATGTAAGTTCACAAGGGTCTTACTTTATTTGAATCTGAGACGTTGAAAATTGTGGTGCTGGACTGGGTTTCGAATTCGATTTCACTGTGTTCCCCAAGATTGCACAAACTCTTCTAGGCCTCCCCGAAAGTCAACTATCTGGTCTCGGATCCTGATCAGCACAGAATGTTCATTGTTTCATTTCATTTCATTTCATTTCATGTGCACTCCGAACTACTAGTGAAAAATAGTGGCATTTTCAACGTCTCTTCGTGCGTTGTCAGCTGTAATGTGTTCGTTTCAACTCACAGCTACATGATGAGCTTTTTATCACAACATTACAAGATCATACGTTTCCTTACTACTTTTCCAAGTTCAAACATTCCATTCTACTTGCGAAAACGGATTTGGGTTTGACGTTGTGTTCGTTGTGATCACCAACGACGATATGTTGAGGATTCAACGTGTAGCCAGCACAGTACTTTCCATCACATCATTGAAATTACTAACATGCCACTCCTAGCTAATATTGGAAAAGAATTTGATAGTTAAAGCATGCACACATCTCGCTACTGGTGAACCAACAATAGCTATTTATCGTCTCTTCCTGGCTAGAAAACGACGGCGCCAGATGCTGGGTTAAAATCCCAGTCAGGCAAATACAATTCTATCGTCATTTAAGGTTCCGACGTCTCACTATTGGTGAAAATATTTATTTTTAATTTCTGATTTTACGTACTTCGTTAACAATCCGATTAGGTGCTGGGTTCGCATCCCTGTCACAATCTTTACATGATGGCATTTCGATTTTAAACATGTGAATATCTTGTTCCTGGTGAATGATACCATATTAAACGTCGTTGGGGGTAGTTCCCAGGAAGCTAACCGTTATGACAGGATTCCCAGTTGAGCACAAACATTTTCGTCATTTATTTTCAGGATCTGAATTGAAAACTGATGCTGGTGCGAACGTCTATACTTCACGTCTCTTTATGCCTAGTGATCGCGTCTCAATAAGGCACAAACAAAGCTTAGCTTAGTTAGCAATGGCTATAGGTGCTGGGTTTCAATGCAGGTCCACAACGACGACGTTGGTCATGTCATTTAAAGATCAGGTTTGTGTACACGTAGCTGTTGATGTGTTACGAGAACAATGATATTACTGGTGATTCGCTGTTAATGTTGACATTTCCGTAGAGTGCTTGTTGCCGTTAATCGCGTCTTTTTACTGCTTCGTCCAATATCCAGTTTCCAGGGCCACTCGCCGTTGAGCGACGTTCAGCACGTGGATGGAAAACCTTTTCGAGGGCGAAAAACATTTTTCCAATTGCCGTAGTGCTTTGTAACTCCATATATTGTCTCAAGTATTTCAATTTGACTAAGGATTACTGTAGGATATATGTAAAATAATACGTTTTCTCAGAACTTCTGGAGTGTCACTTGATGTAATTAAGGTTACTTTAAGGGTGTTATGGGGTGTCCCATCGCTAAGGACATGTTTTCTAATATGTTTTGTATGACGATATTAGTTGACGCTTAGACTGACTGTCCTAAAACCTTTGGTCTCTAGTAGTCTCTTTCGGTACCCATTCTGTGTAGTCAAACGACTGTACCCCACAGGGATTTTGGTGTTTAGAGGACCTGCCACACAGCTACATTACGATGGTTGTATTCGGCAATGACCCACTTTTTTTGCTGTCAAGTGTACCTTCAGGCGTTCTTTGATATATTTCATAGTAATATGTTAAATAAAGGAGAGCGCCTTACGGTTCTGCACATTGATCACTTCAGGTGTACAAAAGGATTTAAGGAAGCTGATTCACAATGACACCTAGTAACTTTGATTCGTTTTAGTGGGTTCATGGAGGAAGGTATTTTGGATAGAATACGTCGTCTTGGAACGAATAACGGCAATCGATTAGCTCCTACCGAGTTTGGCTGATGTTGTACGTGACTTCATGGACTCTTACAATCCTTCACCATTTGAATTCATTCAGATCTCTCTATTGATTCATCCTGTAAAAAATATAACAAAAGGTCTATGGTGCTGACACACTGTTTGCGCTTCATATCCACGGATAAGCTTAGTTTCGGAGACCTCTGAAGGCCTTAGTGTTTTTAGAGCTTGCAACAGTAAATCCTTTTTGGTATCTTTCAATTATTTATTAGATAATCTGTCATGTAGCTTTGCACTGTGTTGGATACCAGAAGCCGTTATTTGTGTGTTTCGGCAACAAGTGTGAAAGCTATATGACTTGTTATACTCTCGAATTATGACCGGTGAAGTGCAATATCTCCCAGCGCGGCAACAAACTTTCTTACTATTCAACACAAAATGCACATTTCTATGGCTAGTGTTTACTCCTCTCTTATATTGGTATTTAGAACTTAAGTCTCTCCATCAACGGTAGACATGTTTGTAGAAGGTGCACACTTGTTCGTAAGATTTGTTTACGTACATAACGTTTAAACTATGCAACATCGCACATTTAACACTTACCACATTACATAGTACATACGTCTCTGATTCAAACTATAACCATCCACAGCTGTGTCAGTTTCTTCGGGGTTCATGCTGTCTGAGGGATGGAGCTTTTTCTGACTCCCTGAAGTATTTTGAACGGCTGTGCAGAGCACTAGTTTTGCTGATGATGCCACATATGTTTCAAATCATCGGTCATGCATCTCTCGTGTTTTTTCTGTTTTCAGGCAACAGCGAAGATATTCCATGAAGTTTAGGGACTTCAGTCCGATAACGGTGACTTCTTGCCAAGATATTGCGGCTGACAACAATTTAGCCATCTGAAGGTGAGTGTTTTGCACTCGAGATTGTGCAAAAAACGAAGTTGACAGCTCTCCTACACTAACATGATCCGATGCAGTCTGTATTTTTTCCAGCTAGGGTGCTGGCGAACAGTAGTACAGCTATAGACAATATTTTTATTTATTCATCATTACTGGATGGGCATTATGTTAGTAAAAGTGTAATACGCGTTTCAAACTGTGATGCACATATTTTGATACTAAAAGGCTTTTGTACTCAAAATAATCTCACATATATATGCAAACTGTGTAGGGACGTTAATTGAACGGCAATAGAGAGTTTTTTATACTTCGTTAATGAACAAGAGTGGCAGGATGTTTATAGTCCCGATAACATAGATGACAAATCTAATGCTTTCCTTAACACATTTCTTATTCTCTCTGAGAGTTGCTTTCCATTAGAACGTCCTAAACGCAGTACTAAAAGTAAAAGCAGCTTGGGTGGCTGACTAGTGGGTTAAGGATATCATGTAGAACAAAACGGTATTTATATCAAAATGTTTGAGGAATTTACAATCAAGCTACAGTAGTCCAGTACAAACAGTGTTGTAAGCTGCTTAAAAATGTTATTATGAAAGCAGAGAGTATGTGGTACGCAAATAGAAATGCTAATTCACAGAATAAAATTAAAACCATATGGTCAGTTGTGAAGGAAATGTCTGGTCAGCAGCACAAGGTCAGTTCGTAGTAAAAACATTACTGTTACTGATAAGTCAGATACATGTTCAGTATTTAACAATCACTTTCTGAGCTTTTCTGGTGAATTAAATGAAAACGTAGGTCCTACAGGGAATCATATAACTCTCTTCGAAAATACCATTCCGAGACTGATGTGTGAAATACTCATCTGTGATACTGATGATGGGGAGATTGAGTCAATAATTAAATCACTGAAAACTAAGGACTCTCAGGGATATGATGGAGTGCACAGCATAATATGAAAGTACTGTGCTGCACGTATTAGCCCTGTACTTAGCCATATTTGTAATTTTTCGTTTAAGAATGGTTAGTTCCATGAACGATTAAAGTGCTCAGTAGTAACGGGCAGCTCGAGCAACAAGTTCCGTAAATTCGCCAACATCTTGTCGACCCCTGTTCCCTAGTCTGGTTATTTTGACATTGGCCTCTCAATATATATATTCTTTATTGCCATTTCTGGTTAACAATATCAGTTCATTCCCAATAATTATCTTTTACTCAGTTAATACTCGGCAGAAATTCAATCTGCATTTAGATCAAACTTCCTTAACACTTGAGCAGGAAGGTGTGCAGTATACTGCTGCATCCATGTTAAATAAGCTACCACAAAATTTCTAAAATCTAAGTAGCGATCCACGCACTTTCAAATAGGAACTGAAAGTTTTCTCATGGGTCACTCCTTCTATTCTGTTGAGCAGGTCCTTGAAAAATTAAGCAGATTCTTATGTTACATAGTTGATTGCGAAACTTACGGGTCGACTTATTTGTACATAAACATTTTACTTTATCTGTTACTACTTTCACGTTGTAATTTCGTCTACTGACACATTCCATGACATTGGAGATTTGCTCATCAATTTGGTCCTACGGAACAAGACGTGTAAATTAAAAAAAAACTGGAAGATGAAATTGCTACCTTCATACCAAAAAACACGCGAAGACGCATGCGCGAAGGCAGCCGCTACATGAGTAATCTCGGCCGAGTTTAGCGCCCTCTTCGAATACTGTTCCATATATGGCGCGCAGGCGGATGCATAATGAGGTTCTACGTACGCGCTCTGTTGGAATGCGCATTCGCGGAGTTAAAGTTTCAGACGTCTAAATTAATAAAAGTAAATGGCGCACATGTGTCGCTGGTCATAAAATGTTTTCTTTCTGAAGAAATTAAAGAAATCACTGGGTCGCACATATTATGTCGTTGAAAGCCGCCATGACGGTTAACCCTTAATCCAAAACACCAGTCTCTCACACTCATCGTTCATTTTAAAGGTCGAGTGTGGTAGCACTGAATTAAATCATGACCTCCCTTCACAATTATCTCCATGTTGATGCCTGTCACGTGTGAAGCAACAGTCAACAGTCTGTCTGGTTTTATCAGTCAAGTGGTAAAATGTGTGATTTAGAGCTGAGCTTGAAATGGGAAGCGAGTGATATCTCATGTTTCGCATTACGTGTATCAATAACGTAAGTCCAACAGATCACATTATTGTAATTATCACATTTTCCTTTCAATTGGTGTTTCGGATTTTCGTATTTGATAGCGTTTTATTATATACGGGAATTTGTTATTTTTCAGCTTCTTCCTAAGAAGAGTACGATGTGTGCAGCACATCCAAGTCTTGAAGCTTGATTGCTAGAGCAGTTACGTGTTATGGTTGAAGAGGAAAACACGAAAGATTAAAAGATTTAGACTATTCTGATATTCGGGAGGACGACGGTTCAATTCTGCGTCCGGCCATCCTGATTTAGGTTTTCCGTGATTTCCCTAAATCACTCCAGGCAAATGCCGGGATGGTTCCTCTGAAAGGGCACGGCCGACTTCCTTCCCCATCCTTCCCTAATCCGATGAGACTGATGACCGCGCTGTCTGGTCTCCTTCCCCAAACCAACCAACTATTCTGATGCTGGTCCAGATTTTGCGTTAGCTGATGATCACTATGAAACAGTGTGCGATAGTAATGGAGAGAATAAGAGCCTGGTGTGATCTGCATCCCAGATAATTCCTCACAGCAAATACAGTCCCTTTATGGTAAAAATAATTTCGAATGGGAGCGTTCCAGTTAAAAGGAGTAATGCCTGGACCAACAGACAAAAATAGATTTTTGGGTCGAAGGCGTACCAAATCTCAATCATGGGAGAATTTATGACGTGTACGAGTTGGTCTGGGTCCTAGGAAAGGAAACCAGCATACGAGTGCACTAAAACATTGCCATACAATTTACGCGGTACATGTACTATGAAAAAGTGTTGTATTTTATATTTTCAGTTCATATAATTAATAACTTCTTTCATGTTTTCTACAATCTTTCATTTATATTATGAATATCCCCGCTTGAGTAACAATGTTATCAATCATCTAAGGAGTGATACAACATGAACACAAATTATCGGGGTATTTCGTGTTCCTTTTAAATTATGTAAACAACGAATTCCTTGTGCACATTGAATAGTATTAAATTTACTTATAATATGAAGTAGCTGACTGTTTTATTTTTTTTGTCAGTTACTTTGGAGTTACATGATTAAAAAAAATTACGAGGTCTAAGAGACCGTATGTTTCTAGTTACACACATCTGAGATATATGTCAGTTTAATGGTTATTAAGACCTTTTGCTAAAAATATCTCCTCCGATTCATTATTAACTGGATCCCCCAAGGATATCTGCGAGACCAAGAATTATATGACACAGTAATCCATGGAATGTTTTGAGGAGATACAGTGCTGGGCAATGGTTGAGTTACTTTCCTGTGAAAAGCTATTGTCACGATCATGCTCAACGCAATTAGGCAGAATCTTACGGAAGCTTCATGTCAAACAAATTCCGCCCACCATCAAAGACTTGTGTTTTTATCGGTTCAGTAAAGGACGATCTGGGATTGCAGAAGACTGGAGTCTACAGACTACCGTATCACTGTGGCCAAACATTCATTGGTCATACGACGCAAACAGTGCGTCAAAGATGCATTGAACATGATCGCCACACTCGCCTGTCGTAGCCCAGTAATTCAGCTGTAGCCGGACATCGTGTCTCCACAGGACAAGCGATGTATTATTCTGCCATGGAAATCTTGGCCTCGGCGAAATCCGTCTACGATTCAATAATTAAGGAATCGATGGAAATGCAATTAGCACGAGGTCTTATTATTCGTGATGGCGGCTTTCACCTGAATAAGGCGTGGGACCTGGTGATTTCCTACATTTAATCAGAAAAAAATTTTATGACCAGTGACACTGTCATTTAATTTGATTAATTTAGACGTCTGAATTTTAACTCCGCCAGTGCGCATTCCAACTCTGATCGCGTATGTAGTATCTTATTACGCATCCACCTGAACGCCACAGATGGAGCAATAAGCGTAGAGAACTTCGAAACTCAACAGAAGTCCCTCATGTTGCGTTTGCCTCTCCAGTGCAAATCACTCACCTGAAGATGACTGAACGGTTGTCAGCCGAAATATCATGGCAAGAAGTCAATGTTATCCAGCTGCAGCCCCGAATGGAATGTTCTTTACGCCGGAAGAGTTTCTAGAATCTCAGGAGAGAGGGTATTTATTGGCGGACTGCTCATTTTTTCGATTTCACTCCTGTACTGGGGAACAGTCGGTAACACTAGTGCTTCCGTCTGCACACCTCGTGTAACGAATTGCTACAAAGAATGCGGTCGCTTTCGCTTCAAGTAATTACCCAAATGTCATTTAGACGTGTGGCTACGTAAGGTGTCGCTGTGTGAAAATAATGAAACTAGCATATCAGTGTGCTATTTGTAGCAGTACCAGGTCTTAGGTTAGAACGGAGTTACACGGTCGAGGAAAATGGGGAGGGGGTTTGCCGAGACAAAATCTATGCTGGCATATACGACTGGCTCCGGTAGTGAGTAGCTAATGGTATGGTAGTGTGGGACAGGAGCATCTCCAAGGAACACGAGGAAACGGTGCAAAAAACATCGAACAATTAAGTAGTGATTATTACTATTGTTGGAAATTATTATTGACTAGCTGTGCATATAATCTCATAGTTGATCTGTTGGTACAGAAGTTTCTATAAATCCTTAAACTAAAAGGTGGATACCAGCTACGGTTCTATTACAGGGAGGGCTAAATGAGCGCCGGCCGGAGTGGCCGTGCGGTTCTGGGCGCTACACTCTGGAACCGAGCGACCGTTACGATCGCAGGTCCGAATCCTGCCTCGGGCATGGATGTGTGTGATGTCCTTAGGTTATCTAGGTTTAATTAGTTCTAAGTTCTAGGCGACTAATCACCTCAGAAGTTGAGTCGCATAGTGCTCAGAGCCAAAAATGGTTCAAATGGCTCTGAGCACTATGGGACTCAACTGCTGAGGTCATTAGTCCCCTAGAACTTAGAACTAGTTAAACCTAACTAACCCAAGGACATCACAAACATCCATGCCCGAGGCAGGATTCGAACCTGCGACCGTAGCGGTCTTGCGGTTCCAGACTGCAGCGCCTTTAACCGCACGGCCACTTCGGCTGGCTGCTCAGAGCCATTTGAACCATTTGCTAAATGAGAACGGCCACAAGGACTCTCCTATATGAAACATACCATAGAAGGGAAAATTGTACATCCTGGGAAGTACATGGATTAGTTTCCACTGCTAGAATTAAAAGGTGCGTGCACACTTCAACAGCCATGCTCATATTATTCATCACATATGTTAAAACAACTATGTCTCGAATCGTCGTATCTGAGCCGTCCTGCCGGCCGAAGTGGCCGTGCGGTTAAAGGCGCTGCAGTCTGGAACCGCAAGGCCGCTACGGTCGCAGGTTCGAATCCTGCCTTGGGCATGGATGTTTGTGATGTCCTTAGGTTAGTTAGGTTTAACTAGTTCTAAGTTCTAGGGGACTAATGACCTCAGCAGTTGGGTCCCATAGTGCTCAGAGTCATCTGAACCATTTTTTTGAGCCGTCCATTCACGTTGATGATCGTCAAAATGCTAGGGAATGTAGAAGCATCGTGTTAGTGAACTACTACTAATATGTGCAATTTGTGAACAGTCGTCTCACCAGCAATAAAAGTGAAACTGAAAGTAGGCAGCCAGTCGGCCGTTATCATGGAAGTATTCTCGATTTCATACTTTAATATTTCATACATCTACTTGATGTCACGTTTCCACTATCGGAGGCGTGTGAAGCATCTTTTGATGCTTAGTTATAGTGAAACTGCTACACCTCGTCTTAAGTGACATTATTAGGAGTTGTGTTGATTATTACCCACAGATTCCAGTGAGAGAAATATCGATCATGGAAACGATATTGGCGCTCACCCGTATTTTTACTTTATTAAAGGTCTGTTTAGGGGCAAAATGTGGCCACTCTTCCCCCTTCGTTTTCACCAACTCCTGCTTGTGATTCGCTAAAATCACGATTTTGGCCATAATGGACTCTTCAGTTATATCTATAGCATAGGACGTGTTATGTTTTCAGAAGTTTACACTGAAATATTGTAACTCTATACTTTCGTCTTAATTTTTTGAGCCCAGAAGAAAGAGAAATTTTATAAGATACCTACCGAGGGGACAGATGCTACAATAATTTTTAAGCATTAGCGCAGATCATCTTAAGATTTAGATTTCTCATACGAGTATTATCTTGAAACAGAAATCTTCCATGTTTTAGCTCAAAAGGATTCATGATCAACGTTTCCCCGTAGTGATGGGGTTAAATATTTCAAAAATAAATGCTTTTTACTTGTCTGTAGAGGCATTGTGTGATCAGAAGTATTCTGACACTTGTTTGCAGAAATTAATGTGTGGTGTGCCCTACCTTCACTTTTATTAAAGCTTGAACTGTGCCAAGGACACCTTAACTGAGGGTCTCGATGTCTGTGGAAGAGTTGCATTGCATTCGTCCTGAAGAGCCGAAATCAAAGAAGGTACGGATTTGGACGTAGGATCTGTAGCGAAATCGAAGTTCTACCTGATCCGAAGGTGTTCCTTTGGTATCAGGTCAGGACTCCGCCTAGGCCAGTCGATTTCAGAAATATAATTGTCCACAAACCGTCGCTTCATAAATGTTGCTTCATGGCAGAGTGCATTGTCATGCTGATTCAGTTATCGTATACGAACTCTCCCCTACTGTATGCAGTACACAATGCCTCAAAATGTGTTCAAGTCCTCTCACATTTAGGATTCTCTTAAGATTAATAAGGGAAGCATACACTAATCACGAAAAGCAACTCTATATCATAACAACACCTCCTGTGCGCTTCACTGTCGGCTACACATGATGCCAGGTAGCATTCTCTAGTCATTCGCCACACCCAAACACTTCCATCGGATTGCCATTAGTTATAGCTTGATTTAGCACTCGAAATCAGTCGCTTCGATTCATCCAATTTCCAGTGGTGTCACTCTTTCCATGACATCAAGAGACGCTTAGCATTGACAACAGAAATATGTGACTTACGAGAAACTGCTCGACCACTGTCCCCCATTCTTTTTAACGCCATAGACATAGTCATTGCGCTAGCTGGACTGCTTGTGTAACTTTGGAATTCACGAATGATTTCTTCGGCTGAGTTCATATAATTTTTTACAATCACTTCTCGCAGTGCTAGACAGTCCCTGCCCTTCAGAACTTGAGATCTGCCGGTTCCTAGTTTAGCTGTGGTTGTCTTTTGCAGTTTCCACTCCAGAGTCACACCACCAACAGTCGACTTGGGCAGCTTTACAAGAGTTGAAGTGTCCCTGATAGATTTACTGCTCATATACAGGGTGAGTTACTAACTATTGCCACTTAGAATAACTCCGAAAGTATGATAGGAGCGGAAAAGCTTGCGGGGAAAAGTTGCTTAGTACAACGGGGGCCATAATATGATGTTGGTTTCTTGTGATAGGTTGGTACACGCTAGAGATCTGAAGGTCAACTTAGTTTTTTTTTTTTAAGTGGAGTGCTACACTGTGGTACTTATTGTCTGATTGTGGCTATCGAGACGAATCAAATGATGTGTAACGATAATGTCTTTGAAGGTCAACAAAAGTCAAAAAGGTGGAGTGAACGTCCATTTACAGAAGGTGTTGGAAGTGATGACCATTGGTGTCAACACGGTGCTGCAATTTTTGGAGCATGGATTGAGTGGTATTCCTTATCACTTCGGCATATATCGAAGCACATACTCTGACAATTCTCTCTCGTATATCGTGCAAATAGCCAATATTCTCCGAATACGGCGTATCAATACAACGTGCCATTTTCATGTGAAAACCATTCGACATTTTCGCAATACAACACTAATAGGAACGGTGAGACTAATATGGACGAATCAAGCAAATTTTAATGATGTATTCCTTTGAAGAACTGGTCGATATGCTTCTCATTTACGGAGAATGCCAACGAAATTCGGTGAGAGATAGAGACTTACACGCTGAAAGATGTCCTCAGCGTACTCTCCCGACACGTCGTACATTGAAATACGTGTACCATAAACTGAGAACAACTGGATCTTTAACGCATCGGAAAGATATCTAGCAAAGAAAAGTTACTAACGAGGGAACGGAAATTGGTACTCTTGCTACTGTGGTTCGAGATCCTTTTGTTAGTTCGCGTGAAATTGCAAGGGAATCTGGCATGAGCCAGAGTAGTGTTGTTCATGTTCTGCATCGTCACAAGTATCATCCTTCACATATTAGTCTCCACCAAGAATTAACTCGTACGACTTGTATGCGTCGCATTGTATTCTGCCGATAGGCTCACCTTCAGATTCAGAGGGATGATACATTTATTAATTTGATTTTATTTACTGACGAGGCTACATTCACGAACCATGGAAATGTTAGTTTGCATAAGGTGCATTATTGGGCAACTGAAAGTCCATGTTGGTTGCGGGATGTTGCACACTAAAAACCGTGGTCGCTGACTGTATGGTGTGGGATTCTGGAGGACAGAATTATAGGCCCCTATTCCATCGAAGGAAATCTTAATGGTAGGAATTACACCACGATTCTGCAGAAATGTTATGTATGTTATTGGAAGAAATACCTTTAGGAACAAGGAACAGAATGTGGTATCAACACGATCGGTGCCGGTACATTTTTCGCTGATGGCTAGAAACGAGATGCTGAGACAATTCCCAAATCATTGGATTGAACGCCTGTGGATTATTCCTTGTGGGGATTCGTAAAAGACATTGGTTATAAAGATGCTCCAACTACACCTGAAGATATGCGAGAGAGAATTGTGAGAGTATGTGATAAGGAATACCACTCAATCCATGAAAAGAAGATTGCAGCATTGCATTGTTACCAATGGTTATCACTTCGAACACTTTCTGTAAATGGACGTTCATACCACCTTTGTGACTTCCGTTGACCTTCACGGATGTTACTGTTATACATCATTGGATTCGTCTCGATAGCCGCTATCAGAAAATAAGTACCAAATTATAGCATCCCATTAACAAAAGCGATCCCACCAAGAAACAAAAAAGTCATGTTATGGTCCTCGATGTCACATGCAACTTTTGTCTCATAAACCCTTCAGCTACTACCACACTTTAGGAGTTATTCTAGGTGACAATAGTTAGTGATTCACCCTGTAATCCAATGACTCCTCCATTTCTAAATTACTGACCTCTCCTGTCCGCGACATCCTGGCGTTACTGATTCTCTGTTGACAACAAAACACTCCAAGGCTCTTTTAATACTGTCGAGTCCACATCTCATGAAGTTAAAATTTCCACTCCACATTACACACACTGTTTGATGAAAAGTATCCGGACACCCCCAAAAACATACGTTCTACACATTATATGCATTGTGCTACAAACTACTGCTATGTACTGCATATCAGCGACTCAGTCATCAGACATCGTAAGAGACCAGAATGGGGCCCTCCGGGGAACTCATGAACTTCGAACATTATCAGGTGATTGGGTGTTACTTGTGCCATACGTCTACACGCGACATTTCCACAGTCGTGAACATCCCTACGTCCACTGTTTCCGATGTAATAGTGAAGTGGAAACGTGAAGGGATACGGACAGCATAAAAGCGTACAGGCCAAACTCGTCTGTTGAATGACAGAGATCACAGCTGATGACAGTTGAAGAGGATCGTAATGTGCGATAGCCAGACATATATCCAGACCATCACACAGGAATTCCAAACTGCATCAGGATCCACTGCAAGTACTACGACAGTTAGGCGGGAGGTGAGAATATTTGGATTTCATGGTTGCCCGGCTGCTCCTAAGCCACACATCACGCCGGTAAATGCCAAACGACGCTCCGATTAGTGTAAGCATCGTAAACATTGGTCGATTCAACAGTGGGAAAACGTTGTGTTTAATGACGAATCACGGTACACAATGTGGCGATCCGGTGGCAGGGTGTGGGTATGGCAAATGCCGTGTGAACGTCATCTGCCAGTGTGTGTAGTGGCAACAGTAAAATTCGGAGGCGGTTTTGTTGTGGTGTTGTCGAGTTTCTCATTGAGGGGGCTTGCACTCATTTTTGTTTTGCCTGGTACAGCACAGGCCTACATTGATATTTTAAGCACCCTCATGGTTCCCACTGTTGAAGAGCAATTTGGGGATGGCGATTGCATCTTTCAACACGATCGAGCACCTGATCATAAAGTACGGCCAGTGTCGGAGTGGTTACACGACAATAACATCCCTGTAATGGACTGGTCTGCACAGAGTCCTGATCTGAATCTTATAGAACAGCTTTGGGATGTTTTGGAACGCCGAATTCGTGCCAGGCCTCACCGACCGACATAGATACCTCTCCTCAGTTCAGCACTACGTGAAGAATGGGCTGCCAGTCCTCAAGAGACCTTCCAGCACCTGACTGAACGTATGCCTGCAAGAGTGGAAGCTGTCATCAATTCTAAGTGTGGGCCAACTCCGTATTTCAGGTAGGTGTGCGAATAATTTTGATCACACAGTGTACAGGTTTCGGGCCACTTTTCATCAAAAAGTGTTGTCGAAATATCCAACATTTTTAACTCAAAGGATTACTTTGTGTTTTTCTATATCTCACAGACACTCAGTGGGTGTTTCTTCAATTCAAAGGGTTAACAAGCTGCCATAACGATAAGTGTGGTTTATGAGATCATATGCCAAGAATTAAATCCCACTATAAAAGACAACCATATAGTTATTCTGTACTAGGTTCAGAGAACACCACACAAAATGGAAATTAAAGAAATATCAAATAATAGATACAGAAGTCTTACAAGTAGTGGGAAGGGTTGCAAAGTTTGCTCTATAGGAAATATTAGAAATGAAGCAAATCATGTATCCCTACTTTTACTGATCGGCAGGATGTCTCAAATCAATTATTCACCCTTCAAGATAATGTTGTTACTTCAACACAGGAAAGAAGCGGGTGAGTTTTGGTGCCTTGGAATCATCATTCATGGGTAATCAAACAAATACCTATTTACATAAGCCCTGTGTACATAGCTCTATTCCAATGTATGATATGTAACACAGATGTTATCCTAATAAGTGTCATGAAGCTGTTCAGTACAGATGTAATTGTTCTACAAGTAAAATATTTAAGAGAACTTGTACGTTCTAGGGCGAGAAGCAATAGATTAAAAGATCTGATATGTTTTCTTTTCTTTGGTGCCATCTTTGGAGTCAGTTTTTTACGGCAAAATGTTCTTACAGCTCGAAACCTAGATTGTATGAAAGTAAGGCAACTGGCACAGTTCATCTTGTTATTGTTTCATTTTGTTTCGTGAGAAATCCTAAACCCTTTAAGGCTGCTACATGCTTGTTTAATGGATAATTATGTTTAATGTATTGTTACAGTAAAGAGGCCAAAGGTCTTAAAAAGGATACAAATGCTAATATAATCGAAAAAGTACAGACATCTTGATACTGTTGACTGCATGTCCATTATCCCTAAGCCATTTATATTTTGTACAATACTTTTATTCAGGAAAATTTCCTCAACAATAATATAATTTTACTACTCAAGTTGTATACTGGCGCTAGGTGCGTTCAGTGTGGCGTAGTGGTTGGCATGACCTGGCGTGCTGCCGGTCGCCACTGCACATTTTTTATGCTTGCATAGTCTGGAATATACGATGATGATAAAAATAACAGCACTCTCTGACCAGGACACCAGTTCTGTTTAGACTGTGTGTTGATGTTCGTAACACATGTATTTTCAGTGCTAGGTGTTCTATTTCACTGGCGATTCTGTTTTCGAATTTCTGTTACAACTGACACTGTAATTGCAACAGACATTGTTTGGTGAGGACGCTGAGTACTTCAGAATATCTACAGCACATCCTTCCAGTTGGATAACATTAAAACCGTCTCATACACACACAGGAACCAGAATAAAGGCAGTAAATCTTACGAATGGTACGTATGTTCGTGAGACCAGCGTACTCCAAGCCAGCTATACATCTGGCATCTATCACTGTGATCCTGATACGCAGGTCAGGATACAACGAAATGGCCAAACAGATTCGACGGAGTAGGCAGATACAACGGGAGGCATGACATGATATTTGGCAGACGTGTACTTATACTTGGGAGCCAAAGACCAGCAATGGTTCGAGGGCAATGAAGAGGATATCTGTAGCTGTGACAAATTCTAAGGCCAAGTGAAGATAACATTTACCGGCAATCAGCAGGAAACCCGCTTAAATAAGCGAAAGGACAACTGATGAGTAGTCCTTAACGTCTGGCTGGAACGGCAGCCTTACATAAGGAATGTTCCCTGTCATCGTACAGGGGTACGAGCAAATCACCTAGGTGCTTAATTCAGGAAAACTTAGTGAAGTGACCATCTATGGAAGTCAGGCCGCCACAGATGAGAACCCTCAGCAGTGCTGGATCTTCTATTTGTTCAGCAGCAATGTCATTTAACAAATCGATCACTAAGGTTACGTCCATGCTGCTGTGTTCCATCAAAGGATTCCTTGAAAGGCAGTAGGCGTCCTTGTGTTTGCATCCACTTTTGTATACCACTCTGACATCGTACTCTTGAAGCGTCAGTCCCCATCTCGCAAGTTGATCCTACAGATCTTTCTGTCTAGTCACCTAGCATATAGAATAATGTTCCATCACAGCGGTGACTAATTCGCCACCTTAATTCGACTGGAAGTTGTTGATGGCCCAAGCACCTGTAAGGCAATCTTTCTCAGTTGTAGGGTAGGTCATCTCTGGCTCAAAGTACACTGCACGCGTAAGTTATTGCCTTTTCGGTACTTCCCTAAATTAGCATTTCAACTGGACGTATCCCACATTTGCTAGCAGCTATGTGAAGTTGTGTCGCGATATTTTTGTAATATTAATGCTGTGCTAGTAGTGGAGGTATTAGCGCCTCCTTAAGGAGAGGAAATGCCTCTCTTATATTACGTTCCAAGAAAATTTTCCCTGGAGTAGTACTTACAAAGAATACACGTTCATGCAAAAACCATTATGAATCGATAGCAGTATGGGCACATTACGAGGAAACATTTCACAAGAAGAACGAGTGTCTGATTTAATTTTTCTATAAATCGAGATGATTTCTTTGCCATTCATTAACTGTACCAAGATTTTTATTTCTTTGTTGGTGAAGAGGCCCTTTTCGATATTCACATGGATGTCTTCCAACTGAACGCACTTCAACATAGTTGTCTGGTAACTCAGATGTTTTTTAAGTGTCTCCGAAGGAACGACAGTATCGCCCATATAACAAAGAGTCATCGTCCATTTACGATGTAAAAGCATGTTAGCATTCATGCATTCAAATGTGATGGGAGAGCTACATAGTCTTATCATCATAACTTTGAACCAACAGAGACTGGCAGAAGTTAAGAAGGCAGTCTGTTCCCAGTCAACCTCTATTTTCCAGCAGCCTCTCTCCATGTCCATAGCTGACAAATAGTTTGCGCCTTTCTAATAGTCCAGGGTGTCAGTAGGTAAAAATAATTATTAACTATTTTGCTCAGTTGTAGGTAGTCCATTCAGAACAGACATGTGCAGACCTTCATGATGATCAGGCCGGCCGGTGTGGCCGAGCGGTTCTAGGCGCTTCACTCTGGAACCGCTATATCTCTACGGTCGCAGTTTCGAATCCTGCCTAGGGCATGTATGTGTGTGATGTCCTTAGGTTAGTTAGGTTTAAGTAGTTCTACGTTATAGGGGACTGATGACCTAAGATGTTAAGTCCCATAGTGCTCAGATCCATTTGAACCCATGAGGATCACAGGGAAAGACCATAGACTCTGAAAGTTTAATTATGTTATCATGCAGCACACTTCCCAAGTCCCCCAGAATTATGTGTGGTTTAGCAAGCGACACCCTAATCCAGTGCTGGCTACAAAGTGGATGGTCCCCAGTGCTGGTATGGTGTTCTATCATGGGCCACTATGTCTTTCTCCACTCCGGGTTTGAACGCATTGGAAAACAGGCACATAACGCCAAACACTCGCCGACGTAGTTCTTTGGCCAGGTCAAGTCCTACTGGCAAATCGATAGTAGCTTCTTCACCTGAGTTGTCTGTAGTGATACTGTTACAGGATTCTTCGTCGATGACATTAAGGTGCCATTTCTGGCCTGTTTCGACTGTCCCTATCCACATACCTTAAGGCTGCTCGTAACAGTGAACCAAAATTTTCCTTGACCACCTACAAAGCTTTTGATAGTCTCTGGAATGTAGATTTCTTTTGTACGTCTGGGTTGCTTTTCGCAATAGACAAAAGCTTTACACTTCGATCGAAGACTGAAGCTCGCATCATTGATGGCGGGATGACGATGACTTCAACGGCAAACAATCGCCCAGCTCAACCATTTTATGTGTGGTTGCTGGAACAGGTTGTCCATCTGGAGCTGTGATCTTCCACGGTCTTTGACTGCTAAAGATACCTGCAAAAAGTCCCATCCAAAAATATCGTGACTATATTCTGTTAAAACGACAAATTCGACAGTATGTTGTCTGTCATTGATAGTTGTTCTTGCAATACATGCATTTCCCTTGAAGGAGGAACCAGCCAACGAGAATCCCAATTAATGAACTGAAAATTGCATAAGAGAAACTATGATCCAGTGGAACAGAAATTATTGCTCACCATCCCAGCACGTCTAAAGCCAGCTGTCCTGAAGTATTTCCATGATGCTCCAACATTTGGTCTCCTGGGATTCGTTTAGGCTCAAGACAGAATCAACACAGGTATCACTGTCCAGATCTCTACCAATCCATTAGTCAGTATGTGAGTTACTGTAATGAATAATAGTGGCAGATGCATGTGGTACAATTATCTCCAGTGCATCTGGTACCACGTCTTCCGGCAGTAGAGCCATTCCATGGAGTTGGAATCGGCCTATTGGCTAGGTTCCCGAAATCGTCCAACGGAAATTGATGGATAGTCAGCACTGACTCCTTCGCCCGCTATGCTGTCACCATGCTAGGCTGATTGCTGGAGCTCTGGAAATGTCGAAGTTACTTTTTGAAGATACCATTTTCAAGCACAGACTATCCCACGTGAAGTTCTCTTATTCACAGAAAAGTTTCCAGGTCGAGACTAGTATCAGAAATAATTTCACATCGCCAAATCACCCACAGGATGACAACTGCCATCCAATGTTTAAACCCCATTCGCTATTAAAGAGAGTGACAAATGATGCTGGTTAGTTAGCACTCTAGATATCTTACCCAGTTAACCACCATATGCCGGCCGCGGTGGTCTCGCGGTTCTAGGCGCGCAGTCCGGAACCGCGTGACTGCTACGGTCTCATGTTCAAATCCTGCCTCGGGCATGGATGTGTGTGATGTCCTTAGGTTAGTTAGGTTTAACTTGTTCTAAGTTCTAGGGGACTGATGACCTAATATGTTAATTCCCATAGTGCTCAGAGCCATTTGCACCATTTAAACACCATAGCTGCACTGTTGACAACGGAGTTGATGAATGCTAATTTTCGGCCCAGCAATAGATCAGTGGGTTGTGTAATCACATAGTTACCTTAATTATGCACAGAGTGACTAGCTATAAAATGAAATTTATCAGCACAAATATATTTTGTTTAATACATGGCCACGTACGTCAGTGAAAGTTACTCAAGATGCTACGACATTAATAATAAACACATAAAAAGACCAAACAGAAGTGAATTACGGTTGGCAGAGTTCAGAAAGGAAAACATATGATGGTAAATTCAGCTCACTAACGTGTTAAAGTTTCCGAGAATCAAATCCACGACTAGACAACAGTGGCTGCATGCATACTTGGTATATGAGTCGGAATGCAACTGTGCCATCCCAGTACAATCTACCCGTGATATTATTACGGGGTATCAAATCCAGCGCGATATATACCACCTGTGCTACCAGTAAAATTCACTATCCTTGGGCTATGAACGTTCTGGCTGCTGGTGGTGACGTTGATTCGCTAAGTGTGCCTGTGTGGACGCCGCTGCTGCATTCTCCTCATATCTGCTGCATTGTCCTCAGATAACGTCTGAGCCAGAAGTGTACCCTGCAAAGTCACCACTGAGAGCTGCGCGTGGAACATGCAGTGTGTCTGCCGAGTGTAAAGGGCGAAGAGACTGCTACAAACAGAAGTCACTATATACGAAACTCAATCCGAAGATAAGTTAAATGCTCAGAGGGCGTCGATTCTGCAGACGTTTGCCGCCTTTAAAGTAGGAATTTCGAATCAGAAAGTAACATTTTTTTACTCCAGTGAAAAAATTATGCAGGCGCTTCTGTACTTCCAACACTGTAAGAAGAAATGAGGCTCTTCAAATCAAATGTATTTAAACCGCTCTTGCACAAATTTGCGTCTAAAAATTTTATATCGTGATACTCCAGCCGATGCAGATGACTTATAACTAACTGCTGAATAGGGGGCCGAAGCTTGTGACCCTCATTATCAGGGACTCCCTGTCTCTGTTACAAAGCTTTGTAGATCGATAACTCGTCCAGAATGTTTTCTTTTAAGAATTACTCAAAAACTGTCCATTTTCTCAAATTCTCTTTCCACTAGGAAAGCGTTTCGCAGATTGTATTCAGTAGTATAAAATTACAGAATGCATGACACTAACAGTCTCTCCCGGAAGCGGAGTCTCCTTGTGCTGTTATATAGCTATGTCTTGCAGAGTTACAGTTACGCAATTTTCAAAGACCCCATTTCTTATATAGTACAGGCTGAAATGGTGAGTTTAGGTGATCTCTAGCACTTTGTGTGTCCTCTCTTCTGGCAAATATGACAGTCCATCGACAATAATACTCGGTTTCTCCTGGCACATACATAATAGAGTAACCAAAGTCCTGCAAATAGGCTACCCAATGGGTTAACATACTACAGGTGAGTTTGAGTATGAAAAGGAATTCTAATATGTGGTGGTATGTTGATAGCCTCATCTTTCATGCAAACAAGGAGTAGCAGAAATTTTTAAACTGCCAACCACGGCTAAGGCCTCGAGCTTGGTCAGGGGGGGGAATTTATCTCGCTTACCACCAATACTCTACCTCATACAGTAAAAATCAGTCTGCTGGTCAAGATGTGCTAATACTGGTTCATTTATTAGTGTCCCTGACCGTGCTTGAAAATCATTCTAAGCTATTTCGTTCCAAATCCACGGAGTCTGTTCTCCTGTAAGTGCACAGTCTCCTAGCGCTGCTAACGGGTCTATATTTATGAATGTATTGCAAAAATTTATTACAACAAGGAACCCTGTAAAGTCCTTCCATGTCTGAGGCGTAGGAAACTGGGTAGCGGGCTGTAATTACTGTGGGTTAGGACTGATCATTTCTGCCGTTGCAACGTATGTGCTCCAAAAGTTTAACTTCTGTTGTGCCGAAAAATGACTTTTCCAGGTCGACAAGTGCCCCATGATTTTTCAATGCACACTGAGTAAGTCATTCAAGGGTCCTTCCAAGTTCTCTTAGCGATTAAGAGGCCATCGACATATCATCTGATGTCTCCCCTTACGACCTCGTCAAAAATTCCATTCAATCTGTGGATTAATTATGCCTAAAATATTTTTAGGCCAAAAGGCAACCGGCGAAATTTCTAGTTGAGGTCTGAGATTAGGACGCCATGTGCTTCAGGATGGGTGTAACTGGCGTTGCCAGAAAGTTTATTGAAGGTCTACTGACGAAAAACCTTAATCTTTGGAACCTCTGTATCAGTTCTTCCAGCTTTTTGGGGTATGTTTATTTTCAAAGTTATTATTGTATTGGTATGTTTAGAATCCAGTACCAAGTGGACCGATCCATCTTCTCAACGAAACGTAACGGGCTGTTGTTCTTAGACACTGCATATTCTACACTACTGGCCATTAAAATTGCTATACCAAAAAGAAAACCAGATGATAAACGGGTATTCATAGGACAAATATATTATACTAGAACTGACATGTGATTACATTTTCACACACTTTGGGTGCATAGATCCTGAGAAATCACTACCCAAAACAACCACCTCTGGGCGTAATAACGGCCTTGAGACGCCTAGGCATGAGTCAAACGGAGCTTGGATGGTGTGTACATGCAGCTTCAACACGATACCACAGTTCACCAAGAGTAGTTACTGGCGTATGGTGACGAGCCACTTGCTCGGCCACAATTGACCAGACGGTTTCAGTTGGTGAGAGATCTGGAGAATGTGCTGGCCAGGGCAGCAATCGAACTCTTTCTGTATCCAGAAAGGCCCGTACAGGACCTGCAATATGCGGTCGTGCATTACCTTGCTGAAATGTAGGGTTTCGTATGGATCGAATGAAGGGTAGAGCCACGGGTCGTAACACGTCTGAAATATAACGTCCACTGTTCAAAGTGCCGTCAATGCGAACAAGAGGTGACCGAGACGTGTTACCAATGGCACCCCATACCATCACGCCGGGTGATACGCCAGTATGGCAGAGGCGAATACATGCTTCCAACGTGCGTTCACAGCGATGTCGCCAAACACGGATGGGACCATCATGATTCTGTAAACAGAACATGGATTCACCCGAAAAAATGACGTTTTACCATTCGTGCACCCAGGTTCTTCGTTGAGAACACTGTCGCAGGCGCTCCTGTCTGTGATGCAGCATCAAGGGTAATCGCAGCCATGGTGTCAGAGCTGATTGTCCATGCTGCTGCAAACGTCGTCGAACTGTTCGTGCAGATGGTTGTTGTCTTGCAAACGTGCCCATCTGTTGACTCAGAGATCGAGACGTGCCTGCACGATCCGTTACAGCCATGCGGATAAGATGCCTGTCATATCGACTGCTAGTGAAACGAGGCCGTTGGGATCCAGCAGGGCGTTCCGTATTACCCTGCTGAACCCACCGATTCCATATTCTGCTAACAGTCATTGAATCTCGACCAACGCGAGCATCAATGTCGCGATACGATAAACCGCAATCCCGATAGGCTGCAATCCGACCTTTATCAAAGTCGAAAACGTGATGGTACGCTTTGCTCCCCTTTACAGGAGGCATCACTAGAACGTTTCACCAGGCAACGCCGCTCAACTGCTGTTTGTGTATGAGAAATCGGTTGGAAACATTCTTCATGTCAGCTTGTTGTAGGTTTCGCCACCGGCGTCAATCATGTGTGAATGCTCTGAAAAGCTAATCATTTGCATATCACAGCATCTTCTTCCTGTCGGTTAAATATCGCGTCTGTAGCACGTCATCTTCGTGGTGTAGCAATTTTAATTGCCAGTAGTGTATTATCCCTTCTCCTGATGCTCTTTTTCTCGCTGAGCTAATGGGAAAGCATACAGAGTTACAAAGAATGTTTGGTGTTACTTGTCTCTCTTTAACAAGTCCTGGCAGTGGTCGGTTGCACATGTCTTCATCAGGAATACACCACGATTTTCATGTAGGATTGTGCGTAGTTCTTCTGTCTTTTGCTCCTATGTTCATGATCCGATTTACCCGTTCGTAAATGGTAAGCTCAGTTTCTCTTCTCATTTGTTCTTATTCAGTCCTCGAATCGTCATCCTCTTCTATCCCCTCATAACTATTCTCAGTCTGCCTATTATGACAGTCCACACAACGATGCAAACAACCTCCCAGACTTTGTGACCGAATAGCTTGTTCCTCAAATCACAATTGTACCTTTCCTGCTCCTTGCAATGTAACTTCGGCACATCCCAGGTCAAGTAATTCAGCATAGTCACTCAATGTGTCTATTACTTTTATGAGATTAGCTGCCAATTTACAAACCACGAAGAAAATTCCTGTCAACATGTGTCCTTCATACATTGATTCAAGCCTTATTTGCTTAAGCACGTCAGTGATATTTTCCAGTGATAGGCCCTGAAATTTTAATTTATCTCAGGGATAGCGCTGGTCACCTATGATTTGTTTTACATCTGTTAAATGCCATTTCTGCAATCGCCAATCTCTATTGTTTCTTCTTCCACCATGCAAATCTCTATTATTTTTCCCACGATTGTTCCCGTAACCTTCATTCATCTAATGGTTTCCATTTCTGGTGTTCCCGTAACCTTCATTCATCTAATGGTTTCCATTTCTGGAATATCCGTACATGTAATTATAATATCTTGCCTTCACTAACATATTGTTTTGCGAAAGTGTCCTTCATAATCGTGCATCCTTGCGCAGCTTTGCTGAGCGTTAAAAGCAAACTCAGGTTCACGTTACATGCTACAGAAAGCATTTATGTCAACATTCATCTCCCACCTAAAAATTTATGGTAATGAAGAGGAAGTGTGGTATAGAAGTGCTTGATTACCGCCCCAGTTCGCATGACATGTCCAGAAACTGATATATCTTGATCTTGAATTCTAAGAATTTTACTGGTCTCTTCAATTCTGATACTACATAATCTTACAGTGGTCTGTGTTGTTGACTCCATGGTGTAGTTTTGAAATTGCTTCATGACTATTCTTGGCAGTGTGTTTACTAGATGTAAACGCTTCATTCACTACACTTTTTGCTTCCTATGCTTTGTTTGCCGCCTGATTCACATTTTCCTGAGATTCCTCTGCAATTTCCTGAATTTTTTTGGTTTCTATCCTTATATCTCGAATACAGTTCCTTAAACTCTTTTCTTTCTTTTTATTTTTTTTTCTGACCTTTTCCACCATGTCTTTAATTTCTTGTCTACTCTTCTCCACCAAATTTTTATTTTTTTTTCTGGTCTTCCAACTGTGCTTCATTTTGTTTTAAAAAGTCTTTTAAGTCGAACTGATAACCTCCTTCCTTACTACTCCTATCTGTTGAATGTGGCGAGTCAATGTCAATTGCACTAAGTTTCAGTTCCTGTTACTCCGTCGGATTACGTTTGATTACCACTGCTTTGACATATAGCAGTACAGCCTTTTTCGTAACCTCTTGCATATTCTCATCCTTCAAACTGTCCTTGTTTCGTAATTGACGGTTATTTGCAATGTTACAGTCATGCTCATCACCAATCGGATGTGACTGCTCTGCTGGATGAACTGTATGTTCCTCTCCTGACTCATGTAAATTCATATTTCATGCAGTTCCACCATATTATCAATTTTAATACAATTCCGTTCTAACTCGCGACGTGCCTTACTCCTTGTTAACATTCAAGATTTAATTAACCTAACTCCTATACATAAATTACTACATCTCTCCTACCATGTAAAGGAAAAAGAAGAAACAATCAGCCTCTCATATTCTACTCAGCTGTCCTACATATAACAATTCTCTTCCAAAATTTCATTTCTGGCTTGCAGAATGGTGAATCCTCAGTTGTCGGAAAGAACCCAAAAGAGCTTTATCAGAACCTACAGGAAAGAAAAATACAAATTGGTAAAAGGCGCCAGATTGGACTACAATAAATGCACAAAAATTGTTTGCCTCTTCGTTTAGTCACCAAAGTATGTGTAAATTTTATACAACTGAAATTCTAAGTACCCACAAATTACGATACTACTTTGATCTTTGAAGCTGAATATTTTCCTCACAGTCGAGGATCTGTCGTACACCTTGTCAGACTAAATGGACTGCGCAATTAACGTAACTGACTGCTTCCCAGAGAATCCTAAACTCAATCCTGGTACAGAGACGCCCATTTTATGCAAAAGACTGCCATGAGAGACTTCCTTAACCCTGAAAACCAACTTTGGGCCGACCACTTCATAAAGAAATTGCCTATATATACTTGTGCACAAAGTTAAACGGATAACAAGAAAATTACCGCCCTAGCCTTAGCTCTTTATGTGGATAATTTAGAAAAGAAACATCTCACAATGACTAACGCCATCTGACTGGAGTAAAACTTTGGTACAGATTCTGAGCTGATTGCAGATACCTCCAAGGATACACATTATTAACCTACAGAAAAAGAAACTATGATTAAAATCAATATTCACATTTATTCTTAGACACGTTTATGGGCTCAACGTATTAATGGTTTATCAAAACCTGTGATAATTAGCTGAAATGCAATTAATGTAGAGGGTGAATGGAAATCAGTGTCACTCCCTTAACAATTATTACTATCACATCTCCAAAGAATTTTTTCTCTCCTGGTGTTCAGCGATAACTTATGATTATTGAATCACATACTGGTTGATTGAAACAGTGACTAGAAGTCGACGATTAAAAATCCAGGAAACCACACAATCATTACCAGTGCAAAGGAGATGAGAGGCGATCGTCCAGAATTCCACAAGCGTGGAACCTATTTCACTACTTTGCCGGTGCTGCCTATTATGCTCACCATAAGTAAGTCTGGGATGTGCCGAGCGTCGTTGTGGAGACGTGCAGATCGTTTCCAGACGATGGAAGCGACAGCACCTGAGCAGAACTCAGAGAGATGGCACCCTCTACTGTGGTGATACGCCAAGTCGATGCAGAAACCTTTACGTCCAACCAGCCAGCACTTCTCCGATGTCGACAACTTAATGTCCTACTGGACAGTAATTCTCCGATGTGGGCAACTTCAAGTTCTACCAGCCAGTGCCTCTCATGCAACGCTATATCCTGAGTATTCCTGGCCGTCAAAACGGTGCCAGTGGTCTATCGCCAAATAAGAGACCACTACAGTCCCACAACGAGCATTCTCTCCAACAGAAAGTCCTGCCAAAAATAGGTCGCCTTAGCCAGCCTCCAATGTAAACATAAAGCTCTCCTCAACTACCTGAAAATATTTGATCTCAAGTCACACTTCATTAAACAAACCACACGTTCTCCCAGGAATCTCCATAGCCCCACAGCTGGATTTAAGACATTCAGAGGCTAGACATGGTTTGCGGTGTGAGTGGGCGATGTTTTTGGGGCTAGGTATCTGTAGGGGGTTCGACGTGCTGGAGGATGAAAAGCAAAGATAAACTACCAAAGAAACGAGGGCTTGGTGATGATACAGAATTTAACTTACGCAAAGACCTCATTCCAGTTTCAGACAGCGTTTCGTAGCGAGCCTTTCTTCATTTATATTGAGTAGTGCAGGTCGCCACGTTTGCTCAAGTACTCAAAAAATGGCTCTGAGCACTATGGAACTTAACGTCTGTGGTCATCAGTCCCCTAGAACTTAGAACTACTTAAACCTAACTAACCTAAGGACATCACACACATCCATGCCCGAGGCAGGATTAGAACCTGCGACCGTAGCAGTCCCGTGGTTCTGCTCAAGTACTGTTTCAGTATTTGCATAGGTATCGTGTTGCCAACCAGTGCCTGATAATCACTTCACAGCTGCTCTCTGTGACACAACATGAGTAGCAGCTTATTCGAAGAATGTGATAAACCCATCTTGCACAATAAGGACACTGGTCATGATACTGTTAAAGTGGCAGTTGCCAGTATGCTTTACTCTGTGAACAGCCATTATGAGGATGTGCCGGCCGGTGTGGCCGAGCGGATCTAGGCGCTTCAATCTGGAACCGCGCGACCGCTACGGTCGCAGGTTCGAATCCTGCCTCGGGCATGTATGTATGTGATGTCCTTAGGTTAGTTAGGTTTAAGTAGTTCTAAGTTCTAGGAGACTGATGACCTCAGATGTTAAGTCCCATAGTGCTCAGAGCCAATTGTACCATTCTTTATGAGGACTTACTTAATGTGGATATTGAGGCAGAAAATAATGAACGAGCCACGCCGGTAGACAATCAACCAGTTATTGAATGAATTGTGGCTACGGAAAGTAGAATCACAAGAATCTTAGCGAAAGATGGTTCCACTCAAAAGACCTCTACACAATCTGACGAGAAAATTTGATAGTGCTGCTATCAGTATACAACACTACCGCTTACTGTTAATATTTAATGTTGCCCCTGTGAAAGGATTTTTGTTTTGTGACCGTGACGGTGTGTAATGGTAGCGTTCCCCTAAGGATTTCTGCCGAAAGGAATCACTAGATAAACGGGAACCGAACTAAGGTTCTATTAGTGATCAAGTAAACTGTAATCACGTGACAGGAAACGGTCGACAAGATAATTAGCCAAAGCTGTACACAGAGCTATCATGGTTCAGAAAGTAGGTTGACTATTGCGGTTGACTTTACTTGACACTGAAGTCCAGTTTTTCTGATACAAGACAGTAGCACAATTTAGAAAATAATGTACCAGTGATTTGACATGGACTACAAATGAGTATTAATAAGTTAGGCAACAACTGACTCTCAAAACACTTCCCATCTATACATTACAGTGAGAAGATAATGTTAATTATAGGAAAATGGTTCCTAATGGTGGCGCACTACTGACTTGAACAAGCGGTTTTTTTAGTTTAATTATAAGAAAACACCGCTGTTGAAATAATTACGAAGTAGGGGTATCTACTGTTTGCATTCTCAAGGAACATTCACATCGTTATATTATTTAGCTCAATTGGAAGATGTAACACATAGATAGTATAGTTTGAATATTTCTAACTCGTTGCTTATTCTTGATTGCTGTTATTGTAATACCACATTTAAATCTGACTCAACTATTACCATGAGGACCCAGAAAATAAGCTGTCGGTAGACTCTGATAGATGCTGAACACTTTAGTCACAAAACAAAATGGGAAACAGTGTCAACCACATAACACATTAAATTGTAGACACTATTATTCCAAAGAAAGTCCTTGAACTCAATACATTAAATCTCGTCTTAGTAACTGAACTTCAATGAAACTTTGACTGTTCATTTATGCAAACTAAGTGGAGCATATCAAAACGATTGCTCACTTTATAATTATGCACTTCGAAACTTCAAAAAATCTCTAACATTTGTTAAAGAAGATAACTGCTTTTTAGTTCAGTAAAATAATGTACTCGGATTTATCGTAGCACTTGGGATAGACTCCTGTCTAGGTAAATAACTAAGCATAAACACAGTGGCTCAACAGAGAGTTTACAGAACACAAAATTATTATTGAAAACAAAAGCACAAAACTCGTCCACACCCTTACACAGTACTCAACTGATAATTTTAATTGACGACTGTGGCAGCGTCGATCTGCTGCGCTATTCAAAAAAGGACGTGAATGTATTTATGGCTCTTCCTGTGCCACAAGCTCTGATAATTCTCTTCTTAGCTTCGGATTTTCATTGTGCAAAGCTAACCAGAGAATGCCATGAATAATAAGCCGCATTACTTTCGGATCCTAGACGATATTACATAATCTTGCAGTCATTCTCCCCTCATTCAGTCCACAAGATCACTGCTTACAAGCCACCGACTTACTCATCCCACACACGAGCCTTGCAGTTCCATCACCAGATCCACCTTTTTCTATTCCCGCCTACCCAATTCCGTTGCGCAGTGACTTCCATCCAAGTTTTACATGATTACAAACCTATTTTCCCTATGCATGAACCAATATTACAATAGCAGTATTAACCTTTACATTCTTTTACAGCACACTACTTTGGAATTTACATCCATAAATTAGTTACAATAACATAAATTATCATAAATAATGAAAAAAATATTTACACGGATGTTGCATGAAAGAGCATAGTTATATGGAAGTCGCATTAAATAAAGACAGACAAAGAAGTTAGGTAAGTCCATTATACGTAATTTCGATAACTGTGTTTCAAGCACAGCTGCTAATGGAAGAGATGCTCTAGTTATTGAAAACACGACAAACCATATTACTGTGGCCCTTGCTATGTATAGGATGGGGCAAATAAAACTGACCCAGACAAGTGGATACGATTGGAAGTAAATATACGCATATAACCACGCCACGTGCGCGCACACCACATGTACGTCCGCCACGTTATCCACACCGCTTCCGATCGTAGTGCGCGCTGAGTCAGTGTGAATGGAGCAGTGCGAAGTAGGCGATTGTGCTCACAGTGGAGCAGTGGGAAGCCGTTGTGGAGTGTTACGTGACAACAAGTTATGGAAACGGTATGGCCAGTTGTTCGCTGAGAAGTTTAGTGGTGTCAAAGTGCCAGCAAAGAATGCCATGCAACGCTTAGTCCCACAATGGCATCAGGCAAGAACTGTTTTGAACAAGTCAAAAATTATTCCGAAACTTTCCACAGAAATTGTGGCTGCGTTCACCAGAAAATGCTTAAGAGTCCTAACAAATCAACTATTTTCCTTTACTCTATCTTGTTTCTTGGTACCCCGAAACTTAGTTTTCCAGCCACTTTTATTTGTATCGCCCTACAAGTACTGAAAGAGAAACGGTGTTGGTAAGATTACATCCAATGCCAGTTGGTAAATTAGTGTACTTGGCTCATACTGAAACTAAAGGTAATATTATTAATTTTCGTAAAATTTACGATTACAGTAGTGTATGAAACAGGACATTTTGTACCAAATTTTATATGTAACATACCACTGGAGATCTAATAATTTGTAATTTACTAATGAATAACCTAATACTAGTCTTCCTTTGAGAAAAATTTGAAGTAGTAACATTTACGACGATTTAATACCAATGAAAATTTTTCCTTACTTCAGGGCTGTATGGTTGATATTAGTTCTGCCCGTGACATCAGGATCGAAGTGGAAGGTATGATGGCAGTCTCAGCGTAACATTTACTATAATCAGATGTATTTGGAAACCAAAATTTTGTGGAACTCGCATCTACTTACGTGAGGCGTTACCAGAGTGTTATTCGAAGAGTAACTTTGTAATTTGACCAACAGAAAATACTTTCTGAAATCGAATCATCTGTTAAAGTGATTAGCGAGAAAGTTTCCTCCAAGAAAATACTTAGTGAAGAGGATTCACCTACTAGCTGGAAATAAAACACAAGGTCTGACTTTTAATTCACAGATTTTTCAAAATATGTTTATCTCCCAGAGACTACGTGTGAATTGCATCCATATCGTACGCCTGCCTACCAATTTGACAAATGCCTCAGGTTCGGGCGTATTAGCAGAAAATGCCGTAGTCTCGAGCGATGTAGTAAATCTGGCAGAGGACGCCCGATAAGTGACTGTATAGCTACTAATTTAATGTGTTTACATTGTTTGGAGGACACCTGCCTACAGTTAAGAACTGTCCTGTTTTATACTGGTAGCACAAGTGAAGCGGGTTTGTCACACTCAGTAACATTTCGTTCAAAGAAGCTGAGGTCAGATTATGTGAAAATTATTTGCCGTTGTCACAGGAGACTCTATGATTGACAGTAACTATTGACATATATTCAATTCTCAAGTGTGAGATGACATTTTTAGTATACAGAATTATAGCTCATTCCATCCTTTTCATTGTCCTGTTCATGATCAAGCTGGTTTCTCTTGTCCCATCGCTACCTGAACACCTTCCCCTGACATTCATGCGCACAAAGTGTTTCCAATAAATCGACAGTTTAGTGGACGTGATAGATTCCAGAGTATTCCAGACTCAGGAAGCTTGAATGCTGTCTCTCAAGTGGAGACGATCTGTCGGAAATAATGTCATCCGTCAGACACTGGAACAATTAGAGGCAGTAATCAACCCACAGACTACGCCTGGTGTCTTATATTTATTATTGTGTGACACTCTCTACCAGGGCTGGGTTAGACATCAAAGCTTTCCTTACAGGAATTATAAGGATAATCGTGGTTTTCAGGATCACACCGTGGAGTGTTCTGTCAGCCAGTCAGCCATAGCCAATACACAGAACCTGCTAATAGAAGCTCGAAAAAAGCTTGTTTTTTCGAAACGTGGGTCTAACTGGACGGACATATCAACTTTGAAGATTCCCTATTATTAGGAACTACCAACCAGACGGGAAAGGAAGAGTTGCTATCCTGGTACGGAAAGAGGTTACTTTTTCTGAAATATGGATCTAATCCACTATCACAGTGCTGACTGCAGTAGTACGAATTAAGTAACTTCTGTATCGTTTACTATGTTTTCGGGCTATTGATCCCCGAGTACGTAGATGAGCGAAGCAGTCCCAGTTCTCTGTGGGGTCTTCAACGCCCACAGCACGAGTTGAAGGAATTCGTACACAAAACCTTTGTGTGTTTAATATAAGACAATTAGCTTATTATCTTCAATTATGGTTATCCTCAATTATGGTGTCTCTCGCCCCCAAAACTGACTCTGTTGTAGATCTCACATCACGCTCGCCAGTAATCGTCAGTGTTTCCACTTGATCGATACGGTATGACACATTAGAATCAACTATTTCCATGTCATACTGACGATAGAAGTATCAGCAAGAGACGTGGCATTCTTTCCTAACACAAACTGGAACTTTAACAAAACATACTGACAGTCATACACAAAAGCAATAGAGAATATGATTGCCGAAGTGCCATAAACGGGCACGGTACACGTAACCTACTATTTATTCTTCAAAGTATTAAATGGTGTGGCAGATCTCCCTATCCCCAAACGACATCCTAATTTATTACAGATTAGAAACTTCGTGATATGATGAAATACGAGGGTTATCGAAAAGTAAGGAACGATCGGTCGCGAAGTGGAAACCCCAGTGAAGATCCGGTGAAGTTTAGGACAGGTGTGTTGGCAGTGTCTCTAGTATGCCCGTCGATCGTGTTACGTCGTTCTTTTTACCTGTGAGCACATAGGGAGCACATAAAGATACCTAGAACAACAGAGTCTCCCACCAAGTACGAGGACCTGGTGTGAAATTTCGCCTAAGCTATAAAGCCAACATTACGTAACTGTCGGGCGCTGTCTTCTCCAAGACAATTCTCAACCGCATTCTGCAGGGGTATTGAAGGTGCTCCTGCATCGTTTTCAATTGGGAATGTTTAATTACCCACAATACATCCAGTAGTTGACTCCCTCTGAGTTTCAACAACTCTGCTCACATGAACCGCTCTCTATGAAGACAACATTTTGGCAAAGACAACCAGTTGTAGGCCAGCGTAGAGAATTGGCCGAAAGCACTGGTGGCTGCTTTCTATAACGAGGGTATTGGAAAGTTGGTACAACGCTAAGACAAAAGCCTAGGTCCGATCGGCGACTATGGAGATAAGTAGCTGAGAGGGGTAGCGAACTGTTACCAATAAAAATGTTTTGATTTTCACCGTGGTTTCCATTTTGCGACCTACCATTCCTTACTTTCCGAATTGTCCTCGTACGAGAATTTCTCGAGTGACTCCCCAACTTTCATTGGTAATTAGATAGTACAATATTTCCTCATCTTGGTAAGATTATCTGTAGTACCAGGAGGTAGACGCTCAATCTAAGAGACATTTTAAAAAGTTAAAATTTATAGCTTTCCTGTACTGATGGTTTCAGTTGAGAGAGTTAAAGAAAGTACGGAAGTCATTGACGAATACTGCCCGTAGAATCGATTATGTTCACTATGCTACGCTCTGCGGCGTGCCAGATCGTGCACTGAATACACTTCTATGAATTTTGAACAACCTATAGATGAAAATTCTCTCCATGAAACAGATAGAAAACCATCCACAGCTGTGTGCAGCATCCGTTCTGCCCCTCTCGGAGTGCGGCATCAGAGCCCGACGCAAACCAATGGTAAATGGAACGGTTCTTCTGTTGAACTGCCCTTGCATATCTGCGGTTGGCACAGCACGCAGGAATCGCCTTACCCATTGTCGGTACATGGAATGAAATGTCTAAGAGTGTCAGGATGGAAAAAAAGAAAGTAATATCCTACATATGAATTTAATCTGAGATGTAATTGATTTGTATATCAAATTGACACCAATTTGCATTTAAAAACATGGCTAATTTGAACGAAAACGTATCGCCAGAATGAAAAGACACGTGGCATTCTGCTTCGCTGCTTTTCACATTGGCTGATCACATATCTCATTTAGTCAAGGAAACAGAAAAAAAACAGTACATGGCTGCAGATTTAATTGCGAAGGGAGTAGCGCAGTAGTAAATTAATCAGACTCCCACGGTAGGACTGAAACAGACAGCGAAGTAGACCTATCTGGAATTCCTTTCAGATAATATTTAGAAAACTCGATATTCACCATTAAAATTTTATGAAACATTTGTTTCGCACAATGATTTCAAGTTGAAGTGGTTAAATTAATCTTTATTAGGCCCACTTTGTTCATGTGTATACTCACAGCTCAAGATATCAAGAGACTTCAGCAATAAGATGACCATTTTTTTTTTCCTAACTGAAATATTCCAAGCAGTTTTACCAACCTCCATATGGTTCAATTTTTACGGCAACAACGATTCGAGAGCTTCTCATATCTGGTTGGCAAGCAGCATTCCAGAAATTACTGATTTGTTTCAGACTCAAAAAACGTAATGCTACGGATTAATACCCTTCATGGAAAAGTAAAATTCATATTCAAATACTGGATGTGTCACGAGAATCATTGCTAAATAAACGAATGGGTATGAGAATACACTTTCTACAGTCTCCAGCTTCGGTGGAACTGGTTTACAATTATAAGAGCGACTAGATGGCAAAGTATGCCTGTGTTCTTTCTGTAACTGCATAAACCCTCTTACTTCCAGGTGTACCCTTCGCAATCTCTATTAAGTTCTCGTGTTTATATACTATTTTGTCTGTAGTGGAAGTGTTAACATTACTTAGCTATAGAAAATGAACATATGGCTATAGTTGACGCATCGATATTTTATAGCTAAAAGTACTGAAACTATAAGGACATTATAAAATGATTTTAACCGTTTTTAACAAACTGTTTATGTCGTTACTTCTCTGTGTATATGGTTTTGTATTAGCTATATGGTTCAACAACGCCAATCGCAAAGATTGTCATTCCTTTCCCAAATGCCAGCCCATCACATATTTTAACTAACTGTTCCTAGCTCCTTACAATAGTTCGTCATATTCGGTGAACTAAATACAGTACAGCCCCTCACATCACTTGTACAATATATGGATACATGCTGCATGTATTCATACGTAGATCCATGACATAAATCTATGAGTGTATGACTCAATGCTAATCGACACTGCTTTCAGAAAAAAATCATTCAAAATTTTTCCTTCTCATTTATGATTCATGAGTTTTCTTCTAATTATTGGTTGGTTGGTTGATTTGGGGGAAGGGACCAAACAGGAAGATCATCGGTCCCATCGGATTAGGGAAGGATGGGAAACGAATTCGGGCGTAACCTTTAAAAGGAAGCGTCTCGGCATTTGCCTGAAGCGATTTCAGGAAATCACGGAAAACCTAAATCAGGAAGGCTGGTCGCGGAATTGAACCGTCATCCTCTCGAATGCTACTCGAGTATGCTAACCACTGCGCCACCTCACTCGATTGGATGTAACGTAATAACGCATTGTTAATGCTGTGACGTTTTTGTTTACCTGTTATCCCACACCAATAAGTATTGTTTGAATATTCTATGATACAACTATAATATTGTTATGTGCCAGGATTTGATGATGATTGTGAAACATATATGACTTCGTCTAAATTATGTGTTCTGCATTTAATGATGTGGCTTTCTCTCTATGTGAGCAGATCGTGAACAGTTCGTCATTTTTTTTCATTCCCAGGACAAAGATATCTGTTAATATTACACTGAAAACTGATTCAGTGTTAATATTTATATCTCCATTAGACGAGTATAGTGTCGAATGACGAACCTGTGCATCATAAATGTAAAAAATAGTGTGGCTATAATAAATAAGCCATTCATACGTTTTATATTAACCATGCGCATCATAGCGATGAGACTGAGACTAATTTTTAAAAGTCCTTTACGCGTAATGAAATTATGGTGTGTAATTAATTGAGTCTCCTGTATCAGATGGATGGAACTTGGTTTCACAGATGTATCGGTGGATATATATAATAATATACAGGAAATTATGTTGTGTTAACAAAATTATGTTATCATATAATTCTACTCTATCTTGAGATCAGATTTTATAATAAATTGTACTGAATTTCTTATAACATTGCCTGGTTTTAAATTCGGTAATTTCAACCACTCAGACGTTTATACCCCTGGCAATATCTGAGGTCATAGAACATTTATGTCGGACGTTTCCTCCTAGTATGATACTCATCTCGTGCTGGTGATCGACAGTACATTTAATTGAAGATGAGCTTACATTCTGTGTTCCTCAAGTGTTGTGACAGTAGTTCACGTACATAATTCAGTATCGT
Organism: Schistocerca nitens; assembly: GCF_023898315.1. Taxonomy (NCBI): domain Eukaryota; kingdom Metazoa; phylum Arthropoda; class Insecta; order Orthoptera; family Acrididae; genus Schistocerca; species Schistocerca nitens. The sequence goes on from NC_064616.1 coordinate 542,874,390, forward strand.
TAGGCTACAGTTACTCAATATGAATCTTTGCTTGTGTAAATCTTTTATCTTATTTGTGGCATATATTTTTCTGATAAAATTCCATATAACATACTTAGTTGCTACATAGTGATGCATAATAAATTGAATAACAACTTCATAAAAAAAACTGTAATGGCCGGTGACTTAATATCAACCAAGAAAAGTCCAAAAACTGCCATGTTGAACTCTAAACAAAATTACACACTCAAAAACGCCACACTTCATGATTTTATGGAAAATTACTTCGAGTAAATGTCTTTTAGCTTTGTCACTTTCGCAGATCATGTCCCACAGTGTGAAAGCAATTTCATCAAATATTTGCAAATTTATTAACGAGTCTCGAATGCTGTTTATACAATTCCATAAATGCTGCACTATACTTAAATATGAAAATGTGACTGCTTTTCGGGCTGCAGATGCTGCTGACTAATGACAAAGTCCTGTCATGGCAACTTCTTTTTAAACCCAGTTATTCAGTAAATGAGTTTGCTGGATGTCCTATATTGGTCATTTCCATCAGAATTCATTATGGAATAGAATATTTCACTGGGCAAGTAAGTAACATTCACTTTAGCCCCAGTGTCATAATATGTTGCTTAATAACACAAGTGTCTCCTGTTGCTACTGAACTGCTTCATTCAGAACAAAAGCTCATTAATGACTATGGATTTGGGTTTGTTTTCCTATCTATTTATCATTTTTTGAGATGCCTGCACTTCCTTTTCTCGTGCAGATATTAAAAGCTTGCAACTTCCTCATATAATTAAATACAATGATTTTTCGAAGCCTATTGCTGAATTAGCGACCGGGGACACAGGGCAACAGCTAGGCGCAGGAGACAGCGTGCGAACCACCGATGCTCCTCACTGTTCTGCTCTTCTGGCTGCAATGGGACGACCCGCTGTCACATCGATCTCGTTTCCTTGCTTTATGTGTCTGACTGAATAGTAATTAATAAAAATAATGCATCCAAAAGACATCTTTATACGAAAATATTTCGTGCAACTGCTATGAACGGAATTTTTCGAGTAATTCAGTAGTTCACTTACAGACAGTACATATTATTTTTATCTGTCATAAGCTCTAAGCCTTTTAACAAGGCTACTTGCTTCAGCACCACTGAAGAAAGAATAATTAATGTGCACTTTCCTCCTGACACAGATGTGTTTTAGTGAGAGTTTCAAACAGAAGCAATAGGCCACTACAGATCTCTTTAAAACGATACTTTCAGACTAACTGTAAGTATCTATAGTTCGTCTGCGACGTCCGTGAACTATGAGAATGCGAAAGAACGACTGCCGTATCTCGCCCAGCTTTTAACGATTACACTTCTTGTTATTTAAAGCTCTTCTCCCTCTCTTAGTTCATCAACAGGATATAATATGACGTAGAACCATTGTTTTAACATGAGCGTGCTTCTGTTCATTCAGTTCTCCCTAATAACATTGTGTATGCGTCTCCACAAGTCACTTACCTTATTTGAGTTTTTCCCATTAATATCATTTATCTTATAATAATTATTTTCTGTAAGTATAAGCCATTCACAACTTGGGAAAAGAAGGCGGAAAAAAGTCTGTTAAAATATTTATGTTTTGAAAAAACGATTGGTTCAATTTAGTGCTAGGACATATTTTCATTTATACCAGATGTCTCCCCTAGAAGCCATCAGGCGCATTTTCTCAGGTGTTTCGGCCGATATTTGCAATTTCGTATCTGCATCGTGCAGCTGATGTCAGAACAAAGAAACACCGATCATCACATGATTCATGCGATGCCCATCGTCGATGGAAGGTGTTTATTTCTTTCCCCTTTTACTTCCCTTGTTATCACATATCGGTGAAATGAACATCGCACTAGACCAAATTGGGACCTCTCTGTCCAATAGCCACATTAAATTCCACTTCAGAAATGATTTTGTTTGTAACGGGAAACAAAATAACGCGTCGTATCAAAGAGGTGATCAGCAGCATTGCAAATACAAAACTGCAAATGTCTGCTGAAACGCTGAAAAAAAAGGCCCTTGTCGTTTCTTAATAGAGACACTCTGTATATCTAAAAAATGCTTATTAACCGTAGCAACTATATAAATATCCACATGATTTTTCTACAATTTAGACTTAAGTGTCTGGTACAGAGTTCATAAAACCGCTTTCAGACTATTTCTCTTCCGATTCATATTCAAATACCACATGCAAAAACTAAATAGCTATATCTTCAGGTGCGAGCTCTGGTTTCTCTTATTTTGTAACGTGGTCTTTTCTCCTCCGGTAAGTGAGTCAAAATATTTCAAAATTCGGAGGAGAAAATTGGTGACTAAAATTTCGTGGAAAGCATTTGGCTGCAATGAAAATTGCCTTGTTTTAACGCTTGTCACCTCTACTCGATGATCATGTTCGTGACCCTTTCATCCCCCCGAATTTCGCGGTATCACAACATGATCTACCCCTCTTCGAACTGTTTCGATGTTTTAAGTCAGTCCTACGTGGTATGGATCCGCTACCGCACAGCAACAATACAGAAGTGGACAGACAAGCGTGATAAAAGTACTATATTTAAGATTACTTCATCGTCTGAATATTCTGCCAGTAAATTGCATCTTGTGTTTGCCTTCCCCACACGGTTTTCTACGTTATCTACCAATTTGAGTTGTTTAGAACTGTAATCGCTAGGTATTTAGTTGCATTTACACCTTTTAATCATGTGTTATTTATCGTGTAACCACAATTTAGCAGACTTCTTTTACTACTCTCGTGAAAGACATCACTTTTTTATTTTTCAGGATAAATTTCCAGTTTTTACGCCATGCATACATCTTGTCTGAATCATTTCGCAATAGTTATGATCTTTTGATGACTTTATTAGACGGCAACTGACGGCAACAACTGGAAAGGTCTGCAGTTGTGTAACATGTCTCCTCAGATTGTCTCTTAAATCCTTACATAGGTTGTGAACAGCAGACGGCCTAAATCCTAAATATACGTTTAACTAGATGACTTCCTATCAGTTATTACTAACTGTGACGGAATTGCGTACGCATTTGCTCTTGGCAGATAGTCGACATACGATGCCTTTTTTTAAATTTGTAATGACTATAGTAATGGTTTGCAGAACGTCTATCATTTGCCAACAAACATTTGTAACCTCAAATCCATTTAGCGCTTAGCGCACATCCCTAAACGGCGCAGCTCATTCTTCGCACTCAGACAGTGCTGGCCATGAGGCTGCTGGAATCTCTTAATAGCAGGTTTCTCTGTTGTTCACCTCTGTCTTGATCTAGCTTTTGACACTACCCTTCACGCGTAGTACTGCTGCAACTAAATGTGTACAAGGAATTGCACAACCCTCCTGAAGTCTTGCCGTTGATCATCTCCAATTTCTGCCTCAGAGCTGAATGCTTGATATTGGGTCACATTTACTGAGCAGAAATATTTGCGCTGTTTCTTAACATCCGCTTCCACACCGTTGCCATTAACGTTACAACAGTACTGTCAGTACTGTGGCCCACATTCTGTCCTTTATTATTTTGCATCGAAAAATTCTCATCTGTTTGTCGCTAGATACAAGACAACGCATACATTACTCAATTCTCTACATACTCAATTTTTTTTGGATAAAACGATTAATCCGTCCTGCCACCTTCCGGAAGCACACTCTCCTCCCACTCTATGAATCATTTATTAAAATTTTCCCCTGCTAGCATCGCATGATTTGGATAGCCTTCTCCACTTTTTTCCTTCAAGCAGTCTGCCGCTATGGTGCAGAAATGCTAAGTTTTCACCCACGATTTTGATTCTTACCTGACACACTTTATTGGGGATTCGGCATCAACAACTACAAAAGACATGAAAGACTGTTTTTTTATTTTTATTTTTTTATGGAAGGAATATGCAGATATCACTGATGTTCAGCCAGTACCTGTGATGCGTAATAACATTCCACTTGATACCTTAGGTTTTTTCAGAGGAGCCAGATTTCGACACTGTTATCTGACACAATACTGACATTTTCTCTCTGTTACTTACAAAGACGTCCGTACTCCTCTGTAAATACTCTTCTCTCACAGCACTACACTAACTGCTAACATAACAGCCCAGAGAGGTTTTATCACTCTAGGCTACAACCCTACAAGTTATGTGATATCTAAGTAGCCGCTTCCTGTATGAAACTGATGATGTGTCTATGTACAGTGTGACGTTCGTTCGTGTGTAAGATTCATCATATCGAGAGGGTATCCGCAGTCAGCGTCGTCGTTCGCATCTCTGATGTCCTCAAGGGTGAAGACAATGTCTCAATCGGCGCTGGTGGTACTAGGGCAGTAGCGACGCGCTGGAGGTAGCGAAACCGCTGCCTGCTGCCTGCTGTTGCTGCAAAGCGGACCTCCCCAGTCGTTCTGCATTCCTGGTAATGCGGCGCCGGCTGTGTCATTTATCCCCACCTTTCTCTATTCATAATTAATTTATTAAATAATTTGACTCATTAATTATTTGTAACAGACGTAATGTTTCGTTCCTGGGCAGAGAAAAATCAATAGCCTGCTCAAGAAAAATGGAAGAAGGACAACGTATTTTAAGTGTACTCGAGGTTGAATATTCTACGAGTCTATATATGATCTATTCCATAAGCATTTCTTGGTGGGGGAGGAAAGTAATATACACTATCTACGATCATAAATGATCCTGTCTACATACATAGATAACTTGCTGTTCCGTCAGAACTTCCCTCTACAGTGTTGCTCTTATCGACAGGCTCACAAGCTCTTCTTCGTTCGTATAGTAACATGCAGCACCGTCGAGGTTTCAATCGGAGCGCGGAAAATCTGTTTCACAGCCAGATTTCCAGCAATTTTTTACAGCGTGTGAATCCACATCTCATGAAAAGACTCTATCAAAATTCTGCTTCTTCATATTTCCTTTTGCTACTTAGCTCCGTCAAAAATCACACCGGAGTCTCTAAATCGGGTCACATGAAAGCCGCCATTGATCTCTTCTTTCATTCCCTCCCGAAAACTCCAGGCCGAGCCCTTGTAGAACTTTAAGTCTTTTGACCTGTGTCACTGTCATCGCGCGTTATTTTGCAACTTGCGCAACAGCGTATGTTGCAATTGTTCGTGTGTTCTTGTTTCTCTTTCTTTCTTTCTCTTTCTTCGATGCTTACCTAGTCAGTGAGGGGTTTGCGGCCTGTAGTAACAGCGAGTCTGTGGAACCCTGGCCAACATCAATAACACAGGCCAAGGAAATATTTTTTTGAAAAACTTTTTTTACTTTGATAGCTGATATTTATAGATTTTTATGAGCTGATTCCACATCTAGTATTAGTTTTTTTGTATCACCCATAGTTCTCGAGCAATATGCTATATGGTAAAAGGGGAAATTAATGAAACGCTTTGTTGGGACATAAGTATTGTTTGTATTTACAGTGAGCTACTTTAAACAATGATATATGTTAATAGAGGTTTCGCTTGTAAGCTGGAATTTGTTTGTATTTTCTTTTCCTGTTTTCTTTGAAGTTTCTTGTGCAGTTTTTTATACTATAAGTCGTTTGCTGAACTTCTCGGTGAAGTGACTAACAGTAGTCCCCCATCATGCTGGTGGTCCAGCGGCCTTGGTAGCGTTTTTCCATCACTTTAACGGCTTAGTAAAAAGCTCTCCTTGCTCCTCACTAACATCTCCCATATTAAACATCCAAAAGTCTTAAACTTCTTTAACATTGTGGCTATAATAGAAACCTATTCTGGGTTTTTTCATGCCCTAAGAACTTTGTAACGATTTGCTTGTATGATACCTATGCTGCTTTGTGATTAAAGGTCAGTGTGGATTCAGAGTTAACATCTAATACCAATTTTCTAATGTCAGGTCCGACAAAGACGCCCTCTTTTAGTTTAGCTTATGAAAGGTGTGGAAATTTTTGGCAGAGATACTTAAAGCACGGTCCATCTTTAGACAAAGCCTTTACAAACTGTTTCATTAGGCCTAACTTTCTATGTTGAAGTGGTAAGAGTACGTTTTTAGATCTACAAGGTTTTTGCGTAGAATTTTTTTCTCCTTAGGTTTTAAAGACTCCCTTACAGGTCAGTTCTTTCTGCACCAGTGTGGATCCCTAGCCCTACTGTCCCATTCACACAAGAAATATGGAAATTTGGTAAAGCCTCCTTGCTGACCAAGGACCATTCATGTTACTTTTATATCGCCACATATCATCCAATCATGAGCAGAATAGCCTATTTTATTTAGCACTATTTCAAGGTGTTCATAGCTTTCTTTCATATGAACAGAATGTCCAACAGGTATAGATGCATACATGTTACCATTGTGTAATAAAACAGCCTTTAAACTAGTTTTGGATATATCAAAAAAGCCTCCAGTCTTCCTTTTTTTATTCAATACCAAAATCTTTCATTCAACTGGGAATGTCTGAGCAGTACACTAAATCACCTTTGTCTTGAAAAAACTTGGAAAAATGCTGCTCTTTTTTCTTTATATGTATATTCAGTTTCCAACTGGCAATAATTTCTTTTCTTTTAATCTAGAACCAAGCAACTCAGCTTTTTCTTTCGTTAAGCCCAGATACCTAACCAAATCTTTAAGCTTGGTTTCAGTAAACAATTAGGACTCTAGACTTTCTGTATTACAATGGAATTCATCATCATCTGGTCCATGTGAATCAGATAGTACATCAAAAAATACTTCTGCTGGAAAGGAATTTAAATCATCTGGTGGTTCAGGAACCAGGAAGTCTACACCATGCCCTACTGGTCGGATAGCAGATGGAAGGTTAGGGTAGCTTATAACCTTCCTGTGTTTCGAATTATGTCCAGTAATATCAACACTGCAAAAGTAGATATCATCAGAATGATTTCTTGGCTCCCTCCATATCATAGGAACAGCAAATCTTAAGGTTTTTTCCTCCTTTTTGGACCATTTTCTCAGATCTTCAACACACGCATTACATACCTTATGTGGCGCCCAAGATTTATTTTGATCACCAAGTGTAGATCCGAAGTATGATATATAAACTTTGATTACAATGTCTGTATTGTTTCTTTGTTGTTTTTTAATAATAAATTCACGTCATATATAACAAAAACTGTCAGCAGATTTTTTATAACCACGATTAGACATTGTACTGAGCACATGTACAGGAAACGGGAAAGTGAGGTTAGGTTGACAGTAAACAAAACACCATCTGTTAACCCAAAAATAGCATCGACCTTTTTTGCCAGGAAATATTTTTCAGCAGTGCTACCAATTTCATCTACATTCATTACACCTCCGTTTTTAATTATTTTAACTATATGAAAGCTGTTAAATTCTTTTAAAAATTGCTTAATTCAATAAATTTAATTGTAAAATATGAAGAAATTGTAGGTAATACAGATTTTTAAGTATCATATTTGGCTTTACCCCCCTAAATAACACAAGAATAAGGCATTTTCTGCAAAAAAGTTTTACCATCGTTGGCCTGTGTAATCTTTATGAGGGTGTCTTTCCTAACATTGAGGTCCGGCAGTACCCTACAAGTGAAGTATTCATGGACGTATTCTCCATGGAATTCCAGAAACTACTCACTGTTATCCCATTTACATCAATCTATATCTGCACATACATACACACTCCAAAGTCAGCGTCCGATGCGTGGCGGAGGGTACGTTGTACCACTATCGGTCATTTCTTCTCCTGTTCCACGCGCAAATAGAGAGAGAAAAACGATTGTCTAAATGCTTCCGTACAAACCCTACTTTATGTTATACATCGTAACGTTAGTGATGGAAAAATCAATCGGCGGTCTATATACACATGGAGAAACAATTTGAAAAACTTGTAACGGTGCTGCAGGGTAGGTTGTGCTGAGAAATAATTGTAAAAAAAATTCTGAAGTTAGTCTGTCAGGCCATTGCGTTTACTGTAAAACGATCTTCAAGGGTCTGAAATTTTGTGTGATGTGGTTGGTGTCTGTCAGGGTACTTGTTTTGGCATAGCCGTGCTGTCTCTCGACCATTTCCACCTGCTTGGGCGTACACCATCTTGGTTTGTTCCCGACATGAATACCATCCTGTTATTCACGTCGGGAACAAGCCAATGTGGTATTTATGAACGGCCAGGGAGATGGAAATGGTCGAGAGGCTGCACGGCTATACCAAAACAAGTACCCTCACAGAAACCAACCACATCACACAATATTTCAGACCTATTAAGATCGTTTTACAGTAAACGCAACGGCCTAACGGACTAACTTCAGAGTTTTTTTTTTTTTCAATTATTTCTCGGCACCACCTACCCTGCAGCACCGTTACAAGTTTTTCAAATTGTTTCTGTCCGTATATACATATATACTTTCTGTTGACACTGGATCACATACAAAACGCTACGAGTAGTAGTTGTTTGGACTGATTCAGCTTCACAGTGCCAAAACCAAACAGCAAATATCTGCCGAAACACCAGAGAAGATAGGCCTGAAGATTCATAGGAGAGGCGTGAAATGTAATATAGAGAGTGAACATAATAAAACCGACAAACTGCAGGGACGGATTCCCGACTGAAAATGGAGAATAAAATGTCCTATGATTATATCTCCGGAAATGCATCGTTGCCACGGTAGATGACGCTGATGCACAGCACTTCCTCTGACCACGTGCTGTGTGTTCCTTGTGTGTTGTAGGATATGCGGTTGACACGAATTCTAGTACAAGGAATACACAAGTGGCCCACCAAGGAACGATTGTGTGTATCCTGCATAACAACCGCTACTATCTCGATCACTTGCAATCCCATGAAGGTCGCTTTGAGCACCTGTTGCGACGTTAATGCGATGAAACTCTGTACTGTGTTTCGGGAAGATTTGTTGTCGTTGCACGTCCACTTCTGGACACATGTTCAGAGGAACTTTTTCCTCCATTTTCAATTAGGAAGCTGTCCCTACAGTTTGTCGGCTTTATTAATGTTTGCTCTGTATAACAAAGTGAGTCACGTAAGACTTAACACCCTGTTTATTTTGTGAACGGCTCCAGATATCGAAACGAGGCTTTCGCTAAGGGGCACCTACTTTAATATGTGGGGAAGAATCGTAAGTCTTCTATCGATCGAAACACTGAAGTAATAATGTTTCTTTATGGAACGGTGTACTCTCCAGAACTCCACTCAGTGCCTCTGGGAATGACAATTACAGTGATATTGCATAGTTCATAACGACGTCGAAAACTTTCGCAAAAAGATCAGAGAAATTTACTGAAACTGGAATGCAATGCGGCGAGAGTCTGCTGTTGCATTGTAAACACCACCGTCAGAGCCCTCATCCCAGGCTCCCCGGTTATATGCGGCAACTCAGGCTTACGCTGCTAAGATCACGCATTTGCTATACGACAAATACCGGATGAGCTATGAGTTTTGTATCTAGAACAACGTCATATGCTAGGTTGTGGCACATGACATGGGGTCTAGGACTACTATTTCTAATACCTGTGCGTTTCCCGGTATTTGTAGGAACATATAACTTTACGTCTGGCAGTTACCCATTTACGAATAAATCCATCGCGTTGTTGTTCGCTTGTCAAAGCCGAAACAGTAACGTTCATATTTCATTAACAGCTCTCGTTACGGGAAAAAAACTACTGGAATAACTTTCTTAGATTTTCAAAAAACAAAAATAATACCTGATCTACCCTTGCCTGGAGACACCCGAAGGTTTCTTAAAGGTAGAACAGGTCCTGTAGCACAAATGTGTCTACAGTTAGTACACAAAATTGTAATTACAGTGCATACACTTTCAATAAACTAAATATTTTATTCAGAATGACAAACGACATGTCACCCCCAAGAGAAATATTTTTTAACGAATTATAGTCATATGCATTACTTAAGCATGTGCTCAAATTATTTACCATCGACTACTAGGCAAATGTGCTGTCACCGTTCGAGAGATAGACGAACAGAAGAAATGATGATATGCCGTTGCATGCTATGGCGGTTGGACTGCGAATGTAGCCTGACGTAGTTGGAGCTTCAGGATAGACTGCATCTTTCAGTATTCCCATATACAAAGAAATCAAGAAACCAAATCAGAAGACCTTGCCAGCCATTGTTGTGCAGTATTCCATCCCGTACAACGATTAGCAAACTATTCATGCAGTACCTGAGTTGCAACACGCTAACAGCAACCTGGGAAGCCGTCGTGTTAGAAACACATGTACTCTCACTTATCAAGTTGTACCTCTTCTAGAAGATCGGATAGAAAATTCGCAAGAAAGTGAGCATACATAGTTTCCTTTAGCACCACTTGGATGAAGTAAGGTCACACAATGAAATTTCCTATGATGACACCACACACATTTTAGCTCAATGGTCACTGGTGTCGTATCTTATGAAGCCAGCTGCTGGCTATCGAGCATTTTACCGAAATCGACATTACCAATGTTTGTAAACGCTGCTTCGTCGATATGGAGCACCATGTTGGAAAAAACGTAGAGCCGTGTCCCAGACGGAGAGAGTGAACCGATAAAATTCTGTATCACGTTCGAAGTCACGTCTTAGAGTTACTGACATAGTGACGGATGATAAAGGAGAATTTGGCTGATGATGCAAGCTACGAATGACACTCGTCCGGCTAATCCCACATTACTTGCAATTCATCTCGCGCTACCGTGAGGAATTATAAGCGTGAAAGCTAGAACAGCTTCTTCATGTGCGCTGTCAATTGCACTCTTCGTTCACTATTTGATGTTGAAGCTACCTGTTCGCGCTAGTGAACCAATAATTAATGCACGTGCCTGGCGCGACGGACAGCGACTATCAGGATAGATATCCCTATACCGTCGGATCGTTGCGACAGCATTTCTTTGACATTCGCCGTATGAAAGTAGCATGTCTAACTTCTTCTCGTTAGTGTACATGTCGGTATACAAGGAATGTTGAAGCAGAATAGACCTGCCGTTAGATGACACAGTTCCTGTTAGTTCTGCAATGCAAACAAGTAAATGGTCGAAAAACCTGAAACAAAGATGTAGCCATGCCTGGGCGTGGTCACAACACAACACCGATTCCGGCCGACGCACCTTTATATTTCAGAGTATTTCCCGGATTCTCTTACGTTTCAGCTTCAAAATTAACAAGCCTTTTGGCTAACCGAAGTGGCCCGGGTTCAGTTCCCAGTAGAGTCGGTCCGCAGCTGGTGGTCGTGCGGTAGCGTTCTCGCTTCCCGCGCCCGGGTTCCCGGGTTCGATTCCCGGCGGGGTCAGGGATTTTCTCTGCCTCGTGATGACTGGGTGTTGTGTGATGTCCTTAGGTTAGTTATGTTCAAGTGGTTCTAAGTTCTAGGGGACTGATGACCATCGATGTTAAGTCCCATTGTGCTCAGAGCCATTTGAACCATTTAGAACCGGTTGGGTCGGAGATTTTCTCCGCTCGGGGTCTGGGTCTTTTGTTATCCTTACGTTCATATCATCGTATCTAACGAATTGGTCTCCAATATGCTACCGTATTGCTTTCCATTACTGACATGGCTGAATGGGCACGACCCGAAATCCAATGAATTGAAATAAATAAAGAAGTACATTATAGATCTGTGCTCGTCTTTTCCAGCGCACCCGAATGTCATTAACAAAAGTATATCACTCTTATTTAAATATCTGTATTTCCTTCAATATCTGGATAGATACAAAAGATAAGGCTCTTTATCACATACAGAAGTTCGTGCCCCTTTGCGTACTACCTTTTGAAAACCTCTTTTCTGTATCTGGAACCGCTAACGAAACATATGCAGCGTTACGTGACTCACAATATATACAGGGTGTCCCACCTAACTTTGTCACATCATATCTTTCCTAAATGAAATGACACTTGAAAAATGCAACAGACCACGGATGCACCTATGTCATGTGCTCACACTGTAGGCAGGATGCACAAACGGTAAATGCAAATAAATACCACTTTCAACACAGATTTACGTTTCTTTTACCGAAATGGACACCAGAGGTGCTACTGGTGTTGGCAGATTAGGTTTCACTGCTCTAAATCTTATTTATGCCTTCTGGCATACTAACTTTAAATGACAGAGACGGTGCCACAGTTTCTACCTTAATGCGGGTTGCCTGCTATCTTCTGAATCAAGCTGTAGGCAACCCTTGTTCTGCGCATTACGGAAGAAACTGTGGGTACATTGTCATCCTTTAAAGTCTATGAATTTCAAGAAGTATGACATCTAGAACAGTGAAAACAAGTCACTAACTGTACCTCTAGTTTTCATTTCCGTAGACCAAACATACATGTGCCACTAAAAACAAGTAACTTTTTTTAATGTGACGCTTGTTTACATTTAGGGCTTGTGCATTCTTATCCATTGTGTCAACCCCTGACATCGGTGAATCCCTGGCCAATTGCATTTTTCAGTTTATTTTTCGTTTCGGAAACATATCAGTTGTCAGACACACTGTAAAATATGAACGTACTATGGTATTGTAGATATTAGAACACACGAGATCTCAAGTCTTCAAAATGCTTATCAACATTCCACAATTCATTTCATATACCTTGTAGAGCAGTCTGCTTTTCTCGTAATTTTGTCTGGGTGTACATCTCTTCTTCAACAACTTGAGCACTTGAATACCTGTATGTTTTGTTTATAGAGTTCGCACGGTTTTTTTCTCAGCCGAATTCAGTTACACTGGTGGAGAAATATCGAAGGATTAAACGACTCCTAAGTCGAAGCTACAGTTCCTTCTCAATGTGCATAATAGCATGTATTGCTTACTACATTACAAACAAGATTTTTCACAAGAGGTAATTTAATAATAAATCAGGTCATCGATGATACATTATCTGCTTACTTGCTGAAACTTTTCTACAGAATCGTTGACGGGTCGTAGCGAAGATGCGCTACTTGCAGAATTTTTCCTACTTTGACAGGAAACCAGAATACTGAGAAAAAAGAGAGAGTTCTTGTATGTACATCACTCATTTGTGAAAGATACCTTTCATACGTAGATCCGGAGAGAGTAAGCATTGATTCAGGCGTCTAATATTGAACTTCGTTACGACAGTCTTCGGTTCCTCTGCTTGGCATTTGCGTGAGCACTTTGCTATACATATTAAGCAGCTTTTTGACTGGCTGTTGCTTACAGCTTTGCGGCTAAATTTAATTCTTCGTAAAAACTATACGTATTTTTCATTTTATTCGGAAGTAACTAGTGACTAACGTTTCAAAATTCCCGTCTGATGTCCGTGTATCCAGAATGGTTTCATATCAGTTAAATGAGCTGATTCGCCAAGAAACTATGTGTATCCAACAGTAGTATGTGTCAAAACCTGGCCTCCAACATGAAGCCAGGTTCTCAAAAATCACCCTCACACACAGGAAAACAGCGAGCTGTAGGGGGTGGCGTACGGTCCGCTTCTGCTGGGTCGATAGGGTAGGTTAGTAGCAGTGGGTGAAAACAGATAGCGCGCAAGGAGCAGTGGCCGGCGTGCCACCTGTTGCCTCCTCTGCTGGCCTGTGTACAAGAGCGACTCTCTGGCCTCGTCTCCAGGGCTTGAGAAAAGCTGCTGGTTGCCACAACCCCTAATAACCAATCGCAGTGCTGCTACTGCCCATTAGCGCTTCCACGTCGCGAACATAGAAACCAGAAATAGTCATAGCATAGCACAGCTGCGTTCACACCTCGCGCCGAGCCAGCACGGCGAAGAAGGGAAAAATTCACTTCCTTATTTTAAAGGAGTAAGAAACTGTTGGTGGTGTATAAGACTACACCACATCGTTTTATAAATAGTATTTTTCTTTAAAGCTTTACTTTCCTCGTAAAAAAAGAAGAAGCTCCCAATTTTGGTCTTGCGTGATTTCTTAATAGCGTTTCTCAGTCGCTTTTGAAAAAAATATGCACGTTAAAACATCTGATTTTCCTGCACGTTGTAGAGTGGCATCGTAGTTTCGCCTCAGCGGCTGAAAGAGTTATATGTTTTATTTGTGAAGGAGGCTTTTATCACTCTCTTTCAGGGAGAGTCACTTAACCTTATCGACAAACTGAGGGGTTGGCAGAACACTCTGTTGCTTCCTCTGCCCATACCGGCCGGAAGTTGTCAAGGCTTGGTGGTCCAGCCCGGTCCTCATCCAGCCTGCTCGTTTAATCTTCTTCCCCCTCTCACGTGGTCTGTTACACAAGGTCATACGTGGTCCCTCTGTGCGTATCTTGCCCTGTCCTTGTCGCTAGTCTTTCCTATGCTATTTCAGAATGGGGTACGTCTGCTAAGTGGCGGGGGCTGTGGGATGTAAATTATGCGATCAAAAGTATCCGGACACCTGGATGAAAATGACTTACAAGTTCGTAGTGCCCTCCATTGGTAGTGCTGGAATTCAGTATGGTGTTGGCCCACCCTTAGCCTTGGTCATAGCTTCCGCTCTCGCACGCATACGTTGAATCAGGTGCTGAAAGGTTTGTTGGAGAATGGCAGTCCATTTTTCACGGAGTGCTGCACTGAGGAGAGGTATCGATGTCGGTCGGTAAGGACTGGCACAATTTCGGGGTTCCAAAACATCACAGAGGTGTTCTGTAGGATTCAGGTCAGGCCTCCGTGCAGGCCAGTCCATTACAGGGAATTTATCGTCGTGTAACCACTCTGCCACAGTCCGTGGATGATGAACAGGTGCTAGATCGTGTTGAAAGATGCTGTCGCCATCCACGAATTGTTCTTCAAGAGTGCGAAGCAAGTAGTTGCTTAAAATATCAATGTACGCCTGTGATGTGATAGTGGCACGCAAAACAGCGAAGGGTGCTAACCCACTCCATGAAAAACACGACCACATCATAACACCACTACCTGTGAATTTTATTGTTGGCACTACACACTCTAGCAGATTACGTTCACACGACATTCGCCATACCCACACCCTGCCATCCGATCGCCACATTGTGTACAGTGATTCGTCATTCCACTCAACGTTTTTCCACACTCCAATCATCCGATGTTTACGCTCCTTACTCCAAGCGAGGTGTCGTTTGGCATTTACGGGCGTGATTTGTGGCTTATGAGCAGCCGCTCGACCAAGAAATCCAAGTTTTCCCACCTCCCGTGTAACTGTCATAGTACTTGCAGTGGATCCTGATGCAGTTTCCAATTCCTGTGTGATGGTCTAGATAGATGTCTGTCTATTACACATTACGACCCTCTTCAACAGTCAGCGGCCAGACTGAGTGGCCGAGCGGTTCTAGGCGCTACAGTCTGGAACCGCGCGTCCGCCACGGTCGCAAGTTCGAACCCTGCCTCGGGCATGGGTGTGTGTCCTGTCCTTAGGTTAGTTAGGTTTAAGTAGTTCTAAGTTCTAGGGGACTGATGACCTCAGCAGTTAAATCCCATAGTGCTCAGAGCCATTTGAACCATTTGAATAGTCAACGGTCTCTGCCGGTGAACAGACGAGGTCGGCCTGTACGCTTTTGTGCTGTACGTTTTCGTTCACATTTCCACTTCATTATAAGGTCGGAATCAGTCGACCTAGGGATGTTTGGGAGAGTGGAATTTTCGCGTACAGATGAATGAATCACGTAACACCCAATAACCTGACCACTTTCAAAGTCTATGAGTTCTGCGGAGCACCCCATTCTGCTCTCTCACGATGTCTAATATCCACTGAGGTCGCTGATATAGATTACCTGGCAGTAGGTGGCAGCAGAATGCACCTAATATGGGGAACGTATGTTTTTGGGGGTGTCCGAATACTTTTAATCACATAGTGTATGTCCCCTCATTACGCTCTGCTTTCTGGCCTTCCAGCTGATAACTCGATCTGGCATCTTGCCAGTCTTCGTCCCTACCTCTATCTCCCTTTCTTCCTTTTTGTCCCTTATCTCGCCTTCGTTGAACTTTCGTAGACCTTTGGGTTTCCTTTCTCTGGGTTTTGCGCGGTGTGGTACCTCAGACCTGCAGTCATTTTGACCTGTCTTGTCGGCGAGAAAGAGCAGACGACCTAGTAGTTATATCCCTTTAATCATCCAAACAGTGTAGCACCTTAGTTTCTTAATAATCCATATACCTTTTCATAATTCGTAGCAGTCCTTGTGACATGACGCTGTTTGTCAACCACGTTAACCTTTTGTTTTTCAAATGGCGTACACCAAATCATGTCTTCTTTCAGATGAAAATGAGACTTATTGAGTGACTTCAATGGCGTGATCGCGAGCTCACGGTTTTAATTTGGTTTAGCGTAGTGTCAAGCACAGCAGAATATAATAAAGTAGATTACTCCCGATTGTTTTAGCCCTAGTGTCGATCCGTAGTCTTCTTTTAATGATCTATCTCTTGAAAAATCAAAATATATACCAATTTTTCCCCGGCGATACAAGTGGCCTCACCTTATATTATAAAATGCAAAAAATTATTTTTGGTCCACATCCTACAATTACCAGTATCCACACTTCATATTTCGAATTAGAAGAGAAGAATAAATTTATCTCAGATGAGATTTTGGTGTGGATGGACTACAATAAAAGCTTGCAACATTCCACTTAATTGCTTTCTAGTTGGAGATGAAAAACAGCAGATGCTGAAAAACATAATTGCCGGACGAAGTGGCCGTGCGGTTAAAGGCGCTGCAGTCTGGAACCGCAAGACCGCTACGGTTGCAGGTTCGAATCCTGCCTCGGGCATGCATGTTTGTGATGTCCTTAGGTTAGTTAGGTTTAACTAGTTCTAAGTTCTAGGGGACTAATGACCTCAGCAGTTGAGTCCCATAGTGCTCAGAGCCATTTGAACCATTTGAAAAACATAATTACATTTATAGATGTTTCTCTGCCGTAGTTTGAGTAATACGTGAGATGCGCATTTTTACCGTTTTCGCTTTTGTAGTTCTGTGCAAGTACTGTACAATACCACATGCTGTAAGTAATTACATGCTTTAGATCGCCACTAGCTCAACTTTCAAATAACTGTTTATAGCTCTTGCGAATAGTATTCATTTTAGGAAATTCATGTATTGAAACCAAAGCTAAGTGGAACTACGTTTCAATGCATGCTTTTCTGGATCATTCGATGACAAAACTACGACGTTCTCGGCGTCTCAAAGGTGCTTACATTCCGATTTTTTTTTTTTTTACTTTAACTGGAAGAAAAATGCGCGGATTCAGCATACCCCCAAACACTGCCAAACAGGTAAATTAATTACGGTCAACTGTTTTGTTATATCGTGATGCAGTTCACACCAGTTTAAAGGATACGATCTATGCCTCACAGTCTGTTGCTGCATAGTTCTTTTCCCCGCGTTGTGGACTTGCTGCAGTGCCAAGGGATCCACACTCTTTCCCAGCTGAACGGTCAAAATAAGACAGGTGCTGCCAGAGGTGTTGCGCCACTATCCAATTAGTGCCATCATACACAACAATGATTTCATTGTTCCTTTTGTTTTGTTTTCACATTTTTGTGTCTCATCGAATTTTGAGGCACATAGGGAATGGGTGGTTAGGCCTCATCTTATGAATACTGGAAGACAGTTACGAGAGTTTTCTCCCTAAGTCCTTCAGAAACGATTAACAATACGTTTCAGTATGAGCTGAAACACATGGAAGACGAAAATTTCAAAACAGAATATATTTTTACGGGAGTACAACACAAGAAGCGAAGTTTGTCTGTGGCAATGAAATAATGTGAACTAGTGCACAGTCATTGTTTTAAAGCAGAACTTTTTACTGAACTCACTGTCTCCTATTCATTATAGACAAGCGCTTGCTTTTTAAGTTTTACAAATATTTGTCTCTGAAGAGGAAGGGAGTATACTAAACTTCTGAGAGTCGTCACGAAATGGTACGTGACGTCGTTTTTAGTGACGTCATGGTGTGAGTTCACCACAGGTAATTTGTCCTTTTCGAGTTTTAAAACTTCTTCTTCAAAGATTGGCCCACTACTTTTTTTCTTTCTTTCTAGTGATTCCGTTCTTTACAACACATTGACTTCTGGTAAGGACGCTTTTCACTCCCACATGTATGCTATCATGCACTGCATGAATGGACATGTTAGAAATTATATATATATATATATATATATATATATATATATATATATATATATATAATTTCTAACATGTCCACATATATGTGTGTGTGTGTGTGTGTGTGTGTGTGTGTGTGTGTGTGTGTGTGTGTGTGTGTGGCGATTTTGCGGTGAGTTAGGGGGTGCATACACATGCAGAAAGAGATGCTCTGTGCCACAACACTACAAACAGTGGTTCATGAAACATGAGCTATAGTAATACACTATAATCAGTACAGGTTATCAGATAAAGCTTTCCAAAAATGATAGAATACCAGGGAAAGAGTATTTTGGTGTAGAGTTGATGCTGTAACTGTTCTACAACTTAAATGTTAAGAAATGTGTCCATAAAATAAAATAAAATAAAATATGAACTGTTTCCCGTGTTCAGTGAGAGCTATTGACGAAAACAGTAAGGTGAGTGACAAAGGCTGATTAACATTTGGTGTGATATTTCTGACAAAACAGCTGGGAGACATGTGATACGTTTACTGCAGAGCTTCAAGTGTAGCTCCACCGGCATTCACCGGCCGCCGGCTCAAGAGGGGGATAGTCAGGATTCTGGCTGTGGCCCGCGCCGCTCGGTTCGGTTATTGCTGTGCAGGCGCGGCCCGGCCGCAGCGCTAGTGTGAACACTGCACTGCAAATCAAAGGGTTTACAATCGAGGCGCGTCCTAGCCAGCCCTAGCCCGAAAGGTCATAATAACACAGGTGCTGCCAGAGGTGTTTCCCCGCTATCCAATTACTGCCATATTACACAACAATGATTTCATTATTCGTTTGGCATTGTTTTCGCACTTTTGTGTCTCATCGAATTTTGAAGCTCATAAATTTTGAGGCCCATCAAGTCTCAGCCTGGAGTGCAGGGTGAACACACTCGTAAGATGTGACGTAGCGGCGACCAACTGAAGATGGCACTGTAGAGGCTGCGCTCAAGAAGACACTTTTTGCTGTATGCTGTTACCCTGTCCGCAAACCCTATTCCCCTATTTTGATTTCAGAGCGTGGGGAAAGCAGCAAAGTTGACAGGTTCACCAACAGTGATAATGAACACATTCTAAGCACCACGTGTGAAAATCAGAGGTAGCCGAAGTGTGCTCGTCTCATAGGAAGAACTCCTTCTCTTACTGGCGTGAAGAGGAAAAAGTGGTGTGTCTTATTGGCGGGAAGAGGGAAAAGTAGCGATATGATGTTAGTGACTAGTAATAACCACATGTATACGACGAGCGATGGATGACAACAGCGAACTCGCCACTACCTGCACGGCTCTATTCCGCCAGTATTACTTCGGCTGTCAAAAACTGCTATATGTCCACACCCACGGGCTATTCCGTGGAGAAAGAAAAACTGATAAAGAATGAATCCGATTGGAGCATACATCATTTTATTACCACTTTATGTACTGTTTTCTCCATAATGTTGGGATATCTCTTTTACTATCTTGGATACATTGAGTGCTTTCAGTAGCACTAATTAGGTTTCTGTGTTTTTCATGCATTGCCGAAGTTATTGAAGAAAAATAGATATCAGCCAAATTGAATCCTTTGGAAATGACATGGCCGGTTTCCTTCTGCATCTTTGCTCTCTCAGGGTCCCATCATCTAAGTAGTTTTCATTATTCTCTCTTTCCTCCCTTCAGAAAACCAACACTCATATACTCTCTCTAACTTTCTGGGTCTGTGTAGGAGGGTAGTTAAAAATTTAGCACGCTTCTGAAGGGAAGGGTTGGAACCATTTGAATCTTCCATTATGATTAAAATGTGAGTGCGTTTACAGGTGCTCCCAGTAGTGACGCAATAGCTGTTTGAATTAGCGAACTTATTGCCTACCTTGATGTGCTTAATTTTTCAGTGATAAGGTGTTTATAAAAATGCTTCCAGGTGAACACATGAATGAAAAAAGAAGAAAGAAAGATTAGAGTTTAATGTTCTATCGAAAGCGAGGTCATTAGAGAGTAGCAGATCGATGGTTTTTGTTAAGGATGTGGAAGGTAATTGGCCGTGACCTTTCAAATGAATTATCCCGACATTTGTCTGTAGTGATTTAGGAAAACATAAATCTTACTGACGAGACGACGATGTCAACTATTACCGTCATGAAAGTGAGTCCAGTGTGCTAACCACTGTGCCACTTCACTCATTGTGAACTTGTGACAATCCTCTCTAATAACAATAATGGAAGTGAGGCTGCCAATTATTTTCATTGTCTCTCTCAATCAATTCTGATTATGTCCATAAGGATAAGTTAATAATTTTGTACAAGCATCAAAACTGTGATACAAATAGGTAAAGACAGGACAGGCTTCCAAGCAAGCTCAAAGAAATGTACTCCCACACCTGACATGTGAGAAACACCACACTAACTGACGTGCTGCTGGTGGTGCTACGTTTATTTCCACTGGAACTAGCAATGATGAAATGAGATACACAAGCTTTGTTCAAGAAGGGCGAATATGATATGGTAAAGAACATACTGGGCTCAAGAGCCATTTAAAACAAGGAAATACAGTCACACATTGATATAGAAATGAAAGAAACCTGGGACCACCTAAAATCGGGGTGGATAACCTACTAGTTCCTTCCCAACATAAAAAGAAGGCTCAAGAATGTCATACTTCTTTCTGAACAAGGAAGCTACATATTACCTTTCGGGACATGATCCATATGCCCGTTACTAACTAAAAATTTGGCAACATAGCACATATATTTAACAATACACTTGTTTATAACATGGGAAGGAATGTGGAGCTTTGGCACAAACTGGACTTCCTGACAGCTAAATCAGCTTTCGATGAGTATGTCTACATGGTCTAGAGAGACAATAAAGAAGGGGCCATAGCTCATGATAAAGAGAGTACACAACAGGAGAACATCCATATACAACTTTCCAGACTCAGCCACGAGATAGCCTTGGGGATGACCAGGAAGGATTCCCTGAGACACTGACAGATATCTCCCAATCTCGCCAAACTTGGGTAGCATTCTGAGATGTGCCTTTCTATGCCAGGAGCTAATCACCCTAACAAATTGGAAAATCTAATATCATCGTGATACCAAGTATTGGAATGTAATGAATAGCATAGTGTAGTGTTGTATAATATAGTGCAATCACCAATGATAAATTTCAGAATTTGTAATATAGTATTGTAGCATAGTACATGAGACCAGTGGCATGTGCCTTCTAGATTTCAGATGTATCTGTGCATCTAATGGAAAAGTAGTAATCTATAGATATTTTAAATTGGGGAGACATTTTAGCTATTTTCAACAACATAATGCCCAGTTATACTGACTCATTTGAAATCATGTTAAAATTTTATAATTGCAATATTTGGCGTGTTCTTACACCTAGATAACCGACTAAAGGAAAATGGCAAAGAAATAATAAATAAATTCATCACTGTTGTGGTGGTCTTTAGTCGGAAGACTGACTTGTTGCAACCCTCGGAATCTATCTCAGGCAGGATCTTCATTTGTACATAACTAATTCAAACTGCATCTACTTGAACCTGCTTATTATACTCAAGCATCAGCTCCCCTCTACAATTGGTAACCCCGACTCTTGCCTCAATCATCAAAGTCACTGTTACCAGTACTTCATCTTTCAGGATGAGTCCTATCAGCTTAACCCTACTTCTAGTCAACTTTTGCCATAAATTTCGTTTCTTCCTGATTCATTTCTATGTCTCTTCAGTAGGCATCCAGCCTATTCATTGAACCTTCAGCATTGTTCTGTAGCAACACATGTAAATGATAAGTAAGTGCACCATAGAGTGCACGTGATTTTTCAAGCGAGGCAGTGACATGGAGAGCCAATTGCGCTATGGGAAACTCGAATTGACGAGATGCAGAGAGATTTCAGGGAGGCCGTAAACAGGGTCACTGCTCGAGATAACTTAAAGGGCTCAATAGAATTGGTCGATTCGTTAGGAAGAGCCCGTTTTATGCAAGGGTTAAGGAACGACAGAATCCAAACGATAGTAAGAAGCAGAGGCGATGAAATTACGCTAGCGGCAGCAGTGGAGTTAGCACTGCCAGAGCAGAGTGCGGTACTGTCCATGAAAGAGAGGGGACTAGCTCCGAGAGCAACCTTTAACCATGGAAGGGAAACGGCGGAGAGCTCTAGAGATATTAAGGAATTAAAATGTTTCACCTGCGGTTTGAGAGGTCATATTGCGAGCAAGTGCAGGAAGAATAAGGCAGAGTGTAGAGTACGGGCAACGACGTGTAATGAATTCACCAACTTTTGCTATGGGTGCAACCAGCCTGGGCACACCGATGTCGGGTGAGGCAAAGAAACAAAGAGATTTCAAAGGCAACCACAAGGAAAGCGATGGAAGTATACGGGAGTGTAGATGTCCACATTGCTACTTACCAGGTGACTGTTGAGTCCCGTGTATAAGAGTAAAAGACGTAGCCGGCAGGGCCACTATGCTGAAGATTGTCATGAAGAGCCCTGGCACGCCTGAAGAAAAGACAGGCTGCCAGTATCTAGCAGAATCGGCGAAGTGGTGCAGCGAAACTAAGAGGCCGCAAGGCCGCACAGTCGGGGCTTGTTGCGACAGGTAAAACCACATTTAGGGTAATAGACTGCGCAACAGCGAGCGATGTTTTAGTATTGTACTGCATAGAGTTAAAAGGATATCTAAAGTTGCTGACAGACACAGGGGCCCAGTTATGTTTACTTAAGATAACAAGCATTCCAGTGAAAAGTGCAATTACAATAAATGTAGAAGATAGGCTTCGGCTGAAAGGTTTAACAAGCGAAGCCGTGAGTACGATAGGTGCAGTAAGGATACACGTAAATGTGGAAGGTGCTGGAAAACTCGGGCACAAGTTCCATGTGTACGGATCGGGATTAGACATCCGGTACGACGGTTTAATAGGTAGAGATCTCTTAACAGAGCATAAGATCAAGTTAGACTATGCAGGGAAAGGAATAAGGCTGCAAGGGCGAGATATACGCTTGACAGTAGAAGAAGAACCGAAGGGAAATGAGGTCTAATAGGATTCAGGATTAGGCTGGGAAATAGGGCCCCGAGAGGGAAGAATAATGTTATTTAGTGTGAGTAGAAACGTACTACAAGAAACCGAAAAAGAAATGATTATTCCAAGACAGGAAATTGCACAGGTGGTGCATGTACCTGAATCCTTGGTGAAAGTGCGAAATTTTAAATTCATAGTAAGTGCATTGAACTTGTCAGATGAGAAGGACAGAGAAAACTGCGTTAGGTTCGAACTATCTACATTATGAATATAAGAGAATGCTGATGGGACTGAAGGGAGCCCCAGGATGTTTCCAGAGACTAATGAACATAGTTTTGGCAGGTTTGCAAGGTATAAAATGTTTTGTTTGTTTAGATGACATGGTATGTTGTGGGAAAAACCTGCAGAAGTATAACGAAAAGCTCCGGAAAAAATTTGTTAGCTTGCGAGAGCACAAATTGAAGCTTCATCCAGACAAGTGTGAATTCATGAGGAAGAAAGTAATCTTCCTAGGTCACTGTACTACTGACAAAGGAATAGCGCCGGATATGGCGAAGTACGAGAAGGTAAAGTTCTTTCCACAGCCAGGAACAACGAAAGAATTAAAACGCTTTCTCGGATTAATAGGCTGTTACCGCCGTTTCATTGCACAATTTGGCAAAATTGCAGAGCGACTTCATGAGCTTTTAAAGAAAGGAGTAGGGTATAAGTGGGGAGAACAACAGAACAATGCTTTCGAAGAGCTGAAGGAGAAGCTGATAAATCCTCAGCTACTTCAGTACCCAGATTTCATGAAGCCGTTTATTGTTACAACGGATGCGAGTAACGCTGCCCTGGGCCCTGTTATCGCAAGGGAAGAAAATGGGCGAGGACTTGCCCGCTGCATATGCGTCTAGAGCATTGAAAAAGACAGAACAAAATTATAGCACAACAGAAAAGGAATTGTTGCCCATAGTGTATGCAGTAAAAGAGTTTTGACCACTTATATATCGACGAAGGTTTACAGTGGTAACAGACCACAAGCCACTGACATGGATATTCAGTGTAAAAGATCCGAGTTCGAGAGTCTTGAAGTGGAGACTAAAGCTTGAAGGGTATGACTAGGAGGTAACAGACTAACAAGGAAAGCTAAATAGTAATGCGGATGCGATAAGAAGAATAAGGCATGAAGGGAAGGAAGAGACAGATGCGAAACAGAATATGGGGACAGAGAAGATCTCTGTAGCACAAGCAAGTGTGGAACAAAATTACGTAAACATGCGGCAAGTACAAGTGTCGGCTTAAATGGAACAGGAAGCAGATAGCGAAGACGAAATTAGTCCGGAGGAAAAGGAGAACATACTGAAGGAGGTGCATGTTAATCCTTTGGGAGGGCACCATAGAATGATCATGACATTAGAAAGAATCAAGACGTACAAGTGGTGACGCGGAATGAAGCGCGACATTGAAAATTACATATGGAAATGTACGTCAAGACAGAAAAACAAAAACACGCAGATGAAGACAAAGATGCCTTTTCAGATTACAGACACTGCAGAGCCAGTATCTGAGAAATGGTCAGTGGATATAGTAGGTTCTCTAGATGTATCCGGAACAGGAAATAGGTACATGTTAACATTTCAGGACGACTGAAGTAAGTTTATATATGGTTCCAATTGAAAGGGAAGATGCCGAGACGGTAGCTGAAGCATTCGTGGAAAACATTGTATTTAGGTATAGAATTCCATCAGTATTATTAACGGATCAGAGTTCCAATTTTCTGAGTGACGTTTTTAAAAGAGTGTGTAAACTGTTGAAGGTTAAGCGTATACATACTCCAGCTTATCACCCAAAATCAAATGGTGAGCTAGAAAGAAGTAATATAACACTTGCAGAGTATCTCAGGTACTTTGTAACAGGTGATCAAAATTCTTGCGAAAAATGGGTGCCGTATGCAATTTTTGTGTTCAACACTACACCACACAGCAGCATAGGTTACACACCATTCGAACTACTATATGGCAAAAAGGTCAACATACCAGGAGTACTTTAGCAGGAATCACAACAGGTAAGCTACGATTATGAATCATATATAAATAGGCTAAGAGCGAGAATGCGGAAAGGCCACAGAGTGGCTAGAGTCTCGAT
This sequence comes from Schistocerca nitens, assembly GCF_023898315.1. NCBI lineage: Eukaryota > Metazoa > Arthropoda > Insecta > Orthoptera > Acrididae > Schistocerca > Schistocerca nitens. The sequence goes on from NC_064616.1 coordinate 542,899,519, forward strand.
TATAAGGAGTAAGAAAACCAGTAAGAGACAATACGACATGAAACAGAATCCAAAGTAGGAGGTAAAGTGTCATTGCACGATGAGTCGGTGAGACGTGGTAGATCTCGGAAATTACACTCGCAGTGGAAAGGTCCATTTCAAGCATTAAAAGTTGAAGGTCCTAATGTAGTTATAAAAATTAAGAGACATATGGAAACAAATGAATATGCAAATAGTTTGAAACAGTTCTATTAAATTTCCGGTATGGCACTCAAGTGGAATATTGTACTACTCCTCATAGTGGTAGCCACATACGACACCACTGCATCAGAGTATGCAATGAACAATTTCCAGGTTACACAGTTTTCGAGTTCTTCAGGATTATGTTAAGATAACGGAGGAAAAGTAGAAATATATAGCACCACATGGAGAATTGTTACTTATGTGAAACTAGATGCTATAACAGAGAGGTTTCAGAAGGCGGAAAGGTACGGTAGAACAGCGGTACAAAGGTGCCGGGACACCATACAACTAATCGTAGGATTAATAGAGTGTAGGGTACTAGATCAGCAGGTAACACACCATGTAGAAAAAATTACAGGTATGCACCAGCTAGTACAACAGCTGACGAAACATGAGACTAGAAGGAAGAGAGGAGTTTTTAACTTCGTTGGACAGGTGAGTAAGATACTGTTCAGGACATTACATGAAGCAGATGCAGCATATTACAAGGAAATATAGATGGTATTGAAAGAAATTCAAAAGGATGGCTAAGGTTAACAAAGCAATAAGTGGCAGTAGTAAGGGCCACGTTAGCAGGAGTGAACAAGACAGTGTATACGTTAAAATCAAACGAACATGCTCTATAGACGGGCATGCAAAGATTAGAGACGTTCATGAAAGACTATGTGAAAGAAACAGACACCGGTTTCAAACGTGTAGCGTCCTTTGCCACAATAACTGAACAAGTATTACAATTAGTGGCAGTGTTTTTCCAAATTGAGGAAGAATATGAACAGATGATACACGGTATTGTAAATGCAAAAAAGGGAATACTGCAGCCTCATATCATAAACCCAGTTCAAATTGTGAAATATTTAAGTTTAATACGTGAAGAGATAAATGTTGTAAAGTTTCCTGTTCCTCTAGCCGAAACCTCAGGTTACCTACTACATAGAATAATTGATTTAGATTTCTTCATCGAGGGTAGTATATTAGGCTATGTAATCAACATACCATTGACAGATAATAACATTTTCAAGTTGTATAGAGTACTTCCACTATCTAAAGAGATCACGGAAATGAAAGGGAGGTATGTATACATGGAGCCAGTAAAGGAATTCTTACTAATAGATGCGTCCAAAAGGCAATACGCGGCACTTTCTGCGGAGCAGCTGAAATGCAAAGAACTATGTAAGAGTAGACGACTGTGCAGACAGTCATTTGCCTTGTTGTCAACATTCGATCACGAAGAGTGTGAAGCCAAGTTGTTGCAACCGGTGAGAAAAATTCCGGAAGAATGTGTGTGAAAAGTGGTCGCACTGAATCAAAGCATTTGCACACATGTAAACAGTAAAGAATGGTTGTACGTGGCGCCAAAAGAGGAAGGCCTAACGGTACCACGTGGAAAGGAACCACTACGGGACATAATAATGAAAGGGGTGGGTAAAATACGCTTGTATAGTAAATGTAAGGGATATGGAACCAGAGTGTTCATACAGACAGACGGAGAAATCCATAGTAGTACCACAGAGAAAGAGGTAGTGCCTCAGAATAATCTAGAATTCGATTGATTGATTGATGGAGAGAGTATGGGACCTAACGGTGAGGTCATCAGTTCCGCGATTCCAAAGGGGCTTACATAAGAAAGAGATCTGCTAAAAGTGAACGGATTCAGACAGAGGAGTCAAATTATAAAAGAATGAACATTAAATGCACACACTATAAGCATAAAAGATGAGACCAAATATAAAAAATGGGAAAAGGGGAAAAGGGGGGGGGGGTCGGTCATGGAGTCACAGACCGTGAAGACTGCAAAAGGAGTGCGAGTCACAACCAACAACCCGCACATGCTCCAAGACGAAAGGAGAACCTTATATCTGAACGCAAAAACCCCTTTCACGAAGGAAACCGAGGACCAGGTCTACCATCCTTGGAACGTCTGCTATTATTAAATTTAAGGTAGCAGGAAGACTATACTTACACGAAGGGTCGACAGAAGGGGACATACCACCAATATGTGAGATATCGTCAGTCTGGCGCCACAACCATATTGTGGGGGTGGGTTATTATGTAGGAGGAAACAATGGATGAGCTGGGTATGGTCAATGTGTAAACGACATAAAACAGTGGACTCTTTCCGAGAGGGGAGGAGAGAAGTGCTCCAACCAGCAGCAGACTCCTTGACTGTGCGGAGTTTATTACTATGAGCAGTAGAGCTCCAAATGGCATTCCACTGTTGGGCAAAGAGATATTTCACGTAGATCCGCATATCCGCAGCTGGAATCGTGAAAAGAAAATGTAGGGTAGGTATCCGCTTCTCTAGCCAAACGGTCCGCCAATTCATTCCCTTGGATTCCCACATGACTCGGAACCCAGAGAAAGACGACTGAACAGGTGGCATGCTCAAGGTCAGAGAGAAGGTCATGGATGGCAGAGACCAAGGGGTGACGAGAGTACCATCGATCGATAGCCTGTAGGCTGCTCACAGAGTCGGAACAAATTAAAACACCACGGAGAGAGGCCTGAGAAACAAAAAGGAGGGCCCTGTAAATGGCTAGAAGCTCTGCTGTAAACACACTACATGATACTGGCAACAAATGGTGCTCTAAGCTGGTAGGAGATGTAAAAGCGTATCCTACCTTATCAGTAGTCTTAGAACCATCAGTATAAAGGATGATGGCACCCTGGAACTCTGCAAGGATGGCACATACAAGACGCCAGTAAACCATAGGACCTTGGAAGGAAGCGATCCTAATCTGTGGTATTGGCACCATCTAGGGAAGGGGGGGGGGGGATGGGAGGAAAGACACAGGGCGCAGTCCAGTGACGGATGGAGATCCTGGCAGACGGTAGTGAGAGTCATGCTAACCGGCAATACAACCCATGTTAGGAGGGAGACATCCCTCACTGGCGAAGAGCATAGCTTATACAGAATGGTCAGTGAATTGGCGAATGGCGACTGCATAAGAAACAAGGAGTTGGCTCCGTTGTATGTGTAGAGGGGGAATCCCTGCTTCTGTGAGGAGACTCTCAACAGGACTAGTGCGAAAGGCACCAATAGCCATACACACGCCCGAATGATGGACAGGATCAATGAGTTTCAAAGTGGAAGGAGCTGCTGAGCCATAAACCTGACTACCATAATCGAGTCTGGATAAAACCAGAGCACAGTATAGATGTAGAAGAGTGAAACAGTCTGCACTCCTAGACGTGTGGGCCAGGAGGCGGAGAGCATTAAGCTTCCGCATGCATGTAGTGTTTAGGTAACGAAGGTGGGGCAGCCATGAACAAATATAAGGCCCAGTAAACGGGAATGTGGTACAACATCAAGGAGCTGGTTGCCTAAATAAAATTCTGGATCAGGGTGTAATTTGGGTTGACGAGAAAAATGCATAGCCCGCATTAAGGAGGAGGAAAACTGGAAGCCATGGGCGGTGGCCCCGTCAGATGGTTTCTTGGAGCTGGCGCTCAGCAGATGGCATCGAGAGGGTGCTGCACCAGATGCAAAAATCGTCAACGTACAACGCCCGGTCAACCAGAGGCCCAACAGACATCGCAAGTCCATTTATGGCAATGAGGAAGAGCGTAACACTTAGCACAGAACCCTGTGGGATACCATTCTCCTGAACCTGAGAGGTTGTGAGTGAAGTGACAACTCGAAACCACAAGATTAAAACTCGCAGATAAAAATCGGAAGGGTATCATTGAAGCCACAGTCATGGAGGGTAACTAAAATGTGATGGCGCCAAGCCATGGCATACGCCTATGTAGGTCAAAGAACATTGTGACAAGGTGCTGGTGGTGAGTAAAAGCCTCTCAGGTGGCTGATTCCAATCAGAGTAAATGGTTATCTGGAGATCGCCCTGCCCCTGAAGCCACACTGATATGGTGATTAAAGGTCCAAAGATTCGAGTACCCAACATAATCTGGAGTTGACTATCCTTTCAAGCAGTTTACAAAGCACATTTGTAAGGCTATTGGGGCGGTAACTGTGGAGAGACGTTGGGGTTTTCCCAGGGTTAAGGATGGGGATAACTATACTGTCTCGCCATGGTGACGGAAAAGTACTCATGGGCCAGATGTGATTTAAGACCCTGAGGAGCTGTTGCCTCTGGGGAACGTCCAAGTGTTGAATCATTTGACTGTGAATGGAGTCTGACCCTGTGGCTGTGTCTCGTGAAGAGCTAAGAGCCAGCACCAATTCCCATTCAGTGAAAGGAGCACTGTATGGCTCAATGTGGTGTGGGACGAAATGGAGGGGGGTCTGTTCAACTCTGCGTTTCTGCTAGAGAAAGGCAGCAGGATAGAAAGCGGACGACGATGCCATCACAAAGCGTGTCCCGAAGTTTTCTGCGACGACCAATGGATCGGTGCACAGAGCTCTTTGGATGTTCAGACCCTGGACAGTTGACTGTTGCTGGCGGCCCAGAACGCTACAGACCTATGTCCAAACCTGCCATAAAGAGGCAATTGTCCACAGGGAGGAAACATAGCGCTCCCAGCATTCCTTTCTATTCCACTTAATACTATAACGAGCCATAGCAGGAAGACGTTTAAAAATGAGGAGATTTGTCTGGGAGGGGCGCCGCTTAAATCACTGCAGCGCCTGTCGGCAGTCCTGGACAGCGACTGTGACGTCCTTCGTGCATCACAGTACCGGCCACTGACGAGGGGGCCCTGTGGATAGGGGGACAGCAGCACGAAGAAGAGTGGCAGAGATGTATTAGACGACTATATCAATAGAATTAGAGAGGGAGGTGTCAAAGCTGACAGTAGCCCAGTATAAAGACCAACTGGCACTGCAGAATGCCCAGTGTGGGGAAGTGGTCACTGTCACAAAGGTCATAATGGGATCACCAATGTAGGGAAGCCACATGGGCAGGGGAGGAGATCGAAAGATCGATAGCAGAGGAGGTGCCATGAGTGACACTGAAGTGGGTTGGGGAACCATTGTTGAGGAGACACAAATCGAAGTCCATGATAAGTTGGTCAATTAGGATACCCCAAGCGACTAATGTAACACTCCCCCACAGTGGATGGTGGGCATTGAAATCCCCAAGGAGGTGAAATGGGGGCGGGATTTGAAGAAGTAAGGTAGATAGTGCAACATAAGCTAGTGGCTTACCTCGAGGGAGCTAGAAACTGCAAATAGTGATTGCCAGAGTCGTTGGCAATTTAACTGCTATCACTCCCAATGTGGTACATAGGGGGATCCAGTCACTAAGGACATCAGAGCGAACCAAAGTGCAGACCCCACCAAATGCTATCCCAGGGCCAGCATGGTTCCAACAGAATGCCCGATAACCATGTAAAGTGGGAGAGCGGTCGTCATTGAAATGCGCTTCTTGGAGAACCAGATAGAACGCAGAATAAGAGGAGGCAAGACGTTACATTCCCAGTAGGTGACGATAGCAGCCATTGCAGTTCCACTGGATGATCGTGTGGAGTGACTCCAAGGTAGGTAAGAAGGAGCTCAGAAGGAGGTCAGATCACTTGGTCAGTAGTTGTTACCGACAAGCATGGGGTGACATCCATAAATAATATGTCAGACTCAGGTTGCGAGAGGGGCACGGGAGACACGTTCTCTTCGGATTTTGTTTCTTCTTCTTCTCTTTCTGAGGTGGAGGAGGACAGGCCACAGGAGGAGTACAGGCGTCTACAAGATAGGGAACCAAAAGAGAGTGGGCGACCTTGGGTCCCACATTCAGTGCGCCTCGTGGCCGAGTAGTGGTAACAGTCTTCTGACGTGAGAGATGCTTGGGAGAGGGTTCCTAGGAGGGAGCCCAGTTACTGGCAGATGCCGAAGAAGGGGGGCACTTCTTCGGCTTTAGTGGGGGGATGACTCCCAGATGGGAGGACATGGGAACAGCAGGGGAGGTGGAGGGAAGGGTGGGGCAGGGATGGGGTAAGGATGAGGGAGTGAGAGGAGGAGAAGGAGGAGGAGGAGGAGGGGGAGGAGGAGGAAAGGAAGTAACAGAGGCAACAGTTCAAGATAGTGAGACTAGATGTAGTCTCTCAAACTTTTGGCGAGCCTCAGTGTAAGACAGGCGATCCAGGGACTTACGTTCTTGTATTTTCTTTTCTCTCTTGAAATCCAGGAAATCCGGTGAGTGAGGGGAGTGGTAGCCATGACAATTAGTACACACTGGTGCCGGAACCTAAGGGGTTCCCTCATGGACGGGGTAGACACAGTCACCACACAAAGCGTCCACTGTACAATGGGAAGACATATCACCAAAACGCAAGCATCGAAAGCACCACATAGGTGGAGGGATGTATGGCTTCATTTCACATCTCAAGCACATAACCTTGACCTTCTCTGGGCGGGTATCCCCCTCGACGAGAGCCAGGATGAAGGCTGCAGTATTGGTGCGGTTGTCTTTGCGACCCTTCTGCACACATCGAAGAAAATGAACGCCACGTTGCTCCAAATCCGTTTGTAGGGTACTGTCCCTATCAAAACGGTCCCTGGACCGTGTTCAGAGATTGGTGAGGAGTGATAGACACTGGGAGATTGCCAAGACGATCACAGGCACGGAGAGCTGCAGATTCGGTGGCAGGGAGCCCGAGTGCATCTTACTAATAGACTCCACTTCACCAAACCCGTCCTAAATATTCTCTACTAAAAACAATGGCTTTGTGGCGGTGAATATGTCTCCATCTGTCCTAGTACAGACTACGTAATGGGGAAAACGTTTCAGCCCAAGACGGCGATACTGAGGCTGCTGGGGCATATGAGACTGCATTTAAGGATCCTTCACCATTCAAAGAGATGGCCGTGTGAGAACGGCCGGATTTTTTCAGCTTGATACGCTTCATGCGTCAGGAATCCGCCCTAATACCACCCAATCCGACCAGGGGCTTTCCCCATGGGCGCTACCGAGCCACAGGAAGGGGCATCTGGCATGGCAGCCATAGCTGGGAGTTCCAATGTTCCAAGAAGACACGCAACCACTCCTTTGCATACACAGGGAGGGAATAGCTCAGGTATAAGTAGTGTGATCCCTGTGTTGTCGGGGGGGCTCAGCCATATGGGTACATAACAGCCCCACCACATGGACTGGCTACACATGCTGGTGACCTAGCAGGGTGGAAGGGGGCTTCAGTTGGGAAGGGGGAGGGCAAGGGAGAGGAACGGGGAATCCACACTGTAGATGTTTGGCGTGGCTAATAGAGATAAATGAAGAGGAAGGCATCTCAGGAGCAAGATAGGAGACGCTAGCTTTGCTATTTGACAGATGAGAGGATTGGTCTTGTACATTAATTTTGTGAAGAGGATGATAGTAGGAAGTGCTTCAGCTTCTTCTTAAAAGCAGCAGGAAATTGAATTTTGCGCAAGGTAAGGGGCAGTTTGTTCCAGAGGCGGACAGCGGAAACAGAGAAGGAGTTTGCAAAAGTTTTTGTCTAGTGAGGGGGCACAGTTAGGATACCAAATAAGAGTGACCTCGTGTGTCTATTATGATGGCATGACAGGTTTTTAATCTCTGAAGCAATGTACTGGGGTGCTTGCGCGACGAGGAGTCGGTGAAGTAGACGTAGAGTGTGGTAGTCACGCAATTTGACCGGCCGCAGCCACCCTAGCTCGGAGTATGAAGCACTAACATGATCATATCGGCGAATGTTGCAGGTGTAACGCACACAGGCATTGATGGTTAGTTCTAGCCGTCTTTTGTTTTCACTACTCATGACTTGTTGAGTTACATCACAATAGTGGAGGTTCGGTAGAACGAGTGCTTGCACGAGCTGGCGTTTCAAGTCCTGTGGAAATATGTTCCGAAACTTTTTGAGAGCATAGAGACATCAGACGTCTTCCGGCACACTGCGACTGTATTCTCCGCCCAGTTGAGATGCTCGTCCAAAGTTATACCTAAGTTTTTAACTGTTTTCTGATATGGTATTGAAGTACCGTCGAGCAGAATAGGAGGTAGCCGTTCGCGGAAATCTGAACTTCTTAATTTCTGATGGGCTATTAAGATTACTTGCGTCTTTTTTGCATTTAGTTTAAGCCCCAGGTTCTTCGCCCATGTCACTACTGAAGACAGATCATCATTCATCTGAGCGATTGCAGTGTTTACATCTTCAGGTCTGACGCTTAGATAGAGCTGGAGGTCGATGGCACATTTAAGGTCATCAGTTACTTTAATTAGAGCAGTGTTTGTGCTGTGATGTTTACGGAAACCGGATTGAAATTTGTCATATAGGCTGAATTCATGCAAGTGTCCAGTGATTTGGTCATGGACAATATATTCAAGCGCTTTGGAAACAGCAGGCAGTATGCTAATTGGTCGGTAATCACTAGGCATTTGCGGGTTTTCGATCGTAGGGATGGGTCGAATTATGCTTCTTTTCCATGCAGTGGGTATATTCCGTTCACGAGGGAAAAATTAAATAGGTCAGTAAAGACAGGTACTAAGATATCGGCAACATTCTTAATCATGGTTATACCGATACTGTCGTTGCTTATTGCATCAGAAGAGATTCTCACTATCGCTTTTCTTGCCGTATTTGTTGTTACATGTTTTAGAAGGAACGTATCGTTGTTAGTTATCCTGTTTGGGGAATCTTGTGGACGGTAGTTATCAGCCGTGCGGGTATTCAGAGGTGCAGAGAAGAATTCATTTAATTCGTTAGCTGACACATGAAAAGCAGTTACCGATTTTGCCTTTCCGACCCCCAAGCTACGGAGATTCTTCCATAGAGTCGTGTGCGTCAGATCGCTGCATACAAGGGAGCGAGCGTGCCTGATTTTAGCATTGAAAATGCATTGTTTCACTCTGTTCCGTAGCTTTCTATATTCTTCGAAACGCTCGGGTTTCGGATCTGCCTTGAAATGTCTGTGGGCAACATCCCTATTAGTCATCATTTGACGTAATTCAGCTGTCAGCCATGGAGCAGGAGATTTTCTTACACGGATTGTGCGTACAGGTGCATGTTTGTCATAGAGGGCAGTGAGTTTATAATCAAGTTCATTAATTTTGCCGTCGATTGTAGGTTCTCTGATTATTTGATGCCATGAGATTTCTGAGCAATCGGCTGTTAGAGCGTCAAGGTCAATACGTTTCATGTTCCTACAAGTTATGTAACGCGATTTGATCCTTGGCGGCTGCACAGAGTAGGCCAGGAATATTATATCATGTGCTGAGAAGCCAGGGGCCGATGTTTGACCAACATCTCTTACTTTGTCAGTCTGTTTCGTTGCGATTACGTCTATAAGAGTATGACTGTGCGCCGTATGGTGTGTAGGTTGCAATGGAAGAATGTTCATTCTGTTGCAACTAAACAGTCTTCTTAGGTTTATTGCGGAGGGAGTGTCTCTTAGGAGGTCTATGTTCAAGTCACCCATTACGATGACATGTTCGTATTGACTCTGAAGTGAATGTAATTCCGACTGAAAGGAACTCATTGAGCTTATTTTTGGCGGCTTGTACACGACGCCAGTCAAGAACTTCCGACTTTGTATATTTATTTCAATGAACATGAATTCACCCTCTTTTTCTTCAGCAGGGTTTGACGTACATAAGACTTTCGTTTTGAGATCTGTTCGTATATACGCGCCGACCGCGCCACCTCGCTTTTTTGATCTGTCTGCCCTAAGAATTGTGTACCCTGGGAGATGAATAGATGCATAGGATATGTGTGGTTTTAACCACGTTTCGGATAAGAGGATTACGTGGTAGTTTAGTTGGTTGAAGAGGAGGCTAAGTTCTTCGTAATGTGCAGGTAAAGACTGGATGTTGCAGTGAGCTTCTAAAAGCTCTGAAGCGTTCCGCTGAGCAGCCTGGAGTAGGGTGGCAGACTGGTTTGTCCCTTTGTTAGGCACTACCTGCCGCGAGGGGCGCTGGCCGCTGCTTCCGCCAAGTGACATAACACAGGGGTGTCCGAGATTTTGCGCGCCCTGTTGGTGACTCCGCGAGTGCTGAAAGAAAGGCGACTGCAAGAGATTTCCCGATGTTGCAGGAGTATATGAAATGAATTAGTGGTATTCGGTGCAAGGAGAATATGAGCTAAATAGTGACGGCTTTGTGTCACTGTGTATCCTATGTCGTAAGAGGAGAAATGTAATTAGCGTATTTGAAACAGCTTAGGGTGGAAATAAGGGAAAAAGGAGTGATTTAAGAGGCCGATGCTGCCAGCAGAGAGAAGTAAGCTTAATAATTAATAGATTATCGTAGGAAGCTAGAATTAAATTGAAATTTACTAAAGTGATACTGGTAGTGATTTTCGTAGGAAGCTACAATTAGATTGAAATTTGCTAAAGTGATACTGATAGTGATTTTTGTTATGAACAATTTAAACAGAAGAGATGGGTGATTAATGAACTAAAGGAGAGACTAAAAATTGCAATAGAAATATTACAGAATGGAAGAGAATAAACTGAGTAAATGAAAAAAGTATTAGCAGTAACTAAATTAAGTAAAGTTTAGAGCTACAGGTACAAAAAATAGTAAAAATTTAATACAGTTACAAAAACAATTAGTTGGAGGTACAAATATGGGTATAATTAAAAAGTTAATACAATTACAAGACAGTATATCTGAGTATAGGGCTGTTACAATAAGAAAATGGTGTTAAGTTTGCACTTTTGGCTCGAGTAGCTTCACTTAATACTATTCAGTTCTGTCGTTTGTGACTGTCTTCTTTCCAGCTGCTGTCTTAATGATTACTCTACCATCCTGAGTCCACACATTCTGAAGACCGAAATGGGATATGGCACTGTTTAAAATGTTTAGCCGTTCGCGTGTCAGATCTTCCCTTATTGCAAGCCCTGTCCTTGCTAACTTCTTCTTCTGGGTAAAGATCTCTGCCCTTTTTCGGTATGAGACAAATTTAATTATTATTGGACGAGGTTTGGTAGCACCTGGTAGTTTTCGTCCCACCCGATGGCTCCTGTCAATGTCTGCCTTAGTTACTTCAACGCCTTATTTTTCACGCGCAACCTGTATAAGCAGGTTGTCTGTGTCTTCTTCCTTATTTTCTGCTACTGCAAACAGTCGTAGACAATTTCGCCTTTGGTACTGTTCTAGCTCGTCTGTTGCGACAGATAGTTTCACTTTCAACTCTCGTGCCTTTTTCTCGTATTCAGACACAGACTTTTTTAGTGCTGTAATTTCGGAAGTATTGGCCTCAACAGTTTCATGCATTTTGGCCAATACTGCTGCCGTTACAGTATCTGATATAGTACCTGCTACCAGATCTAGACTGTTTTTATCGCGAAGCGCAGCGTTTACCTCAGAGCGGACCAGCTCCGCTGTACCGGGAGCCGCGGCCACACCTTCCGGCAAGAGCGAGCCCGTCGCACCTGCTGCTTCCCCGCTGCTGGACGCGCTGCTGTTGACTCTTCTGTTTACCATTTTCTCGAAGATATTGGCGGAGCACAGAAAAAAAATAGCACTACTGCATAGAACACTGTTGTTCACACAATTTCCACTGGTACTAAACAACACCACCTGGGAGAATACCTTCGAATTCAACTAAATTTCGTGAACCGAACTTAACACGTGTTACACTGAAGCCACCATGACACAAATATGTAATAATAACTATAGCAATAATTATCCTAATTACAGTCACATATTGTTATAAACATTGTAAATTCTGCCAGGAATGTTTTAAAAGCATATGGAAATACTTTGGCAATAATTATTGTTGCGGTAAGGTGTGTATAAGGAATATAATTGTCAACCAGTATCCGGAAACGAGTTTAACTAAAGGACAAAGCAATAAAGACACTGAAGATGTGGTGATTTATGGGAGGAGGGGAAACGGCCAAGAGGAAGCGGCCTTATTCAGAAGCCAGCGTTAAATGAAAGCAAATTGTAAAAATATGTATACCAAAGTTTAGCTAAGGAGATGAAAAGTTAGTGTAAATGTATCAGTGTATTAATACAATTATATTCACCAATGTTTAATTAAACTGTGTTATGAATATGTAATGGGTTGAGTAAATTATGTTCTATCAAGTGCTAAGGAAAACATATTATGTCCAAGTGTTAATGTAACAAACCAAAATAAAACCTGTGATGTATGTAATAAAAAGAAAATAAAACGGATTCACAATTGACGCTGCTCTGAAGAGTAACGCTGATTCTTCTGGCGTGGGAGGTGTTATATCCATTAGTGAAACCAAGTCTGGATTGCACTAGTAACAAAAAAACGGAGACTTGTAAAGACTTTGTTTATAACCGAATTGATAAATTATAAAGTAGCAACAGTGATGTATGTAGTCGTGGCTAGAGAAGCCACAGACCCAGAAGTGGGCTGGCTAGCAAGGGCCAGGCTGATGGGCAGCCGTGTTGACAGCAATCTAGCAACAGTAATGTGATTTAGCACGGCGAGAGGAGCCACAGACCCGTAAGGGTGATGGCTAGTCAGGGCCAGGCTGACGGTCAGCCGTCTTGACAGCATGCTAAAAGCTATAAGCGAAAATGGCACAAGGAGGGCTCTGTGTACACTTCTGGTAACGGGACCTTGAGAGGGAGAAAGAGAGATCGCATTCTGGTGGGGACAGCACTACATCACGAGAAGCCAATACGGAGCTTCGGACACAGTGTATGGCCATATTAAGAGAAACATCTCGACCCTCCACCCAGCCTCTGAAGAACCACTGAAGAATAGGGCAGCCAGAAGGAGGCAAGTAGCCCTCGACATTACGTCACTGCAATTGCCGGCGTGGTCGAAGGGAAAATCGGCAGCAAGACGCTCCGAGGGGAGGAAGTCGACAGAGTTAGAGAGACAGGAGCTAGCCGGAAGAGGCAGTTGATGTGCGAGGCCGTCAGGAGATAGTCTGCAGTCGTCGTTAAGCAGCAGCTGTTGGACTCTGATTTTAGTGTGGATCGCATCCTAAGAGTAGACGGAACGACAGTGTCATTACGCCGTCTCTGTATCAGACTTGGCCGCTCATAGGACACATCTCCGCCAGAGCTCTAGGGTTCAGTCTGTACATTTTCTAATAAACTTCAGATTGTTGAACGTTCTGGAGATTTGCTTGATTATCTCCCAGCCTTTTGTTACCTTCGCATCATTTATAGCCACTTCTTAGTCAGGTCAAAGTTTCCCTGTCACTAAGGCCAAACAGCTAATTTGTGGTTACGAACCGTGACGCACAATCTCAGGAAAAACCAGCGCTAGCCATGCGACATAATTAAGGGAAGTTCTATTTATCTTTTGGTTCAAATAATTGACTCTAAACCCTTTAATGGTGATATGAACTTGAGAAGATTAATTCATACGTTAAAACTTATGATTACATTTAATTTAGTCCTACAACAACGCAGGTCTGGCGATTCTAATAAAAAAAAAATTTGTATTAGCGATTTCTTTTGCATAACTGATATGTGCTATCTCTGTGACGACGTTCCATTGTAGAACAGGCAAATCCTCTTTTATCATTTAATGTGTATTGTAAGAAATTTACTTCATTTGCATTACTAATGAGTAATGAGAATTGCTCGTATTTGTAATTACCACAGTTTTGAAATCATAGGGTTTCAGTGGCTGCAAATAACAAGTCGTTAGTTTAATGATATACAAGATCTACACTCCCTTGTAGAGCATTTCTGTGTTGAGAATGTAAATGTGGTAGACAGTTTCTACAACCCACCGCCAAACCAAAACCCTTCACCTCTTATACCGACAACGAGCGTAAACATTTCAGTAAACTATTAATCCTCACAGGAAGATCTTTCCCTTACTGGAATCAAATTTATTTGGCCCTCAAGACGTGATTCTGTGTTTCACTGTCTGGTACAGTCTCAAGGCTACATAGTCCTACCGTTTAGGCGTCATTTTGAGACTGTGAAACTGAGTGCTACAAGCACCAAAAATGTTCTACCGTAGACCGTCCGTTAGCCAGAGAAAAAGTGAATTACCCTGTTGTTCTCTAGTTGTGACGATCAGACCAGCTTGGATTACGATGGCAACTCGTACCTGCGATCACAACCCGACAACTGACGCCTCCATGTCACTGGTAAGGTAATGTTTCCATCGGTCACCCGCAGCCAGGTGTTTAATTTCTTCATTTTATGTCCACTGATTACTTTTATGTGGGGTGTTGTTTGATTGAGTGTTGCGTAGCACTCGAGTAATAATTTTCTAGTAATAAAAGAAAGCGTAAACGTCGATACCGGAATTTGGGGTTTAGGAGAATTATAACCTATAGAAGAAACGTTCCTTCTCATGGCAACAGATTAATTCACTAAAATGAGGAAAGGAGAAGAATTGTTTCTGTTTCCTATCTCAAATTGAACCATGTAACTTCTTTGACACAGTAGCGAAAGCCTTGAAATTCTTGCTTCATGAAGCGATTTCTGTAATGTTTGTAAGCTCCTTCAAGAGTACAATTTTTTAATGAGATGCCATTAGGTGGCAACTTGAAAATATTGCGAATATATTGTCCTTTTAGTACGATGAAGTACTGAAGCAGCCTTGGCAGATTGTATATACTTAAAGTAAGACCGACTCTTAGATTTAAAATCTGCCTACACGCAAACGACGCAAAGTAAGTAGCAAACTAGGTGAATTTCTACACAAATTACATCAAAATTGTTAACGTTATGTGTGACTAAGACTTCTGGGACTTTAATGAACGAAGTCAAATCAGCAGTAAACCGTGCTAGTACTTAGTAGCTTTTGTTTACAGTGAGGCAGGTAATAAGATATAGATATCCATAATTATAATCTTATATCTTCGTATATATGATCCAGTACAGTTGTGGGACCCTCCAAGCAATTTCAATCAGGCTTAGTATCTACATGTCTTAGTACAGGGAGACAACTGTGAAATGTTGTCCGGCAGTTTGTAGAACAGTTTTCATTTCTGCTTAACAGCCAGCTTCAATTGGTAACACGTCAGGAGTTTAGCGGGTTGCATATCTAGGTTTCTGTCAGTGCCTTTTTAGTCACTTCTGAAGTCAGTAATCCTGGGATGTGTAGTATGTGTGCATAGTGTGTGTGGACACAGGAGCAGCTGGCCGCAGTGCCCGAACAGCTGCGTTGTTATTTCTACGGTGAGTCGTCTTCAGGCTGCTGCCTCAGAGTGCATTGGTGGCGGAGAATCTGGCGCGTTGCACGAAAACCTCTGATGTTACATGCTTCGCCAAAGTTCTCTACTGCGAAGGCAATTCCTAGTGTACCTGAAGTGGTGGATGTACCCTCATGAGAGGATGAGTGGCGGGTGGTTACGCATTTGCGTTGCTCCAAGTGGAGGGCCAGTGAGGATGTTGGCAGTCTGACCTAGCCTATTTACTCTGTGAGTGGACCCCTGGCCGCTCGTTGAGCAGGGTCCGAGCAGGCATGCAGGGAGAGGGGCTTCCAAGTCATCAGGGGCTCCAACACTTGGCGCCTTATGGAACACTTTTGGCAGACAGCGGTCAGGGCCAGAAATAAAGCCAATGTGCACTCGGTATTTCTGCCAAAGGTCTCATCCACAATGTGGAGGAGGTCTTGCCTGCAGCTATCGAGCGGGCAGGCTACAGTCATCTGAAAGATGTGGAGTACGTTGGTAACAACGGTGCCTGCCTTTAAGTTCCGATGCCATCCTCAGTTCACACAGAAAGCTGGCGGAGGTGGTGAAGGCTGCTGGCCTCTTGCTCGGGGTGCAAGTGCAGCTCACAATTTGGGGGTAGCTAGAGTCGACAGTTTCCTCAGACTGGGATGTCTATGGATGCATTGCAGGTGATACAGATTGACAGTCTAGCGAAATTTTTTCGAACACGTTTCCGACATCTGTCGTAGGCTGTTAGTTCTACAGCCCAGACGCAGTTGAAAAGTTATAGACCTCTTAGCTACAAACAGGCCCGACCCAATAATATACGCCGTCAGCACAGAGACGGGTATACGAGACCATCATGTCGTCATTGCGACTTAGGTTTCCAAAGTAAGTCAACCAAGAAGGCCCAGAGTGTTTTTCTCCTAGAAAGAGCAGATAGACACTTGTCAGCATCCCACTTAGACAATGAATTGATATCATTTAGTTCCAGTACCATGGACTTAGTGGAGTTGGGGAAGCGTAAAGGGGTTGTAGTCACATTCTGCTGAAATATGTGCCGAGTAAATGGATTAAGGACGGACAAGACGTACCGTAGTCTAACAGCGAATTTCGAAAAATTCTAAGCAAGCAAAGGCTGTAGCACTCTCGGTTCAAAACAGAACGCTCCAATAACAACAGGCAAAAGTTAATAGACATTCGTGCATATGTAAAAAGATCGATGGGTGAAGCTTACAACAACTATTACCGTCATACTTTAGCAACAGATCTTGCCGAGAAACCCAAAAAACTGTGGTACTACATAAAATGCTAAGTGGGTCTAAGGCTTGTACCCAGACACTCATTGATCACACTAGAGTGACAGTAGAAAATATCGAAAGTAAGGCCGAAGTTTTAAATTTCGCATTAAGAAATAGTTTACACAGTATAATTGTACATACAAACCGTAGTTTGACCATCGCGAAGACTCCCGTATGAAGGATATTGTAATAAGCATCGGCAGTGCAGGGAAACAACTCAAAGTGTTCAAAGCAAATTAGACGCCAGGTCCTGATGGAATTCCAATTCGACTTTACAAGGAGTGCTCTACAACACTGGCTGTGCTACGTGTTAGGAGAATATCACATCTCAGAAGGCATACAGCTGTAAGCTCCATCCAGACCACGCCCAGTCCCGCCCCCTATATATAGTGGGGAGTGTACTCGTCTCCGTCCGTCTTCCCGGTCGGTGCCAGAGGAGCAGAGGGCCGTAGAAGGTACGTAATGCCAGTGGCTGCCTTAATCGGCGTTCTCTTAAGCGGACTTCACGTCGATCTTGTGTTGCGAAGCGACATTTATCCAATGATTCTTGAATATTAGCAGCGTGTCACTGATCACTTTACTGAAGTTTTATGAAAATTGTTCAGAGATAATAGTAACTGATAAAGAGGTAACTACACACGTCTCCTCAGCCACTTCTTGAAGAAATTTAATAATTTATTATTACTAATTCACTAGTTTTCAGAGAAGCAATACGACCACGAAGAAAGTTTACTATGTAAGATTGACAGTTGCATACAGTGTGATATGAGTGAGGCAATGACTACACGTAAGGCCTCATGTGGTAACGTATACAAAAGCCTTCTCTACATGTCTTCAGAATTTTGAGAGCAATGCCGAAACCGTTAGATCCGCTTAATATCGACAACATACGTTACAATAACTCCCACATAGTATTACGATGTTGAGGTACTTTATCTCTCACAGTTCATGAAACTGAAGTGGATGGGGATCACGTTCTAAACTAGAAAAGATTGATTTAATTACTCGTTGTACAGTTCGAGAATTCACCGCTTTTCTAGGACTCGAGCTAAAGCAATGAGGGACCGTATGAGACATTACCACTATGCTGGAAGTAGGGCTGGTGTGGGGATGGCTACCAGGACTCCGATGTAAGGGACGGATACAAAACGATGGTAGATTACATCACTGATAAATACAAATGAGTTGCACACTCATCCTGATTGCCTTGTGGCGACAGCTAATTTTAAGAAAACTAAAACGATGTGATAAGCGACCTTGTCCTAAAGTCAAGATAGTCGTTTGACTATCGTAGAGACCCCTGTATGGAAGACATTGTAATAAGCATCGGCAATGTAGAGGAACAACTCAAAGAGTTGGAAGCAATTATGTCGCCAGGTGCTGATGGAATTCCAATTCGACTTTACAAGGAGTGCTCTACAATACTGGGGTTTTAATTAGCTTGCATTTATCGTGAAGCTGTGGTTCAACGAAATGACCCAACCCAAGCGGCAGAAAAAAGTGCAGTTGACTCCTGCATTTAATAAGGGTAAAAGAAGAGGCCCGCAAAATTACAGACCAGTATCTTCAACATCGGTTTTCTGCAGTATCCACGAATATATTTTCATTTAGACTGCAGTAAACTTCCTTCATAGGAAAAAACGTTTGTCCACAGATCAGCTCGGCTTTAGAAAGTATCGCTAGTGCGAAGCTCAGCTTGCCCTCCTCTGACATGATACACTGGGAACCATGGATGTAGGTCAACGGCGGATTACATATTGCTAGGATTCCGTAAAATCATTTGACGGTGTACCCCACTGCAGGCCGTTTAAGAAGGTATGAGCATATGGAATAGGGGCACAAATATGTGAGTAGTGGAACACCAGTATGTTGTCCTCGACGGCGATTGTTCTTCAGAGACAAGAGTATTATCACGAGTTCCCCACGATAGTATGATGGGACACCGATTATTCTCTATAGACGTAAATTATTTTGCGGAAAAGGTGGGCAGCAATCTATGGTGGTTTGCTAATGCCGTGGTATAGCGTCAGTTGTCGAACTTGAGTGACAGTAGGAGGATATAAGACGACTTAGAGAGAATTGCTAGTTGGTGTGACGAATGGCGGCTAACACTAAGTGTAGAAAAATGTAAGTTACTGCAGACGAGTGGGAGAAACGAATCTATAATGTTCGAATATAATATTAGTAGTGTGATGCTTGTCATAAGGACGACAAAATGTAATGAACTTGCAAGAACTGTAGCAGGGAAGGTGAATGGTCGACTTCAGTTTATTGGGAGAATTTTTGGAAAGTGTGTTTCATCTCTAAAGGAGACAGCACATAGTTCTCTAGTGTGCCCTATTGTTCGGTACTGTTTTAGTGTTCTGGATCCACACCAGGTCAGATCAAAGGAAGGCATCCATGCAAGTCTGAGATGGGTTGCTTGATTTATTTCCTGTAGGTTCAAATAAGACGCATGTGACAAATTCGGTTTATCTCGGGAAATTTTGTGTTGGGGTAAGAAGCTCTTTTGGGGTAAGAAGCTCTTAGCACCTTTAGGGGTTGGGTTGTGTTATAAATGCTGTGAAAAGTAAAAATAATTGAAAATGTGCTTTATGAATGCCGAATCCGTAATCTTCGGCGTTTGTAGGCTGATCGGTCAAAGTCCTAATGACATTCAACCGTCGAGAAAGTGAGCTGAAGCGGAAATGGAATCACGTGTAAATTAACTTACTTGTTTCTACACTATGGGCAAAATCCATTACATCCCCCTCCCACCCCACTCTACCTAACATAATTTAATACATATAACTTCCTTTGAAGTGCACTATTAATGTATTTTAGTTTCCAATACTTAATGGCGTATATCTGGTATTTAAAAGCACACTCCTCGTTTCTACGGCGCATAGATACATGCAAGTTTCGCATATTTTTAATATGTATTAGTTTGCCTTCTAGCTAGAACGCAGACTAACTGCCGAGACGAAATAATTCCCAGCCGAAAGCAGGTAACGCTGACCAGCACTGCCATCTCTCTTCTTATCTTCTGGCGGTTATGCAACTTGGTGGACATGCACGTCAAGCGGTCGGGGCTGTGCTACGTAATAGGAGAACATCACATCTCAGAAGGTGTACAGCTGTAAGCTCCCCGCGGACCACACCCAGTCCCGCCCCCTATGTATAGTGGGAAATGAGAATGTATCATTGGCTCGTCCCCGTCCGTCTTCCGGTTGGTGCGAGAGGAGCTGGGGGCAGTAGGAGTAATGCCAGTGGCTGCACCAGACCACGCCCAGTCCCGCCCCCTATATATAGTGGGGAATGAAAACGTCTCATTGGTCGAGAAACTCGTCTCCGTCCGTCTTCCCGGTCGGTGCCAGAGGAGCAGAGGGTCGTAGGAGGTAAGTAATGCCAGTGGCTGCCTTAATCGGCTCTCTCTTACGCGGATTTCACCTCTATCTTCCGTTGCGAAGCGACAATTCTCCAATGAGTCTTGAATATTTGCAACGTGTCACTGATTCACTTTACTGTTGTTTTATGAAAATTGTTCAGCGATAATAACAAACAGCAGTTGACAAAATAAATACCTCTACTTTGTACACGTTTCCTCGGCCCCTTCTTGAAGAAATTTAATAATAGATCATTGCTAATTCACTAGTTTTCAGAGAAACAATATGTCAACGAAGAGAGTTTATTATGTCCAATTAACAATTATATACAGCATAATTTAAACATGCCTGAAGTAGCAACTGTTGAAAATCTTCGCGGTAAATGGTAACAGCTAGAAATTTCCAGCACAACGGTTTACTTAAATCCTTGGCTATGGTTTCCGTATATCTAAATACACTTTCACGAGAAACAAAAAGTACACCTGTATAACGAAAAACCTCCAGTAACAACAACTTAACTACGTAACTGAGACTGAAGAAAAACCGTACAGTAATAGCTTTAAGTACCATAAAAATTACCAAAGTATTACAAGCACAAAAACATTTACTCACGTACTAAAATCAAATCCTGCAGTGGAGGAGCATACAACATTCGTACGAAATACGTCGTCAGTATTTAAAATTAAAATATCACCTTCATCTGTACAGCATATCTATGAAGAGATGGTCGATGCAACACGGCTTACATTCAGTACTTAGGCTGTTAACTAGGGTGAAGAGGGTATGAAGGCACTAGAGCAGACAGTTTTACCGAGAGAGGGCTCTAGTGTTGTGCGAGACACTCGCGCAAATTAAAAACCGTGATACATACTCATGCGCGTCAAAGTTTTAAGGGTTATGCTACCTCAAACCCTCTGTCTTAATAAATAAAACATTCCAGAACCAATAAAACGCGCTAGTTCACAGGCTAAGTACTGATAGTATGCCGCGTTTGCGTCGACCATCTCTTCATAAATATGTTGTACGGATGGAGATGATATTTTAATTTTAAATACTGACGACGTCTTTGGCACGATTGTTTTTTGCACCACCTCAGCAGCATGTGAATTTAGTAAGTGACTAAAGGTTTTTGTGCCTGTAATACTTCGGTAATTTTTTATCCTACATCGTTAGTGCTCGTTTTTGCCAGCCTGTCTGACAGGGGACGTACATAAAGGACGTGCACGTGGTCGCCGATAGAGATCGGAGAGGACACGGAATGGTTATGTGGTCTGAGGTGTCAGCTACCATACCCTAAAGCCTTTCAGCTAGGTGGGACTTCGGTAAGGAGATATCGTCCTCGGAATGTGGGAAAGACGATTTTCTCTTCCATTGAAATACGTCCGTAAGGTCCTAGCATAGTATGCTATGTTGCATGGATTCAATTCCAGTCAGAAGCAAGACTTTTTCAACGTTTGTCTATTTTTTTGCCTTTCCTCTAATTGCACTGTTGCTAACAGATGACAATTGCCTTTATTTCGTTCATTACAAAATGGGTAACAACGAGATAAAATTCAATTGGTTTCAGATACATTATACCCTTGGCCCATGCAGATGTATTCATTAAGATACATTTTACACGTAATACGGTGTTGGTCCGCATAAAATTATTGGAAACATAAATAGATTTTGGTTCCTGAGCATTGATTGAGAAGTACCCCCTCAAAATTATGTTTAGTTACCACTTAATTGAGGGGGAAACGTATTTCATTAACATTCTGATATCAGTTATATCTCTCAATGTAGGTGTTTCCTCATAGGCCGTGGGCTGGGAGAGAACGGTGACACGAGATATGAAGACACGAAGGCGGCGGAGACCGTCGCCTTCTGTAAAAGAATCTCTCTGTATATAAAAAGAGTGTTCAGATGGCCACCTATTTAAGTGTTTGGAGCATGGGATTGAGTGCAACAAACCACAACGCAGCCCAAGCCAACCTGAAGCAATTCAAAACTTTATGGCACTTCCTGAACCGTATCTGTGTACGGATTCTGACCAGAGGGTGAACAATGTTATACTGTTAAGCAGCCTCATATTTGAAAATCTGTCTTGGTTTTGCTATCACTGAAATGAAGTCACATACACTCTCAACCTGAGAAGTTTCATTTCTTTTCCTCCTCATCTTGTGAATGCTTCACATTTCTTTTAGACATTGTGCATGAAACTTGCTGACAGTAAAGTGACGGATGTGTTTAACACGCAGGATTCACATAAATCTACATCTACATCCATACTCCGCAAGCCACCCGACGGTGTGTGGCGGAGGGTACCCTGAGTACATCAATCGGTTCTCCCTTCTATTCCAGTCTCGTATTGTTCGTGGAAAGAAGGATTGTCGGTATGCTTCTGTGTGGGCTTTAATCTCTCTGATTTTATCCTCATGGTCTCTTCGCGAGATATACGTAGGACGGAGCAATACACTGCTTGACTCTTCGGTGGAGGTATGTTCTCGAAACTTTACCAAGGCCCGTACCGAGCTACTGAGCGTCTCTCCAGCAGAGTCATCCACTAGAGTTTATCTGTCATCTCCGTAACGCTCTCGCGATTACTATATGATCCTGTAACGAAGCGCGCTGCTCTCCGTTGGAACTTCTCTATCTCTTCTATCAACGCTATCTGGTACGGATCCCACACTGCGGAGCAGTATTCAAGCAGTGGGCGAACAAGCGTACTGTAACCTACTTCCTTTGTTTTCGGATTGCATTTCCTTAGGATTCTTCCAATGAATCTCAGTCTGGCATCTGCTTTACAGACGATCAACTTTATATGAACATTCCATTTTAAATCACTCCTAATGCGTACTCCCAGATAATTTATGGAATTAAATGCTTCCAGTTGCTGACCTGCTATTTTGCAGCTAAATGATAAGGGAACTATCTTTCTATGTATTCGCAGCACATTACACTTGCCTACATTGAGATTCAATTGCCTTTCCCTGCACTATGCGTCAATTCGCTGCAGATCCTCCTGCTTTTCAGTACAATTTTCCATTGTTACAAACTCTCGATACACCACAGCATCATCTGCAAAAAGCCTCAGTGAACTTGCGATGTCATCCACAAGGTCATTTATGTATATTGTGCATAGCAACGGTCCTATGACACTCCCCTGCGGCACACCTGAAATCACTCTTACTTCGGAAGACTTCTGTCCATTGAGAATGACATGCTGCGTTCTGTTGTCTAGGAACTCTTCAATTCAATCACACAATTGGTCTGATACTCCATATGCTCTTACTTTGTTCATTAAACGACTGTGGGCAACTGTATCAAACGCCTTGCGGAAGTCAAGAAACACGGCATCTACCTGTGAACCCGTGTCTATGACCCTCTGAGTCTCGTGGACGAATAGCACGAGCTGGGTTTAACACGACCGTCTTTTTCGAAACCCATGCTGATTCCTACAGAGTAGATTTCTAGTCTCCAGAAAAGTCATTATACTCGAACATAATACGTGTTCCGAAATTCTACAACTGATCGACGTTAGAGATATAGGTCTATAGTTCTGCACATCAGTTCGACGTCCCATCTTGAAAACGGGGATGACCTGTACCCTTTTCCAATCCTTTGGAACGCTACGCTCTTCTAGAGACCTACGGTACACCGCTGCAAGAAGGGGGCAATTTCCTTCGCGTACTCTCTGTAAAATCGAACTGGTATCCCATCAGGTCCAGCGGCCTTTCCTCTTTTGAGCGATTTTAATTGTTTCTCTATTCCTTTGTCGTCTATTTCGATATCTACCATTTTGTCATCTGTGCGACAATCTAAAGAAGGAACTACAGTGCAGTCTTCCTCTGTGAAACAGCTTTGGAAAAAGATATTTAATATTTCGGCCTTTAGTCTGTCATCCTCTGTTTCAGTACCATTTTGGTCACAGAGTGTCCGGACATTTTGTTTTGATCCACCTACCGCTTTGATATAAGACCAAAATTTCTTAGGATTTTCTGCCAAGTCAGTACGTAGAACTTTACTTTGGAATTCATTGAACGCCTCTCGCATAGCCCTCCTTACACTACATTTCGCTTCGCGTAATTTTAGTTTGTCTGCAAGGCTTTGGCTATGTTTATGTTTGCTGTGAAGTTCCCTTTGCTCCCGCAGCAGTTTCCTAACTCGGTTGTTGTACCACAGTGGCTCTTTTCCATCTCTTACGATCTTGCTTGGCACATACTCATCTAACGCATATTATCCTGGAGGATAGATTTTCAAAACATCATCAAAATTACGTTTCCTTGGTTCCTCTAGATCAGTGGTCCTCAAACTCTCTTAGACCACTACCCCTGAGTGTCAGTTCGACATTAGCTACTAAACCCCTCACCCCTCCCCCGCCGTCTGTTGACCGCCTCCATTTCTCACATTAGTACCAACTTAAGCACCTGACGTCACTGTAGAATGAAAGACATTTCTTGTAAAAAAAAGTACACATTGAAAGTGTCTACTATGCAACAGGCAACTTTCCATAAGAAATGCCAAGGCTTGGGATCAGTATATACACTTTAATTTTTAAAATGATGCAAAATTAATGATATCTTATTTGTTTGTTTCCGCGCGCGCGCGCCTGTGTGTATGTGTGTGTGTGTGTGTGTGTGTGTGTGTGTGTGTGTGTGTTTTACAATGAATGATGAAGGAATTCGAGATGCATCGCAAGTGTTACCCACAGCTTCTTCTCAGGTGTAAAACCTAGCTATCCACAGTACCGGAGGTGGGCGGGGGGGGGGGGGGGGGTTTACACTTGTTACAAAACATACATATCCTGCATTACTTCTCTCCATTGCCTTACCTGCTTGATCTGCACACTGCAACACTATTTGAAATCAAACATGTCATAAATCACTTCTGAAATGGTAGAAATTAGAGGACTTCAGCCTGTTAATGTTTTGTGCCTCACCACAGCCACTACTAGTAATATAATAATAATAACAATTATAATAATAATAGTAATAATACTGTGTACAGGACGGTAGCAGCCCTTTCGTATTTACTGTTGTGTCGTGCTGTCACTTACGTCATGTCATTTATCTGTTTCGGACTGAATAATGAAGCAATTTCATGACTACTGCAGGTATTATCTACAACTTCGCTAAGACATTGACTTCAGTTATATAACAATTGTTACGTATATGTCCCAGTGGTGTACGGGACAAAGTACAACGTGTGTGTTTAGTTGGTTGACTGTGTGAGGTACCTCTGACCACCTCCGCATTCATGCTACTAATTAAGCAAAAGTAAGTTTTGATAACATATACATTGAGTATTATAGTCTACCAGAATCTTGATAATAGTAATGATATTTTTAAAATAATTTAGTTTTATGACTGAAGAAGAATCGAATCGTTTAGTTTTTACCCTCAGAAAATGTCATTTTACCCCTCAGGGGTAATTACCATCAGGCTGCGAACTAATGCTGTAGATAGCTTAAAGCAATGTGGCGATGGTCTCAGTTGACAAGGGGGATTAATTGTCTCCTTTGGTTTTCAACGAATGCATATTGTAGCTAATCAATCCACATAATTTTATCATTCTTCTGTAGCACCACTTCTCAAATTTTTCAGTTCCCTTCTGTTGCGGCTTTTGGACAGTCCATGTTTGATTACCGTACACTGTAGTGCTCCAAACGAACATACTCAGAAATTTCTTCCTCAAATTACCGCTTATGTTTAATACTGGTAGAATCTCTTGGCCAGGAATGTCATTTTTGCGAATGTTAGTCTGCTGTTTATGTCCTCCTTGAACCATCCAAAGTGGGTTATTTTGCTACCTGGGTAACAGAATTCTTCAACTTCCTCTATTTCTTGGTAATTCGGATGGTAAGTTTTCGCTACTGTCATTTCTGCTACTTGCAATTCCTTTCGTCTTTCTGCGATTTACTCGCAGTCCACATTCTGTAGTCAACAGACTG
Source organism: Schistocerca nitens (assembly GCF_023898315.1). Lineage (NCBI taxonomy): Eukaryota > Metazoa > Arthropoda > Insecta > Orthoptera > Acrididae > Schistocerca > Schistocerca nitens. The sequence goes on from NC_064616.1 coordinate 542,925,301, forward strand.
TTCATTCTATTCAACAGATTCTGTAATTCTTCTTCATTTTCACAGAGGATAGCCATGTCAGCAGCGAATCTTATCACTGATACACTTTCAACCAGAATTACAATCTCACTCATGAGAGTTTCTTTTATTTCTGTCAATCCTTCATTGATGTACAGATTGGACAATAGAGGGAGAAAAGTTACATATCAGTCCTACACCATTGTTTATCCAAACACTTAGTTCGTGGTGTTCCAGCCTCAGTGTTTCTCTTGGTTCTTGTACACATTTTATATTTCCCATCTTTTCCTACAGTTTACACTTATTTTTCTCAGAATATCAAACATCTCGCCCTATTTTACACCGTCGAGCCCTTTTTCCAGGTCGACAAATACTATGAACATGTCTTGATTTTTCCTCAGGCTTCCATGCCTGGCTCGAAACTTCCCTCACTGCCATCCCACACTTTCTGACGTTGAGATGCACTGGAGCCACACTGCATACATATTGGCTTCATATTTCTATACGACATAGATCTCAAACGAAACAAATTTTCTTTCATACGCAATGATTTTTGGCACTTTGAAGACATAGTTTTTATTTTATTTTATTTTATTTTATTCTTTTTTTTTAATCCGTTACAAACTCAGCATACGAACAGACGCAGGCACTATCACACATTTTGGCACTCGAGGTTACTATGTAATTCTGGGTTATTTACACTGGCGTGCAAAATGAAGCAACAAACTGCTACTTCCCCGTAATGTACCTAAATCACGTTATAACCATACAAACTGTCGACAGCTGTCGTTACAGCTGTGTTCTGGACAGAAAATTGCATTCCGATCAACGAAAACGTCTACAGACTGTCCGCTGTGGAGGGCCATAGGAAGAATGGAAGCAGGCGAGTCGCAGACTGATGTGGCCCGATGGCTTAATGTGAATCGTTCTGCTGTTTCTTGGATGGGACAACAGTTTATAGAGACCGCAACCATACCGCGGAGACGAGGACAGAGCCGGCCACGTGTGACATTATGAAGAGTGGACCGTTATTTGGCTGTAAGGGCGTGACGGTTCCGCCTTAGTACAGCACTGCAAAAGGCATCTACCCTTGCAGCATCCCGTGGACGTGTTATATCTAAGCAAACGGTGTGCAAAAGGCTTCAGCAGAGTTGCCTTTATTGTTGCAGACTTGCTGTATGCTTAACCCTGGCTTGTATTCACAGAAGGGTACATCTAGAGTGAAGCCGTCAACATGCCACCTGCATGACCGAACGGTGGGCCAACGTTCTTTTCACAGATGAGTCCCGATCTGGTCTGGAGAGTGATTCTCGGAGGGTTCGCGTCTGGAGGGCATCCAAACATTATGGAAAGAGACTATATCGAGGAGGATGGAGGATCCCAAATGATGTGGGCAGGGATTATGTTGACCACTGGAACACCTCTTCACGAAATTGTAGAGGTGAATCAGCGAGACAAAACTGCTGTCAGGAAGCGTGAGGAGATCTTGGGATCTCACGAGCGGTTGTTGCGAGGTGCTGCGGGCCCAGACTTCGTCATGATGGAAGATAATGCTCGACTTCATAGAGCATGGATAGTTGAAGTTTTTCTCTTTTTTTCTCTCCCCCCCCCCTCTCTCCTGTATATATATATATATATATATATATATATATATATATATATATATATATATATATATATATATATATATATATATATATATATATAGCGGAAGGTATTGCACGCGTGACGTGATCTACGTGATATGCTCACTCTCCAGATCTGAATTTCATAAAGCATGTCTGGGATGCACTAGGGAGACGGGTTGCATTACATCATCATCCACTAACCGCCCACTATGACTTGTGAGCCACTCTGCAGGATGAATGGGCGTTATTGCCTCAGAATGAGACTGATGATATCATTCACAGCATGGCCAGTCGTTGTCATACTGAGCACATCAACAGTTGTCAGAATGTGTGTACAAATCCGTTAACTTGGAAAAAATAGGAAGAAGCAGTATGTCTACCATCATGCATGTTTCAACTTATTCAGTATGCTTTACATTGTTTCTACTGTACTATCACCTGTTTATACTGTTTTGTGGCAAAGTAAATACAACCTTGCTTTTTTCCGTTTGTTGCTTTAATTTTTGACACCATTGTAGTTTCACAATCGAAAAACGTCTTTCATATACCTGTGTTGATCGAATTATTGTAACATTTTTGCAACTTCATTGTGGAAACGTGGAAGTCCTACCTGAAGAAACCACTGTAGGCGTCCTGGACAGTTTGAATTTAAACACATATGTCTTTAAAACGTGAATTACATTGCAGATCTATGAGTTCCATCCGAACATGTTCAGGGGCACTTTCCGCTGAATCGGCAAACGGTCTCGTAATCAGCTCACAAACATAAGTAAGATTGGCAATGTCGTTTTAATTCTTTCAAGGCCATAATGAATTCTTCAGATCTTGCGTTTTATTTAACACCAATGAGCTTAGGGAACTGGAATGGTTTTTCGTCAGAGTGTGACCCTTCCGCAATGCGATTTTCTTCTCAAATGCATCCCTGTCGAAAGACGAATAAGTTGTTTCTCACCCTGCAATGTCGTAGAATGATCAGTGTGCAGTCGTGTCTACTTCAAATGAGAAGTCTGAAAATCATTCCATATGTTATAATTTTCGTTCATGCACTCCCTTTTTCTTCATTAATTCAAAAATAGGTCGTTTTAGATCGAAAACTCGTTTCAGACTTTCCCTTTGGCTTAACCAAGGTACTTTTCAGTAATGTACAGGGTGGTCCATTGGTCGTGACCTGGCCAAATATCTCACGAAATAAGCGTCAAACAAAAATGCTACAATGAACGAAACTTGTCAAGCTTGAAGTGAGAAACCAGATGGCGCTATGGTTGACCGGATAGATGGCGTTGCCATAGGTCAAACGGATATCAACTGCGTTTTTTTTAAATAGGAACTCCCATGTTTTAATACATAAAGAAATATGAATGCTGTAGTTGGACCACTTTCTTCGCTTTGTGATAGATGGCGCTGTAGTACTCACAAACATATGGCTGACAATTTTAGACGATCAGTTTGTAACAAGTAGGTTTTTTAACTTAAAATACAGAACGTATTACATTTTACATCGGTTATTACAATGTGATTCGTATACCTTTGTGAACTTATCAGTTCTGAGAACGCGTGCTGTTAAAGAGTGATTACCTGTAAATACCACATTAATGCAATAAATGCTCAAAACTATGTCGGTCAACCTCAGTGCATTTGGCAATACGTGTAACGACATTCCTCTCAACAGCGAGTAGTTCGCCTTCCGTAATGTTCACGCATGCATTGACAATGCGCTGACGCATGTTGTGAGGCGTTGTTTGTGGATCACGATAGCAAATATCGTTCAACATTCCCCACAGAAGGAAATCCGGGGACGTCAGACGAATGACGCTTCGTCGCTAAATAGAACGCTAGCAAAAAATCTGTCATCGTCCCGTAATTTCTCTTGTGCCCATTGGCAGAACTGTACACGACGTTCAAAGTCGTCGCCATGCAATTCCTGGTGCATAGAAATATAGTAAGGGTGCAATCGATGTTGATGTAGCATTCTCAACACCGACGTTTTTGGGATACCCGTCTCTAGCGCAATTTGTCTACTACTGATGTGCGGATTAGCCGCTACAGCAGCTAAAACACCTACTTGAACATCATCAGTTGTTGCAGGTCGTGGTTGACGTTTCACATGTGGCTGAACACCTCCTATTCCCTTAAATGACGTAACTATCCGGCGAACGGTCCGGACACTTGGATGATGTCGTCCAGGATACCGAGCAGCATACATAGTGCACGCCCGTTGAGCATTTTGATCAAAATAGCCATACATCAACACGATATTGACATTTTTCCTAATTGGTAAACGGTCCATTTTATCACCGTTCGTGTATCACGAAGCAAATACCGTCCGCACTGGGGGAATGTTCCGTGATACTACGTACTTATATGTTTGGTACTATTACTGCGCCATCTATCACAAAGGGAAAAAAGTGGTCCAACTAAGACATTCATATTTCTTTGCGTGCTACTCGAATATGTAATAAAATATGGGGGTTCCTAATTAAAAATACGCAGTTGATATCCGTTTGACCAATGGCAGCGCCATCTAGCTGGCCGACCATAGTGCCATCAGGTTTCCCCCTTCAAGTTAGACGAGTTTCGTTCTTTGTAGTTTTTTCGTTTGATGCTTATTTCGTGAGATATTTGGCCCGGTCACTAGCAATGGACCACCCTGCATAACGTAAGCAAACTCTTCGTTCAGTTCCATTGAAAATTATTCTAGTTGACCGCGGAATAAATTTTACTATTTGGACCATCACTTCCTTCACTGGACCAATGCCGGAAATTTTAACATCTTCATTTACAGAATAAAGAACCCCGCCTCTAGATCACTGTAAAATTTTGTTCTTTCATTGTCAACTAAATCTTTAAATTCCTTTTTCATGGTACTGTAGCGTTATTAGATACAAAATTTGTATAACCCGTCGACCATGCGACTGTATAACAGATATCGAGAGTTCTTATCCCTCTCTTCCGTCATTTGTCTCTACAGACCACTCAGCTGCATCTTTTGTGCAGACAACCTGCAGAATAATACGGAGATGTTATCAAAGGTGTAGCACCGCCTCCTAAACCCACACTGAGAGCATCTAAGGAACTGTCTGTTTTGTAACGCCCAGACAAAGCAGTAATGCGTCTATAGACCACAGAAAATAATTCTTCTGATTGTTTTGGTAGCTTGTTCCGTAATATTATTGATATAATTATAAGAACAATTAAGTGTTTTTGGCTCGGTCGTTATAGGGTTCCGATTAATCCTGCCTCTCTAATGGCGTCATGACAACTAGTTGAAAGCAAAGATGGTAGGCCTTTTTATAAGATTAGTTCCCCTAACCCTTCAGTTTCTGTGAATGTACGTAGTAAAATGAGTTAGAGTTATCGCCAGCCTCAATTACCACTTTTGATACTAGAATGTGATCTTAACACCTAGAATTGCCAGTAGAAGCACGATTTAATTATAGTTAAAATAATATATCAAAATAAATATACGTTAAGTAATTCACCCACAATCTCAATTGAAATTATTTCACATTTCAAATAATGAGATCGATATTCAATTTTTGCACATGGTTACAATTTACACGAGATTTTAATGTCAGTTCTGCAGGAAATAATCTGTTCTTTCCAGGGCTGTTATCCAGATGTATGTATCTTCAATGAAATTTAATTTACAGGAAAAGCTATCAAGAAATAAGATTAATTAATTAAAATAGGCAATAAAATATAGAAAACCTATGTTATAAGTGAGTTTTATGACATATGACTAAGTTCTCTAATGCTTACTGCCACGCTGTTAACTAAACAGCTGTTTTAATCGACTTTCATTAGCTGTTAATGTGTGCAAACGAACATGTAATTAGCACACCCCATGCGTCTTGGTGAGAGATTTTATATGGTAGGTCGATCTCTCTTGTAGTTCAATTCTTATAAGTCTTATTAAAGATATTGGAAAAATTCGTTAGAGATCGCTTCTTGGCCATATAATCAGTTAAGTACATCATTTGGATTGTCGATCTGCATAACAGTTGAATTGTCGCGCTCTCAAACTTGGTGTGTCACACTTCCCTGTAAATTCAGTGGTTTGCGAGCCGCATGCGCGAACTTGTAAAAATATTTCTAGTCGCTGTGTACAGTGACAGACGTGACATCACGTCGGGACTTCAGAGTGGCTGACAGAAGGGCGTGAGCTAAGCGGCACCCACCTCACTCTTCTCCACAACTCCTCTGCATCCTATCTAAAGGAGATGCCTCACTAAACCAGGAAACTAATAGTTGATTTCTACTGTCCATACTTTCACTTATCTTTCAGGCGGTGATTAAGATGAAGTAAGTAGCATCAAAATATACACTCCCACCAAAAGGAAATCATAGAGTTGTCAGCAGAAAACCTAAGCAAATGTAATACAATTTGAAAACTGCAAAGACAGTTGTGAAGTATGTTTCTGACACCTTAGAAACTAAACGTGTATTAAATCCGTGAGTGTTACATTCCAAAATCTACTTAGAACCACTCCTTGTCGTATAAAAACGTAAACAAATAAACAACTAACCGGTTATGCAGCTGGGTGAATGTCAGTGTAACGCTTTGTAAACCAGAAGCAAAAACATTTAATTACAGAGACATGCTGTTATGCACTAGAGTACAAGTTTTCCGGTGCCTCTGCTCAAAACTGTAGAAACGGCACTGAAAAAGTAATAATTTACAGAAACGACCATGTCATTTGATATCGGTTCTCTCCGTACTGTATTATGTGTACGTCATTTTATGATTTTGTGTACAGGGGTTGGACAAAAAGATGGAATCACCGAGAGAAAAGCATGCTTGAACACAGAGCTGGAGACAGATAATCCTTCAGGTCACGCTGATGAATTTGGCAACTAACGGCATCTGTGCAACGTCCTCAACATGTTGCGAGTGTCATTCGTAGTCAGAAACACTTTTTCTGCATGAGTGAGAGTGCATTATATGGGTTTTAAGTGAATCCGAAAGTGGGAAAATTGTTGGAGCTCGTATAGTGGGTACACCAGTGAACAAGGGAGCCGAGGTGTTAGATTTTTCAAAAAAACACCATATTGAATATTTATACCACATAAAGGGAAGGCTTGGAAACATCATCCGCTGAGTCACGACTCGGAATAAAATGTCTAGTGAGTCTACGGTAACTCAAAAGGATTGTGACGAAAAGTAAGAGAACGACAGCTACAAAAGTCGCTGCAGAACTGTATTTCGCGTTCGTGAACCCCGTCAGCACCAAAACAAAAGGAAGGGAGCTCTTTAAGCTGGGATTTACAGGGAGCGCAGGAATTCCAAGACCACTCATCAGTAGCTAATGCCAGTTACAGGAAGACGTGGTGCCGAATCAATACAATCTTCACTCTGAGGCAATGAAAGAGAGTCATCTCATCGGGTGAGTCTTGTTTCACACTGTTTCCAACTTATGGCCAAGTTTATATACAAGAAGTGAAACATTGGGCTACGTAGGAGGGTGATGATTTAGGCAGCCATATCGTGGTGTTCCATGAGCCCCATGTTTGCTCTGAGAGGTCGCGTATCTGATCAATTTGGCTCATAAGGTATATGTCATGGAGCAATGCATGCTCGCCTAAGGTGATGCTGTGTTTCAAGAAGACAGGAGCCCTGTTCACAAAGCTTGTATCGGCCAGTCCCGGCTTTAGGAGCACGAGGATGACGGGTCGCATCTCCCCTGGCCACCACTGTCACCAGATCTCAATATTGTTTAGCCTTTGTGGTCTCTTTCAGAGGAAGGGTGCGTGATCGCTATCCGCCTCCATCTCCACTACCTAAACTAGCTATTATTTTGCTGAAATAGTGGTATAAAATTGCCTTGACTATTATACAGCACCAGTAATCATTTATTCTGAGATCGAACGAAACGTTTTTGAAAGCCAGTGCGATCCCTAAAATGTATTAGGCATGCTAATCGACTTTATTTTTTGTATTCCATTTGTTTGTCCATCTGCTGTATGTTGTCATTATGCGTCTTTTAATTTTATACATGTTTTGTAGCCATTAACCGACATTTAACTCACACTATATAGTACATGATACACAGGGAACTGCTAGCATGACATTAGATACTTACCTGCTCCTTCCTCAGTTAGTGGTAGCTTCAGTACAGCCAACATCTCCACATCACCAACACCTCATGCCAGCCAGACCATTCACAACGAAAGAAACAAAACGACCATAAGACAATTGACTAAACCTCAGTCACGTCCATCATAGGTCAGGCTGTATGAACTCCCTGTCATCATACCAGACTCAAACGATAAAGATATTATCTGTAGAGCAAAATGCACTCATAACTACCATGCAGAGAACAAAACCAGAAGTTACAGAACATTATTGTTAAGGCACAAATAGTAACGTGTAGGAAACTAGAAATTTCAGTTAAAAGTTGTTAACACTGCCATGCAAAATCAAGTCTTGCCAGAGTCAGAAGCGAAGCAGGAAGCGAGCCGGTATATTGGAAATGGTCAGGCCCTCGAAGCATAACACCATCTGCCTAGTGTCAACATTCATCCATCAGAAAGACCACTGCGGCAGGAAACCAAATTAAGTGAGACAAGAACGTTCGTTAGCTCACAAGAAATGTACAGGAAACTCTCTTACTCAGCTGCTCTTAAAGAGTAACTGACACAGAAGTTAATAGCCTGTTAAGAGAATGTAACAGAATGAGGACAGATGGAGTCGTTACAAGCCGTGCACTGCATCACAGCCTCAAGACAGTTCCCTTTAAATACTCCAGCGATCCTGCTCTCGACATAAGGCTATCATTGGGCTCGGTGGTATTCACAGTAATAGCAGTCGATTCCATGACTGCAGTACTATAGGGAACTTATGTCCTAAATGACCCACAACAGTCTATAAACTAGTTGAAGATGTACTCGAGATGATGGTCTTCGCCTGATGAACTTTATGCTGCTCGCCACCTATCATCTGCTGATGGAGAAGCTAGCTGTCTTCCGACAACACCATACCTCAGAGTACCGTCAGCATTGAGCTTCAAATCAGAGTCCAGTCAACAGGGCCTCTTGGTATGTATGTTCCTGTTCAACATCTACGCGCCTCAAGGTGCTGAAACCTACCACGACAGTAGGGAGGAGATCAACCGTCCACACGACTACCGACACCAGGTACAACGTTGGTGGGCCATGAAGAGTCGTTGTAGAATTCGGAGTGGGGCAGAGGACGTTCCAACAGGCTGTATGTTACCACTTCACACTGGGGAACGGCCGCTATTCTGCCAAGCAACGCGCTGAGGCACTGAGGTCGCTAATACATCCCTTGGCATCACTATCAGTTCTTTGATAGTGTAAACTGCTGATTATACGTGAACATTGCGCCTCTCAGTTAAATTTGAGGATTCATTGCAGTTCTGACTTGTTTCTTTCGAATAACACTTCCCAAGCCACATCAGTTTATAATGATAACCACTGAATACTTAGTGTGTACCTATGAGAGCGGAAATTTAGGGCTATACTTGAGTACCAGTTCGACTTGATTGTAAAATATTAGAATTAGTGGCACTCGCGGCAACTTACAGACGTGAGATGGTCATTTGCGTGCTGTCCGCCTTGGTTAATGAATAGTGTGGCAAATATGCATTCACGTAACTGCCCACTGACATCCGACCGATACATTTCTGACAAATTTGCGTTTCGGTTTATTGATATAATAGCACTCATCCAGTCAGAGTGAGAGCCAGATGGGATTAAATCCTTCGTTTTCCAATCCGCCATCGTTCCTTCTCAATTCCCAAATGTTGTAATCGTCCGTGAAACAGTTCCAAGTTCGTGTAATGGCATGGGAAATTTGTGGGACACTCTGAACAAATGAAAGGAGAAAGAGAATCAAACATTTCTGAAACGGATGGGGACTTACAGGGAAAGGTAAAAGGGGACTCCGATCAATGTGAAGAACTGGTTACAGAGTCCACATCTACAGTACTGAAAGATTTAATTACTCTTAAAGAATAATGTCAGGCATTAAAATTAATTATCTCACACCAATCACTCATGAGCAGACTGTTGAGGATAAACTATAAACTTTGAATAACTGAAGAAATAATTTCCAATGCAAGTTTAGAGGAAGACACAATGGGTACACGTAATTTCATAAAAAAATTATGGAATATTTTGTCTCCTGAAAGTGAAGACGAATAGCGTGAGGAACGTAAAAATGTACGTGGCGCAGATGAGAACTTTATAGGTGTACATGGAAATTACCCGTAATGAGGTACCTATTAATAATGAGGGGGGTAGAATGGAGGTTATTTTTGAAAAGGAAGATGGTAATGAATATAAATATGTTGTAGAGAGAATAACTGGCGATATGAAGCTTCAGGATTTGGATGCATAAGAGGTGTCGCGTCAGGCACCGAATAATTGCAATATATTGCTACAAGGTAGGTTGGCCAATTTCATCGTTGTTGACCCACTGTTATCAGTAACAAGGACTCGAGGGCTTGTTTTGATTTTAACAGAAAGGACATAACTAAGGATGGTGTGGAAGAATGGGATGGTAATAAACACATAATAAATTACGTAAGTCCTGTAATTACGGCCCAATTAGAAGGTGTTGCTACTGATATTCTAGTGGGTAGTTCTTCAAAAATGTATGATTTGTCCAATAAGTTATATGCATCAGTCCAAAAAAGAAAAAGAAAATTTTTATAATTTGCCTATCAGAAGTTTGAAAACCTTAAGTGCAACAGGAAAAAAATGGCTCTGAGCACTGTGAGACTTAACTTCTGAGGTCATCAGTCCCATAGAACTTAGAACTACTTAAATCTAACTAACCTAAGGACATCACTCACATCCATGCCCGAGGCAGGATTCGAACCTGCGACCGTAGCGGGTGTGCGGTTCCAGACTGTAGCGCCTAGAACCGCTCGGCCTCATGGGCGGCGCAAACGGAAAACTTTCTAGAGTCATTAGAAATGAGTGTTGTTACCTTGGGTGCTGGTCGGTAAGGTAGTAGAACATAATTTTTTTCAACATAAAAAGTTTAAGTGTAACATAATTGGTAAGTGTAGATTTCTTGAATGAGTTAAAATGCTCTGTAAATTTTGGGGTTAAAAAGATGAAGCTGTGAGTGCAAGATCAAGGGACAGTAGTTATATTTACAAATCAGTTTAAATATGCAAGAGACAACTCAGATATTTTCTTTACTAGTCAGTTCCAGGACAACAATGTACCAGACTAGGTGGCATTTACTACATTCAGAGAAGTAATAAGAAAGGGGATGCACAACGAAAATCTTAACATATGAAATGATTTCTTCTTGTATATCATGGCCCCTTTGTGGTGGAATCAAGTCTCGATAAAAATGCTTATCGTTCAATGTAACCAGGATTCAAAAAGGTATTTCGTACATCGTGGAGCTAAAGGAATATGTTTTGAGTGGTGAGAATTAACACATGTAGGGCTCTGTCAATCAGTAACTGATGCACAGTTTGCTATCTGTGCGTCCTCAGCTGTCGAATAGTTTTCTTTACCCTTTCCAACAATTCGTCCCGCATTCTTCCATATTCACCACATTACAATAAAGTTTCTACTTTTGTAGTGACTGTCCTGTATGGCAAGAAAAAAGGAATTAAGTTAGACAGTGTTAATACTTTCATCCTTCTTTACCTCCTCTGCATTATTGCAGATGACGTGTCACTGAGCGCATTTGTACTGTGCATGCAGTACACGTGAGGTGCCTAGTTGTTTCCACTGCCCTGTGTGGAGTACATAAGTTCTTGTACACTTCACTAACCTGCTGTCTTCATGATTATGATGTCCCCAGCGCAGAAAACAGCACACAGGTAGTGGATTCTTTTTCTTGAGGCTGAAATTAGCTTCACAAGGAACTGCTGCTACGAATAAACTATATCTCATTTGGGGTGCCACTCGCGTTTTTATTGATATAGACACGATAAACTATTATTGATCACAACGTATTGAACATATCTTTCCAGTCATTGTATCTGGCTAAAATAACGTGACATACATCCTGCCACAGACAACATGTCTGTCTACTGGAACCGTCAGAACTGGAGAATAAAATTACATGAATCAAATACGTCTATTACAGACAACATGTCTGTACCTAGCGTCGGTCGGAACTGTAGTAAATAAAATTGTATGAAACAAACATTGCTATATCAGACAACATATCTGTCCACTAGAACGGTCAGAACTGGAGAGCCGGACTGCCCAAAACACTTCGCGCTCCAAGCCAGCAAGACGTGACCCGAACGCCACCGAAGTGCATCGGCAGTAATATCGTCAGTCTTTTCTATTAGTAATACTTTGATTATAATCATTTTGAAATTACTGATTGATAGCTGGCTGTTGAGAGATGTTCATTTAAGAAAATGAAGTAATTTGGATGACAGGTTTAATTAATAATAGCAACTAATGTTTAACGTTTTGGCGCCCTTCCGCCGAACACAGAAGCCAATCACAGAGCAGCAGCATCATGCAGGCGGTCTTTCTCACGGAAATGGTACCGAATCTAACGTCTGTCACCGGTACCTCATCCCACATTGCGTTATCTCTATGCTTCTTGCATCTCCACTGCCCAGAGAATAGCTTCCTCGAGCCTAATATGATGGTTGAATAAGCCAGAAATATTACACATACCCTTTCTTCTGAGATTTCAAAAAATTGGGGTGTTCTGGAAGACGACACTAAATTTTGGAAATATACGAAAATATAGAACCAAATTATGATTAAACTGTGGACCAATAGGTAATCTCTCAAGAGCCAAGCTATCCACTGTGCCTCCTTTAAAAAATAAACCTGTATACAAGAAGCTTGCTTTAACCAATCTGCCCTAAAATCATTATTAAAATTCCAAAATCGGAGATGAAGGAAATTATGTGATGCCTGACATTAATTCCAAAAAAGTAACACCCTGCACCACAAACATTGTCAACATAAAGTTACATGTTCAGTTCTAACACAATAATATAAAGAATAAGTAAACATTCTACAAATAGTATATCATCATGCGATTACACAAAATATGTGAGAAATAAACGAATTTTCAAAGTAAATCACATAGTTATGTGAAACACAAGAAAAAATCAGCTTATAGCTGTCTTTTAAATTTACCCAAACAGATTATGAAGTTATCTAAAAAACATTAACGGCCCACAAATTTTCACATTATTGTCGGCTCATTGACGTCTATTGAAACTCAAAAGAAATTACAGCATTACATAAATTGTATTAAAATATAGACACCTTTTCGGCTCATAGCCTTCTTTTTCAAAATCACTATTCACACTCTCGAAAATAAATGACTGAAAATCACTCTTATGCGTACACTTTCACTATTACAGGAACATAGGCATGTGACTCACAACAGCAACAGGGGCTTCCGTTGTCCATTAAGTGGTCTTGCATTGCGTAGTTCATCTCAACTGGTGCTGGGTTTGACAAGAGACTGACCATTCTCATTCTCCAACTCCAGCATACAGGACCTGTACATTTCATGTAACAATACAAAATGCCTTATACTAGATTTCTAATAAAACTTAGCTAATCCCTTAAATAAAATTTTGATTATACAATACAATGAATATGTACATGAAAAGACGTAAAAAGTAAACTTTATTCTGTTTGAATGCAGTACCACTGTTTATAAACAGTGAATGCTCTCATATGGCTAGGGCGTTGCCCGCAGCGTATGATGGGTCGATGTCCATTCACAACATGTGACGTCCAGTACTAGCGCCGTGACTCATTCATACAGACGCCAGCTGTTGCCGTACGCTTTAACTCTGACAAACAGCTCTGCGCCATATAACTGTTTCATTACGCATACCTATATGACTGCACCTCCAACTCATTCTCATACATTATTTCTACATTTTTCAATAGAGTATCATTCTAGATAATACGTAAACAGTTTTCTTAATCATTAATAGACACACAGTTGCGATTCACAGATATTGAGAGAACACTTCTGAATATATATCTTAATGAAAATTTTGGCTGTCAGAAACGTTGCGTAACTCAACAGTAAAAGTTACCATACCTTTCTCTTCTCGTGTAAGCGTTGTTACTATTTCTATAACCAGTGGAACTGTATTAATGTGTTCATATGTGTACACTTCTGTAATCATTCCTGTGTCAAAAGTCGTACGTAAGTATAATGTGACTTCATGCAGGTGCTGTCTGAACTATTCATTTCAAGCATTGTAGTTTTCTTACTTCTTATTATAAACCAGTGAGCTAGTCTCCATATCTTATATAATGTGGCCTTACCTTTAGATTGTAATTCTGTTGTGTCTGTGTCCCTTGAGATGTTCGTGCTGGTGTTGTGTCTTGCTCATATCAATTACAATACGTCTATTCTCTCGTACTAACCAGTTGGCGGAACCACTTCGCCAATAAATACCTCCTTAATAATGGGCCTACTCACACGTCGCCTTGTACCTGCACTTCCTCATACTTCACAAATAATGGGCAGACTTACACGTCACTGAATAATTCTCATCTCCTCACTTCTTCATCTAAAATTGGCCGACTTACCTGTCGCCTAATAATATTTCTCCACAACTTAAACCTCTTTGGCAGGACCATCCCTTGCCTATAAATACATACTCTCTTGCCTCAGCGGAAATTGCGTCGCTGGCAATTCATACTTAAGAATATAGTATATTTATATCCACAAAACTTAACACAACTTTTGCACTAATAATCTCCTGACATCGTTTTCTGCCAACAAAACTCATTCTTCCGTCATGTTCACTTACCTGGTTTAGCGTCGTCATCTTCTTCAGCAACTGCTAGCTTAGATCTGTAATAAGAGCCCATATTTCATTTATTTGCTACTTTTTCCAGATTTGTCAAATATAATGCGCGATGTGTAGTACTTACTAGTTCTTAAAATTCAAAAATAAATCGTTCCACCGGATACTTTGTGATAGATGTAATGTCATTTAAAGCTTACACTGATGTTTCTTAAGGCAACGTAATACTGTATTCTCTAGCTTGTGTATCTCTGATGCTATACTTTGGTGTTATAAAACTCGCTGTTCACATATTTTTCGTCAATTCCTGTTTTTCACCCGTGCAATGCAGATGTTTATACTGCTGGGTTACTATGCTGTCACTAATTATGTTTGTTGTCACAAATCGGGTAAAAAATTGTCACAACCATGGATAGAGAAGAATGTAAAGAAGACAGAATATAGCTCAGAAGGAAAGAAGAGGAATAGCAACAGCATGAAAGAAAATGAAGTAATGCTGTCAGTTAACTCGGGTACCTGGTAGTCGTCATCTATTTAGCAATGCAAAGAACGCTACTGCCCCTGAGGGTAATTAATGTTCATAGTATTTTTTGATGTCTACGATATTGTAGAGTCCTTTTTGCTTACTCCCGTTTTTATGTTAGCTACTTCCACAGCATTTGGGTGTGGTATCCTAATTATTTTGTATGGCCCTTCATACAATTCATGAAAATTCTTAATTTCTAAATTTATCTTAGAAGACCTGTTTCTTGCCTTCATCAATACCAATTCGTCAATTTGATACTTCCTTCTCTTAATCTGCTTGTTGTATTTACTCTGTCTTTTATCAACTTTCTGTTTAATCCTTCTTAAAGCTAAGTCCCTTTTTTTTAATTGGGAGATCATCTCTCGGTGGGAAACTTACCTGTTCTTCAATAATACTGGGTACTTTCCCACCTGTCAATAGTTCTTGTGGAGGTATTTCTGTGGTAGAGTGATGCAACTCATTTATAACTCTCTCGAACTCTTCCACATAATCTACCCACATGTGATTCTTTTTAGAACAGTATGCCCTAAACAGTCTGTTTATTTCCCTCATTACCCGCTCACTCATATTTCACTGGGGATGGTATTTGGATATGTAAATAGGCCTTATGTCGAGATCACGAAACATATTTTTATAACACTCTGATTTAAATTGTGAGCCATTATCACTAATTATCCTCTCTGGTTTTCCCCATGATATTACATCTGCCTGAAATCTACTGCCCACAGCTTTTATTTCTTGTTGTTCTGTTAGATTTTCAGGAAGTGTACCCTCGAACTGTTTAAGAAAATCAACTGGATGTATGTTACCTCTACTAGAGAAAGGATGGTAAACAATAGTGGAATATGTTATGTAAGTAGGCTGTTTAGGTGTTGATATTGGTAACGCCACGTAGCGCTCTGTATGAAAATCACTGGCTGTGCTGTGTGCAGTCTGTGGCTGGTTTGCATAGTTGTAGGCTATTGTAGTGTTGGGCAGTTGGCTGTTAACAGCGCGTAGCGTTGCGCAGTTGGAGGTGAGCCGCCAGCAGTGGTGGATGTGGGGAAGTGAGATGGCGGATTTTCGAGAGTGGATGATCAGGACGTGTGTCCATCAGAAACAGTACATTTGTAAGAATGGATGTCATGAACTGCTATATATATTATGACTTTTGAACACTATTAAGGTACATACATTGTTTGTTCTCTGTCAAAATCTTTCATTTGCTAACTATGCCTATCAGTAGTTAGTGCCTTCAGTAGTTTGAATCTTTTATTTAGGTAGCAGTATTGGCGCTCGCTGTATTGCAGTATTTTGAGTAACGAAGATTTTTGTGAGGTAAGTGATTTGTGAAACGTATAGGGTAATTTAGTCAGGGCCATTCTCTTGTAGGGATTATTGAAAGTCAGATTGCGTAGCGCTAAAAAATATTGTGTGTCAGTTTAGAAACAGTCATGTATAATTTTTCTAAGGGGACGTTTCATATGTCGACCCTTAGCCAAGGATACCTCACTGTAATCTTCTGATTTTTTCTTGTAGTTTGTGTAATTAGTGTAGCTTCTGTTTATTGCTACCGCGTAATTGTAGAGAGAATCTCCTTTGTAGTTGCAGTCTTTCATTGTTGTATATTAAAACAGTTGTGGCATGCATGTAGATTTGCATCAAGTATTTCGCAGCTGCGCTTGCAATTAACTAGATATTATTTTCAGTGCTATGTTAATGTGTTCTCCTATTTTTGCTCTTCAAATTGTGTTTTTCTGTGTTATCGTGTGAATTATTGTGACAATAATGGCGTGTGAAAAACGTAACACTAGGCTCCAAAGTAAACTGAGAAATAATAGTGAACACGAGCATAGCTTACCAGCACCACCGTGTAATGAATTAACAGACATTCAAAGTAGTAATTTGGTAATTGTGCCAAGGGAAATGGAGAGGGCTGCAAATAATGGTGTAGACAATGAAACAAGTAGTGAACATGGAAGCATTATCGATCGATCGGTCGGCAACAGCTCACCTCAGGAATCCGAAATGACAGAACACAATACTGTAAATACTATAGACTCAAGTTTTGGGTCCTCACCGTTTTCTCAAATGAGTCAAGACACATTTTCTGCTTGTCAAAATGTGAATGTTGCCTGTGAAAATGCACTGCCAAAAATCATAGAGAAACAGATTCCAGACACTAATTCATTATTATTGCAATTAGTGCAACAAATGGAACTAAATCAGAGACAAATACAGCAAAAGCTTCAAAATTTAGACACAATGGAACAAAATCAGAGACAAACACAGCAAAAGCTTCAAAAGTTTGACACAATGGAACAAAATCTTCGGAAGTTATACACCACGCTTGAACAAACACGTGAAGATTTATCAACTGAGTTACATAACATTGAATCGAAATGTCAAAAAGTCTGTAATGACGTAAAAACACAAATTTGTGAGCATTTTCTACCTATTTTTTCGCGGCATGAAAATGCATTACAGAATCACGAAGTAGCCACAAAAGAACTGCAAACTATTGTTCATGAAAATCATGAGACCTTGCAAGCTAAAATTGACTCAGTTGCATCTACCGATTCTGTTACGCAACTTGTAAAAACTCAGGAAAACTTAAAGGACGCAGTAGATACTCTGAAACTTGGTTCGGAAAGACATATGGAGGAAATTAGTTCATTATCAGAGATAGTAGTAGAACTTTCGGATCAGCTAAATAATTTATCTACGAAGGTAGATGATAATCTGAATGACACAAAACCGGTAGTCTTTAATGACACAGGAGAGTGCGAACAAATTAAAAAATTCAAACAAAATCAGCATCAAATTAATACTCAACACCAAATAGAAATCCGGGAAGTACAAGATCAGCTGACACAGGCAATACAAGAATTACGTATTTCAGAGGACACTCGCGCTCCAACACGGGAAGAGGGACATAGAAATACGGAACAGCCACAAAATAATAACACGGGGTACTTCGGAAATTATGAAAGAAATTGGCAAGGTGCACCGAATTTTGAGATGGAACCGCCGAAACGAAGTAACAGTGACCGATATGCGTCTCGCCGACATGATGATTTTGACTATAAGCTTTTTATTACTACACGTAAATTAAAAACTTTTAAGAATTCCGGCAACGACATTCATCCACAAGCGTGGCTTCATCAATTCTCTCATTGTTTTCCTCCCAACTGGTCATTAGAGCACAGATTAAAATTTATGTGTGGCTATTTAGAAAATGAATCAGCTGTACGAATGCGATCGCTCATTCACGATTGCCAAAGTGAAGGAGAATTTTATCATGCCTTCCTCTCAGCATATTGGTCTCAAGCTACACAAGACCGAGTAAAACATAGCATCATAATGATGAAGCACTTCGAACAATCTGAATTTTCCAGTCTTGTGAAATATTTTGAAGACATGTTGCACAAGAAACCATACAGCCCCTCAGAACTCATCCGCATTTGCTTAATCAAATTACCTGAACATTTACGACATATTGTTTTGGCAGGACGTTGCAAAGACGACATTGAAGCTTTTCAGGGACTCTTACAAGAATTAAAAATTGACACTGACATTCGCGGAACGTGGAAACGGGAACACAACAATTACAGGTCACATCCGTCGCAATTCCGCGATGAAAGAAATAATAACTGGACACGACAAGGCTATTCTCACAAACCAAATCGTGACCAAAACAGACACCACCCGTATGACAACCGTTGGCAGAGTAGTAATAATTACAGGGAACGATCACCTCTCCGCGGTAGTGACTATCACAGAGACAATCAGAGAAACAGACAATATGGGAACCAAAATAATTATTATCAAGGGAGACAGAATAACTTTAGACGCAACGCTCCAGTGCGCAGCTACGATTCAGGGAGAAATTCTCCACCACGTGACCGACAAGAAAGAAACTATGGAATCTACCGACATGACGACAGACTATATGATCGTAACGACAGACCTGAATTGCATCAGAGCTGGCGGGATTCAAACAGGGCAGGGCCCTCTCGACAAGGTGAATTTGTAGAAGTGAGGTCTCCAAATCCCAATAACGACGCGCGCCATCAAAGAGACAATAGGCAATGACTCATACCGCTGGCAGCCACAAAACGTACTTATGAAACTGACGATGCAGCTGCCGTAGCTAGTAATTACGTAAAAATGGAAGACATTAGGGACATCTTACTCCAGGAACACGATGTAAAACATAACAACATTGCATATCCTGTGATTCACATTACAGTAAATGACGTAAAATTTACGGCAGTACTTGACTCTGGCAGTCCCATTTCAGTAATTAGTGAAACAGCCTTTAGGAAATGCAACAAATCGAACGACTGCCCCACACTTACGTTACATAAGATTAAATTACAAGGTGCAATCTTTGGAAAAAGTGTAGATGTACGCCAACAAACCAACTTAGAATTCTTTTGTCAAAGCCACAGCTTCTCTATAAACTTTCTTATTCTTCCATTATTGTCTACGAAAATTATATTGGGAGTAGACTTTTTGAATGAATACAAAGCAATCTTAAACTTTCACGATGCTGAAATAAGTTTAGTGAAAGAAGGTAAGTCAATAGCTTTGAAATTTGAAGATTGGCTCGCAAAACACGACGAAGAAATTAATCGGCTTTATCTCCTGTTAGACAACAGTTCGGAATTTTCGACGGAACTTGACACTAACAATCACTCTGCAAGTACTGACAGGGATGATATCGACGGCGCATTTGATACTAATGAGTTAATTCAGAATAAAATTCAATCAATTGAGAATTGTTATGACACTGATAGGCAAGACCTTTTTGAGATTCTACAAGCACATTCCACAGTTTTTATTCTCAAAACAGGAAGAATCAAGGGATTTCAATACCAATTTTGTGTTCGTGAGCATACTAAATTTTGTGTTAGACCATACGTAGTTCCGGCATATTATAGGGACCGTGTTAGAACAGAAATACAATCTATGCTTTACGAGGGCATTATTGGGCCTGCAGTAAGCTCATACAACAGTCCATTACATGTTGTTGAGAGGAAAAATGGATCGATCAGGCTTGTCTTAGATTCGAGACAAATGAATACTATCATCATTCCTGAAACAGACAGGCCGCAAACGTTGGAAGAACTTCTTCAAAATTTTAATGGTGTGAAAGTGTTATCTTCTATTGATCTCAGATCCAGCTTTTATCACATCGAACTTCATCCAGAATGTAGAAAATACACAGCTTTACTTTGTTTCGGCGTTTATTATCAGTTTCGGAAACTTCCTTCTGGTTTGAACATTTCTTCGGTAGCATTCATTCGCGGGCTAAATTCCATATTACCTGAGTTCCTAAAACGTCACATCACCTTATATGTAGACGATATTCTGATAGCAGAAGCCTCATGGGAACAAAATAATCGCATCCTCAACAGCGTGTTACATATTTTTGCAGAATCTGGTATTACAGTTAACTTGGAAAAGTCTGAATTCAGTAGGACAAAGGTGAAGTTTTTGGGACATATTATTTTTTCTGAAGGCATTCAGCCGGATCCTGAAAAGTTAGAACCAATCAGAGCCATTCCAGTTCCATCCACAAAAAAAAACAAGTCCGCAGTTTTCTACGTCTCGTAAATTTTTACCGTCGTTTTCTGAATATGCAAATTCTAGTTACACCAAAACTTTTTCTCTCACTGGAAAAAATACTATTTGGAACTGGGACGAACAAGCACAGCTGGAATTCAATTCTTTGAAAGAATCGCTACTTAACGTGCCAATGCTAGCTCATCCAGATCTGTCACAAGATTTCTGCCTTAGTACGGATTCTTCTAAAGTCGGTCTTGGTGCCCATTTATTTCAAGAAGCCACAGAAAGTGACACTACTGTTCAGACAACCATTGCTTTTGCTAGCCGAGTGCTAACAAAATCTGAAAACAATTATTCCGTTACTGAATTAGAAGCTTTAGCTATCGTTTGGGCATTTAACAAATTCCGTTTCTTTCTTTCTGGTAAGCACGTAAAAGTATACACTGATCATCGTGCATTACAATTTCTTACGTCTTCAAAATTAAATCATGACAGGTTAAAACTTAGGGCATGGTTTCTGCAAGAATTCCACTTCACAATAGTCTACATTACCGGCAAGGAGAACATTGTTGCGGACGCACTGTCACACGCATCGGCTGGGCTTCAGAAAAGTAACACAGAATGCAACCTCGAGA
The DNA here is from genome assembly GCF_023898315.1 of Schistocerca nitens. NCBI lineage: Eukaryota > Metazoa > Arthropoda > Insecta > Orthoptera > Acrididae > Schistocerca > Schistocerca nitens. Next base: position 542,946,389 of record NC_064616.1, read on the forward strand.
AAAATTTCAGTATTCTTTACATTCAGAAAGTCGCCTTTGAAAACTTCATCACCTCATCTTTAAAGGACATTGCTCATGAACAAGATAAAGATCCGATTTGGAAAGACATCAAAAGTAAATGGCATGAAAAGACACACACTCAGATTCGGCATTATTATCTGGTTAGAAACAAAATACTCTTCAAACGCTGCACTGTTCATGACAAGCTATGGGTACTTCGCATTCCAGGCGATTTTGTTAATAAGCTCATTTGGTACATTCATTTCAGCTACGCACATTTTGGTCCACGAAAATGTTATCATATTCTTCGAAGGACTTGTTATTTTAACAATATGTAAAAGAGAATTCGAAGAGTCTTGTCTATTTGTAAACTTCGTCAAAAGGCGAAACCATCTACTATCTCATATCGCGCTCCGTTGTTTCCTATCATTCCTTCTAAATGAAAAGAATTTGCTGCTGTTGACCTCTTGGGACCCCTTGTCGGAACATCGAATGGATTTTCGTACGTTCTAGTCGCTGTTGAGCTTACTTCAAAATTTGTTTCTTTCACTCCGTTACGTAAAGCCACTGGGCGCTCTGTATCCAACGCCTTTGTTAAAACTTTCTTACGTGAAGTTGGCCACGTTGCTAACGTCATTTCAGATAACGGACCGCAATTCAGATCTGCTGTTTGGTCACGCATGCTTCGGATCATAAAATTAAACCTGATTTTATTTCATTGTACTCACCACATTGTAACCCGTCTGAACGGATTATGAAAGAAACCAATGAGCTTTGCAGACTTTATTGTCACAGAAAGAATCAGCATTGGGACAGATATTTACACTTATTTCAAAATGTGCTGAATGAAATGCCTCATGACTCCACTGCTTTACCACCTACTCTTGTACTGAAGAATGAAGAACCACCGAACAGCATCAGAGACCTTGTACGTTTCGCGAATACACGTAAACTCTGACACAAAGACATAATTGATATGGCTATTAAAAATATAAAATCTGCAGCAGACAAAAGGAGAAAACTACACGGTAAAGCAAATGTAAAGAAATTATATATTCGTCAGAAAGTTCTCATTAAAACTCATTCATTGTCACATAAGAAGAAACACTTGAGTCACAAATTCTTTCTAGTTTACAATGGACCTTACAGAATCCGACGTATACCACATGATAAATGCGTTGAAGTTGAAACTCTGCGTACTAGGAAGAGTAAAGTTTTACACCACATTTCACATGTAAAACCGTTTATTGAGAGATAATCTGTTTTTTTTTTTTTTAACTTAGTCTTTGATATAAAATTTTTCACTTCACGTTACTAGTACTCTTTGTCACACTTAGAAACTGTTAATATGCAACTATGTTTTAAAATTAACTATCCAGTCTAGAACCTAGGGAACATTTAGACAGTAATTACTAAAGCTTTGTTATAGTGAACAGACGACAAAGTATTATTGTGTGTGTACATTCTTGCTTGTTAGTTGCACGATTACGTAACGACTATAAGGCTTACATACTGAGAACATATTCCAGTACTGCTAATGAGATTTGAATGCAACATTTTGGTTTACTTGAAAAGACATTCTTTATTTGAAATACTTTCTGAGAGATACCAGATGACACAGTGGTTAGTTTATTTGACAGCTACACGACTATATCACGACGCTACTAATGTGTGACAGAATTTGCATTATTGCTTTTGCGGTGTATCTGTTTTATATCTGCTCAGTTTTTCTGAATTCTTCTGGAAAGTAAAACATGTTTTAATAGTAACTTTAGTGGTATAGCTACAATGTGACAGCCTTTTCCGTAGTACAACAATACGTTACATTATAGTACTTTCTTGATCACGGTAAGGTACGTAATAACTACGATATCTATACGCAAAGCATTTCACCTTCGTTTATGATGAGGTAAGTACATTGACTACAGCAGAGCTTTGCTTACAGAGGACGATAACTACGACACTTCCACAGAATTATCTTACAGCAAGACGCACATGTAGCGCTGCAGGACACGCATTTGAGTGATTAATTTTGTACTTGAACCATGTATTTTTCAAGATTTTTGAATTACAAAGAAAGTTTTCCGTGATACATTTCATTCCATTGCTGTAATCTGTAACACCTGAGGGTATAATTACATTAATCCTCAGGAGGTACACGCCTACATTGTGTACTATGTGTCTGGCAAACACAAGGAGCCCTAGCTAATATGGTTTTTGCTTATACAACTTTACACATCGGTACCATATTTTTCTAACACATAAATTACACAGCTATCTGATCATTTAACAGAGAAACAAAAATTATTTTACTACGTCAGTGACAGATGTTTACTTAAGGGGATACGGAATCGGATTTTGGGTTAAAAAATCGAATTTTTTTTATTGGCGTATTATATTCTGCCATGTTTCCTCTTTAAAATGACGTATCATACATAGCTCTACTACAATTATAACTATTTTATTTTTATATATTTGTGAGATCGGGTATTGCGCTTTAGTTATACATGTCTCTCGTGGCTGACCATGAACTTTTTGGCAGTACCTTTAAAGTGACATGAATTCAAATATCCCGGTTTCCAGCGACTATTTATACACTAGTTGCCCGAAAATGTTTCTCTCTGGTTTCCTCAAGTTACTCTTTGACTTTGTGGCGGGACTGTTTTGTAAACAGTGTGATATAAGAAAGTAGTTGTTGTTGAGTTATTTCGTATTTAGTGCTTCATTTTTCGCAGTGAAAATGCCTAGAGCTAAAGCAAAAGTATTTAAAAAGCGTGTGAACTGGCAAAAGAAAAGAAATAATGATTCATTAGCAAAGCAAAGCAGTTCATCATCATCACTGTTGGAAAATGTGAATCCACATATTACTGATTTGCCGAACGAACTTACACCAAATGAAAACAGTGCTTCTCATAAAAAACTAAGAGATTTGGAAGAGAAATATAATTTACTTGATAGAGGGAATGAAGTTTTTGAACTCATTGATACGAATATATTGTGTGAAGCTCTTGAAAACAGTTTGTGCTGCAAAAAATGTCATGGAAACGTTTCTCTGAAAGTAGAATCCCATGTTGGCCTGGCTGCCCAGTTTAATTTAATATGCAGTGTTTGTAAATACAGCTGTAAGTTTCCAAGTTCGGTTTCAGTAACTGTCAATAATGGATACAAGAAAACTGAACTTTATAGTGTAAATATTAGGTTAGTTTATGGATTGCGAGCAATTGGTAAGGGCAAAGCAGCTGGTGATATGCTATGTGGTGTTCTAAATCTTCCAAGTGCACCTTCAAAGTTTGAAGCTTACAATTATGTACTAGGATCTGCAGTTGAAGATGTAGCACAGAAGTCAATGCAGGTTGCTGTGGAAGAAGCAGTGGAAGAAAATGACGGCAGTCGTGACCTCACAGTGGCGTTTGATGGCACGTGGCAGAAAAGGGGCCACACCTCCAACAATGGTGTTGTAACAGCAACTAGTGTTGATACTGGCAAGGTTATTGATGTTGCAATAATGTCTAAATACTGTAGGTGCACAGGCAGGCTGAAAAATGAACACAGTGATGACTGTATTGCTAATTATTATGGTAGTAGTGGTGGCATGGAGGTTGCTGGGGTGAAGAAAATTTTTCATCGCTCTTCACAGTGGTATAATGTTCGCTATGTCAAATATCTGGGAGATGGTGACTCTAAAGCATTCAAAGAAGTTTTGGAAAGCAAACCATATGGGAACAGTGTAAATATAAGCAAACTTGAATGTATAGGACATGTGCAGAAGAGAATGGGTGCCAGGCTGAGAAGGTTAAAATCAGTTATGAAAGGGAAAAAACTAGATGATGGGAAAACCTTGGATGGCAGAGGAAGATTGACTGATTCCATAATAGACCACATTCAGAACTGCTATGGCCTTGCAATCAGGCAAAATACAGGCAATCTTGAAGAAATGAGGAGAGCTATATGGGCTTTATATTTCCACACCGCATCCACGGATGAGCATCCACAACATGGTTTGTGCCCCAAAGGTGAAAACAGCTGGTATAAATACAATAGGGGACTAACAACAGGAGAGAAATACATTCACCACCACAGTCTACCATCAGCCATCATGGCAGAAATAAAGCCCATTTTCAGAGATCTGGCTGACAGAAGTCTTCTGATGAAATGTCTTCACGGAAAAACGCAGAACCCCAACGAGTGCTTGAATAGTGTGATATGGCATCGTCTCCCAAAAACAGTGTTTGTCGGAATTAATACACTACATTTTGGTGTGTATGATGCTGTGGCAACCTTCAATCTTGGAAATATAACTAAATGCCAGGTCCTTCAAAAGTTGGGTATGTGTGTTGGTTCCCGTACGGTACGTGCTATGTTCTTTTTAGATCAGCACAGACTAAGGCATGCTGATAATATAATCAAGACATTAGTGAAAAAAGCAAGACAGGTGCAGAGGGGTGCCAAAAGAAGACTTGAAGATGATTATGAAGACTCTGAAGGGGGTATTAGCTACGGATCAGGAATGTTTTAATCTTCTTTCTCCGTTTCCCGTAAGTTTACTTTTTACTTCATCTAGGAACATTATCTCAGGTACTGGTCAACCTAGAAGTCTGAAATTTTTATGACGTAGTGACATAGGTCCCTATTACATACTGAAACAACGATTTTTTAATTACTTGATTTACAAAAGACTTAGGGGTGATAGTCTAGTAAAAAGCGATGGAAAAAACTGTTGTTTCAGTATTGTTGTAACATATGAATGCACATACAGTAAAATTTTTACCTCTCTGTCTCCAGTAGTTTGTGAGAAAATGTTCCCTATAGTAGGCATATATTAACATTGCGGGGATAGGTGATTCCGTATCCCCTTAATTACATAGTTGGATAACTTCACACTTATGAAATTGTATTTTGTCTGTACTTTGTGAACTGTTCATATCGTTTTCGGAACCATTGTGATACGATGAGAGCTTTGAATGATGCGTTTGGTATGGGATCATGATTTTAAAGAACGTTTGAGTTAGATGACACTATTGAAATGAGCAGAGAATTCTTTTTAGGTTTTGAAATTATTGCAGAAGGCTACGACGATTCTGAGATTTGACTGAGGTGCTATGATATTTTTACGACGACGATGTGTATTATGCTGTTGAGGTATGTTTATGATCAATAAGCTGATGTTATATGAGGAATTTGATTATGCTACATATTTATTATGATGATATACAGGGTGAGTCACCTAACGTTACCGCTGGATATATTTCGTAAACCACATCAAATACTGACGAACCGATTCCACAGACCGAACGTGAGGAGAGGGGCTAGTGTAATTGTTTAATACAAACCATACAAAAATGCACGGAAGTATGTTTTTTAACACAAACCTACGTTTTTTTAAATGGAACCCCGTTAGTTTTGTTAGCACATCTGAACACATAAACAAATACGTAATCAGTGCCGTTTGTTGCATTGTAAAATGTTAATTACATCCGGAGATATTGTAACCTAAAGTTGGCGCTTGAAACCTCCGACGTTCAGTTGCGTGTTGTAACAACCACGAGCCACGGTCGGCGAGTAGCATCTGCAGGGACATGTTTACGATGACGACCGTGTTTACGAGTGTGGCTGTAGTGCACTGTTGTGGTTTGGTCTGGCTGTCGCAGTGTCCGCATGTAGCGCTTACTGCTATTGTTATTCTGCATTCGTCTCCGCATGTAGTACACCGTGTTACCAGACGTCTGTGATAGTGTAGTGTTGTAGGAACTGTGACCATGGTGTATTCGAACTCTGAAAAGGCGGAGATGATATTCATCTATGGCGAGTGTCGACGAAAAGCAGCTGAAGCCTGCAGGGTGTATGCAGAACGGTACCCGGACACAGAGCATCCAACGTGCCGCACATTGCAAAACATCTACCGCCAACTGTATGCAACAGGTATGGTTGCAGTACGCAAGCGGGTCCGTAACAGGCCCGTCACAGGAGAAGCTGGTGCAGTTGGTGTGTTAGCTGCTGTTGCCATGAACCCACACATGAGTACACGGGACATTACGAGAGCCGGTGGACTGAGTCAAAGTAGTGTCATGCGCATACTGCATCGTCACCGCTTTCACCCGTTTCATGTGTCGCTACATCAGCAATTACATGGTGATGACTTTAATCATCGATTGCAATTCTGTCAATGGGCATTAACAGAGAATGCGTTGCAGTTCTACCTGTTTACCGATGAAGCGGGTTTTACAAACCACGGGGCAGTGAATCTACGGAACATGCATTACTGGTCCGTGGACAATCCTCGCTGGCTCAGACAGGTAGAGCGACAGCGACCGTGGACTGTAAATTTATGGTGCGGAATCATTGGCGACCACCTCATTGGTCCTCACTTCATTGCAGGGGCCAAAACAGCTGCAAAATACATAGCGTTTCTACAGAATGATCTGCCAACGTTGCTCGAAAATGTCCCACTGGAAACGCTTCGACGTATGTGGTATCAGCATGATGGTGCACCTGCACATTCCGCAATTAACACTAGCCTGACCATTGAGGGGATGTTCGACGGGCGTTTCGTAGGACATGGAGGACGCATAAATTGTCCAGCCCGTTCTCCTGATTTTACACCTCTGGACTTCTTTCTGTGGGGTACGTTATAGGAGAATGTGTACCGTGATGTGCCTACAACCCCAGACGATATGAAACAACGTATTGTGGCAGCCTGCGGCGACATTACACCAGATGTACTGCAGCGTGTACGACATCCATTATGCCAGAGATTGCAGTTGGGTGCAGCAAATGATGGCCACCACATTGAACATCTATTGGCCTGACATGTCGGGACACACTCTATTCCACTCCGTAATTGAAAACGGAAACCACGTGTGTACGTGTACCTCACCCCTCATGGTAATGTACATGGGCGTCAGTGAAAAAGACCAATAACAAGGTGTTAGCATGTGGACGTAATGTGCTGTTCCAGTCTCTTCTGTACCTAAGGTCCATCACTGTTCCCTTTTGATCCCTACGTAATTCGGTGCTCTCCGATACACACGATCGAACAGCGGAGGAGTGGTACTCAAGCGTCAACTTCAGGTTACAATATCTCCGGATGTAATTAACATTTTACAATGCAACAAACGGCACTGATTACGTATTTGTTTATATGTTCAGATGTGCTAACAAAATTAATGGGGTTCCATTTTTTAAAAAAACGTAGGTTTGTGTTAAAAACATACTTCCATGCATTTTTTTATGGTTTGTATTAACCAATTACACTAGCCCCTCTCCTCACGTTCGGGTTGTGGAATCGATTCGTCAGTATTTGATGTGGTTTACGAAATATATCCAGCGGTAATGTTAGGTGACTCACCCTGTATTGAAGAAGTGAAGACGAATATGTATATGTGTAATAAGGTAAGGAATAATGAGAAGTGGTTAGGGACTCTAGCTTGTGAAAAAGGATGTTGGAAACCAAGAATCGTACTTTAAGAGTTATGAAATGTATCACAATGTCGGCGAAAATTTTTGGACACTGTTATATTTATAGGATTTTGTTTCTACATGTTTGTAACGCAAATTCCCGACCTGTGAAATTTTTTATATGAGACTGTCACTGTAGTGATAACTGCTGTTGTAAATATTTCGGTAAGAAAGTCAAGTGACCTTGACGTAATGCGTCGTGAGCGGCCAGCTGTGCCAGCCGCCTGGAGAAACAGCCATTAGGTGGAGAAGAAAAGAGGCCATTAACCTCACTATTGACATTCCTTTGTAGAAAGCATCGCAAATACGACATGCTCATTACTTGGAAACATATGATTACTCGTACTTTTTGCTACTTACTGAAATACTTATGAATTGATGGGAAATATTCTTACATCTGCACACCTGATTATGACAAGTGTCTTTCTATGAGAGTTGACAGAATTTCTACTGACTTATGAAATGCCACATGACTATTGAATGGTGTTCTTATGCTTTGCTTTGTACATAGTTGCTTATTTCATTTGATATCTGTTTTCCAGCTGCGTTGCAGCATTGGTTTCGTAAAATAAAATTAAATGCATTTGCTAATGTGAACTCTTTCTGTCAACAGATCTATTAAATAATAACTTTATGATCCACATTCTTCGAAAAAGGAGCACTTGGAAAGGAAAGAACAATAAGAAGCGACTAATAACAGTAACTGCATACATAATTTTCTTTTCAAGTAGTTGGTAATTTTTTGTAGAATAAGTTTTTGTGGCGCACCACTTTAATGACATAGACATTAAAATGTGAATAGACATTTTCCTTACTGTATTGTTGTCTTTAGTGTACTATCTTTTCTGCTTCAGCTTTGTCATGTTTAGGTATAAGTTATAGCATTTGCTACTGCTGTTTGCCAAGCATAGTGTTACTGAATTTGACTTTGTATTAATCTGTTAAGCCAGTTTTACTACTGATTTATTTTTCTTGTTTGCTGCACATTGCCTTATACTGCTGCTTGCTTTGCCAATTTCCATCTTTTTGTCATTTCTGTTTGTGTTAATTTGTTATGTGCTGCTGCATTGCCTCGTCCCCTAGTTTAGCAAATGAGTTCAGCAGATTTAAGTTAGCTTAGAGGGGGTACACTATATAAGAAACTAACTATGATGAATTGGAAGAAATGATTTGAGAAGCTATAAGAAAATGGTTTGGCCAAAAATAGTAGTGTACAGTGGACAAAAACTATTTTTGAAAGAGGATGTGAACAGAATACAGAAAGCATGCTTGGATAGGATTTTTTGTGGTTGAAACAAATGTTGAAATAAGAGGAAAGATCTGCAGAACGAAGTTTTGGGTTGGACTGCAGTACCAAATGTTACACTGAAAACAAACCCTGTCCTTTCCGCCTGTGTTATTCTGCTATGTGTTTGTGTACTCTTGTGTATTTGTGTCTTTCCTATCTTTATGTGTTTAGCTAATAAGATTTACGTTGTAGAATGTTTCTGATAATATGTTATTTACTTTGTAAAGATGTTTAGACATTATTCATTCTGTTTTGTTTTAATGCTCATATGTGAAGTTGATGTTTCAAAAGTTATTCTGATCTTTATGTATGTACTTATGTCATAGTTCTTGTAACACTGATGTACATGTTTATTCTTTTGTAAAGCCTGTTTTACTACAAATGTTATCTGAATTGTTATGTTCTTTAATGACGTATTTTGTACCTTTGTTACTGTATTCTTATGATATAAAATTTTAATTGACACCAGTTCATCAAATTAAGTAACTTGTAAGTTACATTTCACTGCACACGTTTCTGTTGGTCATAGTATATAGACAATATGTGAGAAGTAGGGACTGTTAGTGTTTGCACATGTGTTGATAATTCAGCAAGGTACTGGTTAACAGCACTGCTGGTTCTAAGGACAATTCCAAAAACTTCGTGCGTGTACAAGTGGTGGTTTATGGACTTGCTATATTCCCCGCAAGACTCTTCGATGGTGATTGTGCACCTGCACAGTCGCAATAGATGGCTGCTGGCCGTCTCTACAAGGACTACAGTGGGTCTGCATTTTTGATGGCCCACCAATACCATTATTTCTACAAGGACTGCACTGGGTCTGCACATCTGGTGGCCCACCAATACCATACTCTCTACCAGGACTACAGTGGGTCTGCTCTGTGATTACCTACCTACCAATATTCTCAAACCTCTGCAGTGGGTTTGCTCTGTTGTGGCCCATTACCTGTCTGCATGTCAAGAGTCAGCACTGTCTTTCCGTTGGAAGGACAACACTACTTCTTGAAGATTGCATGGAAATCCACTAATTCTGTGTGCATTTTCTTTTACTGCTCAGACTTTGAGAAAAACACTGCAATTTTTCTGTGATGAAAGATCAGGACTGTCTTTATGGACTGTGAGAAAATTTTAGCTTTTGACCAACATTATATCGATAAGTGTGTGCATTTGATTTCTTTGTTATTGTAATTGTGAAAAATTTCTTCCAAATCTGTATTGGCCACTGCCCAAAACAATTTGTAAATTTTTTTGTGGGGTGCATGGGGGCTATGTAAGTAGGCTGTTTAGGTGTTTATATTGGTAACGCCACGTAGCGCTCTGTATGAAAATCACTGACTGTGCTGTGTGCAGTCTGTGGCTGGTTTGCATTGTTATTGGCTATTGTAGTGTTGGGCAGTTGGCTGTTAACAGCGCGTAGCGTTGCGCAGTTGGAGGTGAGCCGCCAGCAGTGGTGGCTGTGGGTAAGTGAGGTGCCTTCAGTAGTTTGAATCTTTTATTTAGCTAGCAGTATTGGCGCTCGCTGTATTGCAGTAGTTTGAGTAACGAAGATTTTTATGAGGTAAGTGATTTGTGAAACGTATAGGTTAATTTAGTCAGGGCCATTCTCTTGTAGGGATTATTGAAAGTCAGATTGCGTTGCGCTAAAAAATATTATGTGTCAGTTGAAGCACAGTCATGTATAATTTTTCTAAGGGGACGTTTCATGTTACATCACTATCATGTACATACACTGTGTCCCTACTTTTGTCAGGAAATTGCTTAATTGCTTGCTCAAATTCCTTTAATTTATCTTGTATCGCATCTGTGGTACCTTTACAATGAGCACCTATTTGTGAAACCTTACGACTAATTACCTGCTGCTGATCTTTGATGTTTTCTAACTCATTTAACTGCTGTTCATGTTTATCATTACATTCTTTAGCAGCCTTGCTTTGGTCGTGTATTACTTGGGTAACATTACTACTTATTGTTGATATTACAAAATCCTGAGCCCCCATAACATCATTCAGCTTTTTAATTTTATAATCAAACTTCTGATTTATCTGAAGCTTACATAATTCTAATTTCTTACCCCATTCTTTTGTTTATCGATCTATTTTACTGGAACAAGTCTCAGTTTTAGATTTATGTTTTTATACCTTTTGTTCTAAAGCCTTAAAATTGCTATTGAATTGAGTCATTACTCCGTATGCTGTCCTGACATCACCTTTTGTTTCTCTTAACTCGGCTTTTATCTCTTCTTTAGTGCCATTTGCCCTTTATCTATTTTATCTATTTTTTCGTTAGTTTCTTTTAAATGTAATAATAAGATAGATAACGTATTTTGCACCTTGCTGATTTCTATCTACCCATTATCTACTGTTGGCAATGTTTCAACTGAAGCAGTGCCATGACTTAATCTGTGTGACTCCACTGTTGGCTCATTTGCAATGTTGACGTCAGATTCAGTATGTCTGATGTCATCATCCAAATCTACTACGTCGTTGTGGTCAGGAGCGACAGTGTCTACATTTTCAGTACGATCATTTAACACAGAATCATCATTTTCCGAAACATTTTCAGTTTCATTATCTAAACTTTGCAAATTGTCTGATAGCTCATCAAAAATATTATCTATTTGCAAGTTTTGTGGCTGATCTGAAGGATCATTTCCATCAATATCTACTTGATTCCTTTCCCTACTTCTAAGAGGATATCTTTTTTCAATTTTGTCAGACATTTTACACTTATTATAATTTACAAATTTTAGCCAAATTTGTTTAAAGGGATCAATTTTAGACTTTGGAGTTACAATATTATTCTAGTGTCCGTTACAGAGATTAGCTATTTGCGTCAGAATAATACTTACTCTTCAATGCTATTCTGCGTGCTGCCGTCGAGAAGCTCCTTCTCTGCTCTGGCTGCTGAAGCTGAAGTATCGTACTGCTGTCCGGACTGCTGGAACACCCAGTTCAGCAGCTGCTACTGATCTCGCCCGCTGCTAGCTCCCTATCCTCGCATCTGACGCGGAGAACTGCGGCCGCTGGGTCTGCCACACCGCGCTGCGTTGCGTCGCCTCGTAGCACGTCGAAATCTCGATGAAAATTAAACGTAATTCCATGGACCACATACACGTATTTGATTTTCTGTCACTTGCACTTTACCACTTTCAGCATCTACTATTCATGTACGTTTTGTTCTCGTGAATAAGAAAACTTGTCTGTCGCATGAAAAATCGAAGTTTAACTAAAGTTCAAAAGAGTTCAAACACAGATCAAAAATCATTTGAAACAGTTCCCACACATTTCTATTCTCATGTAGTAGCAGAACAGTCACTTTAGGTGTTATGAATTTTTCCAAGAATATTTCACAGTTCACAGTCCTTGCAAATAATGAAGCCTCATATCTCCAAAGCACTCAAACATCGAAGATTTCCCAAGCAGGGATGCCATGTATGGCAAGAAAAAAGGAATTAAGTTAGATAGTGTTAATACTTTCATCCTTCTTTACCTCCTCTGCATTATTGCAGATGACGTGTCACTGAGCACATTTGTACTGCGCATGCAGTACACGTGTGGTGCCTAGTTGTTTCCACTGCCCTGTGTGGAATACATAAGTTCTTGTACACTTCACTAACCTGCTGTCTTCATGATTATGATGTCCCCAGCGCAGAAAACAGCACGCAGGTCGTGGATTCTTTTTCTTGAGGCTGAAATTAACTTCGCAAGTAACTGCTGCTAAGAATAAGCTATAACTCATTTGGGGTGCCACTCGCGTTTTTATTGGTATAGACACGATAAACTATTCTTGATTACAACGTATTGAACATATCTTTCCACAGGCATTATATCTGGCTAAAACAACGTGACATACATCCTGCCACAGACAACATGTCTGTCTACTGGAACCGTCAGAACTGGAGAATAAAATTACATGAATCAAATACGTCTATTACAGACAACATGTCTCTACCTAGCGACGGTCGGAACTTCAGTAAATAAAATTGCATGAAACAGATACTGCTATAGCAGACAACATGTCTGTCTACTAGAACGGTCAGAACTGGAGAGCCGGACTGCCCAAGACACTTCGCGCGCCACCGAAGTGCATCGACAGTAATATCATCAGTCTTTTCTATTAGTAATACTTTGATTTTAATAATTTTGAAATGACTGATTGATAGCTGGCTGTTGACAGATGTTTATTTAAAAAAAGGAAGTAATTTGGATGACAGATTTAATTAATAACAGCAACTTAAGTTTAACGTTTTGGCGCCCTACCGCCGAACACAGCAGCCAATCACAGAGCAGCAGCATCATGCAGGCGGTCTTTATCACGGGAATGGTACCGAATCTAACATCTGTCACCGGTACCTTATCCCACCTTGCGTTATCTCTATGCTTCTTGCATCTCCACTGCCCTGGGAATAGCTTCCTCGAGCCTAATATGATGGTTGAATAAGCCAGAAATATTACTCCTGTTATTCAGTGTATAGGAAATTTTCTTTGCCTTACCCAATCATTCTTCTCCCAGTCTTCTATAATTACACCATAACAACAGCAATTTAGTTATGTGTTGATCGCAGTTGAGTAGGTAAGCATTTAAGAACATAGATCTTTTAGATATGTAAGACGTGTATCTGTGTAAATATCAGGTGACAGCAAACGATTTAATAGAAGGGGAACGGAAAAGTGTGATCCGATGAGGAGTGAGTAGGTGCTCTGATTTTAAAGTGTACGTATTATGTCACCAAAGCAACAGAGTTGGGTGAATTTATGAAAGGTTAATTTATAAAAGACCTGAGTATAATGACCAAAATTACAATGTGATACTTCATAAATTAAGCAATAGTGATTTTAATAACAAAAAAGTAATAGAAAGTGTGGAAATAATAGATTACTAATGGAGTAAAATGGGGATACCAAATTGAGAAAGAATTGTTTGTGAAACTCTAATAATAAGACGTAATGAGGAACGGAATAGATAATATGAGGAAGATCGCCTGATAGAATTAGGAATTATGCACCAATGAAAGTAATAGTAACATCTCGCTATTAATTGTTATGGAAGTTTAGGGACCTCTAACAACGCTCAAAAATAAAATTCAGCTAGCATGATTAGTTTTTTTGCGCACTGGACAATTCATGGAAGCCAAAGGTATTTAAATAAAGCCTTGTACGTACATGACGGATGCAAATATTAAAGTCAGGTAAGTGAAAAGGAGAGGAATAAATTAATGAAGACAATTACCACCCAGTAAAATCAGTAACTTCATAAAGTGCTTGAATGAACGCCATTAATTTTGAATCTTTGAGAGGATTGCGCAGGTGTGGTATAAATATGCGATCCATAAGCTGCACATGAGCAAAAGCGTTAATGAGATGGATGATGAGACCTGGACGTAAAATTTTAGTTGAAAGAAGGATGAATGTTGGTTTGTAAGAGGTTAAAGTGATTTAAGTTGCGTCAATATAACATAAGCGTATGTTTTGAAAGTTTTGCAGTTTTTATGTGAAGAATATGTAGATTTGAAGTAGTTTAGGGGCCCTGAGAAATGGACTTTGGAGATGGTTAAATATAGCTAAGAAGGACTGCGGCGACGGATAAAAAGAAAATATGCTTGTAGCCAACGTAGTGTATTCTAATCAAACGCTAAACTGAGAGAAGTATAAACTACGGTTGTGAAATATACCTCGTTATGATTAAGTGTAAGTCAACACCTGTTGTAGCGTTGAGTTAGAGAAGTGTACTACATAAAGAAACCTTACAACAGTTATAGAAACGCTCAGTCATTAACTACTTGTTGAGGACTTTGAAAGGATAGGTTTAAGTTGGTAATACTAGTCAGAATTTGTAGTGATGAAAAACTAAACTTCGATTAAGTATGTAGTCTAAGTAGAGCATGTTACCATTTTCCCTATGTGCATCCCAGCTGCAATATATTTAACGATGGTGTAAGAAATGCGAAATAATTGTTTCTGGGTATATTTTTAATTTATACAGTATTAGTGAAAACTAATTAGTCATTGCATTAAATGATTATCATCTTTCAATATAATGGAGACGAGTGTAGCGAAGAAACTACGTTACATAGGAATGTATAAATGCCTCCTGCTTTATTTCCTTTTATTTTTGGAACGACGGTACGACCGCTTTCTAGAGTCATCATACTGTCTGAACATGATGAGTAAGTCATTTCGGAGCATGAAATTGCTTTCACTACGATACTCATGATGTGTCTTAAAAGCTAAATTAAGCAGATGGCAACTGATAGAGTGTTTAATCAGTGCTGTTATGCCCAAACAACTAAGAGCGAATTTAATTACTGGTAACTCACGTCCAATTACATATTGTTTTTTGATTTTATACGCATTTTCAATTAAAAAGTTCTTGAGTTACATTTTTGATGTTTTAGAAATGAGTACCGTGCGTAGAGCCTATCTTTGTAGTGACCACTTGATACAAGATAAGAAATATATTTAACACGATTCACAGAAATATCATAAAAGGCGCCTAAGGGAAGACGTTTGCCTGATCCCGTTGTCTTTCGTGTTCTCTCACGTTAAACAAATAAAACTTTAATTATCAATCCCTTGGTAGTGTAAAATACTGATTACACGAAACAGTGTGCCTCTCAATTATGTTTAACTGTTCACTTCAGTTCGAAGCTATTTGTTTGTGGCTAACCAATTCTACTTTCGATAGCACCTCAATTTTTTATGATGATCCTTCAATACTTACAGCGTGTGCCTACAACAGAGGAAAATGAGCGCTACCTTTATATGTCAGTTCGACGAGACGATAAAACTCGGTTTCTGGCACTCACAGAATTGAGATGGCCGTTGTCATGCTGACCACCGTAGTTAATGAGTAGAGTGGCACCTATGCTCTCAAGTAACTGGCCGCTGACATTCGACCAATTTATTTGCGATAAATTTACTTTTAGTTTTTAATGATGTAATAGCATTCTCATAGTCACAGTTCGTCAGGTGGGATTAATTACTACGTTTTCCAATTCATCACAGTGCCTGCTTAGCTTCCCGTTAACTTACGAGATCTCTGTGTCGGCAAGTTACTTACACAGCAGGTGAGGTTCTTCACAGGTACACAGGCCGGTTTCAGCGGCCTGACGACACGATATTTCGACGATCCAGCTGGCCGCTATCTGCAGCTGGGGTTGGAGGTGCACATCACGCAAGAAATGAGTTTACTTTAGTTACGGCGTCTTCTTTATACCCCGAGAACAGGCTGCCGCACGTGCTCGAAAAGCGAAAGGACTGCCCCCTGTGAAGCGAAGAATCACAGCGCTGCGGCGGTAGAAACTAACAAAAGGGATGAATCGTCAATAAAACTTCACCCGGTCGGAATCCAGTCCACTGTTGTTTGATGTCTGACAAAATAGGATTCCACATCTTGGCTTTTTGAAGGAAAGCCTCTATCTCTGTTAATAATGTCATTTGATGATCGTATTTCTATTGATTCCTTAAGTATAGAATCCTAGTAACGGGAAGCAAGAGCAATAATTTGCTAATGTCTAAATGTCATATTATGTCCCTCATTGAGACAATGCTCAGCGATGACAGGTTTTTCGAGCTGGAACGAAAGGTTGTGACGATGATGTTTCCCATATCTGTCATGAACCGTGAAAAGTCTCTGTTGGATTCCTTTCATGTTCATTTCTTAAATCTGTTGTCATTTACGACATAAATTCCTCGTCTAAATTTACTGTGACGTTTCTGAGTATCTGGGAGGAGACTGAGCAGTGAAACGCGTTTCTTTTACACATAAACAAAAACGATCTGTCACACCACTGTACTTTAAAACGCAGTTTATATGTAATTCATGTCACACAGCCTCATACGAAACCTACATACGCTTTCTTTTATATACTGTATATGATAAGATACTGTCATCCCCCTTCTCTTTTGTGTGAAAGAATGAATGAGCAAATGTATTTCTAGTTGCATGCTGGATGGTAGCAGACAAGCCTGTCTGCTAGAGAACAGTAGGACCAATGTAGGAACAGGTAGCTACGCTTTCTAAAAGCAGAGAGGTTTCTATTCTTAGTATGGTCCTGTCCGTCCCTTGTCATGTTGGTATAGGAAGCTGCCCCTCTGGCCACTTCCGTTTGTATTTGTGAGCCACCCTCAGGAAGGGACCAAGGCAGTCTGTCCGCGGCGAGCGTCTGAAGTGGTAAGATCTCTGGCTAAGCGCGTGTCTGCTAAGTCCGTAGCACAATGGATATCTTAAGTTCAGCCTAACTGAAAATTTAATCACTTTATTTCAGGTTTAGCTCTAGAATATCTAGTGTTATCTTAAATTGCAATGCAGTGTGATTCGAGTGTACAGTTCAGAATATCTTCCAGTAGTTGTTTTGTCACTACTTTGTGAGTAAAGTGGAACCACGTGTTGATCAGTAACTCTAACTAAGATCATCAGTCTTAAATGCGAATGTGCGTGAGATTATAACGTCTCGTCTTGACAATATTTTTCAATATAGCAACTTTTCTTTATGTTCAACCCACGTGCGGTGTACTTTGTGAGACCAGTACCACGTGCTTATACAGTTGTTGGACCCATCAGGTTAATAGTAAGACGTTAGTAACCAGTTGGAGGTTTTTCTTTTGTAAATTGCTTTTCGATCTAATTTATTTTAATTATCAAAATTATTGTGGAGTTACACTCTTTGTGTACACCAAGTTGAACACGTGAAGCATGTGGTGTAATCAGAAAAGTAGCCCTCAGCTAGTCTTTTCAGGAAGATTTCACAGAGAGTTAGTATGAATTTAGTATACCAGTGTGTGGTAATTACATGACGGACTGGATTGCGCTACGAACGTAACTTCTTCGGGTGAAAATTGAATTGGTTGGTTGTGGTTAATTTCCTCTTGCATATGTTTCAACGTTCTTCGTGTGTTATTTTATGAATGCAGTGTTGTATGCAGTCTCCCAATCTTGGCTCCATATTTGATGTGTTCCGTAAGATTACAAACTCAGATTTTCACAATCCTAAATAAGGCACCAGCTTAGTTATGACTCAAGTTTAATATGCTGAAATTTCAATGACCAATGTTAAAATTAATTTCCAAATATAAACTGATTTATTTCTTTTTGTTTAAACACCGGTTGTCGTATGACTATTAATAGATTATAATTAATGTTAGTCTGGTTGAGAATTTGGTAAGCTAGACTGGATACCTGGGGAAACAGTTGCTCAGTAATGCAAGGTTAGCTTCCCCATACAACTCACAGCTTTTAACCCGCTTTTATTGTCTATCAGCACCGTAATCAGAACAAATTAAAGCAACAACATTACAACCGTACAATTGCCCGTCCAATGTATGCCTTACTGCGATAACAGCTAATTTCACGTACTCCAGACTTCGTCAATTCCAGATTATCTGTAACAGATCCAAGAAGGGCTCTAGTTTTGGTCAAAGGCAGAGAGCCACCTTTAATATCATATTTTCTGAGGACTCGTGAAACTTTCAGCAATTGATTTACAAGTGTGCAGTGTTGATTCACACCGTGGTACAAACTCAAACGCACGAACAGTTTGACGAACAGGATATCCGTTTCGCCTGGATACAATTTTAAGCTTCTAATAATTTGACACAGGATCTTCAGGTTGTTTTCAGACTGAATGAATATGTTGAACATCGGATTGTTCGTACTTTCCAATTTGGACTACCATGTGAACCAAGAATAGGCACATTATATCATTTGCTTTCTGTTTCTGTGCGGTGAGTAGAGAAATTGAAAGATTCGCAAAAAGTGTCCTTTTGCCTGTCGTCAAAACAAGTGCCCTTCTTGGATCTGTCAAAAATGATTTGGGATTGAGGAAGCCTGTACATAAAATTTCTCGTCATTGCGCAAAGGCTTATAATGGGCACACTTTTCGAAGAGTTTATGAATGATGTGTGGAACACAAACGTCACATACATCAGCCTGAAAAATTTGCTATTGATGAACATTGTCTTAATGAAGGATATCACATTTAGTGCTGAAACTGCACTCATTTTCTGCTGTTGAAACAGGTATAGTATATACAATCACTGATGGCTCAATTTGAAATTTAATGTGACAAATAAATGAATTGTGTTCCGGCGTATCGACAAACATCGGCACAACGATGAACGCGAGCACAAAGAAGACTGTGAGAGGACTTCTGCCAATAGCTTTCTGACTAGGACCTCACCACGACAGAAGCGGAGTCTACAAGAAGAGAATATAATTAGCGCTCCTGCCAGCCTCGGCCACACAGTACTAGACTGGCACTAGGAGAGCACTACGATAGCAGTTATTAGGGATCCATATCAGTAGGGGGACAACCTTCGCGTCAGCACACGTTGCATTGTTGCCAAATTTATTCAAGATGCCGGCGATGACGTCATCCAAGATGGCGGCATGTACACTTGGCAACAGCGCATGACGTTATAAAAGATGGCGGCTTTTGGTGGGAGAATAGTCCAATTGTGCTACGTCCACTAACCTAACCTCAAGAAAAAATGGCAGGAAGTTTGAGTTCCAACAGCATATGCATGCAAAGACCGTACTTGTCTTTATTATTATTATTGATTTTCATTCATAATCATTCATTGTCATTCATTATCATTTATTAACATTCATTATCATTCATTGTCATTCATTCAATGGAGTAATCTACATCCCATCTAATAACACTCCAATCCAAATCAATCATCTTCTCCAATTCTGACTTGATCGCCAAAGCCGCCCAACACATTATAATACTTCGCTATTCAGTCATCTAGAGGATTCAAATTCCTACATGATGATGGCCACAAACGCTTACTTTTGTTTAATATTCATTATCATCCATTATCATTTATTAACATTTATTATCATTCATTGTCATTCATTATCGTTCTTTGTCATTCATTATCATCCATTATCATTTATTATCATTCATTATCATTCATTATCATTTATTAACATTCATTATCATTCATTATCAATTATTATCATTCATTATCATTTATTATTATGGGCCAACCTCCACTACAAAAATGCGCCAAAATCAAATTCCAACACGATATTCTCTCGTAAACTGTACTTTTGTGTATTATTATTATTTATCCAAGATGTCTGATTTTCTCGGTGAGAAAGCCATTCTCCTAACATCCATAACTAAAATCTATCACAAGTTCAAATCCCCAACACCATAACTGATCACATGTACGAGCTTACTCCGTCACTTTTTTCACTGGTAGTCTATGATAATCGCGTCAAATAATAAACTACACTTACAGTAACGTATTTCACGTCCTCTGATTCTGCAGGGGGGAATGGACTGAAGACTTTATTTCAAGCAGTACGATCATCACTTGTTCTCCAACACAGTCAGCACACACATCTTTGATATCGCAGTGCAGTCACCATGACGTCTGCGCTCCAACTGAATTAGTTCTAATCCTCACCACCCCCAGGCCAGCATGCGGAGACACTGCCTACGCCTGTGACGTGAGGTGCCTGGCCACTAGCGTGGGGGGCGAGCCCAGCGATCACTCCCATATCGTAAACATGTTTTCGCTGGACATGCTACAACTTGTCGAGTTTGACGTCACAGCAGCCCCTTGTCCGCTCACCACATGCATTCGTCGCCTCCACACGTTTCCCGCCAAAAATGACTCCCTCAGAGCTGAAACACACAACGGTCGACCGTTTCCCTGCAACACTTCTGGCACCACGTTCAAACCTGTCGATGCCGACCTCACATAGCCATTCTCCACGTGTAACTGTGCGAGCGAGAACGCAGTGCAACACTTTTGGTGGCAAAGTTTGCTCGACAGTGGTATCCGCCATGACTATATAACAGCACTTGTGGACCGCACTAGAACGCCCACTAATTGACTCGCTCTAGCGCGCATGCGTAATAACTGTACAATCGCTGCCCCACCGCCGCTGCTTATGTCACACACCATCCATACACGCGACACATACAGCCTTCTGTAAATACCTGGAAAATTACTCCTTATTTCAGACATTATGGTCATGCAGGTGTGTTCCAACTGGCTTCTCCATGCTGACACAGCCAAATTCCAGAGCGCGGCTGATGTACGCGCCGGCGGCTGAGCCCGCTCCCTGGCCAGCTGACGTCAAGCGGTTAAACGGTGCCCGCAAAGCCCCCACGGCCCGCGCGCCAGATAGCAGCGCCGCAAACGGTCTGCCGCGAGCACTTGACTCCGGACACGATGTTTCCTGTCGACCGCGTACCGTGCGCGTATGCTTGGCGCAAGAACGCTCGCTAATTCACTCTCACCACCCCGCATATTAAATAAGTCCATGCGGCGGCGAGCGGAGCCTGAGGGTCCTGCCACAAATGGTCGGCCACGCCCGTGAGCACTTAACACTGGACACAATGTTTCCTGTAGACCGTGGGCCGTACAAAGTATACGTTTGGCGTCAGAGTTTGACCGACAGTGGAATCCACCATAACCATATTAGAGCGCGTTTGCTCGTCGCGAGAACGCTCGCTAATTCACTCTCACCACCCCGCTATATTAAATTATTCCAGTTACAATTTCATATACATATTCAAACGTGTTCAACTCCCTGACATCAACTACTTTTCGAGGACCAGAACGCCACCTCCTCCTCCTAGGAACCGGCGCCAAGTTTGAAATCTGCCAGTAAACATAGCTCACTTGCGCTTCCGCCACCAACCTAAGAAAATTGTTTCAAACTAAGCCACCAGCACTAATCCTCTCCCAACACGTTTCTGGTAGAAGGAATGTTTTTTCTACCTAGTTGGAAACTTCCTTGACATCAAAACGTACGATTGACCATGTGGCTCTGTCAGACAAAGAATCCTCTCACTAAGTTAACTGATCACCTGATTCTCATTATTCAGCCCACATGCTTCGATTATCTAATCCAGGATCTTGGCGAAAATAGACGTCCATACACATGAGCCATTGCGCAGCTAGCTTAGTACCTCTGCAAGTGAATGTAACAAACTCCACATGACCACTTAATTAATGTGATCAATTAATTAACCTCTCTGATGCGGAGAACTTCCACGTCCACCTAGACTTGGAGTCAATTCTCGCCACTGCAGCACCCACCTGGACTTGAAATGAAATAGTCCCTACCGACCTCCACATGCTTTTACCGACCCATGTTCATTGGCTAACATGTACTAATGCTTGTGTCTGTTTACTAACGTGCACTAACGTGTACTAACCCACATTAACTTATATCACATTCTGTCTATACAAATAAGCCAAGCTTCAATTCTGATGGTCAGTTCGTGTTTCGCTACCAAACACAAAACATTCTTGCAAAGGAAACCACTAACCTAAGTCACCTGTGATGACTCAAAATCGTCTGCTTTGCCTCTCTCACACACCACGAGCGCAGGACCGCCCACATCACAGTCTGGACCTTTATACTAGCGTCGGACATACTCCTGTAAAATATTCTAGCTAAACTATGACCCTAATACTGTTGTTCTATCCACATGGTCTAGCACATGGCCAGAGCACACCCCCAGTACGTAAGCTGAGATCATTGCTTACCCCATTTTTAGTTAACCGCTGAGAGAAGGCAATATGCTGCAATCACATCCCTCGCGGTCTCGTAGCTACTCACCTTAGCAAGAAAAAAAAATAACAACCAACTCGAACCCTCTCATATTCTACATCGTCCCACAAATACTTAACGTACATTTTATTTTTGCATCAAGTATACCTCTCACTCTCATACAAGAAACACTCATCCTGATATCCCTGGTGTCATGTTGCACAGTCGACAGACATGCAAACAGCTACTAATTTCAGTGAAGAACATCAAACTGCTCCAAAATAATGCAGTACACATAACTGTAAACACCATCAGTACTCGTAATCTGTCCAAATAACGCACAGCAAAGTAACTCAACAGACGCGTGCCTCAACATATCCCACATTAAGTCACACGTCCGACAGCTCTCAATTCGCTCAAAGGCCTCTGTTCGACCCTTCAAACATGACTTGATGACAGCTGCAGTCACACCGAACACCTGAGAAATTCATATCACCTACACGCCGAACATGGCTATCCAAGCCAGGCCATCCGAGTCATCTGTCACCGTCCTAACTCAGTGCAGTCCAACACACATGTTAAGGCCGCATACCATTGCTCGCCGACCTATATGCGACACATTTCCACCTTCACGTCTGTTGTCAGAATAGCCGGCCGCGGTGGTCTCGCGGTTCTAGGCGCGCAGTCCGGAGCCGTGCGACTGCTACCGTCGCAGGTTCGAATCCTGCCTCGGGCATGGATGTGTGTGATGTCCTTAGGTTAGTTAGGTTTAAGTAGTTCTAAGTTCTAGGGGACTGATGACCACTGCAGTTGAGTCCCATAGTGCTCAGAGCCATTAGAATAGCCGTAGCGAGTTCACACACACACTGTCCACACATCCCAGCGCTTCTCTCCCCTCTCAATCTAAAACGATCATTTGAAAATAAAAAAAAATTAGAGTCCAGTCAACCTCTCCGAAATTGTATAGTGCCCCCAAAAAATAGTTAACGCTCGCTTTCGTGTTTTCTAAGCTTATTTGTAAATTCAAATTCTTACCCTAACAGAACTTGTTCATCAAAATAATACTGAATGCGCTCCCCACCTCCTACCTTTCCAGCTCTCAACATACGCAAATGTTCTCAACCCTCCTATATCCCAGCACAACCGATTAATCAATCTTATTCCTTCTTATCGAATTTACTGGTCTCATTTCCTAAGGACCCGTTATCGACATACCATCCTCCTTTTCTTTCTGATGCTTCCTGTGCTTACTTTTACAGAGATCGCTAAATTACCTCCACAGCCCCCCTCAATCTACACACACACACACACACACACACACACACACACACATACGGTCATCCTCCCTACTCAACCCATAACATAAGCGTTACTAACTTTACAATCCGTTATATACAAACCCTACACAATGCAAACCACATTAACTTTACAATACCCACTACATACCCCAATTCTCTCAATTCCTAAGGAAGCACTGTGAACCTGCTCTTTCTTTCTACACACGCCACACTCAGTGGTAATCAGCCCTTCTGCATCAATGGACGGCAGTCCCTCTCAGAATTGTTCGGCGATCGCTTACCCTCAACGCAAATGCATTACTCTCTCTTCTTCTTCCTTGCCTGCTCACTTTTTTCTACAAACTTATCCAGACTCATAGACTACAAGAACACACCAATTTTTTTTCTAAGTACAGCATCCTTTAAACCACTCAATAACTAGAAACAAACAGACCAAAGAATTATATTCCCACTCTCGAATACCGAAGTCTATGATCTCATTATACTTATACAGTTAAATCTTATGATCGCGGTCTCATTTGATTAGCATTCCACAATGAGCTATGTATCGGAAATACACTATCTTGACCGCTGTTACTCTGGAAATATCTCTACCGTCCTTACGAGTTCCTCTCTACTCGTCACATAACATAATCAATATTAACTTTACAGTGCAGTATATACAAACGCTACACAATGTAAACCACATTAACTTCACAATACAATATATACACATTTGACACAAAACAGTGCACTTAACCAGGATATCTCTACAGTATGCAAAAAAAATATCCTATCCCTACAGCGTCTATATACAGAAATGCCCCCCAATCCTAGGAAAGCACCGTCAACCTGTTCTCTCTACAGACTCGACACTCAGAGCTAATCTTCCCTGTTACATTAGCGGACCTAAGTCACCCTCAGAACTCTTTTTTACAAATTCGGTAACGTCCCCTCCTTCCTTATCTGTTCGCTTTTCTTCAAACATCCTCAGACTCATAGACTGCAAGAACACATGTACTTTCTCCATAATATTACACCATTTTAGCTGTACTTCTCAATATAATGCACTAGGCTACACCCTACCGATCGCTATTTCATCATAATTCCCAAGATATAGACTTCAAATTAATTCTCTACAAACGCCGAACTTTATCTATGTGCAGCATGCTGTAAACCACTGACTAACTAGAAACAAACATACGCAAAATGATATTTCCACTCTTGAATACAGGCCTCAGTCATGTAACAATTTCGAGATTTTGGCTATAATTTACACGTCAACTAAGGTCTGTCCCCGGTCTAGAGAACAGACAAGCATGTATGCAACACACCACAATCGATCTTCAGTTAGCTAAATAAAGGAAGCAAATGTGCAGAAGTAGTCAACAGAACAATCTACATCCCATCTAATAACACTCCAACCCGAATCAATCATCTTCTCAAATTCGGACTTGATCACCAAAGCCGCCCAACACGTAATATTACTTCCCTATTCGGTC
Source organism: Schistocerca nitens (assembly GCF_023898315.1). Lineage (NCBI taxonomy): Eukaryota > Metazoa > Arthropoda > Insecta > Orthoptera > Acrididae > Schistocerca > Schistocerca nitens. The sequence goes on from NC_064616.1 coordinate 542,971,432, forward strand.
GTCTAGAGGACATCAATGTTCGCTCTTACAGATCCATACACCCCAACAGGTCTCTGCATTCGGACAGCTGCTCCAGTTATTTATCATTTATGATAATTTATTATTATTTATTTTTATTTATATCATGTTACCTAACAAAAATGGCTCCAAGTTCAACTGTGTTTAGCTCCTATGACAACCACGAGAGCGCTCTGTCATCGCGTCAGTTGATTACGCATTTACCATTATTCAAGACGGCTGTACCCAGTGAGAAACGTTTCACCTTTCCCGAACCTGCATGCTGCATTAAAATTCCAACTTGGCTTTAGTCACACCCTACACATCGTTCAACTGATCCCATTTCCAGATCTTTGCGCATCTGATATATGCAATTTAAGTCAGAGAAAGACATATCTGTTACCTTCTGCAGCCTGTCTACAAGCAGAATGACCTCAGTTACTGCAACAGTACCTTGTCTTGACCATTCGCCTGAAATTCAAGCACCGCCGGCGGCATGTCAAAGCCACATATCTGTCCATCTAAACTGTCGTCCACTAAGCCCCAGGACCAGCATGATGTAGTGGGCTCTCTCTCTATACCTGTTCTCCAGCTATTGTCTAACGACGTACACTGCACAGACGGATTCCTGAATAGCGCAGATCTCTATCCTCTCCTGCATCTCCAACTCGACATGTAAACAGTGTCTCCCTCAGCCAGCGAACCCGTCGTCATTCACGTTGCGCCGACAATTCTGTCAAAACTCACTTTCTAAGCAAACATTCATTCAGAACATATAGACAAACACAACTCCAAGCAGAAGTCATACATATGATTAAAAAGAAAAGAAATGACCTCAATTTAGATTATCCGACATTTATTTACATGTCCTAATGATACAGTCGCAGATGAGTCGTGTCATCCACTCGCTCACTCCTTCTACACACACTTTCACAGAACTTGTTGTACTTATATGCCACCCACCCTGTTATAATAATTTTGAACAAGCATTTACGCCCCCACATACAACCCAGCTCAATAGAACATAATAATTCCTTTTTCCACAGATAGCCATATTCAGTGAACACTTAAATGTACTAAATTATGCATACATGTAATCAAATAAGCAAATACTTTCACCGAAACACACACACCTCTCACTGACGATAGGGCATTTAATATTACATACTTAAACACAAACCAATGATAACCATATTCCGACGCGCACCTTGTCCTTGTAATAAAGCACGCTGGCCAATCATGTGACAGCATGTTTTCCTAATGTCAATGTCATAGCTAAACCATACCTCCTCTACTTTGCAAGTATCATTGCGAGCATAGATGACTGCTCAGTACGTCCACTTAATTCTCGAACACAAAAAAACGACCAAAGTATACCAGACAACGATATACATATTTCTAAGACCTTGCGCATAGTACTCGATCAATCTCTCTTCCTATGGCGGTCACAGAGCAATCTCGCCCTCTTATGTTAAAAGACCATCATCACTTCAGCATTGACCACTCTACCCCACAATGTCGCTACCCAATTAATCCTCAACCGAGCAGAGGAGTGTAGCTACACGTCACCTCTCTTGTCTGAATGGAGCTTTCTTAGACCTAACCCCTCCAAGTGCACCACATTTCTCGAGATGTACCCAAGTATTGGAGGTTAGCACACCATATCGATCTATAGTAACAGATCTCAAAGTGCCTTAATTTAATAGCATACAGTTAACAAGAACAAGAACGAAGTGATATTTATACACAACATAGTTCGACACATATTTACGTAAATCACCCAATCTATCATGTGTGAAGCACTGTAGTTGCATATGGCTAGAACGCAGGCTATATCACGTGACTAAAGCATCCAGATAGAACACTGGAAAAAAAATCGACCTTCAGCAACTTGTCTTTTTCCAGAATAAATGAGTCAATGTTTACATCCTACCTAGTTACAGCTCTGTCTCAATCGATCACACTGTACACTCTCTGCTATCCTTTAACACGGAGGTGAGTAAGTTTAGACGTGAATGATTCTCTGTCCTCCTCAAAATGACCAAATACAGTATTCTACTCGCGTATATCACTGCTACCTCAGTAGACAAACACTATAATACGAACTCAACAAGAAAAAATTGACTACCTTCCCAAGTCCGCTCCCTTCGATGTCGTCGTTTTCCTGCATTCCTCTTGTTGCAGCATATTTGACCCCATGTACAAATTCCCCCCTGCGAACCAGAAGATAAGCAAGTACGTTCTCATTTTCACCGCATTTCCGTGTATATTAGGTTAGTTTATATCTATGCCCTTATCAGTTTTCGCATTTCTTTCGCTTTTATCTCAGATCCATCCAAGCGACCGCGACATAAGTTACCGTTCTGTGTTCTAAAATTGTCTCTAACTGTAACCAAGGCGTACCCAGTCACCTCCACATTCGGAGAACGCTTGCTCTGTTTTCTGTATCTCTTTGCACGTGCACACCTCGCGGACGGCTCCCAGGACCCGGTCCCATCGGCTGGTGGACCAAATTTAGAGCATATAATACTTCTCCGGACGTCATGTTTGAAGGGTCGAACAGAGGCCTTTGAGCGAATTGAGAGCTGTCGGACGTGTGACAATGTGGATAGGTTGATTGAGCGCGTCTGTTGAGTTACTTTGCTGTGCGTTATTTGGACAGATTACGAGTACTGATGGTGTTTACACTTATGTGCACTGCATTATTTAGGAGCTGTTTGAGATTGTGCACTAAAATTAGGAGCTGTTTGCGTGTCTGCCGACTGTGCAACATGACACCAGGTATATCAGGATGAGTGTTTATTGAATGAGAGTGATAGGTATACTGAATGCATAAATAAAATGTACGTTAAGTATTTGTGGGACGATATAGAATATGAGAGAGTCGATTTGGATGTTATTTTTTCTACTTGGAGGGTTTGTTAGATCGAATTGCTGAGGAGAGTATTTATGTGAGCGCGAGGGATGTGATTGCAGCATATCTCCTTCTCTCTGCAGTTAACTAAAGTTGGGGTGAGCAATGTTCTCAGCTTACGTACTGGGGGTGTGCTCTGGCCATGTGCTAGACCATGTGGATAGAACAACAGTATTAGGGTCATAGTTTAGCTAGAATATTTTACAGGAGTGTGTCCGACGCTAGTATAAAGGTCCAGACTGTGATGTGGGCGGTCCCGCACTCGTGGTGTGTGAGAGAGGCAAAGCAGACGATTTTGAGTCATTACAGGTGACTTATGTTAGTGGCTTTGTTTGCCACAATTTTTTGTTTTTGGTAGCGAAACACGACCTGACCATCAGAATTGAAGCTTGGATTATTTGTATAGACAGAATGTGATGTAAGTTAATTTGGTTTAGTACACGTTAGTGCACGTTAGTAAACGGAAGAAAGCATTGGTGCATGTTAGCCAATGAACATGGGTCAGTAAAAACACGTGATGGTCGGTAGGGACTATTTCACTTCAAGACCAGGTGGGTGCTGCAGTGGCGAAAATTGCCTCCAAGTCTAGGTGGACGTGGAAGTTTTCCGCATCAGAGAGGTTACTTAATTGACCAGATTAATTAAGTAGTCATATGGAGTTTGTTACATTAACTTCCAGAGGTACTAAGCTAGGTGCGCGCCATGGCTCATTTGTACGGACGTGTGTTTTTGCCAAGATCCTGGATTAGATAATCGAAGCATGTGGGCTGAATAATGATAATCAGTTGATCAGTTAACTTAGTGAGAGCGTTCTTTGTCTGACAGAGCCACATGGTTGATCGCGCGCTCTGACGTCAAGGACGTTTCCAACTAGGAAGAAAAAACATTCCTTTTACCAGAAACGTGTAGGAAGAGGTTGATTGCTGGTGGCTTAGTTTGAAACAATTTTCTTAGGTTGGTGGCGGAACCGCAAGTGAGCTTTGTTTACTGGCAGATTTCAAACTTGGCGCTGGTTCCTAGGAGGAGAAGGTGGCGTTCTGGTCCTCGAAAAGAAGTTGATATTAGGGAGCTGAACACGTTTGAATATGTATATGAAATTGTAAATGGTATTATTTAATATAGCGGGGTGGTGAGAGTGAATTAGCGAGCATTCTAGCGACGAGGAAACGCGCAGTTATATGGTCATGGTGTATTCCACTGTCGGTCAAACTCTGGCGCCAGACGTATCCTTTGTACGGCCCGCGGTCAACAGGAATAATTGTGTCCAGAGTTAAGTGCTCGCGGGCGTGGTCGACCGTTTGTGGTGGGACCCTCAGGCGCCGCTCGCCGCCGCATGGACATATTTAATATAGCGGAGTGGTGAGAGTGAATTAGCGAGCGTTCTCGCGACGAGCAAACGCGCACAGCACGCGGTCAAATGGAAACATCGTGTCTGGCGTTAAGTGCACGCGGCCGACCGTTTGTGGCGCCGCTCGCCGACGCTACCTGGCGCGCAGGCCGTTGGGGCTTAGCTGGCACCGTAAACCGCTTGACATCTGCCCGCCAGGGAGCGGGATCAGCAGGCCGCGTGTACGTCAGCCGCCCTGCATTACAGTAATGTCTGAAATAAAGAGACAATTTGCAGGTATTTACAGAAGGCTATGTCCGTCGCGTGTATGGAGGGTGTGTGACGCAAGCGGGGCGGTGTCGCAGTGATAGTACAGTTATCACGCGCGCGCGCTAGAGCGAGTCATTTAGTGGGCATTCTAGTGTGGTCCTAAAGGTGCTGTTATATAGTCACGGCAGGTTCCACTGTCGAGCTAACCTTGCTGGCAAAAGTGTAGCACTGCGTTCTCGCTCTCACGGGGACACGTGGAGAACGGCTGTGTGAGGTTGGCATCGACAGGTTTGAACGTGGTGCTGGAAGTGTTGCAGGGAAACGGTCGACCGTTGTATGATTCAGCTCTGAGGGAGACAATTTTAGCGGGAAACGTATGGAGGCGACGAATGCACGTGGTGAGCGGACAAGGGGCCGCTGTGACGTCAAACTCGAGTAGTTCCAGCATGTCCAGCGAAAACATAATTACGACGTGGGAGCGATCGCTGGGCTCGCCCTCCGCGTTAGTGGCCGGGCGCCGCACGTGACAGGCGTAGGCTAGCCAGGGGGTGGACGGGATTTGAACTAATTCAGTGGGAACGCGGACGTCGTGGTGATGGCACTGCGATATCAAAGATGTGTGTGCTGACTGTGTTGGAGAACAAGTGATGACTGTACTGCTTGAAATAAAGTATTCAGTCCCTTCCCCCCTGCAAAATCAAAGGATGTGAATTACGTTACTATAAGTTCAGTTCATTATTTGACGCGATTATGATAGGCTACCAGTGAAAAAAGATAAGTGATGGAAAAAGCTCGTACATGTGAGCAATTATGGTGTTGGGGGTTTGAACTTGTGATAGATTTTTGTTATGGATGTAAGGAGAATGGCTTTCTCACCGAGGAAATCGGACATCTTGAATAAATAATAAATGATAATAATACATAGGAGCACAGTTTTGGAGAGAATATCATGTTGGAATTAGAAATCCTCTAGACCGAATAGCAACGTAATATTATGTGTTGGGCGGCATTGGTGATCATGTCAGAATTTGAGAAGATGATTGATTTGGTTTGGAGTGTTATTAGATGGGATGTAGATTGTTCTGTAGAATGAATGACAACGAATGATAATGAATGTTAATAAATGATAATGAATGATAATAAATGATAATGAATGTTAATGAATGATAATCAATAATAATAATAAAGACAAGTATCGTCTTTGCATGCATTATCCTGCTGGAATTCAAACTTCCCGCCATTTTTTCTTGAGGATAGGTTAGTGGACTTAGCACAATTGGACTATTCTCCATTCAAAAGCCGCCATCTTGGAAACCGTCATGCGCTGTTGCCAAGGCTACATGCCGCCATCTTAGATCACGTCATCGCCGCCATCTTGAATAAATTTGACAAAAATGCAACGTGCGCTGACACGAAGGTTGTCCCCCTACTCATATCCATTGATTGTATGGACCTTGTATATATTTATTGGAAGACACTGACTGTTTGCCTGTGATACAGTATTATGTATTGTCTATCTTCTTTATTGTAAAAAAAACTATTAACATGATTTTTTTGAATTGTTGTATAACATTCCTTGAACGCAGCGTCCTTTAAGCACCCTATACGGGACGAGTGGGCAGGACTCCATATTGGCGACGAGGGCTTACAAACAAACCCGGCTCCAGACGACTGCGGAATATCTTGTGTTTTTTGCTGGGTCATTAATTTTCTTTTGTCTTTACTGTGCTGAGGCGTTTCTTTGCTTTAACAGTTTCTTGTCGCTTATGCTAATCAGTGATTTCAGGTGGGCGTTGCAGAAAATTTCTTTGCTTTTGTCTTTATTTTGCTTGTTTGCCTTGTCTGTTTCTTTCATTTGTCTCTTCCTACATGCCCACCCCAAATGTCTCGCCCCCTGCTCAGGCGCCACAGCCGCAAGCGTTAGATGCCACGTAGTTAATGCAGATGTTTCAATTTCAGACGCAGCTAATATCTGCACTACACAACACGGTGCAGCAGCTACTGGCCAACGCTACGTGCCTGAGGGAACCGGCACCACCTACAGCAACGCATACTTTTATACCACCTTTTCGACAGTTTAGTGAACAAGACGAGGAATGGCTCGAGTGGTTGTCCAGTTTGAAACACACATCACCGTTCAGAATGTACCAGGTACTGCGGAACTTTCATATCTGTTCCCCACGTTAGGAAGTGCAGTCTGCCGCCTCATTCCAAAACTCTTTCCAAACGTCACTCCGAGTGAATTTGCTTATGACAACGTTATCGAGTCACTGACTATTATGAGCAACAAGTAAATGTGGTAGTAGGTAGGTATCAATTCTTTAATTGTAAAAAACGGTCAGAACAAACTTATCGGGAGTGAGTAATAGATATGCAGGATATGACAGGGAAATGCAAATTAAAATGTGATTGTGGTGCTTTATATTCAGATTTTATGTTGCGTGATGCGATCGTTTACAGTGTACCTGATGTCAAACTCAGACAACAGATTTTAATAGTCAGATCCATCATTTCAGCAGGTAGGGCAAATACTAGATCAGTACAATTCCGGTGTTTTGTTGGCTCATAGAATTGAGCAGCCTATTTGTGGGGTTGTGTCCCTTGTTTCCGATCGGCCCATTCGGTGGTGGCAAAGGCTCGCCACTATGAGACTGGTCGTGCGGTAGCGTTCTCGCTTCCCACGCCCGGGTTGCCGGGTTCGATTCCCGATGGGTTCAGGGATTTTCTCTGCCTCGTGATGACTTGGTGTTGTGTGCTGTCTTTAGGTTAGTTAGGTTTAAGTAGTTCTAAGTTCTATGGGACTGATAACCATAGATGTTAAGTTCCATAGTGCTCAGAGCCATTTGAACCATTTTTGCCACTATAAGTAAACAACCTTCGACGCAGCGTAAGCAGTTTACTAAACAGGTGGCTACATACGCGAACAATGACAGTGCTACATTCGCGTGATTGTGAGAACATAATTGGTCTTGATTCAACTGATTTGTTTGGCTTTAACGTCCAGGACAATGTGTTGTCAGTGTCTACCTTCCAGGAAAAAGACGGTGTAGCTAGTTTGCTAAAAGATTTGCCAGAACTCTTATCTGAAGGTGCAGACTAAGCTAAAAATTTTGTTCACATATTACGCTGAAACACAATACTCGGCCTAACTTTTGCCGGGCCAGAACTTCTCCCATTGCATTACGGGACAAAGTCGTTGCTGAAATTAAGGAATTGCAAGATAACGGAGTAATTGCGCCCGTATCACCTAGTCAGTTGGCAAGTCCACTGGTTTTTCTCCCCATACCTTCTGGTCGCATTCGCCTGTGTTGACTTTAAGTCTATAGCCAACCCACAAACAGTAATTGATACCTATCCATTGCCTCGCCCAGAGGATCTTTTGGACAAATTAGGCGGTGAACGCTACATTTCAAAACATGATTTGCGCGACGCGTATTTCAAATACCACTTGATGAAGAATCTCAAAAAGTGTGTGTAGTTAATACTCATTTGGGCTTGTTTAAATATTTGCGATTGCTTTTTGGCAGTGGTTCCGCAGCCGCCATTCTCCAACGGTATTTGGAATAGCTGACTGCACAAGTGCTCAACTGTTCAAACTATTTGGACGATATCGTCGTAACAGGTCATACACCTAAAGAACATATTGCAAATTTGCGTAGTTTGTTTCGTGTGTTATATGAGGGTCAACATGGAAGTGCGGACGCGTTATCACGTATTCCGAGTAGCCCTGATACAAGACTTTGGCGCTTCTACTGCATCATGTTGTCACATCGTTGCACATGATTTAGAATTGCTTCAATCTTTTTGCTAAACTACATGAAACTTGCACAGGCCACTGAACCTGTACTAGATTTGAACGTTTGGCTATCATACATTCGCACATCTTGGCCTCGTTCCTTGCATAGCATAAAGATCTCAGCAGTGTGACGATACTTTGCACGGCGGCATATCCATGCTGGACAGGAAGCTGTGATTATTGTTCAAAATGACAGTGGTCAGTCACGTGTGTTGATCCCTAAGGCGTTGCAAAAAAGAAGTGTTGCAGCTACTTCACCAAGACACAGGAGCGTTGTTAGTATATAACAGTTAGCGCGTCGATACTGTACTTGGCAGGGCATGGACACCCAAGTAGAACAGATGGCGTGACCGTCCCGCGCATGTGCGGAAAATCCGTCCGCTTCACCGCAGAAATTCTTTGCTTGGCCGAAGTCATAATCACCATGGCAACGTATGCACATAGACTTCGCGGGACATTTTAGGATCACCCGTTTGTTGGTTGTAATTGACTCGTATAGCTAGTTTCCTTTTGCGATAACAATGAACTCGACGAAGTACCGTCGCAGAATTTAGGTGTTGCCATCGATTTTTTGCCTCAAAGGTTTACCCGAAGTAATAGTGTCAGAGCCGCGTTGAGTTGCCGCGCGGTTTAGGGAGCCATGCCACCGGCTGCGCGGACCCTCCCGCCGGAGGTTCGACTCCTCCCTCGGGCATGTGTGTGTGTGTGTGTGTGTGTTGTCCTTAGCATAGATTAGTTTAAGTAATGTGTAAGTCTCAGCTGCTTGGGTCCTTAGGAATTTACACACACACAATAGTGTCAGACAATTGACCAAAGTTCACGGCCAATCAATTTGCAACATTCTGTGGACGCAATGACATACACCATCTAACCAGTGCACCTTTCCATCCACAGTCAAACGGCAAAGCGCAACGTTTTGTTAGAACAGTCAAACATGAGACGGCCACACTTCTCTCCGTACACACCAGGGATCAAGCATTGCCACTGTTTCTCGCCTCATATAGTTCGCACCCACGAGATGGACCATCGCCGACGGAATTGCTTCAAAGCCGCCGCCATCGGACGGTGCACCACCTGCTCCACCCTCCTCAGTATCCGGCGCCGATGGAAGGCCGCAAGTATCACTTCGCGCTGCATGATATTATCAAAAAAATGTTCAAATGTGTGTGAATTCTTAAGCTTACAAACTACTTAACCTAAAGAATCTTACGGACAAACACAGACACCCATGCCCGAGGGAGGACTCGAACCTCCGCCAGGACGAGCCGCACAGGCCATGACTGCAGCGCCTAAGACCGCTCGGCTAATCCCGCGCGGCCATGATATTGTCTTTTACAGGGTTTTTGGCGGCAGCAGACGGTGGGCGCGGGGCGAGATCGTCTGTCGACTTGGAACTTGCTTGTATGTTCTTTATGGTCCAGATTGCTTGCAGCGCCCCCATCAAAATCAACTTCACCTGTCATGTACACGATAATCTTTCAGTCTCTCTTCCTCCAGATTCACGGGTCCACAGGGCAGCGTGGCCACTGCAGGCACCATAGAGTATCATCATGACACCGAGGGACGACACCATGGAGACGGAGCATTCGCCTCCTCCGCCTCCTCTCGTCCTACCCATGTACCCACCCACACCTCAGCAGTCGCCGCGTACTTCAGATTTTAGCATTCAGGTCTTTGTTACAAAACTTGTTCATTTCCCTTTAACAGTAAATTCTAAACTATTATAGATATAATATCAAGTGTTATTGGGGTCACCATTACAAATGATGAAGGATGATGGATTTAAATTACTGTTGCTTCATTTTCTGAATTACTACAGAATTTAAAAGTTTTCACGGATGTTTCCGTTTATCGCCGATCTCAGGTCCCCGATATTTAACACTGCTACGTCTTCCTGCTCACAATTCGCAATTCTTGGTCTCGCAGTCGCGTTCTCCCTTTCCGAACATGGGGACACGGCTTCGATTCCCGGCCTGGTCAGGGATATTCACCTACCTCGAGATGACTGGGTGTTTTTGTTGTCCTCATCATTTCATCATCATTCATGAAAGTGGCAAGATTGGAGTGAGTAAATGTTGGGACTTTGTACGGGCTGTGATAACAGCGCAGTTAAGCGCCACAAAAAACCAAATATCATCATCATCCCTGGCCACAAACGGCTTCTGTGGACTTTCCATATGAAGTAGTTTGTTGTCTGTCTTACTCGCACACTACAGCTCTTAGGCCTTATTCAGCACAAAATATGGCTTTGAATTTCCCATCTCTCTGTGGCACACGGTCCTGGACGACAGCGTAAGTTTCATAATTCCTGAAGGCTGACTCTTTCGGCCACATATTTAAATGAGAGCGAAATGCTCGTTAACTCACCCACCTCCACTTCATAACATGTTGGCGTGCCATATATATTATGAAGTAGCACCCAAATTTACAAGACACAAATTCATAATACAATGACATAGATATCCTAAGCGCAAGATCTACAGTGTAATTTTTTATGATGCTGTTGAGGCAGCATGCTTTAAATTTAAAGGAACTTATATCTAACATATATTATGAATTGCGCCATATTAATTAAATGCCAAATAAAACTATACATTTATCAATATCGACTGAAATGAAGCAGAAATATCAGTGCCGCTGGGCTCACTTTCATAGAACCTTTCTGTCACAACTAAGTCTCCAGCGGCTCTCCACACATTCGGAATCGAGTACCCCCACCGAAATCCTGTTTGGCTGTGCATTTCATCGCCAACGTTTTTCGGGATCAAGTCTGTAGAAATTAGAATCGGATGTAGATTCCAGAAAACGAACACATTCCAAATCCACCCAGGATCTGCACTGAACGCTTCCTCCAGTGGAATCGATACAGCCGGCCGCTGTGGCTGAGCGGTTCTAGGCGCTTCAGTCCAGCACCGCGCAGTTGCTGCGGTCGTGGGTTCAAATCCTGCTTCGTTCATGGATGTGTGTGATGTCCTTAGGCTAGTTAGGTTTACGTAGTTCTAAGTCTAGGGGACTGATGACCTCAGATGTTAAGTCCCATAGTTCTTACAGCCATTTGAACCATTTTTTGAATCGATACAAACAGATCTAAACCACACAGTAAACAACTGATTTACAGCATTTGCAAGATGGTCGTAAGTTCTACATTGATCCTGACACGTTATTCAAGTCGCACTAGAGACATGCATTTCGTGACAGATTCCCAATCGACTTATTCGGCAAATTAATAGTTCCTTTTAATTTAAATAAATCGCTTCGATTCAAAACTAACAACAAATGTGAAGGAACCTCACCCCTCGTTTAATTCCGTGCAGTGAAGCTGCGTACACAAATCGGTACTCCATACAACAACGAATTATTCTCTCAAAATATTCTCAGATATGTAGGTAAACATACATCTATCTTCCTAGGTAAGCATTATTATTTTCAATTTTGCAAATTTCTCCAACCTACACGCACCCATACTGGTGTGACCATAACTTATAATTTGGAAATTACAACAAACATAAATCCATCTAAAAACTTTACCGTAGCAAGATACGTACTAAAACGGAACTTGTTGTACCGATCCAATGTTTTATTAAATTGCTAGCACGCAGAAATTATTAGCAAGAATTTCTTCTCTTGCAGGTAATACCTCAGCTGGTGTCCAAAAGGAGAGAATGGACTAAACAGTGTTATTTATTGAATTTTTTTCTGTTGCATACCACGTTTCCCATTTTCCTTTCCTTTGTGCGGCCTGGACGGTATAAATGAGTGAGTGTGTGAACTATCAGAAAGCTTTAGGCACAGATTGTAACACTGCATGAATGGTCGTTCTGGGTTAGGGTAGTACCAACTCCCCAAGTGTGAACAAGTTTAGCAGAGACCAAGTTTGCAGGTCAGGGCAAAGATGTCACGAAGGCGCGCGTATTGGCTCTGTCAGGTTGACGCGTCACCCCCACCACGTTTGTAAGCGGAACGGTTAGGCGAATTCGGTTAGAGGAGGACTTGTTCCTGGGTCGTGGTGCTGGACAGACATGGAGACGCAGCTCTCGTTTTGGTAATGTTAACATAGGTATTCGATTGTCGGAAATCTGCTCTGTAATGAAGTCCAGATGTTGAAATCAGGTGCGAAATTACCACTGAACCCCTTAAGGGAATTGATTTTCTTAATTTACTCGAATTTCAGTAGACCTTGCGTTACTGCCTTCTTCAGGCAACGCACCATGTGCCTTAAGCTCACGGTCACGTTTTTGCTCTGTGCTTAACGGAAATTCACTCAGTCAGTGTATTTTAATCTGCTCTTCCATTTACAGTAATATTTTGGGGATTTTTATTTATTTTCCATATGTTTTCTTTGTGTACTTGCTTTCGCGCCACGTTGTCGGTTGGAGCAACCGCCACACTGATAAATTGTAGTTCCATGTGCCTTAAGCTCACGGTCACGTTATTGCTCTGTGCTTAACGGAAATTCACTCATTCAATGTATTTTAATCTTCTCTTCCATTTACAGTAATATTTTGGGTTTTTTTTATTTATTTTCCATATGTTTTCTTTGTGAACTTGCTTTCGCGCCACGTGGTCGGTTGGAAGAACCGCCGCATTGATAAATTGTAGTTTCGGTCTGAAAATATATTGTACACGATGAATAACCATACGATTGTGAGCGAGTGTAAAGTAGGGAAGGAATACTCGTGTGTGTCCATATTTATCTGGGTTTCTGTTGGCTACTGAAACTTGGCCATGTGGGTTGAACAGCATTGAAGTGATGTTTCTTGTGCACCTCCATAACGAGTTGATTTGTTGGCGATGTTGTGCGTTAAGTAAAATACTCGTGCCACTAGGAAAATTATCGGAAATTAATGCCCACTGACTTGATAAAGATTTGCGAAATACTCTTCCACCCTGACCTAGTTTTGCTTGTATTGTATTTGCGGAACTTGTTCTGAGTAATCTATAGTAACTGAATGTAATAACCGAGGGTTTAGGTATAATTGTGCGGTTGTATAGAATTTCATTGAAGCCAGGTCTGCGCTCGTCTGTCCCATTCCATAATTACGTGGCGAAACTGAACCATGATAGCTAGAGACCGGTTTTGATGATGTACATTGCAAGAGAAACACGTCTAGTTGTTGAAATACCATCGGTTCTGAATAAATATCAATTAATCTCTACCCTCGACTGATTATTTAATCCTTCCATCATAAAGAATAGGTAGCAGTCAGTACCACAGTCGAATTCTGGGTCATGAAAGCAAATAAAAGCTATATAATGCCTATTAAGCCCTGTATGGGTGCCTTCTGTAGTGGTTAAAAAAAATGCTTTATCCGTTGCATTCAAATTTCTACCGGTTCGTTAAAACCATCCGCTAGAAATTATTAATACCCAGCTGTAACTCGCAGGGGCCAGTAATTTCGTGGACCACACAAATTTAAGAAACCATTTACTACAGACGGTAGCTTGCAGGAGCGGTAGAACATGTCAAGGCCACGGTAATCTACCTACTTAGGTGGACTTATACCACCACCAGTACTGGGAGGATACGTTGCAATACTCATGAATAAATCCTTTATATACCCCCAAAAACCTAAGTTATATGCATACTGTACACTGATTTTTGACTTGATATCGTTTACCAAGTAACTGAGTTTTCTGAACTCCTCGCACCCAAATGTGCGTCTTAACTATCTCTTCATAATTGCATAGACCTAGTGCCAAAAATTCTTATGCGACGGAACAACAAACAATCTACAATATATCCTGAAGTAAAACATTGCAAAATACCCCTCCAAATAATCTTTTACTCTAAACACAGACATACTTATTTCCTAGCCTACTTTCCCCTTCTGAAAGTACAGTCTCCATTTTGTCACATTCGTTAGTCCTAGAAGTTTTCCTGAAACAGTGTATTCGAATCGGTAGGCAGTAGGGTGCGGTCATTCTGCCACTACAAATGGCCAATAGTATAGCTCAAACAACTGCTTTTAGTTCTCCATCCACTTCGCTTGACTTTTCTCTCGTACGTACTAGGACTTTGTCTTCTATTTTTTATTTAATTCGTTTGTACCGCCTATCATGCCGTTTCTTCCTTTCCGCTGCCGACTTTTCATACGGAATTTTACCGCCTGCTCCCTCTCAGCGCACCACTCCGCCAAGCGCTGCGGGAACTCGACAATTTCCGTTAATACCGTAGGAATTTCTGTTTGATTCCCGTCATCACCTCCAAGCGCGAATATCCAGTTGTGTTACGTTTTACGCTGTTTAGAACGTCCTCAAGTGAACGTACTTATTCCACCCACTTCGAGTGTCTATCTTTCGCGTAAGGCCAACACAGCCATCCAACTTCTCGCACATACCACCCGCAAGGGCTACTCGCCGGGTAATACACGGATATTTTAGAGCGTTTTATATCCTAGTCATTCATAAATTTGTTCCAAACATTTCATGTAAACTGACATCCGTTGTCAGATAATAGCCTTTCTGGTTTGATAACGTTTTTAAAGAAATCCTTTTCTAACTGTTCTATCAGTGTCTTGCTGTTAGCTTTCCGTATCGGATAAAGCTTAATAAATTTTGAAAAGAGGTCCACAACAACAAATGTGTACTTCATACCGCCACGTCCTGTGGGCAGTGGGCCAAAATTTTCAACCGTCAGTAACTCTCCTACCTTGGTTGGTATTATACTTTGCATTTCCCATCGTTGAGTTGTAGTGCAATATTTTACTCGCTGACATCGCTCACAGGCGGCCAGCTGTGCGTGTAGTCGTCTGGCGAGGTAATTAATATGGATGTATTGCTCTATAAGTTCCGTGTATTTCTGGGCACCGTAATGACAGTGACATACATGGACGTAATCTATCACCTGTTCCACGTATTTGTCTGGGAACCACAGTCTCCAGTGATCCGTCTTCTCGTCTCTTCTGAGAAACAGCCCACCCTTGGGGATCCTGATATAGCGGGGTATCTTTTCGTAGCCCTTGCTGTCAAAGTTGATTTTGATGTTCTTCAGTTCAAAGTCATCGTTTGGTACTCTCCGCATATCCCTGCAGCCAGCACGACTTTCCTTCTGCCCCGATACTGGTTTCATGTACAGCAGCTGAAATCCTTTCTTTGCCTCCTCCCCTTCACTGTCTTCCTCTCCAAAGGGAAGCCGCGACATAGCATCGGCAATACTATTCTCGGTCCCTTTAATGTAGCGAATCTGGTAACTTAGTGCTGCAAGAACGTTACCCAGCGTATCAAACGGTCGTTTAGTATTCTATAGTATTGCAGAAAGCTAAGGGCCTTATGGTCGGATAGTACCGTTACCTCTCTACCTTCCAAATACATACGAAGCTTTTACAGTCTGTACACGATTGCAAGCAGCTCCTTCTCTGATATGCTATACCCGTGTTCGTGTTTGTTGAGTATGGTTCAAATGGTTCAAATGGCTCTGAGCACTATGCGACTTAACTTCTGAGGTCATCAGTCTCCTAGAACTTAGAACTAATTAAACCTAACTAACCTAAGGACATCACACACATCCATGCCCGAGGCAGGATTCGAACCTGCGACCGGAGCGGTCGCTCGGCTCCAGACTGTAGCGCCTAGAATCGCTCGGCCACTCCGGCCGGCTGTTGAGTATGCAGCTGGCGAAAGCAACACACCGGTGTTGTATCTTCCCGTCGATTTCTTTTTCTTGCAAGATTTCGCAGCCTATCCCATAATCTGATCTGTCCGACGACAAACAGAACGGAAGTGTCATGCCGGAATAATTGAGCATCTTACTCGCACCCAGTTTATCCTTTATGTTCTGAAATTCCCTTTCACTTTCCTCGGCCCATTTCCAGGATGTGTTTTTCTTTAATAATTTACATAAATTTTCGTTACTCATTCTTCCATCCCCCAAGGATTTTCAGTAAAACCAACGTAATGCGTGGTATGTTTTTAATTGCTTTCTGTTGGTTGGCCTTTCACAATCCGTGATTGATTTTAGTTTCAGTGTACTAGGTAAAATTCCCTCAGAATTTCCGCTCGGACAAATTCGCATTTGGCAATCTTTAATGTCATCCCTCCTGTTCTTAAGACCACAAACATTACCTCCAGCAGTTTACAGTGTTCGTATCAGGACCCCGTCGCTATTAAAATGTCGTCCACATAGATCACCAACTTACTCATTATGCGTTCTCGTAAAACATGGCTTAGCGCTCCCACAAATACTGCCACTGAAATCGTGAGGCCGAACGGTACAACCTTAAACCGGTAGCTTCGTCCTTCGAATAAGAACGCTGTGTAATGTCTGCTTTCTTCTGCCAATGGGATTTACCAAAATCCTGAATTCAAGTCAACACTAGTCATGAATTTTATGTTCCTGAACTTTTGCATCAGTTCCGTCACATTACCAGACTGGACGCTCATGTGTGCGCCCACTTCTGGGACGGTAGCTGCGCTGGTGTAACTCGAAGCCGCTCCTTCAGCAGCCTCATTACTGTGAAGCGCTTACGTTTGACTACTAACTTAATCGCATTAATCATTCGACCCTCTACAATACCATTTATAGCATTAAATGAACAATTTGGTAGTTCCAGTTATTGAAACACTTTATGCTGTCAATACTGTGGTCAATACAAATGAGAGCAATTCTCATTAAAAAATAATTATCCAAATGCAGTAAATTTCCTATATCACACATAAAATGTAACACATTGGTGCCAGTATTACAATGAAATGCCACCACAGTGAGAGCATAGTTTAGCTATACAAAAGAAATCAGACATATTTATACCTTAATTGGAATCGCCTGACCAGAACTATTGGAGGACGGAAGAGAACACAATCCTAAACTTTAATTTAATGAGTTACAGTTATTTATTTGCGCTAAACGATGAATACCAATTTGCTTGATTGTGACAAAGAGGAATGCTTACCTGAGGCTCCAACTAAAGTATTAATTACCCCTAAATTATATTTCAAAATGTTTCTTACACATATAATTTCGTAACGGAATACACGTTCGTGTATGCGAAAGTACAATAAATGACTGCCACAGTGAAGCACAATTTGAACAAAATGTACTGTTAATAGCCGGGAGGTAACCCAAACGATATGCAGGACAGCAATTGAATTGCGTTTGGATTTCGAAATCTGTGAATCTCGGAAACGTAAGTTAAGAAACGAATCGATTTTCGAAATAAGTAAAATGACTGCAGAAGCAACACAAATAGGAGAGCAGAATTTGCAAGTTATAAGCTGCTCAGAGCAAAGGCAGTGCTAATGGTGGAAGTGACACTCAACAATCAGCGAAATACCCCAGGTGTGACTGGGCACCTCTCTAGACATGACCTTGTGGACACGTGTCATCCCCTCGTCTTCTCAATTCTCCTCCCCATCCCCAAAAACCGACGAATTAGAGGGAGGATTCATGACTTTCATCACAGTGATGAGCAAGAATTTTGCTGAATACTCCAAAATGCAGGGAAGCCAGCTAAAACTTCTCAAACCTCGCTTGCTGTATGTCAGTTGACTAACCAGAGACTGATAAACTGCATTTGCTGTATCGTCACCAACTGGCTCAGACATTCATATAAAAGCGACAGAGCCATTTATCCATGTGATTGGCTGACAATATGCGTAATGTATACTTCATAAATCTTCCCACAGCGGAGACGGTAAAATGGCTGTTCCGTGTGTTTGCATCAGGGAACAGGATACGCAGACATGTCACGCCAGCAGTACTCAGGGAACCTGCTATCGCTGCGCTCAAACTTAAAAGGATCGTAACCACAGATGGACAGTAGAACGACAGCTTTTGTGCTAGTAACTCTGTGAACCTACAGTTCAACAGGATGTTATAAAAAAAAACCTGTATTCAATGTGACAAGTCCACCTAGGCTTCTCGCAACAACGGCTACCTTATCAAGCCCCTGGGAAGAGAATTTGGAGGATCTTAGGCCACAACCCACTGTGTATTTATTTTCCTACAGCAATGCTAGATGAAAACAGTTGAGAAATTTAACTAGAATCACAAACAATATGTGACCCTTCAGTCATGTTGAGTCTAACCAACTGAGTGCTATGAGCACCAAGAGGTCCTACAGTAGACTGCCGGCTATTCAGAGAACCAGATACTGACGTCGTTACTAGTTTGTTGTAATTAAGATGGAAATTCGTAACTAGGATCACAACGCAACAAATAACTCCTCCATGCCACTTCTGAGGTAATCTGTGATGTTTCACTGCCATTTGCATTCATTAATGTCTCTATCTGTCACCCTCAACCAGGTTCTTTATTTCTTCATTTTGTATCTATTGATTACTTGCAGGACTAGTGTTCTTTGATTGAGTGTTGAGTAGCGGTGCAGAGATACTTCTCTTATAAGCAAGCACCCATCTCTATTCTATTTTATCCTATTCGATATGTGAGCTTCTATTTAATAATTTGTGACGATAAAGATACACATATATAATCGAATATGGGATCGACTCTTATTCAGGTAGGGTAGGACTATCCACGTGGGTCCTAAATCTATCAGCTGTGATTGTGAAGACAATGTTGAAAAACGCACTTGATAGCAGACGAAATCGATGCTTTACGTACGACGAGTGTAGGACATGGGCAAGTGGGTACTCGATGTCAATCAACACAGCTGTGATCGCGGTTTAGTATTATCAGAAGCTTAATTCGGAAATAAATACTACAAAGTGTGTTTGTATACCTAAGACCATTTCTAGATGTTTCTCGCACTCGAGCAGATGCCTTAGTGACCCTTTCGTCCAGTCCTTACATAAAGAGTATCAAATTATTCAGTTGATGTAAAATCCAATCGCAGGCAGTGGCTGCATATTCAGTAAAGGAAATTACGAACCATCTGAACACAATCACCGGTCGGTTGCAAGCACGTGTAAGGAGTGGGAAGACTTAATACGCTAATTTCCTTCCACTTTATGTGTGTTTATAGTTCAATGTACAGGAAAATTAGCTGACTTTCTATCTCTCTGTTAACTGTTTTGGGCGTTCCCTTAACTCTTATCCTGCCACATTTTATAGTTGAAAAATCTGCTGTGGGTTTCGATCGCCGAAACAGCCACTGTCAAGGAGACATGATGATCTCTGAAGTCCTTTACAACAAGGTCCTTTGTTTTGGAGCCATGTGGAGGGTTTTAACCAAAGCCTTCATCCACTCCTGACGGACGTTGCCCAAAATATTGGATCTTTGTCATCGAGTGGAGAATTATAAGACTCTCTTGGAAAAGTTAGGGTTGTAGTTCACTAAGGAAGTACCCACCTGAATAACAGAGTACTTGTGGAGTACTCAAGGGTATTTTCTTTTTTGGGTAGGCAGTATGTTGAGGTTCTCTGGTGAACACCTGCCAGGCGACTCGCAGGTAGGAAAACCAGATAACGTTCAGAGTAAAGAGACTTCGATTGTCAAATTTTATCAGAGAATTGTCGAAGTATTTGTAACAAAGTTCCCGATATTACTGCCCTCCAGGAAACTTCTCACCGTCGGGAGTGAGAGCTGGCTGAAACCCGACGTAAGAAGGTCACAGATATTTAGCGATTCATGGAGTGTATATCGAAGAGACAGATTAAACACCGTAGGAAGGGATGTATTCAATACAGCTGGCAAAAATATTGTCTCTACTGACGTCGAATCTGAGGGTGACAGTGAAGTTATTTGGTCACGCATAACATTTCTAGATGAAATCAAGTTCATTGTAATATGTTGTTACCATATACGGGATTCCACCGTGACGGTTTTTGAATCATTGCGAGAAAGTTTACGACCAGTAGTGCGAAATACCTAGATCATGCAATACTAGTTGGAGGGTATTCAGCCTACAGCAGGGATGCCGGCCGCGGTGGTCTCGCGGTTCTAGGCGCGCAGTCCGGAACCGTGCGACTGCTACGGTCGCAGGTTCGAATCCTGCCTCGGGCATGGATGTGTGTGATGTCCTTAGGTTAGTTAGGTTTAAGTGGTTCTAAGTTCTAGGGGACTGATAACCACAGCAGCTGAGTCCCATAGTGCTCAGAGCCATTTGAACCATACAGCAGGGATGTCCATGGAATCATTGCAGCGGACACAGACAGACAGCCTTGTGATGTTCTTTTGAATACCTTTCCAGAAAACTGTCTTTAGCAGCTATTTTACACCTCATAGCTACAAACAGGCCCGACCTGCTTTACAGTATCATAACATTGAAAGGGACGAATGACCATCATGTCATCATTGCGATTTCTGTTAGTAAATTTATTGAATCAGTCAAGAACGTTTGGAGAGTATTTCAACTAGAAAGATAACGTAGACAGTTATTAGCATCTCAGGAAGACAATTAATTGACATAATATAGTCCTAGTACAATGGACGAAGAGGAATTATTAAACTGATTGCAAATCATACTCTGGAATATTATTTGCCGAGTAAGTGGATTAAAGATGGAAAGAACCTGTCATGGCTTAACAACAAAATTCGAAACATTCTGAGAATGCAAAAGCTGAAGCACTCTCGGTTCAAGAGAGGACACTCGAATGACAACAGGCAAAAGTTAACAGAATTTTCCGTGTATGTTAAAAGTTTGATACGGGAAGGTTTACCAGACTGGAGCGGCAGTAGAAGACTGCAAAAATAAAGCTGACGTTTCAAATTTCGCATTTAAGATATCGTTCACGCAGGAGAATCGCACAAACTTACTGTTATTTGACCATAGAACATGCTCCATCATGGAGGGCACTGTAATAAGCATCGCTGGTGTAGAGATACAACTAAAAGTACTGAAAGCAATTAAGTCATCAGGTCCTCATGGAATCCCAATTTGGTTTTACAAAGGGTACCTGCGGCTTTGTCCCTTTAACTTAGCTAACATTTATCGCAAATCTCACGCCCAGTAAGAAGTTCCAAGCGACTGAGAACAGGGGCAGGTGACTCCTGCGTATAAGAAGGGGAAAAGAACAGGCAGCCAAAATTACAAACCAACATCTTTAATATCGACTTGCTGCAGAAACCATGAACATATTTTCAGTTGGAACATAACATATTTACCTGAGACGGAAAGTTTCTATCTACGGATCAACAGGCTTTTAGAAAGCATTGCTCTTGTGATACTCAGCTTGACCTTCTCTCACACGAGGTTCTGCGAACCGTGGGTGATAAGCAACAGGCAAATTCCATGTTCGTTGATTTCCGAAAAGTATTTTTACATGTTGCCGCACTGCCAACTGTTAAAATGGTACAAGCAGACGGAATAGGTTCCTAGGAATCAGAGTGGCTCGAAGACTTCTTAAGTAACAGAACTCAGTATAGTGTCCGCGATGGAGAGTGTTCGTTGAAGACAAAGGTATCTTTAGTAGTGCCCTCGGGAAGTATGATAAGACCGCTATTACTTTCTGTGTACTTAAATGTTCTGGCGAACAGGATAATCATCAGTGTGTGGATGTTTGCTGATGATACTGACGTGTATGGGAAGGCGTCGTCGTTGCGTGACTATAGGGGAACACAGTGCGACTCAGACGAAAATTCTAGTTGCCGTAAAGAATGGCAGCGAGCTCTAAATTAGAAAAAATGTAAGTTAATGCATATGGGTAGGAGAAACAAATCCATAATGATCGAGTACAGTATTAGTGGTGTGCTGAATGATACAGTCACAGCTAAGGAGTATGCAGGCGTAATGTCGAAAAGCAGTATGAAATGGAATGAACATGTAAGGACTGCAGTAGGGAAGGCGAATGATCGACTTCAGTTAACTGGGAGAACATTAGAGAAGTGTTTTTCGTTTATAAAGGAGGCCGCATAGAGGACCCGTTGCTGAGTATTGTTCGAGTGTTTGGGATCCGCTCAATGTCGGATTCAAGGAATACATCGAAGCAATTCAGAGGAGTGCTGCTAGATTTCTTAATGGCAGTTTCGAACAACATGCAGGTATTACAGAGATGCTTCAGGAACTCAATTGGGGATCACTGGAGAGGAGGAGACGTTAGTTTGAAAGAGCACTATTGAGGAAATTTTGAGAAACGGCATTGGAGACTGACTGCAGAACGATTCTTCTTTTGCCAACGTACACTTCGCGTAAGGAGCACAAACATAAGATTAGAAAGACTAAGGCTCGTACGTAGCACATAGACAGTCACTTTTCCTAAATGTATTTGCGAATTGAAGAGAAAAGGAAATTATTACTAATGGTACATAGTTGATACATATGTGACTTATCTACAAAAACGTAGTGTTTGTGTAAAATGCCCCTAGCAGCTTTTGGGGTTGGGTTTCGTTCTGAAGAGTGTGAGCTGTGAACATAATTGAAAACTAACTATATTATGGTCGAACAGATAATTTTCGGTGTTCCAAGGCTAATTATCGGCGTTCCAAGGCTAATTATTGCGTTTCCCAATGACATTTAAGTGCTGAGAGTGTGAACACAAGCGGAAATGGAATTACATGTAAATCAACCAGTTTCTTTGTTCCACTATAGACAGATTCCATTGCTACCCTCCCTAAATGGTAGAGGTATAGCGCAAAGATTGAATAAAGCCTTTTAGTGGCTGCATTCAGTTTGCGGCATCAGTCCTTGAGCACATTTTAGTGTTTCCTACAACTCAAAGTAACTATCAAGGCAAAATAAATCACAGCCGAAATCAGGTAACGCTCGAAACACTGACGTCTCTAGTAAGCATCTCCTGGCGGGTATGCAAGACAGATGACACCTAGCACCGCCAAGTGCCTCGGACCCAGCTAGGTGTTAGGAAACCATGACACCTGAGAAGGTACACAACTATAAAGTCCGCCCAGACCACGCCCTGTCCCGCCCACTATATATAGTGGGGTATAAGGACGTCTCATTGGTTGAAGCACTCGTCTCCGTCCGTCTTCCTGCTCGATGCCAGGTCAGCAGGCGGCCGTAGGAGGTATATGATTCCAGGGGCTACCTCATCGGCACTCAGTTACGCGGACTTCACCTATATTTTGTGATGTGCACAGACTGAGCTTATTATTTTTTATATGCTTCTCCAGTCAGTCTTAAATATCTGTAGTTTGTCACTGATTGATGTGAAAGAGATTTATCAAACTCGTTGAGCATTAATTGCAACCAGTAGTGGATAAAATAAATAGCTCTATCTTATATACCACTTCTCAGTTCCTTTTAGTGGCAATTTACGAATAGATCATTACTAATTCACTAGTTTTTGGAGAAGCAATATATCCACAAGGAAAGTTACATGTGCAAGATTTACAATAATGTATAGTATGATAAAAGTGATGCAACTACTAGACGTGAGACCTCAAGTGGCAACAACGCATGTAAAAGTCTTCTCTATATGTTGTCAAAATATTGAGAGTGGAGTTGAAACCATTAACTATGACTGATATGGAAAACATATCTTACAGTAACGCACAAGTTGCATTGCGATGTTGAGTTACTTCATTTGTTTCTGATTGGACATGTAACTGAAAGCGTTGAAACATCACGTTCTTAACTACAAAAGATTGGTTTCATTACTCATTATACTTAAACTAAAAGCATAATTCGGGAATTCATGACGTTTCTATAATTCGCACTAACGCATTGTGAAATTGAATCAGACATAACAGCTATGTTATAACTGCAGAGCTGCGAGTAGTGATGGCTTTGGTGGGGGGAAGGGAAGAGTGGAACAATTGATGCTTACTGAACTACAGAAGAAAGTTTGCGATTAACATTTAAGTAAGTGAAAGAAGACTGATCGTTTATCTGGCGCAGTAAAAAAGTGTTCTTAGCGTGTAGTTGCTAAGCTGTACCCGACTTTTAAATTTAGGATCTCGATGCCCAATGAACGCGATGACTATGCAGGATGCCTCATCAGCATGAAAACAAAATATGACAAGAATTCAGGGAGAACACTCAACATCAATCTTGAAAAAGAATGAACGATCACGAGGTGTCGGAAGTCGTCATCAGTAGTGCCAAGTCTCAACCGCATTAGCAGTAAGAAAAACTTCATGGACGGCTTTCAGTGTCCTCACTGCTATCCGCAGCCTGCTCCAACCAGCCTTTAGTGGAGCTGCGCCACCAGACGCCAACTAAGTGACGACCTTTAACCGAGAGCAGATTACACCATTGAAAATTGCAAATGTGTAGCACAATCAACCTGTTCGGCTTGCGGCGACATCTTATTTTAACAAAACTAGTTGTGTTCTAAACGACTTTGTCCAAAATGTCAAGAACTAGTAACATAGAACGGTACACACTCTTCACCTTAAACGGACTGTATTACGAACCGATCTTGAGTCATTCGCGTCCAGATTATCAGGAATACCACCAAAATGTGGAGATATTATTGAGGGTAGGCTACTAAGTCGATGTTACAGAGTAATAAATCAAATTGTAGACTCAGAGGGAAATATCTAACACATGACAACTCTAGCAGAAACAAATCAGAAGTAGTACGGAAATCTGCAGTTGTTCACTTTCATTCGGTTTTCAGCTCCAGGTCTATCACAGACAGTTCATGCGAAAAAGGTTGTTCATTGCTTTCATAACTTTCCCTATCTACTTGATACTGAGATGACGAACAAAATTCAAATTCGTGTAACTGACAGATGCTGCCAATTTTTTCAGAGTCTTTCTCTTCCCTCGCTCACTAAGTATTCTCGAAGCAGTCGAATACGCCAACTCCTTCAATGGTGGCAGGAGATATATGACACGGAAGGTTAAGATTCGTTACTTGCTTGTCACTGTTAGTGGCTCAGTGAAAAAGGCAATGGAAGATATTGTTAAGTTACAGTGTTTGTAACCAAACTAGAACTGATTTCGAGTTATAGCAAGTGAGCACTTTCCAAGAATTTGTTCAAGGCACTGCTGCAGAAAACACATTATCATTGCCAAACAAAGCCTACGACGTAGCAAAGTCTTCCCTACGCTAGTGCCAAGAAGAATGTGAATTCGTAGCCGGAATGCTACACAAAATGTACCACGTGAAAGTGTGCTCTCTACGTTGCAGATACACTAGAACAGTAGAAAACTTATTTATATCTCATACTGTGTTACTCTCATTTCAGTGAGATAGATCATGGGTAAAATATAGATGTGTTTAACGTTTATCTGTACTGTCAACAACCTACACAACTAAATAACGGCTGGAAGGTTGACGCCGGCCGGTGTGGCCAAGCGGTTAAAGGCGCTTCAGTCTGGAACCGCGCGACCGCTACGGTCGCAGGTTCGAATCCTGCCTCGGGCATGGATGTGTGTGATGTCCATAGGTTAGTTAGGTTTAAGTAGTTCTAAGTTCTAGGGGACTGATGACCTCAGATGTTAAGTCCCATTTTGCTCAGAGCCATTTTTTTTGGAAGGTTGACAAATATTTTGAGCAAACACTTTGTAACACTGAAATTCATATTTGAAGTTAGCATGTTTCCCTTTTCAGAAAATCTCTTGTTGCTATGGCCATTCTACAGGGCGGCCAGGGTGGCCGAGCGGTTCTAGGCGCTACAGTCAGGAACCGCGCGACCGCTACTGTCGCAGGTTCGAATCCTGCCTCGGGCATGGATGTTTGTGGTGCCCTTAGGTTAGTTAGGTTTAGGTAGTTCTAAGTTCTAGGGGACTGATGACCTCAGAAGGTAAGTCCGATAGTGCTCAGAGCCATTTGAGCCATTCTACATTTTATATCCTTCTTCATTCGTTACCATCATCTTGTCTCTCGCTCACGTAGTGAAATACTTCTACTACGATCGGCGTCATAGTTCCTTACGTAACACCCCCAATGACAACTGACTTAACAGGCTTACTGTTTATTAAACTTTTATTTTTATCTATACATCAGCAGAATAAAGAGAAATGTCTACACAAAATGTTTATTGCTCTGGAATTCAGGATTATTTGCTCATAAAAGTACAGAGCGATGGATGAACGATCGTTTCAATTTGCAGTACACCACAGACAGAAAGAAACATAATACTAGAAGCAGCAGTGTTTGTACCGTGAGCGTGTGCATGGTTTGCAGCAGGACGCTGATTTTGGTTTAGTCTCCTCCGAATTAACTTCCTCGTACCACAAAAGGCGCAGTTAGTACAAATACATCCATATATTGATATGGGAATAACTATCGACGTATAACTGTTAGAGCACATTGCTACGTTAGGTAGCGTTAAATTTGTGGCCAGCACTGCTTCAGCCCCACTCCTGATGACGTACTGAATGGATTCCTAAATTATCTTTGTTACATGCCTTGTTGCTTTCATAAACACGTCATCTGAAAGTCGGAACATAATGCAGACATGCAAAAACATTTTTATTGTTGTAGAGTATCGAATCGATTTAGCTGCTAGTTGTTTCGTACACCGATTCGAAAACAACGGGGGACGCTTATGATCTAGGTCTTGATGGCAGCAGGTCCTAGAATGAAACACTAGGCGTACTAACCACGACTGCGTAGAAATACACTATTTCGAGGAAGCACGCACTGATCTCTGTCTGTCATAATGATTAAAATGTGTCCTGGGATCGAGTTTCAGTAGATTCTCCACGATCCTAAAAATATATATTTACTCGCTTGAGAGTAACACTTTTTATGACGTAAGAGGAAGAAATAATTTATATTGTTTTGGAAAATCTCATTTAGCTATGAAGACTTCAGAGTCTGGTCACGTCTTAGAAGGTTTCCTTTTTCTGACGACATAAATTTGAGTATTGCAGATTTCAGTTGTTCCTCTGGGTTTGTGAACTGGGTGAGAGTCTTTGTGCAGTCTAATAATGTTATCAGAGCCTAGTAGTGACTGCTATCTTTCAGATCACATTGGGTGGTCCAGCGTTCCTTTTTCCTCCATCACAAACACACCACCTGTGAAACACTGCCAATATTTCAATAGCCTCTTTGTACGCATAGTTTGTTACTACCAGTTAATTTAATGATCATCGGTCTTTCGCGGTACAATTCAATAATCTCTGAATCTATAGCCTCTCTTGTAAGGTAAGATTGGTTCAAAAGGCTCGGAGCACTATGGCACCTAACGAGGTCATCAGTCCCGTAGAATTTAGAACTACTTAAACCTACCTAACCTAAGGACATCAAACAAATCCATGTCCGAGGCAGGATTCGAACCTGTGACCACAGCGGTGGCGCGGTTCCAGACTGAAGAGCCTAGAGCCGTTCGGCCACACCGGCCGGCTGTAAGGTAAGATCCTACTCCAACGCAGACAACTGTCATATCTTAGAATATAGCCGTCCGTTGTGGCCGAGCGGTTCTAGGCGCTTCAGTCTGGAACCGCGCGACCGCTACTGTCGCAGGTTCGAATCCTGACTTGGGCATGGATGTGTGTGATATCCTTAGGTTAGTTAGGTTTAAGTAGTTCTAAGTTTTAGGGGACTGATGACCTCAGATGTTAAGTACCATAGTGCTCAGAGCCATTTGAACCATTTTTTTCTTAGAATATAGCTGGTCGGTATTATTGAGTTGTCTAACTAAAATGTGTCCCACGTTTCACAAATGTATTTACCATTTTTCTGGTACGGTTGAATGGCTGAATGATAGTGCTTTTGCCAGTCAGGCGTGGCAAGATCTGTCCCAGCTGATTCCATGTCGTCCGTCCTCATGTTTGCATGCGAACCTGACAGGGCAAGTGCACAAGGGACGTGTGCGAGGGCGGCGATAGCGATCGGAGAGCGAACGGAATGGTTACGGAGTCTCAGGAGTCAGCAATCTCACCCTAAATCCGTTCACAATGGTGAGCCTTCGATTAGGGATATCCTCCTCCGTAAGTAGCAAGATGATTTTCTCATCCATTAAAATAGCGAGATAATCGTGTCTGTAAGGTCCCAGGATAGTCGCTTGTTGTGTAGGTTCGATTCGGATCAGATTTATCTGTTTCTTTGTCCCTCTTCTACTAACACTGCTGCGAAAAAGTGACAACTGCCTCCATTACATTGATTACAAAATGGATGACAAAGATACAAAGTACAAATTGTTTGGTATTTATTAAGCCGTTGACACATGTAAATGTATTCGTTATGATACGTTTTGAATGTAACATGGTGTTGGTCGTCATAGCAATTTTAGAAACATTAATTTCTCTTGCATTGCGAGATATGCATGGAAATATGTCGTCACAGTGGCGTTTAGTTCTTACTAAATTGAAGGGGAAACGTGTTTCATTAACTTTCTGATTATGTATATCAATGTAGGCGTTTTCCCCAGGCCACGTGCCGTGACTGACCACAGTGACACGTAATTTGCAAGGGCGACGCCGGCGGTCACGATCGCCTTCGGCAAACGCAGCCCATTGTGCAAGCGAGTGTGTGTGACGTCCTTAGAGAACATCTCGCTGCAAATACATATCTGTATCCCACCTGAACCTATGCGAGTGGAGTGAGAGAAAGAGAAAATAGTAAAGGGTAAGTGGCGGTTTTTATAGACGAAGCACATTAGCCTTTACAGCCATGAAACAGACTGTAACAGAAAGTTAGCGGAGTTCTCGACAATATTCAGTTAATAAAGTAACGCATTTCGATGCTAATAAACATGGAAAATTTAAATATTACGCGATTTCTTCGAATCCAAGACCGCAACTAGGTCAGCCAACAATTAGTCATACTAGGCTATCTCATCATTACGAAAACTGATGCCACTTTAATGGAGGGCAGTGTACCATAAATGAAGGCACACTAGAGTTAGATACTTGACACCTTAAACTACAGGGTGATTCAAAAAGAATACCACAACTTTAGGAATTTAAAACTCTGCAACGACAAAAGGCAGAGCTAAGCACTATCTGTCGGCGAATTAAGGGAGCCATAAAGTTTCATTTAGTTGTACATTTGTTCGCTTGAGGCGCTGCTGACTAGGCGTCAGCGTCAGTTGATGCTAAGATGGCGACCGCTCAACAGAAAGCTTTTTGTGTTATTGAGTACGGCAGAAGTGAATCGACGACAGTTGTTCAGCGTGCATTTCGAACGAAGTATGGTGTTAAACCTCCTGATAGGTGGTGTATTAAACGTTGGTATAAACAGTTTACAGGGAATGGGTGTTTGTGCAAAGGGAAAAGTTCTGGACGGCCGAGAACGAGTGATGAAAATGTAGCATGCATCCAGCAAGCATTTGTTCGCAGCCCAGGAAAATCGACTCGCAGAGCTAGCAGAGAGCTGCAAATTCCACAATCAACTGTATGGAGAGACCTACGAAAAACGTTAGTTATGAAACCTGAACGTCAACTACCCGAGGCGATGGATCGGCCACCAGGCAGCCTGTGACAGAGCACTTCATCACTGGCCTCCAAGAAGCCCTGATCTTACCCCCTGCGATTTTTTCTTATGGGGGTATGTTAAGGATATGGTGTTTCGGCCACCTCTCCCAGCCACCATTGATGATTTGTAACGAGAAATAACAGCAGCTATCCAAACTGTTACACCTGATATGCTACAGAGAGTGTGGAACGAGTTGGAGTATCGGGTTGATATTGCTCGTGTGTCTGGAGGGGGCCATATTGAACATCTCTGAACTTGTTTTTGAGTGAAAAAAAACCTTTTTAAATACTCTTTGTAATGATGTACAACAGAAGGTTATATTATGTTTCTTTCATTAAATACACAGTTTTAAAGTTGTGATATTCTTTTTGAATCACCCTGTATAATGCCATTGATTTTGTAATCTCATTTCTATCCCCGCGCTCTTCCCTTGTAAGTGTGGTGTGGTTTTCTGTCCACTGCACTCAACGAAGTTTCATGGAATCTGAATGCACTTCACCTAATATAACGGCTCAACCTGTAGCTTAAGCATTGCAGGGGTCGAATTCGTTCACAGTATGGAAAATTAAAATCTATAGAATTAATCAGGGATATTCTATTTCCAACGTAACTGATGACAATTTCCTTACAGGATCACAGCCGCATTCGTAACAGCATAGTCGTTCAGAACTGGCGCCAACGGTAGCAAAGAATCAAACTTCTTCCTATTGTGTGGAGGTCACCAGACTTCAACAACATAGAAAATGTGTGGCGGAGGTTACGAGGCCGCTATCGCCTGCAGCAAGGAATTCCGATACTCTGTGGTCAGAGTCAGAGTCAAATTGTTTGCACAGTTTGCTGTTAATGAATAAAGATTCAAAAATTTTTTTCTTTCCAATGTGTGTTATGTCCTAATTTTGAAGTTAGAAAAATCTTTGATTAATTGTCGGTAAACGTTAGCGAGAGGGCGCCTTCCGCTGATGCTGCAGGTAAGGCGACTACGCTACTTGTTTGCGAATTATATTTACGAGCTTCTAACAAGAGCGACTCATTTCCAGTTAACTGTGTGGATATTAGTATATTGCGTTAACTTCTTGCTTATTAGTCACAGTTTTTCATTTTAATACCAGTGTAGTGTAGAGTACCCGCACTTGTATTGTCGCTTGTGTCGACCCTCATATCATACAAGATATATTTTTTTCCTTGGTTTCCCCAAACTCATATGATACAGTGCTTAAACAGTTAAAAGAGAACTTGAGTCTGATTTCAGATAGATGCCAGACTCAGTCTATCTTCGATAAATATTCCAAAATACATGTCTTAAGCCATAGGTAGGCATAAAACCTCATCCGAATTCGTTCTGAATACGTTCTTATAAAATTATTTTAAACCGTTAGCACTGCAGTCCACTCGAAGTGTAAATGTTTGCGAGAACATTGACCTCTTAGCAACAAATAATTCAGTGTAAATAGGCACCATCATGACGAATACAGTCATTAGTGACCACAAGGTTTTTAATGCGAGACTGATACTGTAACATCCATATACACCAAAAATCAACGCATATACAACCATTTAAAAATCTGAAAAAAAATCGTTTGATGCCTTCCTAAGAGACCGTTTCCACTACTTCCAATGGGAATATGTAATCGCAGACCGGATGAGATTTAAACTTAATGATATACTATCGATGGTTAACGTATACCAAATAAATTAAAAAGAGATAGTACTGATCCTCCATGATACACTAAACAGATCAGAACAATATTACCGAAGTAACGAAAAATGCATACCATGTTTAAAACAACATAAAGCCGACAAGATTGACGATTTTTTACGCAGTTTCGAAATGTGGAGCGAACTTCAATAGGAGATGCTTTTAATATTTTTCGTACCGAAAATCTGCCTCGAAATCTGGCAGAAAATCCATATTCATTCTGGCCGTACATAAAGTACACCAGCGGAAAGACACAATCAATACCCTCACTGCGTGATAACAATGGTGAGGCTACAAACGACCGTGTCACTAAAGTAGGGTTACTAAATAAGGTTTTCCGAAATTACTTCACCAAAGAAGACGAAGTAGACATTCCAGAATTCGATTCAAGAACATCTGCTAACATGAGTAACTTAGAAGTAGATATCCTCGGTTTGTCACAGCAGCTTAAAACACTTAATAAAGACAAGGCCTCTGGTCATGACTGTGTACCAATCAGGTTCCTCTCAGACTATGCTGATACGATAGCTCCATATTTAGCAATCATATGCAACCGATCGCTCGTTGAAAGATCCATACTAAATACTGGAAAGTTGCACAAGTAGCACCAATATCCAATAAAGGACATAGGAGTAATTCACCTAATTACAAACCCCATCTGCATCGACTTTCAGTAGGATTTTGGAACATTCACTTTTTTCGAACATTGTGAGTCACTGCAAAGAAAACGATTTATTGACGAACAGTCAACAAGAATTTTGAAAATATCGTTCTTGTGAAACTCAGCTAGCTCTTAATTGTTACGAAATAATGGGTGCTATTGTCAGGGGATGTCAAATTGATTCCATATTTTTAGATTTCCAGAAGCTTTTGACACGGTACCTCATAAATGACTTTTGATCAAATTACGTATCTATAGAGTATCGTCTCATTTGTGCAATTGGATTCGTGATTAAATATCAGAAAGATCACAGCTCATAGTAACAGACGGAAAATCATCTGGTAAAACAGAAGTAATACCTGACGCTCGCCAAGGAAGAGTTACAGGCCATCGGCAGTTCCTGATGTACATAAACCATTTAGGAGACCCTCTGAGTAGCTCTCTTTGTTTGTTTGCAGATGACGCTGTCATTTACCGTCTTATAATGTGAAGATCAAAACGAATTGAAAAACGATTTAGAAAGTTATCTGTATGGCAACTGACTCTAAATAACGAGAAGTGTGAAGCTATACATATGAGCACCAAAACGAATCAACTGAATTTCAGTTCCACGATAAATCACATAAATCTAAAGGCTGTAAATTCAATTAAACACTTAGGGATTGGAAGTACAAATAAATTAAACTGGAACGATCACATAGATAATTTTGTGAGTAAAGCAAGCCAAAGACAACGATTTATTGGCACAACACAGAGAAAATGAAACAGTTCTACTAAAGAGCTTCCCTATACTTCGCTAGTACGTTATCTTCTGGAGTACTGCTGTGATGCTTGGGATTTGAATTAGATCGGGTCCACGAAGGACATCGAAAGAGTTCAAAGAAGGGCAGTTCATTTTGCACTGTCACGAAACAGAGGAGACAGTGCCCACGATATGATACATGAATTGGGGTTGAAGTCATTAAAACGAAGGAGTTTTCTTTGCGTCAGTATATTGTGATGAAATTGTAATCAAAAACTTTCTTTTCAAAGTGGGAAAACATTTTGTGGATCCCCACCTACATAGGCTGAAATGATCATCATAATAAAATAAGAGAATTCAGAGCTCGCACAGAAAGATATGATGGTTCGATTTTTCCGGCCGTTGTTCTAGAGTGGAACGGGAAAGAAACAGCTTGAAGGTTTCCCCATGAACCCTATTTGATGCACTTAATTGTGAATGTAACGTGATCATGTAGATAGAGAGGAAGAAATAGATTGATTGGGCGATATATAGAAAACAGACAGCACAATACCCACAAAGATGTGGTGAGTAGCGTGCAAAACCAACTGGTGTGTCTACGTTGACATAAAAACGAAAGATGGGATAACCAGTGCGGTGAGAACGACAGCAGTCGCTTCTAGGCTCTGTTAACACATTCGATTGCACAGAAACTGACACCAAGGTCACAAACGCAGAGGAGTAACTGAAATCTATTTACTCGAATTTATATGCACAAAAAAGGAAACCTTCCCAGACGCGACCAGATTCAAAAGTCTTCAAAGCCAAATAAGTTTTTCCAAAGCCCTATAAATGATTTCTGTCTCTTATGTCATAAATAAACATGTGTTACTGTGAAGTGAGTAAATATAAATTGTTAGAATTGTGGAGAATTGTGTGAAACTCGATCCCAGGACACATTTTAATCATTATATCAGGCAGGGATCTATGTCTGCTTCCACCATACAGTCTATTGCTAAGCATTGGTTACTACTCCCAGTGTTTTATTCCAGGACCTGCTGCCATCAGGGCCTCCATCAGAAGTGGTCCTGTTTTATTTTCGAATCGCTGTATGGAGCCACTACCTGGTAAACTGATTCAATGCTCTACAACAATGTGCATGTCTCCATTAAGTTATGACTATCAGACGACGTATTTATGAAATCAGGGACGCAAGCAACAGTGAGAGAATTTCTGAATCCATTCAGTACGTCATCTGGAGACAGGCTGAAATTAGAAATAGCGTTGGACGCAAATGGAACGTTTTCCGCATTATTCTAACAATTACACGTCGACAGGAACTCCTTTATGAATTTGTTGATGTGTCTGTACTAACTGCGGCTTTTGGTCAATGGAAACTTTAGTTTGATGGAAACTGGACCAACTTCAATGTGTCGGCCGTTGTGGCCTAGCGGTTCTAGGCGCTTCAGTCTGGAACCGCGCGACCGCTACGGTCGCACGTTCGAATCCTGCCTCGGGTATGGATGTGTGTGATGTCCTTAGGTTAGTTAGGTTTAAGTAGTTCTAAGTTCTAGGGGACTGATGACCTCAGATGTTATGTCCCATAGTGCTCAGAGCGATTTGAACCATTTTGAATCAACTTCAGGGTACTATGTGAAGATGTGCATACGCTCACGATCATAAACCTACTGGTCTTAGTATTATGGTTTTTCGGTAGGGAGTTGACTGCAAACTGAAATGATCGTTCATCGGACGCTCTGCGTTTTTATTGACAAATAATGCTGAGCGCCCGCGCACTAAATATTACGTGCATATGATCCATTTCGTTCTGTTGAGGTACAGATAAAAACAGAAGAATAATGAACTGTATGCCAGTTAGGTCAGTCGATGCTAAGGGAATTAAGTAAGGAAAGGAGATGATAATAGTAGCAGAAGTGTTTTGCTATTTCGGCGGGAAAGTAAACGATGGCGGCAGAGGTAGGAAGGATATAAAATGTAGAATGGCAATAGCAACAACACATTTTCGGAATAAGATATACAAGGTAATTTTGAATATAAATTTGAGTGTTACGTAGTCTTTTCTGAAAGTATTTGTGAGCTTTCCTACCGTTATTTAATTGTATAGTTTGCTGCCTGTATACATAAACGTTAGCCCTACCAATGCTTTATGATCCGATCACAAAAATGAAAATAACACTCTATAGGGTATTATTCAGTTTTCTACCTTTTTTAGTCACATGGCCTCACAGAAAATCTGGAACGTGGAGAGCACTTTGTTTCGTTTTAGGCTGTATGTCCGGATCCGATGATGCACTATTCCAAGAATTTCGTCAAAATATATGGCGTACGACTGGAAATGCTACAGGATACGGGGATTTATTGATGCTCAAGCCTATCCTGTTGTGTTCTGTCGCTCACCAATAATATTCATTATCTCACCCTCAAAGCCATCGATCATTGCACAGTTTTGTGTTACTGGCAACACTCTAGCGATAAATCCACGACACAAGTGGCTTTCAATAGACTGAAGTTTTCATCGGGAAAGCCAATAACTTGGTAGGCTATTTCTGAATTCTGTCATCCAAGTTTTGATTTATAGTTCCCTGCCTAAAGAGTACATTTAAAATATCCTTTACGAGAAAAAGTGTTTTTCTTCAAACGACCTCTCGCATACGGACGCAGACCCGAAGGTATACTCGCTTCTCTTCGTACCGGATAGAACCGCGCTGTTGGACTGTGAATTTTCCCACACTACTTTCGCACCTTACGATACTGTTAAATGCGTTTCGCCATTTGCAGTCACTCAGTTCCTGTTTTCAGATTATCTACTTCCAGTTTTATCGAAGCAAACTTATCAGTTTCAACGAACTGCATGGGCTTTTGTCACTTCTGAGTCTGGTCATGCTACTGATTTTGAATTCGATGTATAAATTCTTTATTCGTGCCGTCGATGGTTTTTTACCTTTTTACATAATGAGGTTTTAATTTTCTCGTCTTTGGCCGGCCGGAGTGGCCGTGCGATTCTAGGCGCTACAGTCTGGAACCGCGTGGCCCTACGGTCACACGTTCGAATCCTGCCACGGGCATGGATGTGTGTGATGTCCTTAGGTTAGTTAGGTTTAAGTAGTTGTAAGTTCTAGGGGACTGATGACCTTATTAGTTAAGTCCCATAGTGCTCAGAGCCATTTGAACTAATTTTTTCTCGTCTTTCCCTGGCTGGTTTCACCCTTGGGTAGCCTATCTTCGCCGCTTTCTCTTGTTCTTGAGACTTCCTCGATGTATTTGTCGAAAGTGCTGCAGGAAGACTCGATTTCTTTTAGCTTGTTCATCTTCTCCCGGAACTGATTTCTGTCCTCGTTCGCTTCTTCCGTTTATGCCTCAGCTTTTGCATCCACTTCATCTGCCCTACGTCTATCTACCCCAGCTTTTTCATCTCTTTTCCTTATCGCTAGCTCTACCTACTGCAGCTTTTCTTCCTTTTCTTCTGCGCTAACTTTGCCTGCCTCAGCTTTTGCGTCTCATTCATCTCCTTTCTAATGTCGTTTTACTTG
The DNA here is from genome assembly GCF_023898315.1 of Schistocerca nitens. Taxonomy (NCBI): domain Eukaryota; kingdom Metazoa; phylum Arthropoda; class Insecta; order Orthoptera; family Acrididae; genus Schistocerca; species Schistocerca nitens. Next base: position 543,007,531 of record NC_064616.1, read on the forward strand.
CACCGCTATCACATCGTAACTCATAGTGACACGTCCCGCATAGCCCCAAATGTCGAGCTGCTTGACGTAACGTTTGTTTCACGTTCACCAACCAGACTACACCCATTCTACTCACTAATCTGTTCACTTCCCTGCGTTGCATGAATGGTAACAGTTGCTAGTCTTCCGTATCTACAGAACCTTTTTCCTAATTTCTCTTGATCCAGCATGACTTGAAATTTCCATGCTTTAAAAGAATGTAAATATAATCTACTGTTCAAGGAATAGACTCTACAGAAAATACAATAAATGTATAAACACCCTACGCACATAAAATATATTCACACGCACTGCAGTCCATCCTGATTTGCAGCAAAATAATACAAGGAAAAAAAAGTGAAACACAGATAATTCATTATGTTGAAGCTGCCACTACTGAAAAAGAATACAAACAAGCGAAGCGGTGACCGCAAACGATCGCTACAACAATATTCGCCATTTCACCGTACTGTATCTGACTGCAGTCATCAGGTCATTTAGGAGGTCTTTACGTTTATAGTCGGTATGAGAACAAATGTAAGGGAACTTGGCAGTAGTGTGTGCAAAGAGCCTATCGCACTGAAATGTTATACGAGCTGGTAACTGAAACACTCTATAATCTCAGTAGTGTGGTAAATGCACATGAGAGCAATTCTCATTAATATTTGATGATGCAAATGAAGTAAATTTCCTTCATCACTCATCAAATTGTCGATGCTGTGGCGCCTATTTTACATTGGAATGCCGCCACAGTGTGAGCACCATGTAGCTATGCAAAATAAATCGGACATTATTATACTTTAATTAGGGTCGCTTGACCAGGACTGGTGTAGGACGGAAGAGAGCACAATCCTATGCTTTAACCTACGAGTTTACTTTCTCAAGTTAGTATCACAACTAAATGACATACAATTAATTACACTCCTGGAAATTGAAATAAGTACACCGTGAATTCATTGTCCCAGGAAGGGGAAACTTTATTGACACATTCCTGGGGTCAGATACATCACATGATCACACTGACAGAACCACAGGCTCATAGACACAGGCAACAGAGCATGCACAATGTCGGCACTAGTACAGTGTATATCCACCTTTCGCAGCAATGCAGGCTGCTATTCTCCCATGGAGACGATCGTAGAGATGCTGGATGTAGTCCTGTGGAACGGCTTGCCATGCCATTTCCACCTGGCACCTCAGTTGGACCAGCGTTCGTGCTGGACGTGCAGACCGCGACGACGCTTCATCCAGTCCCAAACATGCTCAATGGGGGACAGATCCGGAGATCTTGCTGGCCAGGGTAGTTGACTTACACCTTCTAGAGCACGTTGGGTGGCACGGGATACATGCGGACGTGCATTGTCCTGTTGGAACAGCAAGTTCCCTTGCCGATCTAGGAATGGTAGAACGATGGGTTCGATGACGGCTTGGATGTACCGTGCACTATTCAGTGTCCCCTCGACGATCACCAGTGGTGTACGGCCAGTGTAGGAGATTGCTCCCCACACCATGATGCCGGGTGTTGGCCCTGTGTGCCTCGGTCGTATGCAGTCCTGATTGTGGCGCTCACCTGCACGGCGCCAAACACGCATACGACCATCATTGGCACCAAGGCAGAAGCGACTCTCATCGCTGAAGACGACACGTCTCCATTCGTCCCTCCATTCACGCCTGTCGCGACACCACTGGAGGCGGGCTGCACGATGTTGGGGCGTGAGCGGAAGACGGCCTAACGGTGTGCGGGACCGTAGCCCAGCTTCATGGAGACGGTTGCGAATGGTCCTCGCCGATACCCCAGGAGCAACAGTGTCCCTAATTTGCTGGGAAGTGGCGGTGCGGTCCCCTACGGCACTGCGTAGGATCCTACGGTCTTGGCGTGCATCCGTGCGTCGCTGCGGTCCGGTCCCAGGTCGACGGGCACGTGCACCTTCCGCCGACCACTGGCGACAACATCGATGTACTGTGGAGACCTCACGCCCCACGTGTTGAGCAATTCGGCGGTACGTCCACCCGGCCTCCCGCATGCCCACTATACGCCCTCGCTCAAAGTCCGTCAACTGCACATACGGTTCACGTCCACGCTGTCGCGGCATGCTACCAGTGTTAAAGACTGCGATGGAGCTCCGTATGCCACGGCAAACTGACTGACACTGACGGCGGCGGTATACAAATGCTGCGCAGCTAGCGCCATTCGACGGCCAACACCGCGGGTCCTGGTGTGTCCGCTGTACCGTGCGTGTGATCATTGCTTGTACAGCCCTCTCGCAGTGTCCGGAGCAAGTATGGTGGGTCTGACACACCGGTGTCAATGTGTTCTTTTTTCCATTTCCAGGAGTGTATTTTAAACAATAGATGAATATCAATTCGTTTGATCATGAGAGAGAGTACTTCTTTCTTGAAGCCCCAACTTAAGTATTATTTAAGGGCGAAGGAGTATCTCAAAATGTTTTTAACAAAGTCAGTTCCACAACGGTATATACTTTGATGTACACAGAAGTACAAAATTGACTAAGTGAACTCGAATTGGAAGACAATGTACTGGGACGTACCCCAAACGAAATAAAATATATTTACTGAACTGCGATTTGCTTTAGTTGTCTGTGAAGCTCGCAAACGAAAGTTAAAAAAATGGATCGATGATCGAAGTAAGTGAAACGAAAGAATAAGCAAAACAACTTGGACAATAGAGCTCGCAAATTGTGAGCTGATCAGAGCGAAGGCAGTGCTAACATTAAAAGTGACATTAACTCAACCTCAGCAAAGTCCCCCAGATTTGATTGGTCACCTGTAATTACATGTACCTCATGGCCACGTTTTACCGCATTATCTCCGTCGTCTCCTCTACCTTCCTATCCATCCCCGAAAACCGACGATTTGGGAGGGGTTGGGGCATTCACCACAGTCATGTGTAAGAATTTCCCTGAATATACCAAAAACCAGTTGAAGCCTGCTGCAACTTCTCGTTCCTAGCTTGTTCCATGCCACTTAACTAACCGGAGGGTGGTACACTGCATTTGCTGTATCGTCACTAATTGGCTCAGACATTCATGTCATAGCGCTGATGCCATGTACTCACCTGAATGGTTGGTAATCATCCGTTTTGAAAGTGTCACAAATTTTCCCACACTGGAAACGCAAAATGACTGTTTGGCGTGTTTGCATTAACCACTAGGAAGGGCAGATACGCCGGGACCTCAGGCCCATGCCCACATGTGGACAATGGAACCAGGCTACCCTATCGGCCGAGTACTTCTGTGAATCTATAGCCTAACAGTGGTTTTAAACCATTATATATTCAGAGCTCTCAGTCCACCCAGACTTCTTGCCACACGTCCGCTCTGGTTAGCTTCAGGGATGAGAAAATTAAGAACCACACTCCAGAAAGCGCTAGCTATGTGTTTCTCTATAGCAATGTTAGAATTATACAGCTTCGAAATTTAATCAGAATAGCAAAACATATGTCAGTGTACTGTCACAATTTGTTGACGAGACAGTGCTTGTTTATATGGACATTGCGACAGGATTTTGGGCTCTCCGCCAGGTGTGAAAGATCGCTCCAGGTAAATAGCCACCCTATTCCTTGATATTTCTTATAAGGTGCCAGCGAAACCCATTAGAACACTGAACGAGCTCAGGGGGTATTCACATAGAGAACTGTCAATACAGTTCCTCTTGCTATCACCCTAACAAATTATTTCATGAAGACAGTGAATATATTTCGTCATCTTTGCTCAAGCAACCACCTAGAAATTCCAGCTCATGATTGTCCATCACGAGGACTGAAATGAGAATGGGAGCACGAAACATATGTTTAGATGTAAGTTTGATTTGAGTGTGGGGAGGGGGCCTAATTTTTATTATACTTCCATTTTAGAACACGGCTATTGCTCATCCATTTTGCACTTCGACTGTACAGTAGAACGCATGTTTGTGTTTGAATGGAAGGCCCAAAAAATTTATGATTCACTCACCTTTTGCCACGGTTCCACTTTGAGAAAAAATTAAAAAGATTGAATTGTGTCGGTAGTTTGTAAGCAGAGGGAAAGAGAAAGTATTGTGCTTCTAGGAGCCTCGGAATGTTTCAGATTAGGTGGTAGCTGACTGAGGCGAATGACCTAACAGGGGGCGTGGGGGCTTGGCATCATATGTGAGGTTAATCTTCCAAGGGAAGGGACTTCGCGTATCCCACACCTTGCCACGCCCAAACGAGCTGTGAACACTATGATGACAACAACCTGTGCATTTTCGTCTGCGGCGATCGATTTAGTCACTGTCAGCTAGTACCTTATGCATATTATTGTCACACAAAAAGACTTACGCATTTATACATGTCTTTCTTGGTTTGTTACTCCCCGGACACACACAACATTACATGCAGGGAGACTTGAATAAATGAATTATGGCATATGTAGTTAATTTTGATGCTGTATGTTCTCAGTTTATATAGCAAGTAAATATTTCTATTTATTTTGTACATGTGACTGGTCGTATAAGGCATCACTACTAACATATTTTGTATATTTACTTAAGTAAACAAACTTGTTTAATTTTTATAGCATTCACGTGTTCAAGTAATTTGAAACTCTGTCTTGGTAGATTTTGTTGCATGAGGTTATCTACTTTTTAACTCCTCATTGTAAGTAGGTCATGTAATATACGGGCTAAGGATATTATCATATTAATTTTTAACTGATTGTGGGACGAAGAGTCAAAAAATTTACACTTTTTAAATTTTTCCTATCAGTGAATGGGAGGCAGAATGCCGCGGTGGATGGAAACGAACATTAATTTCATTAAGAATGAACTGAAACTGATTGTCATGAGAGTTGTTGTTGCATAAATAACGCTTAAATTGTAGATTATTCCCTTTATGTTTGTGAAAATATCGTTGTTGTTGGTAGTTTCGATGTGACTGGGACCATTCGTTTTTGTGGGAGAAGTTATTCCCTTGCGGTTACGTAAAATTACTCGACTGGGCTGTACTGTTAAAGCTGGGCGGTGGCACATCGACTTTCGGTTGTGCTTGTCGACAGTATTGTTGTTGGATATTTCCGGGCTGCTGCGGCTGCGGCAAGAATTTCGGTTGGAAACTGCGCTTGTTGTCGTCAAAATTCTGGTATAGTGGATGCTGCTGAATATACTGTTTGTCAAAATCTTGTCTATTATTAAAATGTTCATGAAAATCGCTATCGGAACCAAATATTTTATTTCTCTTGCTATGGAATGGGCGGGATTGCTCGTTGTAACCGAATGAGTGGTTACCTTGATTGGTGTTATGAAAGCTTTTATTGACAAATGTGTAGTCCGATAGCTCCATTTCTAATAATTGTAATAAGTCCCAGAAAGCTGAAACGCTTACCTTTTGCTGTCCGGTGAGAAGGGAAACTCGTAATGAGCGCGGAAATTTTTTAGATGCGTAATTGTATGAGCGCAGATTGGCTATACGTTTCGATCAGGTACTGGTTTCGTTGAACCATATATTCAAAAAACTTGGTAACATTAGGAAAACTGGAGTGTTCAAAATTGGGTAAACTAATTAGCTGGACTTTAATGCCTATCTGAGTCGTTTCCGACCATTATGCAGAGAGAAACGTATTTTGAAACACTTCGACGGAGTGACATTGCCTTGCTACGGGTCTCATACGCATCGAAGGTTCTCCCTCTAAAAAGCTACAGATAAATTCGAGCATGTATGTCACTGGCCAGTTTGGTGACAGTGAAAATGAAAATTGCTGCACCAAATCCAGGGGATGCATATCTGCGCGGTTATTTCTAAATATCTTGAATTTCTTTACAGATTGGAAATGTTGATTGTCGAATCCTTCGCGTTGTATATTTTGCGACGGTTCAACAGCGTAAAAGAACTGATTGTGAGATGATTGGCTTGTATCAAAGTCACACTCTCTTTGTAGTCTGCTTATATTACTGTGAGGCTGAAAAGTAGGTGACTGTTGCTGTTGCTCGTTAGTTTGAAACTGATTACGTGTAGAAAATGTGCTAGCAGTGTCTACTTCCTGATGTAAACTGTTAACTTTCCTATGTGGCGAACTGTTATGTGCACCTACCTGTTTTAATGTTTGCTTGCATGTGCTGATATTCTTGAGATTCAGCGAACGGAATGGGGGCTGTGTCATCTGATTTATTTTCGGTTTGATTTTCAAGTCTTTCTAATCTTGCCGATAGCTCATCACATTTTTCCGTGAGCGTAAGAATGTGTGTGGAGTTGTTTCCATCCAAAGCGTCGAATTCCTTCTGTAGTTTACGTGTAGTTTTGTTCATCTTTTTTTATTCTACTTTAATTGTGTCAGCGCCCTGCACCAGCTCTATTTGTTCAATACGGGAGCTTGCCGATTCAGTGTCATCCCTACGCTTTTCTTTAACTTTTTGGATTCGTGCGTTAACAGTGGTTTTGAAATCAGTTACATCTTTCTGTATCTGGTTCTGTGAGTGTTTTACTCTGTTAACCTCGTCTGTAACGGAATTTATACTAGGGTCAACATGGGTTGTATGACTAGTGAGCAACTGCTGTTCTACTTCCTGTCGCTGTAGTGCAGATGACTGTAAAAAATGATTGTTTTCGTTAGTGTGTTTACGCTGGAAGTTTTGGTATCACTAGTTCGAGGTCTCAGTGCGAGCTTTAAAAAATGGTTCAAATGGCTCTAAGCACTATGGAATTTAACATGTGAGGTCATCAGTCCCCTAGCCTTAGAACTACTTAAACCTAGCTAACCTAAAGACATCACACACATCCATGCCCGAGGCAGAATTCGAACCTGCGACCGCAGCAGCAGTGCGGTTCCGGACTGAAGCGCCTAGCACCGCTCGGCCGTAGCAGCCGGCTAGTATGAACTTTAAGACGTGCTTCTAATCGAGTGTCTTGTTGATCTATTCTTTCGTTAACTGATTGGATTTCATCTGTAAGCTTTTCATAGGTGTCGCTACACTGACGTCTTACAGCATTAATGTCATCTGTCAAGGGTTTGACACTGTCTGCGCATAGCCTGGCTATAGCTTCAGTTTTATCGTGAAGACGTTTCTCACTGGCCTCAATGTCTGTATCTACCTTTTTGAAACGGTTATCAGTCGTTTCTGTATATGATTTCAGCTCGCCACGTATGGTTGAAAATTGTTCATTGAGCTGAGTGGTCGTGTCAACTTCTATTTCTCGTAAGCTGGAAAACTGTTCATTGAACTGAGTGGTGGTGTCAACAACTGAAATTTCTTGTATAGTGGAAAATTGTTCAACATTTTTATTAAATCGTTCATTGAAATGATCAGTTTTTTATTCTGTTTAACAATCATTTGCATGAGAATTTGAAGCATCGCTTCCGTATTCTTTTCAGATGATGCGTCGGATGTTACCTGTGATGTGTTTTGTGGTGTAGAGACATGACCTACAACCATGGACGTCTCGTTTGTTGTATTATCTGCACAACTGCAGTTAATAAAATCAGACGATTTTCCAAGAACAGCCTGAGCACCTAGCACTGTTTTTTCCTCTGACATACTACTGGCGATCACACCAACTGTGTGAAAAGTAGGCAAATCACCGACCTCCGTCGGTAAACAATCAAGTTCTGAATTGCGCACATCAGCCATGTGCAGATCAGCGGCGTCCGTAATACCGGACTCTACCATCTGATTACTAGTCAAATTATTCGGTGAAATAATAGTGTCAGGAATTTGTTCATTATTTTTGGAAACTGAACTCATGTTTTCTGTGGTGATTTGCAACTGTTGTGCCGCAAAACGGTCACTATCATAGTCAACATTGTTGTTAAAAAGTCGGAAAATCGTCTATTTAGGTGTCTCTAATTGTAAAATGACGCATCGTCACCTCGACACTTTTGCGCGGTATCGTAAATCAAATACAGAGCGCAAATCCATAGACAAATGTTCAACACTTACTCAATGAAAAAAAAAAAAAGAAGCACAAGGCGGAGCACAAGAATGCCGATGAACTGTAGAATAATTTTATACAAGGTAGTAAACTACGTAGTGCGAAAAAAATCTAACTACTATTATTGCTACAGAGAGCTTAAGAGAACAGAATATATTTATCTGACTATTTTAATATCAAAGATTCCACAAAGCGAACGACTGGGAGAGCTGTCACCAAGCTTAACGTTCTTTTATAATAATGAAATAATAAACTTAACGATTACATTGAAGGAAGTCAGATCGTTGGAATGGATTTAGAACTCGAATTGTCGTGTTGCGGGGTGTTACTGTAGGTGGTGTAAGTGCTCGGTGTTATTGTTAGCAGAACTTTACACGAATCGATTGGGCAATGCTACTCCCTGTACCAATAATGAAATACAGTCACTCCAAAATACATTCAGCCCCTTAGGCACTGAATCACCTGGCCCTATTCAAAACTGACAACTTTGCCTCTCTGCACATAACAAGTAAATTAAATTGTCTTACCTCTAAAGCAGCAACCGTGGAACGCGCTATATTCTTGTCTCTCACAAAAATATGAATTGCACCTAAAGTAAAATTTTGTGTCAACCGATTCCCTGTTGTATACCTACCATATTCTTGTAAGGTTACTGTCCCACAAATTTTTTTAATATGCGAAGTGACACGGAAGACTTAGCCAGAACTGTTACGGGAAAGTACAATGTGTTTTTTGTCGAAATATGACATAAAACGATATTGTGAACTACTCTACAGTAACCGTATCCCCGAATCTTTACAGAATTGATCTCCTACCTCCCCCTCCCTCCTCCTCCCAAGAAAAAGCTTCAGGTGCCGCATTACTTTACAGGTCAGTTAATCTCTTTTGTATTTAACATTAGGCATGCAATCAGGAAGCAGGCAGAAAGGTTTGAAAGTCTGTTAAAAGTTTTTTGGAAGTCGCTAACTACTCTCATTAAGAAACACTAAAAGAATATGGCTTGGGTAATGTGCACCCCATTTTAAGCTAAAGAGTCTCTATGTTTATGGCGTCATATCTCCTGAAATATGTGTTGTATAATGACATCAATTAACAGATACCTTTAGTGATATCTGTAGGTACTCCGTCTACGAAGTATTATGCGATTAGAATGAGTAGGATACAAGTAAAAAATTAAAACGCAATGTCATGAAACTCAGTCTCTGAGAGGAGAGAATCTCTGACCAGGCCAAGAATCCAACTTGGGACTACCACATGGCAGTCCGATGCACTAACCACTCAGTTAGTGAGCCAGACATTTTCCGTGTATACGTTCAGTTGTCTTATGCGCTGCTAGGTTCGTAATAGGTCGTCATACCCCATACGAAAGTGTAACAGAAATGCTCGGAAAATGGAAATCAGACCCATTGAAAGAAAGCAGTCGTAGTTCCCGAGAAACCGTATCGGGTAAAATTAGACAGCCTGTATTCGAAACCGACTGTGAGACCACTTCGCTGCCATCGACGTATATCTCGTGTAGGGATCATGAGGATAATGTACGAGAGATTAGGGAAGACATTTTTCCCGTTTAATATGCGATTGAAATGTGATAGAAAATCCGTAATACTGGCAAGAAGTACTCTCCAGCACGCACTGTGTAGTAGTTTGCAGAATATACCTGGTGTTTCAGGTGAAATAGTAAATATTTCATGAGTTGGTTGTCTCGATTAATTGGAAATGCAGTATTTCAGATCAACTTTGTCCACTGTTATTGGTTACAGAGTAAACTTTCATATCCTTTCTTGGTACTCCAGTTGTAGTAGGTTTATTTATCGACAGTCATTTTTATCTTGAAGCTCTACTTACAAAACTGAGCTTGTCTTTATGTTATTAAAAGCATATAGCGTTTAAGAATTATCCCACTATTTTCATTTCCTTGAAGCGGAGGTCTCCTGTTATTGGATGAAATTCCTTTGGTTGCTAGAATGGGTACGTTCTTCCAGCACGACTGGACCCCTACACAATGTAGCTTTCAGATGACACAAACCCCTAAAATTAACTTTCGGCGGAAGATGGCTTGGCAGAAATGTTCACCCTTCTTGGCGACTAAAGTCCCCAGCCCTCACGCTTTCATAACTTTGCATGTGAGACGTTGAAATTCGAATCAGGAAAGTAGACGCAGGTGACAAATTGTTGGTTCGGATTATGAATAGCGCTGCCCCATAAAACAAGTGTTGTCAAGATGATTCAAAAGTAAAGTAGATTTGTCAATCCTTAATACCTTCTGGGAGTATTTGTTTGGGTTATATTCTGACATCTGTATTACAGTAACAAAAAACAAAAGAACTGGATACATGTTATACGGAAATTAGTTTTAAAACAGTCTACACTACGTCCTTCCAAAATACTGACTCTACCCTGAGTACCTGGCACTGTCTGGGTATTTAATTATTCCGATCCCATTAATCTATCTTCTTCTAACTCTCTGTGCAACTCCTCTCCCGGCTCCATTCATCTTCTCCTCGCCTCCATCTCTGTCCACCTCTTCCTCCCTCACTTTCTCTTCATATCAACCTGTATCTCTCTCTGCCCATTACTACTCACCCCTTCTCTTTTTCCGTGTGTTCCGTCATCCACTCTACGTCTATCTCTCCGTCCTCCCCTCTCTGAAAATCTCGTCTTCTACCTCTTATGTCCATCTCCTCCTCCCCATCTCTCTGTCGATTTCCTCTTCTCTCCTCACTCAATCTCCTCCCCCCCCCCCCACAATTCTCTCTCTCTCCTCGTCTCCCAATTCTCTGTCCATTTCCCCGTCTCCCTCTCTCTGTCCATCTCTCCTTCTCCATATCGTTACACTTCTCCTCCTCCCCCCCTCTCTGCCTATCCGTTTCTTCCTCCCTTTTATCTCTCCACGTTATCAGCCCCATCCAAATTGGAGGTTCCTGTTCCATACCCCCAAATCAATTATTTCATGATATTGAATAAGATATTTGATAGAAATCGATCCAGGTGCTCAGAAGGAGCTTTTTAACCATGGTGTTGCCTACATGCACACATCTAATATATCTTTAACATATTTCACACGTATTTATACACATATTTCACCTCTATCTCTATCGAATTTCGCCTTGCAGTTTCATATTCACGTGGCTCAATTTTTATGATGTCATATCTTCTGAAATATGTGTTGACCAATGATAGACTTTTTAAAGTATATCTAGTGGTATATGTGATTACTGTCTGCAAAATGTGTTCCAAACAGAATTACTAGTCAAGAAATAATATATGAAAAAGTCAAGACTGATATGACAGTTTTACTGCGTGAACAGCTACAATGCAGTAAGACATAGTCATTTTCCTTCAACATTTTGTGGATGGAGCGAGTGAGCAAGTTTTTCGTAAACACTTGAAATTTTGTGTAAGATTTGTTGCAAGTCACTAAGTGCTCTCATTCTCAAATATTGAATAAATAAGTTCTGGCTGTTCGTGAGTCGTGAGATACCTTACTTTTTCAGCCTCACCCCATTCCGTTGAGAGGTAGGAGGTTCTTATTCCCACAGGGGTTCCTTCTGGACAATAAGTGTTATGTGTCCAAATTTTGGTTGAAATCGGTAGGGTGGTTGATGTGGAACACACACACACACACACACACACACACACATATATATATATATATATATATATATATATATATATATATATATATATATATAATGTGTTTCGTTAATCGTGATCGGGCCAAATATCTTACGAAATAAGCGTCAAACGAAAAAGAACGAAACTTGTCTAGCTTAAAGGGGGAAACCAGATGGCGCTATGGTTGGCCCGCTAGATGGCGCTGCCATAGGTCAAACAGATATCAACCGCGTGTTTCTAAATTAGGAACTCCCATTTTTTAATACGGAAAGAAATATGAATGTTGTAGTTGGACCACTTTCTTCGCTTTGTGATAGATGGCGCTGTAATAGTCACAAACAAATGGCTCACAATTTCAGACGAAGAGTTTGTAACAAGTAAGTTTTTTAAATTAAAATACAGAACGAAGATAGGTTTGAACATTTTATTTCGGTTGTTGCAATGTTATACATGTACCTCATTGAACTTATCATATCTGAGATCGCATGCTGTTACAGCGTGATTACCTGTAAATAACACACTTATGCAATAAATGCTTAAAATGATGTCCGTCAACCTCAATGTATTTGGCAATACGTGTAACGACATTCCCTCAACAGCAAGTTGTTCGCCTTCCGTAATGTTCGCACATGCATTGACAATGCGCTGACGCATGTTGTCAGGCGTTGTCTTTGGATCACGATGGCAAATATCCTTCAACTTTCCCCGCAGAAAGATATCCGGGGACGTCAGATCCGGTGAACGTGCGGGCTATGCTATGGCGCTTCGACGACCAATCCACCAGTCATGAAATATGCTATTCAATACCGCTTCAACTGTACGCGAGCTATGTGCCGGACATCCATTATGTTGGAAGTAAATCGCCATTGTCATGCAGTGAAATATCGTCTAGTAACATTGGTAGAACGTAACGTAGAATATCAGCATACATTGCACCATTCAGATCGCCATCGATATAATGGGGGCCAATTAACCTTCCTCCCATAATGCCGCACCATACATTGACCCGCCAAGGTCGCTGATGTTCCACTTGTCGCCGCCATCGTGGATTTTCCGTTGCCCAATAGTGCATATCATGCCGGTTTACGTTACCGCTGTTAGTGAGAGACGCTTCGTCGCTAAATAGAACGCTTGCAAAAAATCTGTCATCGTCCCGTAATTTCTCTTGTGCCCAGTGGCAGAAGTGTACACAACGTTCAAAGTCGTCGCCATGAACTTCCTGGTGCATAGAAATATGGTACGGGTGCAATCGATGTTGATGTAGCATTGTGAACACCGAAGTTTTTGAGATTCCCGATTCTCGTGCAATTTGACTGCTACTGATGTGCGGATTAACTACGACAGCAGCTTAAGCACCTACTTTGGCATCATCATTTATTGCATGTCATGCTTGACGTTTCACATGTGGCTGAACACTTCCTGTTTCCTTATATAACTTAACTATCCGGCGAACGGTACGGACGCTTGAGTGATGTCGTCCATGATACCGAGCAGCATATATAGCACACGCCCGTTAGGCATTTTCATCACCATAGCCATACATCAACACGATATCGACATTTTCCGAAATTGGTAAACGGCTCATTTTAACGCGGGTAATGTATCACGAAGCAAATACCGTCCTCATTGGCGGGTTGTTACGTGATACCACATACTCATACGTTAGTTACTATTACAGCGCCATCTATCACAAAGCGAAAAAAGTGGTCCAATTAAAACATTCATATTTCTTAACGTACTACACGAATATATAAAAAGTTCCTACTTTAAAAAAAACGCCATTGATATCCGTTCGACCTATGGCAGCGCCATCTAGGGGGCCAACCATAGCGCCATCTGGTTTCCCCCTTGAAGCTAGACGAGTTTCGTTCTTTGTAGTTTTTTCGTTTGATGCTTATTTCGTGAGATATTGGGCATTTGGCCTGGTAACCATCAATGGACCACTATATATATAATACTTATGGACTATTCCTGGAACCCCCTGCTTACGTAGATGTACATCCTAATTCAAGGTCGCCCAATTGTTATCCACAGTTCACGGGCCTGGTCAAGAAATCTCCAAGGAGCCACATTCCATGGTGTCACACATGTGCTGCGTAACATTTTAGGCATAGGGTATATTCTCTTAAGGGTGAATGTGGGAAAGGGGGTTCAGAGAACTTCCTTGCTGAGGTTAGATGTTATCCGTTGAATACCGCTACTTTTCGAAAACAGGCCCAGGATCGAGTGGTAGGTTACTTCGGCATTTTCTTGTGACAGACGGTTACCATTCAAAACCCTCACAAACAAATCTTCCACCCAAGATTGGTACGTCTAGTACCTATCTGAACTATCCCCTGTGGACAAACAGAATTCATTACCTGTTGTGGTTTCCGTTGTATTAGTACACTACTATTGGCGCGTCAATCACATACCACGACTTATCTGTCTGTACGGATTTTTCTGTGATGTTACTCCTGAGTTCATTCTGATGCCTGCGCCCTGTGAATTACCAGAAGGAAACGCTCACATGTGCAACAGTGGTGTCTGAATCACGTTAAGATGCAGCTGTTCTATATGGTAATCTGCTCTGTGGTTAATGTTCCTTAGCGTACACTGAGGTGTGAATTTTTTCGTTGTAACCCGTCTGCTATAGCACGCCGCGAGAGACGACAGCGACCCTGTTAATAACATGTTACTGCTTTTAATTATGATATTGGCTTTTCTTCCCGAACTGTAGTACCAGTAATTCACGTTTAATAAAATGGACATCATAACATTAGTGCCTACAAGGGATCACGTGTGGGTGTCCCATCTATAAATTACCCATTATTTGGCAGCGATAAAACGTAGTTATATCGAGCTCAGTTCCGGTGCCGATGGTCAGTATAAGACCCAGTCACATCTCAATTCACACGGCACGCCCAATTATTCGGCTATCGTCTCACCATTACCACTACCCCTCTCTGCCTCCAACACTGTGGCTATGTCTGATTCAAATTACCATTGCTTTAGTTCGAACAATATAGACCTGATGAAATCAAAAATTTTACGTTCAGTTTAAGTACAACGAGTAATAAAAGCAATATTTTGTATTTTAGGACGTTATCTTCCAGCCTTTTCACTTACGTGAAGAATGAGAAGCAAATGAAATAACTCAACATCGCAACGCAGTGTGGAGGTCACTGTAATGTACATTTTGGATATAAATCATAGTTAACTGTTTCAGATTTGCTCTCAATATTCAGGAGACATACAGATAAGGCTTTTCGTGCATTACCTCACATAGTCTCAATTGTCGTAGTTGCCTGAGACATCAGACTGTATATTATTGTTAGTCTTACGTCTTGTCAATCTCATTTTGTGGGAATGCTGCTTCACTGAAAACTAGTGAATTAGTAATATTCCATTATTAGATTAGTGTTAGGAGAGACTAAAGTGATGACTAAATATTTGTAACGTCGCGAAATAGTAAAGAGTTGGAAACGCGGAATATTGTCAAAGTTTCGTTGCCTACGCCGAGAGCCAGAGGCAGTAGGTTAGGCAAGAGCTATGACGATTGCACATGTATGGAATGTGTCGTCACGCAGGGGCAATGGCCTGGTTATACACAGTAGGCGAGACAGAACTGCTTAGCACGCGGATTTGTGTTAGACGGAGTCTTTCGTAGAATGCAAGACAGAGGTATAGCGTCAGTTGTACTGCATTTAACAATTTCGCTTAAGTCTGCCGCAACAACACGTAACTCTGTCGCAAGAACACCTAAGGTGCGAGTATGACAGATGAATCAGCAGTATAAGCGGAACGAATGCGTTCATTACAAACGAGTATGACGTCAGGACGTCGCCCGTGCTTCCTTTACATACGACAGCTTTGATAGCAACAAAGGACTCGCACTCGCAGATATACTTGCAGTTAGATGTGTACTGGGTCGCTGCGTAGCGCTCAGCTCGGTGATCGACATGTTAATCTTTATCAAGGAGATGTTGCAGTAAGGGCGGCCCATCCAGCAGAAGACGTGAGGGGACAGTACCAGCTCTGGTCCTCTCTGCTGCCGCTGTCATTCATCAACCCAGGATTAGCAAAGATCGCGGCAGACATTCTCGCCGCCAATGCTGACATCAGTGAGCCGTCGTCGAGATCGTGCGGGGCCTAGGCCCTGTGCATCCACCGTCACAACCGGGTGAGCCGAAGACGCTGGGGGATTGCAGCCCGTTCCGCCCGTCCACCGCGAACGAGCCACCAGGAGGAGCAGGGAAGAAGACGGCGTGGGATAGAGTACACTCCGCACTACGAGAACGCTTCGGGTGCCGACAGCGCCGGGGACTCCAACCCGGAGCCTGTTGCTGTCCGCAGCCGAGCCGCCGCCCAGCCGGGCGCCGCCAGCCACGCACGGCCGAAGTAAGGACATTCCTCCGCTACGTCACAGTACACGGCGCTGCGTTAGCAAGACTGTGCGGCCCGGATCTGGTATCATCGCTACGAGTCAGCGAGGACTCGGCAGGAATGAAGATTTTATGAATTAATAATGTTTCTTTTGCGTTTCTAACGCTTCTACAGCCATTTCCTAGCATCCTGACAACTGGAGAGGTCACCGCTCTGCCATCCAGTCCACCGTAGGCGACCGGGACCACTGGGGCGGACGGACGAAGACAATCGTCTCAACCAGTGAGGTGTCTCTATTCCCCATCTTTACACAGTGGGCGGAACAGGGGGTGGTGTGGGTGAAGCTTACAGCTGTTGACTTTCTGAGATGTCATGTTCTCCTAACGTCTAGCATGGTCCCGGCCATTAGGCATAGCTGAGCACAAGTCCATTAATCCTTTAATCGTAAATTAATGAAGTTAGCTTTTCGAGAAACGGATTAACTTTTAAGTTAATCTTGAAGAACGTTATTGTACTTTTTAACTTCGATAAATTTTCTCTGAGTCCGTTAACTGGTAGTTAGTATCTACTATTTACAACAAAAATAGCGATGCGCCGCTCGTGGAAATAGTATTCTCACAAGTTTGATTTATGTAGGTGTGTGCTTAAGCTGGGGGTGTGAACGTTTGATGTAATGAATCGATTACGCGTGAGAGTAATTGCGGGTTGGCTGTTTGTTTTTCGATTAGTGAGTTCGCATTAAGTACTACTTCTCGTTAGTGGACTGAGTGTTGAAACAAAACCGTGGAATTGGTTTCTGTCTCTAAAACTGATGAAAGGCCTTGCCCGAGTTTGTCATTACGTCAATTTTGCAACCAGGTAGGGAGAACAAATACTTTTCGATTGTAAACTGTGCTTGCGTAAAAAAAATGAAGAATTACGGCTCACGCTTCGAGCCTGGGCAGTTGGAAAAAAGACATAAGGAGAGCCGATGAATCGTGGTAACTACAGTTTGAAGAAACAATGAAGGTATTATCCAGTCGAAGAAGGCGAGAAATGGAAATCATTCGTGGGCTTTCAGATATCGGCAGGGGAGCCATTAGCAGTAATCCGGTTTGGACAATACGGCAGCAAAGTATGAAGGTTTTTTGGCATCCCAGCAATCGGTAACGATGTGATCAAGATTGTGTAGACGAATTCACAATAAACGTTTCTTGTTACTAACATTACTCTTTATGTATCGTTGAATCGAAGTTGTTTAAAAAGCTGCTTAAAACTTTAAATGCCACTCAAAGTTCATTTTCCAGGAGAACATTAGAAAGATGCATCGTTGACCAACATATTTGATGAAAGGAACATCTTATTAAGTAACAAAGAACTTTTAATTGAAATTGAAACTAACCTACCTACGAGTATATGATGAGTATGTGTCAATGCATTAAAAAAGATATCTACGCTTTTATTTATATGTTCGGTGATGTAGAGTGTCTTGCACAGGGTCTTTTAAACCTAATACACATACATCACTTCAGCAGTACTTATGTTACGATTATAATGTAAATATACTGAAGGTGCTAAATTAAATAAATTTATATTTTGCTACTATAGTTGCATGAATTGTAGGTGTAATACTTGATTGATTCCTTTGATGAATCTTAACTTATTTAACTTTACTTGGTATGAGTGCGTACTGCTGACTGCTGATCAGCTCACAAAAAATGTAATTTTGGCATTAGTATTCACTGGTTAGGTCCTTGAGCAAAAGCCAGATTGCATACAGTGTTACCACGCATACAATTAAAAGGTTGCCATTCACAGGATGTACTGGTGCAGGCAATGTTTGCTATCAATTATGAGTTAAAAAAATAGCCTGGACAGTTAAGAAAGTAAATACTTCCATTTACTTCATTAAAAAAGAATGAAAATTAATGTAGTAATATGTATAAAAATTGAGTTATTCGTGTTTTCTATTTTATAAAACTAATTCGTTTCGACTTTTCCAGTGAAGTAAATAAACATGAATGATGTTTGTAGAAATAATATAGTTCCCTATTAGTTTAATAAAATATGTTATATAACATGGTCCCTTTTTTACTGTATAGTGGAAAGCAAGTGTTGATAGTGAGTCGTATATGCACTTTATCTTTAGGTACGTTTATGTCATTGGAAAATTTGAAAGAGAGCTACTTCTTTGATTTTCTCTGTATTTTTATTAAACATAAAATTCAGTTGAATCTTTTTCACATAAAACTACAAATGACGTTGTCAGTAACTTGGTGAAGGCATTTGTGCAATTTGGTATGGAGACAGATACATTACTATACCTGCACATGATATGGACTCAGAATCTGATGTTGCTGTTTCATCCTTTTAAATCAGTCCTCTCAAGATAATGAGTTAGAATTTATTTCATTAGAAAACCCTCATTGTATACATGCCGTTATAACTCAGTGTTGGCCATGAGAATATTCCTAGAAAATTTGAATATCTTTAGCTTGATGCAGCAGAGTCAGCAACTGTAAAATGGCGGCTGAAAGTTATTGTGATTACTAGAAAACTTCAATACCTTACAAATTCACATTGGGTGTGCTGGCAGTACAGGTAACTTTATGATAATCAAAAATGAAGATACTGCCCTATTAATAGCTGGTTTTCAAATTAGCTTTAGTAATGCTATGGTCAAAGCATTTGCTCTATTAAATCAACAATCGCGTAGCATGGCAGCATGCCTTTTACGCTGAATTAAACTGCAAACTGGTACATCCAAGTACAACTACATGGCACGCTACTTGCGACGTTGTTATTGTTTTTAATTCAATATCAGAAACAAAGTTCTGCTCTTCATAGAGCTATGACTCATCTGAAGGTTAAGTCTTTCAGTGATGAGAATGTGACCGTAATGAAGAAATATGTGAAGGTAAGTTGGACAAAGAAAATATACGTTTTGCCTCCAAAGTGTGCGTCGTTCGTTGTTGAAAATTTTAACATGTTGATGTTTCTAAAGAGAAAATGCATTTTACGTCGGATACTATCTGATTTTCCTGTATTTTGATTCCCCGTGATTTAACATTGGTAACTAAATAATTATAAACCAAAACGGTTACATGATTAAACTTCTTTTATTTATATTCGATGTCCTACCTAATCCTCTTTAACCCAAACATTTTCATTTAATCAGCAATGCGTGTGGTTTACTTCTTATTTCACTACAGCCACAACGTAAAGTTTACTATTAAGCGGTAAAGATTAATGATTAATTTCCGTTAAATCTGCTGTGAATTAACGCTTTAATGGTTAACGAAGATAACATTTTTAGTAACGGATTAACGATTAGCAAAGTAAACTTTTTGATTAACGTTGCCCAGCCGCGACTAGACCAAATATTCAGTGGAAAACGATTCAGCAAAAATGGTGTCACTCCTTGACCACCAAGGCTCTTGGACGTTATACCTTTCGATTTGTGGCTGCGAGACTGGTGGAAAGGCGAAGTCTACATAAGCAAATTAACTACAAGAGACGAACTGTTGGCTTGGATTATTAATGGTGCTGTCCCCTAGAAAACTCGTGTTGTGAAGAGAGTTAAAATCTACATTGAAGTGGGATGTGGAATTTAAGAAAATCAAATTCAGAATTGCCGGCCGGAGTGGCCGAGTGGTTCTAGGCGCTGCACTCTGGAACCATGCGATCGCAACGGTTTGATTGGAGTTGTAGACAACGTTATTGGCCCATTACAACAGAGAATGAGACTGCGCAAAGTTATCAAGAAATCAGGGTGGGGTGGTGACTGTTTTTGCAAGGTTGTCTTAACTTTCACAAGAATAGATCCCACGGTCTAAGGACTTATCCCAAAACTAGGTAACTTATATAATTGAATTTCAAAGTTATTAGATGTCGAAGTGCAGGGAAAGGTGATGGGCTTACCTCAATTGGAACTGCTACAAATATTGGACATTAACCTGAGAGGAGCCTTGGGATAATGGATATTAGAAGTGTTAGATCACAATCGGAGCACTGATGAGCTGCGAAGGGATATTTTCGAGAGGGTAATTCGACATAGAGACATAATGAAACATATACCAGATTGGATTAAACCGCAAGATAGGAGACTAGTTTTTGTACAACACCTAGGACATTCCAGTAACTTAACGACCTGGTAAGACAAACGCATATCGTGATATGATGATAAGCGACAAAGTAAGACGGAACATAGAATTTCTAATACCGCGGTAAGTTTTCATTGTGGACAAGAAGGCCATATAGCGCCGAGATGTAATAGTGTTAAGCAACAAGAATTACGTAATTATACTACTGAGTTTAAACAGAATGTGCAGTGTTGGGTGTGGATAAAGAGGACATGTGCAATATACATGCAGACGCAATAAGATGAGAGGCAAAACTGATTGACGGTATCTAAAAAGGGCCGCTCATAAGATAATGTAAGGTGTCTCGCAAATTATGACTGTACGGAGAATTCCTTGCAGGGAACGGTGCAATCTGCTTTTTGTATGTTGCGATAATAATGAATAACTTATTTGTGCATTGCTTTATTCAGGAAGCGCGATAACACCTGTGGATAAACACTGCTTTAAGACAAATAGTACACACTGCAAGTGGCCTGCCGTTAGTAAAGAAATTGTAGAAGTATACGGAGCTAATAAGACTTGCATGGAAGTAGTTGAATACATAACAGGAAACAGTAGGATAGGGCAGCAAAAAGGGAACACGAAGGTGTCTCATAAAAGCTCTTACTTTTCCATGTATTTTAGGATCTGATTTCACGGGTAAAGTCAGTCTGATTCATAAGGGGCAAATTATATATCCTGGTATCGGTTTAGGAGAGATTGAAAATTAACCGTTTCTTAACATAATAAGGAGTTGGAGAACAGAATAACCGAAGAAAACATTACAAAGAAGTAGACAGTGTAACTCAACAGAAACCGGATACATCTGAGCACTTACATATGAATGTCAAATGTAACGTTATGCGAATATGAGTACGCCAAAACTTTCCTGAAGTACCAACAACGAAACCAAGTGTTACATTCTTGCTTGAATTCACCACTGAAGAGCCGGCCGGTGTGACCGAGCTGTTCTAGGCGCTTCAGTCTGGAACCACGCGACTGCTGCGGTCGCAGGTTCGAATCCTGCCTCGGGCATGGATGTGTGTGATGTCCTTAGGTTAGTTAGGTTTAAGTAGTTCTAAGTTCTAGGGTACTGATGGCCTCAGACGTTAAGTCCAATAGTGCTCAGAGGCATTGGAAATTCCGAATTATTATTTGCCTTTCCTTAACGCTTTCAAGGTTATTAGTCTTGGTTACATTTTTTCATCAGCACCACTGCAACCAATAAAACTGGACACAAATTATAGAGAACACTTTATTGGAAACAGTCTATAGTACAACATTCTGAAATATTTGTAGTAAATGACTACCGGTCGTTGCCTAGGTATGCATTTATTCCAATTCTGTAAGTCAATTGCTATTCCCCTCTCTCTCTATCTATCTGCTCTTCCCCAGTCTATCTGCCCATCTCTTCCTCCCCTCTCTGTACATTTGCTCCTTCCTCCTCTGTCCTTCTCCTCCTTCTCTCTCTTATTCCATCCCTTCCTGTTCCCTCTATCTCCAGGCACCCTCACCTGCAACAAGACGGCTGTCCAATCCAACGAGATGAAACCTGCCCTTAATATTTTTTATTCAGGATGGTTACACCGAAAGAAAGACAATGTCAAAATTTTAGCTACTTAGAGACGCTGTAGCCAACGGCTTTGCTGCAGTGATAACACAGGTTCCCGTCACATCACCGAAGTTAAGCTCTGTGGGGTTGGGCTAGCACTTGGGTGGGTGACCATCCGGTCTGCCGAACGATGTTGACAAGCGGGGTTCACTTAGCACTTGTGAGGCAAACTGGGAACTACTTAACTGAGAAGTTGCGACTCCTGTCTCGCAAACTGACAAACTGCCGACAGAGCGGTGTGCTGACCACATGCCCATTCATATCCGCATTCAGTGACGCCTGTGGGCCGAGAATGATGCGGCGGCCTGTAGGTACCGTTCGCCTTCATGGCATGTTCGGGCGGAATTAGGTCAGTTTTGAGACACATAATAAGTACATAAGAAATTGTGAAGTTTGTCAAATTCGTAGCTTTCGAGATGGCAGGAGAATTGTATACTCCTGGCGTTACTTTATCAGACAGCACATGCGCAACACGTTGGGCACACCTTCTTGGTTGACGGCACATCGGTATACCGGTAACTCGCCAAAACGCGGTCATAATAAGTTAAGCTAATTTATGTTTTCATTTGTAGTTTCTCTTACACAGCTGTTCACAGTTACTGTTCGCTCTAATTTAATATCCATAGTTATTAGCAGTTGGCCTTTGCTGTATCGCTAAGTGTTAAAAATGGAGATGAAACTGAATTGATATTCTATGGTATTTCTTCATATATACTCGGTGACCGCCTCTGGCTTTGTAGATGTTGCTCAGTTTCACAATAATGTGCAGTCCAACTTATGAATTCGACCTTGCAGAGATAAAATATGAAGAACGTGGTATGCAGTCAAAATCCCTCATTTCTGCTGAAGATCTATACATGTCTTATTTATTAGTTAACTCCTTCTACATTTATCCTAGTGATGTCGACATTTTGTTAGAAATTGCGTGAACACTGGAAGAAACAGAAAATTCCGTGAATTGTGGTTCGGAAGATGATATTTTGCTAATTAAATGGCTGAAATGGCTCCGAGCGGGTCATCAGTCCCATAGACTTAGAACTGCTTAAACCCAACTAACCTAAGGACAGCACACACATCCATGCCCGAGGCAGGATTCGAACCTGCCACCGTAGTAGTAGAGCGGTTCCGAACTGAAGCGCCTAGAACCGCTCGGCCACAACGGCCGGCTGCTAATTAAAGTCGGGGAACAAAAACACACTACTTTCCAGGCTCAAAGCAACTATGTACAGTATAAGCTTTCAGTGAAAAATTACAGGCTTTATGTTTTTAGTTAAACGACAGAAGGGGGAAACACTTGCACATAATCGGTGAATAAGACGGTTTAGTTTCATAAAATATGGATAAGAAATGTGTAAATGTATAAAATAATGCAATATGAATAAGAATTGTATAAATGTATAAAATAATGCACCAAAGTAAATCACCCAAATGTGTGAAACTAAAACCAATCCCACAAATTGGAACACCTCTCGAGATTAAGTGCCCTATTGTTGCGAGAGATTCAGGAGACTGGGCCCTCTGAATTGAAAGTGCGATGAACATTACTGATTTCTAGTCTTACGAAATTTGTCTCAAGTGAATCTGTAGAGGAGATATCATTCATAAGTAGTACTCTACAGAAATTCGTAGCTTATGTGAAGATGAAGCTTCTTGTTGTCCCGTTAAATGCTGTTTATAAAGCGAATCAGTCAGATTTAATGCAAAGCTCACTTTACAATTTCAAGCAAAAAAAGGGCAGCGACGTTTGCACAGCCAGCGAAAGCTATGACACATTAGAGCTCAACAATGCCAGTGATAAATATCAGTTGATTATCGTTTCCACTGGTTTGTATCTGTTTCCATGAACACCAATTCAAATAAGGGCCAACAATTTTAAAAAGGACTGGTAACTTGCAAAAATCTTGTATTCGACGTAACCGGATTTGTAAAACTGGGAGAGAATAATTTACAATGTTACATCGGAAACTTCTCGTTACTATTTAAAGTAAATAATTTATTGCCTTTGTTGGACTCATGGCTTGGACGTAACGACACCTCTGTCCTTAGGAGAGCGGGAGAAAAGACTGTTAACGTAATTGGCATTCCACAGGGAACTTACAGTGTGAGTAAACCTCTGGATAAAAAAAAATTTCCACAGTCTAAAGCTTTATTCAGAGAATCGTCAGGACATTTAACTTGCATTACTTCTTTGTCATTTCAGGTTTACTAGCGGAAGAGAATTGTTAAACTTCAGTCGTTTCTGCAGAGTTGCATCATTTTACGCATTTGATCAAGTATCCCTGGTAACAGCACAATATCCACAACAATGACCACGGCGATTTCCTACTCCACTCAAGGTCTCTCCAACTAAGACCAGTAATTGGTGTGCATTAATGCTTTAATTTTTCATTTATCAAGTGTGCCTGGTGTAAGCAAAATGATTGTTTTCGTCATAAAATAGACCCTTCACCTTTTTTGACAACTACAGGGAATGAACTAGGAACTGTTTCATAGTTGGCAAAATATACACTGTTTAAGAGTTATCGTAAGAACTGTGCTACATAATGTGTGTGATGTCCTTAGGTTGGCTAGGTTCATGTAGTTGTAAGTTCTAGAGGACTCAGTCATTTGAACCATGTTTTTTGTGCTACAGAAATTCTCATAAAGTATTTGATGCAAACAAATTAAACTCCCAGTTGAGGAACACATCTATAAAGTGACATCATACACTGCATTTATTTTCTGCCCTCTGCTAGTCACTTACGTAACAGTGATTTATATAACAACTTAGCTGACGATACAAACTTCTAGTTATTCGAAATTTAGTGGTTTAAGACTTTTCTGCTATGGCTTGAGAGCTAAAAGTTCAGGTCTGAGCACATTCGACCTCGCGGTAAGTGGTGCTATGACCTCTTTTCACGGCTGCGGCTGCTTATTCACCGGATCGCGCAAGCGAAAAGGGCTGAACAAATCACTGGCATAAGTGGTTCTTGGTGCAGCAGATATCAGTAATTTTAACATAGGTTTCGACGTATCGGAGGTGACCATTTCCTGTTAACTCCATGTCCACCTTCCCCCTCTCTCTATTCATCTCCTCCTTCCCCTCTCTCTGTCTATCCCTCCTGCCCTAGGCCCATGTTTATCTCCTCTTCCACCACTGTGAAAGCCTGGCGTATCGGTGTCAGGTCGATTTCCATCTTTATGCAGATAACTACGTCGACTACGAAGTTTCTCTATAACAGGATTCCAAGCAGAGTTCAGCTGATAACCGCTATCTCGATTGATGAGAGTCTCGTTGTCAGACAATCTTATTTCCACAGCTTCATTGATAATCGAGCTCCAAAAGTTTGATGTATGGACCAAAATTTTTTTTTGTGTCGTTGTAATTCATGGAATGGTCTGTGGAAATACAATGTTCGGCGATTGCGGACTTGGTGGGTTGGAGAAGGCGAGTATGCCGTTGGTGTTCCACAATGCGTTCCTGCACAGTTCGTGTTGTTTGCCCTATATATGATTCGCCGCATTCACACGGAATTTTGTAAACACCTGGTTTACGCAGTCCCAGGTCGTCTTTAACGGATCCCACCAGTGATGAAATTTTGGAAGGAGGGCGAAAGATGACTCTCACTTGATACTTTCTCAATATTCTGCCTATCTGTGAAGAAATATTCCCAATAAATGGTAGATAAACAGTCGACCTGAAGGCCTCTTCCTCTTCCTTGTTCCGTCGTTTGTAGGTCTTCATCACTCTGTTCACTTGCCTAGGTGGAAAGCCATTCTTCAAAAATACTTTTTGCAGGTGTTCCAGTTCCGCTTGAAGACTGTCGGTGTCAGAGATAGTATGGGCACGGTGGACCAAGGTTTTGAGAACGTCCATTGTTTGTGCTGGATGGTGGCAACTAGTAGCTTGCAGATACAGGTCTGTATGAGTGGGCTTTCTGTACACCGAGTGACCAAGTGTGCCATCACTCTTCCGTCGCACCAAGACGTCTAAAAATGGCAGACAACCATCTCTCTCTATCTCCACGGTAAACTTTATGTTTTCATGTATGGAGTTCATGTGACGTAAAAATTCTTGGAGACGGTCCAGACCATGAGGCCACACTATAAAAGTGTCGTCAACGTACCGCCAAAATACTGTCGGTTTATAAGTGGCAGTGCTCTCTCCTCAAAATCCTCCATAAAAAGATTGGCCACCAGGGGAGACAAAGGACTCCCCATGGCGACACCATCAGATTGTTCGTAAAATTCGTTGTTAAATATAAAATATGTAGAGGAGAGAGTGTGCTCAAACAACGCTGTAATGTCTGCACCAAACATATTGCCAATGAGGTGTAGTGAGTCCACCAGAGGCACCTTTGTGAACAGTGAAACCACATCAAAACTGACCAGTAAATCACTACTTTGCAGTTGTAGTGACTGAAGTCGACTGATAAAATCACTAGAATTCTTTATGTGATGTGCACATTTGCCTATCATTGGTTTGAGCAAAGATGCCAAGAATTTTGCTAGGTCGTAGGTGGCTGCTCCAATGTTACTCACAATTGGACGTAATGGCACATTTTCCTTGTGGATCTTAGGCAGTGCATATAGCCTAGGTGGAACTGAACTGTTTGGTTTCAGGGAGGGCGCGAGGCGCAGCGCACGGAGCCGTTATGAACGCTCAAGCTGAGCTGCGCATGCGCAATGTCGCCTCAGAAGGCTTTAAATAGCGGAGCTCAGCGCGTACTCGCCAGTACTACTACAGTGGCATTCACCTGAAGATGGCCAGAAGACTCTGCGCCGAAATATCGTGGCAGGAAGTTACTGATATCCGGCAGTTCTCCCGTGTTTTTATGGAACAATCAGTACGCCGGGAAAGCTTTAAACATCACATCAAGCAACTCTACGGGGAGGAAGTGATGGAATGTTCGACAAGTTACGTGAAAGAAGAGCGAGGCTGCTGAGCTCGTTGATATTCTTATTAAGTTGCAGAGACAAGGGCATTATTCCAACGTTTGCCAAAATTGTGCATTTCATAAATACCACTGCTGCAAACAACATCAAACGTAAAGCAAGCATGGCTTTGGTGAGAGAAAGGATTCGTTTTACTCGGCGTGAATTGGATTCTGTGTCAAAGGACATGTTCCACATACATTTGGAATTGGCAGCAAGACTATCGTCTCTGTCGTGGCACTGGGTGGATGGTGTGACATGGGCTAAAGCAAACTGGAGCCATGATAAAGCTGTGACGAGGCAAACTGCCAAGATTGACAGACTTTCTAAACAGATGCAGCAGGAAGTTCCAACTCGACGATCTGTTGTTAATTTGACAGAGAAAACTTTAGATGACGCGACTGTGTCTGTGCTAGCAAAAGGACTGAATTTTGCTCCCACACCTGTTTCACCGCCACTAGTGGATTTCATCAGTGCCATCGAAGAAGCTGTACGCCGTCTTGATACAGATGAAGCGGAGGAAGTTCGTCGAGAGTCTTGCCGTGTATTGACCAGGGGTGCACCAATGAAGAATAACATCTCGCCCACGGAGAGGATAGCCCTCCGTAACTTACGAGCAGATGTGGATACAGTAGTCTTAAAATCTGACAAAGGAAACGCTACTGTCCTCATACCAAGGGATGACTATACGAATAAAATCAATGTTTTATTATGTGATTCAACGTATCGCAAAATCGATAAGGATCCCACGAGTCGAGTAGTGCGAAAAACAGCAGACCTTTTATCAAATAGTTCTCCACCGAAGGAGGTCATCAAGAGACTGAAACCAAACAGTTCAGTTCCACCTAGGCTATATGGACTGCCTAAGATCCACAAGGAAAATGTGCCATTACGTCCAATTGTGAGTAACATTGGAGCAGCCACCTACGACCTAGCAAAATTCTTGACATCTTTGCTCAAACCAATGATAGGCAAGTGTGCACATCACATAAAGAATTCTGGTGATTTTATCAGTCGACTTCAGTCACTACAACTGCAAAGTAGTGATTTATTGGTCAGTTTTGATGTGGTTTCACTGTTCACAAAGGTGCCTCTGGTGGACTCACTACACCTCATTGGCAATATGTTTGGTGCAGACATTACAGCGTTGTTTGAGCACACTCTCTCCTCTACATATTTTATATTTAACAACGAATTTTACGAACAATCTGATGGTGTCGCCATGGGGAGTCCTTTGTCTCCCCTGGTGGCCAATCTTTTTATGGAGGATTTTGAGGAGAGAGCACTGCCACTTATAAACCGACAGTATTTTGGCGGTACGTTGACGACACTTTTATAGTGTGGCCTCATGGTCTGGACCGTCTCCAAGAATTTTTACGTCACATGAACTCCATACATGAAAACATAAAGTTTACCATGGAGATAGAGAGAGATGGTTGTCTGCCATTTTTAGACGTCTTGGTGCGACGGAAGAGTGATGGCACACTTGGTCACTCGGTGTACAGAAAGCCCACTCATACAGACCTGTATCTGCAAGCTGCTAGTTGCCACCATCCAGCACAAACAATGGACGTTCTCAAAACCTTGGTCCACCGTGCCCATACTATCTCTGACACCGACAGTCTTCAAGCGGAACTGGAACACCTGCAAAAAGTATTTTTGAAGAATGGCTTTCCACCTAGGCAAGTGAACAGAGTGATGAAGACCTACAAACGACGGAACAAGGAAGAGGAAGAGGCCTTCAGGTCGACTGTTTATCTACCATTTATTGGGAATATTTCTTCACAGATAGGCAGAATATTGAGAAAGTATCAAGTGAGAGTCATCTTTCGCCCTCCTTCCAAAATTTCATCACTGGTGGGATCCGTTAAAGACGACCTGGGACTGCGTAAACCAGGTGTTTACAAAATTCCGTGTGAATGCGGCGAATCATATATAGGGCAAACAACACGAACTGTGCAGGAACGCATTGTGGAACACCAACGGCATACTCGCCTTCTCCAACCCACCAAGTCCGCAATCGCCGAACATTGTATTTCCACAGACCATTCCATGAATTACAACGACACAAAAAAAAATTTTGGTCCATACATCAAACTTTTGGAGCTCGATTATCAATGAAGCTGTGGAAATAAGATTGTCTGACAACGAGACTCTCATCAATCGAGATAGCGGTTATCAGCTGAACTCTGCTTGGAATCCTGTTATAGAGAAACTTCGTAGTCGACGTAGTTATCTGCATAAAGATGGAAATCGACCTGACACCGATACGCCAGGCTTTCACAGTGGAGGGCGCGAGGCGCAGCGCACGGAGCCGTTATGAACGCGCAAGCTGAGCTGCGCATGCGCAATGTCGCCTCAGAACGCTTTAAATAGCGGAGCTCAGCGCGTACTCGCACATCTAGAGGGTTGGATCCCCTCCTTCGAAAGCGTCAGATTGCAAAGCCTGGGCTACTCTCAGGGTGGAATCTCCGTCTTCGAAGATTGTGTTTGTCTGTCTGTCTGTCTGTGTGCCCGCCGCTTGCTGCTGTCGCTGTTCGTTCGTTCGTTCGTCCGTCCGTCCGTCCGTCCGCCTGCCTGCCTGCCCGCCTGCCTGCTCGCTGTCCATCGCCGTCGTCGTACCCGCTGCCGTTGCCGCCGCCGCTACCGCCGTCTGCTGTTCGTCCGTCCGTTCGCCGCTGACCATCGCCGACGCCGACGCCGCCGCTGCCTGCTGCACGTCCGTCTGTCCGTCGCCGTTCGTCTGCAATGAGTACTCCCACCTCCACCGTCATCTACACCTCCCCCTCCCCTTCTCCCACAGTCACTTCCTGGAGTGCCGCCCCTGGCCTCCCTCCTTCCGCCTCCCCTTCCCTTCCCCCGCTCACACATCCCCCTATCTCCTCCCCTGCTGTATACCCACACCTCTACACCCTTCCTCCAGCTTCCACACCCTCAACAGCTCCCACTCCTACCCCCGCCCTCACGTACGCCTCTGTTGCCGCCTCTGCTGCCGCCCCTCAGGTCGTTGGCTTCCCCTCTCTCACCGACCCCGTCGCTTCGTCTTCTGCATCTCCCGCACGCATCACGTCGCGCCGAGCCACCATCGCCACCACTGAACCAGCTGCTTCTCCCGGTGCCTCCGCTACGCCACAGGGATCTGCCACCCGCCACCTCCCTCTCCTCCCCGTCCCTCTCCCCTCCTCCCAGCCTCCAGTCTCCAAAAAACCCCAAAAGCGCGTCCTTACCGACTCTGCTCCCGAGACTTCCCACAAAAAATCAACACCACCTCCCCCTCCCCCTGCCGTCACCATGGACACCACCCCTCCTCCTGCCACCCATACCTTGGCCCCCACCCTCCACACCTTCGTCCTGTCAACTCCCGATCCTAAGTTCCTCGACGCTCGTACCCTCACCAAGGAAATACGAAAGTACTTACCTGGTGCTCCCATTTCCCAACTCATTCCCCGCAGGGACTCAGTCCATATCAAGTCCCCGTCCCCATCCTTTCACACAGACCTCCTGCGATAACTCCCACGAGTTATGTTTGGCCCCCACGCCTCTCTGACGCCCTTCCTTTCCGCTTCCACTCCTCGTCAGCCCCAGCCTCCCCGTCGCCCCCCCACCTACACCGCTGTGATCACCAAGCTCAGCCCGGGGATCACAGAGGATGAAGTGTTGGTAGAACTGAACTCCCACCCGGACTTGGAAATCCGCTCTGCCCGCCGTATCCATAATGCCTCTGGTCCCACCTACCTCATGCGGGTATTCTCTGAATCCGCCCCATCCATAGACCATCTCCTCACCCAGGGTGCCCTGATATACCACCGTCGCCACCCTGTTGAATCCTCCAAATCCCCTCCCCAATCCTACCGTTGCCAGCGGTGCCTGATGTTCAATGACCACCTGACTCCCAACTGCAAAAACCCCCCCAGCTGTCCCCATTGCAAGGCCTCCCACTTTCTTAAGAACTGCCCCAACCTCGCTGCTCCTCCTTCCTGTAATACCTGCAATGGCCCCCATCCCACATACTCCCACAAATGTAAAGCTAAACCCCCTCCAGCCACCCCTGAACTTACGGTCCCGGTTCGTCCCGTCGATCCCCCTGTCCATCCCAACAATTCCCTCCGTCCACCCCCCACGGCCGAGGACATCATCCGGTTCATTACCGTTGTCCTCCAAAAAATTCACCCTTTTCAGCGCCCCCACACCTTCCAACAAATTTCCCTTGCTGCTCGCTCTGTTTTCCACCGGAACGCCTTCGCCACTTACTCCCACAACCAAGCCCACTTCACCTTCACCCACCTCGACACCCTAGTTTAAGTCTCTTCCCTTCCCTCTCTTCGCCCCCTCCTTCCCGTCATGGCGCGGCACGAGTCTCGCATCCTCTTCCAGAACATTCGCTCCTTCCGCTCCAACAAATACCTCCTCATGCACACCCTCTCCCACCACCAGGTCGACACCTTCCTCTTGAACGAAACCTTTCTCCAGCCCCACCATTCTATCCGCACCTCCCCCTATATCCTCCACCACACTGACGCTCCTGGTCCTTGTGTGCAGGGTGGAGTCGCAATTGGCCACCTTAAGCATATCCCTGTCCGGCCACAACCTCTCCTCAATGACCCCACTGAACACCTTATCGTTGGCGTCTTCTTCCCCTCCCTCACCATTACCTGTGCCACCATCTATGTCCGCTCCACTGCTCCTCTTCCTTATGACTTCATCTCACACATTGACCACACCTTCTCCACCTATGTGATAGCCCCCGACCTCAACATCCATAGCCGCACTCCTGCTGCCCTTCGGCGGTGGCATCTGTTCCTCTCCACACTTCAAGGTGACCTTGTTCCTCTTCCCCAGCACACCCGACCTGAAAGTAACACCACCCCCGATGTTGTCATTGCCTCCGCCAACCTTCTTGGGCGTATCACTGTCGCCGTCGTTGACCCCACAGGTAGCGATCACCTCCCTGTCCTTCTCACCATCACGTCTGCAAACCGCCCCCCTCCGGCTCCGCACCCTGCACCCCCTCCCAAGGTCGTCCATGACTATCACCGTGCCAACTGGGATGCCTACCGGGACTCCATCTCCGCCCAGGTCGAAAGCCACCCTCTTACCTATCGCCATCCTGACGACATCAACCACGCCTCGTCCTTCCTTCAGCAGGTAATTACTGACGCCGTGGAGGCCCATGTTCCTACTAAAACCATCCACCCATACCGTCCCACTCTCCCTCCGCGGGCTGTCCTCCTCCTCCGTGAATCCCGCCGCCTCTATCGCTCCTTCCTGCGCACTCGTGACAGGGATACACTCCAACGCCACCGGCAAATACAGCGACACATACGGAACCTTATTACAGCAAGGAAACGCCGAGACTGGCGCCAGACCTGCACACGACTCAACGCCACCCTCCCTCTAAACTCCTCCAAGTACTGGTCCGCCTTCCATCGTCTTACTGGTTCCCTTTCCGCTCCCCACTACCCCCTTCTCCATAACGATCGCCCCCTTCCTGCCAACCTCAGTAAGGCCAACCACTTCGCTTCCCACCTTTCCGAGGTCTTCTCCATCCCCGATGATCCCCACTTTGATTATTCTCTTTTCCCCACGGTCATGGAACGTGCCGATACCTCGGTCGCTCCTCTTGCTCCTAGTCTCCAGTACTTGGGGCAGTTGCCCCCCTCCGACATAAACACTCCCATCACAGCACAAGACATTAATCTTATCCTCCGGTCCCAACGCAACACGGCTCCTGGTCACGACTGTGTCACCTACTGTCACCTTCGCGAAAGCCCCTATTCCTTCCTGACTGTCCTCGCCCATCTCTATAATGTCGTCCTCTCTACTGGCTTCTACCCTGACCTGTGGAAGACCTCCCGCGTCCTCTTATTCCTCAAACCCAACAAACCCCCTTCTGCCGCCTCTTCCTATCGTCCCATCTGCCTCACCTCCGTCTTCAGTAAGGTCTTTGAATCCATCCTCTCCCGCCGTATCCATCAGCACCTTGCTCAACACCACCTCCTCCCCCTTACCCAGTGTGGCTTCTGACCCTCCTTCTCTGCTGACGACCAACTCCTCAACCTTGTTCAGCTTCTGTCCCTCCAGCTCAACTCCCGTCGCTCCGCCATTTTTGTTTCCCTTGATCTCCAAAATGCCTATGACCGTGTATGGCATCCCGGTCTCCTCTTTAAACTCCAAACCTACGCCCTGCCTATCAATTTTGTCCGTCTGGTCGCTTCCTTCCTCTCGCACCGTCCTTCCTATGTCACCCTCCACAACACCAACTCCCGTCTCTTTTATCCCACGGCTGGCGTCCCCCAGGGTTCTGTCCTCTCCCCTCTCCTTTATCTCTTGTATACAGCTGATATGCCCAAGCCACCCCCACCAGTCCACCTTCTCCAGTATGCTGATGACACCGCCTTCCTGGCTCTCTATCCTACCCTTCAACGGTCTCAACGTACCCTCCAAACCCACCTTAACCAGTTCACCACTTGGTGTAACCAGTGGTTCCTCCGTCTCAACCCCTCCAAAACCCAGGCACTCATCATAGGCCGCACCACTCGCTCCTTCCGCCTCCATGATTTCTACCTCACCCTTTATGGTCGTCCTATCCAACTCACCCCCACCCTGAAATACCTTGGCCTCACCCTTGACCGCCACCTCACCTGGACCCCTCATCTCCTGACCATCCAGCAGAAAGCCCATTCCCGCCTCCGCCTTCTGAAACTCCTGTCTGGCCGGACATGGGGCTTGCATCCTTCTACCATCCTCCACACCTACAAATCCCTCATCCATCCTATCCTCTGTTATGCCAGCGTTGCCTGGATCTCCGCCCCCACCCGCTTTTACAAGGCCCTCCAAATCCTTGAACGCCATGCGCTCCGCCTTGCCTTCCGTATCCGCCTTCCTTCCCCCACACGGCTCCTGTATGAACTGATCCCCTTCCCCCACCTCCTCCTGTTCCTCCAACATCTCCACATCCTTTACATTGTTCGCAGGCTTGATCCCCCCCACCCTCTGGTTTCCTCCTTCCTCTCCACCCCCCCGCCCATTGCCGCGCCTCTATCGCTGTATCCCTCCCTCTCTCCACCTCCACACCCTCCATCTCCTTCATCAGGGCAACTTCCAACGCCTCCCCCTCCCGGATGACGAACTTCGCCGTGACATCTACCCTTCCTTCCAACTATAGCCTGGCCTTGTTCCCCCCCCCCCCTCCCCAGGGCCCCCTTTTCCTCTTTCCTCCTTCTCCCAGAGCGTATTTTCCTCCGTCCCCCCCCTCCACTGAGACCCTGCACCCCATATTTGCCTCTCTCCTTCCCACATCCCTCCCTACCTGGCCCTCTTCCGCGCGCCCCCTGCTCCCCTCCCCCATCTCTTCCCCTCCCTCCCTTCTCCAGGTCTCCCTCATCTCCTAGCGCCTGGCAGATCCTCTGTGTTGCTCTTCATCAGTGTGCCACATCAGTGTTGTTTAGGGCTGTTTCTCGTGTGCGTCAAGAGGTGTGTTTTAATTGTGTCCTGCCTTGAGGTTCGCCGCCAGTGTTACGTTATGTGCTATGCCGTCCGTCGCTACCTTTATGCTCCAGTCTTACTGTGCCTTGTGTTCTTTTAACCGTCGCAGTGTGTGGCTTTTTATGTGTGCTACTTTTAAACAGTTTTTTCTCTTCATTTTCAGTCACCCCGTTTTTTTGTCTATTGCCTTCCATGATGTTCCCCTTTTTTATATCTATGTTCACCTTATTCTCTCCTTTGCTGTTCTTAAATGTCTTCATTTGTTTTGTTCTATGTCTTTCGGCTGAAGAGCAGCGCCTATGCTGCTGCCAGCCCGCCCCGATAGGGAATTGAAATACAATAAAGGAAAAAAAAAAGCGTACTCGCCAGTACTACTACAGTGGCATTCACCTTAAGATGGCCAGAAGACTCTGCGCCGAAATATAGTGGCATAAGTTACTGATATCCGGCAGTTCTCCCATGTTTTTATGGAACAGTACCTCTTTACAGTCCTTTAGTACAGCCTCCCTGGTTCTCTATGACTGAATCTCAACGTCTAGGACACTCTGTTATTCCATTCAGGACACCAACGATGTGCATCTCTTGAATTGCTCGGGTAACAGTGGTAGAAATCTCTACCTGAGAAGTATAACGGCGTCCACGCGTATGTCTTTTCAACTTCGGGAACAAGTCGAATGCATGTACAGGCGGTACGGAGGATGCGGCAGCATTTCTCATCCGTACTCGTATTCGCGTAGTTTTTGGGCTACAAAATTCTCGATACGTGACCCAGGACTGTCTTCGACAATGAGTGGGCCTTCGTCGAGCAGGTTTTGCATGAAGTCACGATAATACACTGTTGTGGGAGTTTTTCCACATGGGACTATCTGTCATAATGATTCCTTGGTGATCATCAGCAAAAATTGTTATATGTTTCAGCTTCGATTGATAGCGTCAAATTTTTTTTGGACGTGGAGAATCTGAAGCTCTCCACTCACTGGACTGTGATTTCACCCCCGGTTCAAAGGTACTAATCATTATTTCATCAATAGCGACACAAGATTCCTTGACCTTCAAGGTCCAATCGTTGTTTGAGCAAGGCTGCAATGTACAGGCGCATTTGCTACTCTTCAGGAGTCAAACACTGTGGGACCAATCTCGCATTAATTTTGCTCTTCTTCAAGTCATATGTTATAATACGGAATAGTGATACTGGAGGAATTCCCGTTGATTCATAGAGTTTCTCACAAGTCGCACTGAGATCATCTTCAAGTTTTCATTCATTTGTAGACGTTTCTGGCCTTTGGGTTCTTGGATTTCCATCTATGCTCATACAACCATCGCGAAGCTGATTAACCCACCATGAAAATGTACCACGGTCCACTGTAAACTTACCACAAACTTCACTTAATGCACCGTGGACTTCTGTTGAGTTTTTGCCGCGTAAAGTGTCCGTCTTGATTTACGTTATCTGGTCTTCAACAGTCACAGTACCCGGGACCTCTGCAGGGTCCATTTCTATCTCTCCCCAGTTTTATGTTAGAATACACAGCCAAAAACAAAAACAGATGCTTCTTCCTCAAGCTCCCAACTACATTTGTGTAATTTTCATTGTTGTTGCATCAAACAGTCTACAGTAATACCAACCTTTACGTTAATTATGAAATTCGTCTCTTATGTCCAGGGCTGCGTGTTGCACAAGCATATAACTTTGCAGGTCCACCTAGTGGTATATTAAAATAGTGTCAATAAAATTTGTTACGAATAGAATTATTAGTGAAGAAGTAATAATTTAAAACGTCATGCCCGATGTGTCAGTTCTAATGCAGGAACATCGAGAATTTAGTTTCCAGTAAACCTTTTTTCTTTCGTTATTTCGTGGGGAGTGTAAATGAGAAAAAGTGTCGTAAGGGTGTGAAACTATGTGCAAGAAAATTTCTTATAGTACGTGTCTGAATTATGCCCTGTTGACAAACCAAATTTATTACCTGTTGTGATTTTCATCGTATTTGTGCAGTACCATTGACGCTTTCGTAATTCTGTTCCGGGTGGTAGTCTACTCAGTGGTTGTTGTTCTTTAGTTTACATGGAGGCCTGATTTTCTGCGTAGTGAGTTGCTTATCAGCTACAACAAGCCGCGATTGTTTCAGCGACCCTATTATGAGCACGTTGTCGCATTTTATTATGACAGTGGCTGTTTTCCCCAATTGATGTACTAACGGTTCACCCTTAATACAGTGGACATCAAAACCCTAGTGCCTACAAGGCGTCGGACGTTGAGTGCCCCAGGCACCAAGTACGCAGGATCAGGCCGTGGCAGAACACAATTATATGACGCTCGAACACTCGACTCCTATGCTGATGGTCAGATATGGGTCAGCCGCATCCTGATCTGACGACACGCCTAAATATTCCGCTCTCTCCTTCCCACCCCACCACCTCCACCCTACCTCCTACTCAGTGGTTATGAATATTTCAGTATCTCGTGGTTTTAGGTCGAACTGTAAAAAAGATGAAATGTTGAACTGTACGTTCAATTTAAGTACAATGAGTCAGAAAATCAGTCTTTTGTAGCTTAGGACGTGATCTAGCAGCACTTTCAGTTTCATGAACAGTGACAGGCAAATGAAATTACTCGTCATCGGAATGGAGAGTGAACATCACTGTAGTGTATGATTTCGATATAAGGGAGGAGTAATAGTGTCACCTATCCTCTCAATATTTTGAAGATATGGAAAGGATTTTTAATGCATTCCCACAAGAGGGCACTCTTTTAGTAGTTCTTGAGCCGTATCAGACTACATGTTATTGTTAATCTTACTTGCTAAACTTTTATTGTGAAAATTACTTCACTGGGAACTAGAGAATTACTATTAATGTGTTATTAAATGGCCAACAGGAAAGAATGAGTAGACGATTAAACATATGGGCCGTTTATTTTAAACACTGTTGGTTGCAACTGAGGCTGATCGCGTTTGATGAAACTTATTCAAAATCAGTCATTGACATACTGCAGATGTTTAAGACTGTGTAGAGAAACGTACTTAGTTATAACAAGCGCTCTCGCTGTGCAACACAAGATAGTGGTGAATTGCGCCTAACAGAGCTCCGATAATGCAGCTGCTGGAATTGTCCACCTCCTACGGTCTCCTGCTCCTCTGGCACCAACCTGGCAGACGGAGGAAGACGAGTGTCTCAACCAATGGAGTGCCCTTATCCCCCACTTCATACACTGGGCGGAACAGGGCGTGGTCTGGAAGGAGCCTACAGCTGTTGACCTTCTGAGACTTCATGTTCTCCTATCAGTTAAAAGGATCCGCGCCTACGCAGCTAGAAACACAGTCATGTAGGCCATTCCGAGGGATCTTTGTGCTATTGGCTAAAGCGTATGACGTCAGCGAGAATACTAATCGGGGCTCCTCCTCTTGGGCCGCGGAATACTGTCTCTGCAGTTGACGATGCTTTTAACACCAGCATCACAAACAGTATGTTGTAAAGTGCTGATGCAAATTATTAAGTATCGATTATATATAAAAGTATTAAATAAACATTTGTAAGTAAGAATAATATCCACCTTCAATGATTTAATGTTGAGTGCTAGAATGTCTTACTGTGTTCATAAATACAGTAACTCAGGAAGATCACGAAGCATCAACTTGAAGAATTTTCCTCACTGCAAGTTCTTTCCAGTTTACTACTGTTTTGTCTCGTTCTTCAAACGCCTTGTTTAAATTTAGGTTATTGGCCTAACGTAGAGAGAAACCACTTTGTGACGCAATTCGGGGAACCTTGACGTTACTGTAGAAATTATCTTTTGCATTACTTTGTCAAACGTAGCAACATGTCTCCCAAGAAAACTGCAAAATGTCACTTCAAACGGGTTTAGTTTATTGAACCAGTGAATTGAGGCAGAAACGAGCCTACTGCTGGAGATTACGGAGCTGCAGTCATTTCCGGTGATGTAATATGAAGCCAGAAGAAGTTTCTCTGACACTGAACCCAAGGAACTGTCAATGTGAAACAGAATCTGGCACCGTGTGAAACACAGTCTAATTCGTTGTTTTATTGCAGAAGAAAACTGGTAATTGACTCTGAAAATGAAAATGTGAAGTCATTTACACGAATACTAAAGGGATTCCGATAAATTTCGGTTACACGATAAATGTAAAAGGCTATAAATTAAAATTCATTTTTGAGACTACAATTACGAATAACTTCAGTTTGCAACGATCAAATAGCAATAGCGTCGGCAAATTGACAGAATACTTAGTAAATGTGACAGGTCTACTGAGGGACTGCGTACATTATGCCACTACGTCCTCTTCTGGGATATTGCTATGTGATGCGGGATCCCCAGCAGACAGATTTGACGGAGGACATCGAAAATGCTCAAAGAAGGGCAGATCGTTTTGTATTATCGCAAAATAGGGGAGACAGTGCCATGAATATGACACGTGAGTTATTATCGCAGTCTTTCGAACAAAGACGTTTTTCGTAGAGGTAGGATCTTCTCATGAAATATCAGTCACCATCTTTCTCCTCCGAGTACGAAATTCTTTTCTTTTAGCACCCACCTACGTAGGGAAATGATCATCGCCATAAAATAAAAGAAAACAGACGTCGCAAGGACAGATTTATATGTTCATTATTTTCACGCGCTATTTGAGACTGGAATGGTAGAGAAATAGCTTAAAGTTGTTTCGATGAATCCTATGCTGGACACTTTAATTGCGAAACGTAGAGTAGTCATGTGGATGTAGAAGAAGCACATCTGTTAATTTCGACAACATATTTTGAATGCTTGACTTGCAGGACCTTGTTATTTCTTTTCAATACGTACTTTTCTCTCCTCAGCAGTTGTGTCCTAATTTTTAATCTGTCTATTTCGTGTTTAGCAGTAGTGTCTTTCTGAAAACTACATCTGTGCTGGTCGACTGATCTAAATTAATTTGTAAAGCTGACAGCGCACTCTTCTCTTTCCACTTCGGCAATCTCTATAAAAAACAATGCAACATTAATTCCAAAGACGATAGTACGTAGAAACATGTTTCCAAAGAAGCTGAATATCTGGCAATTATATTTACGTTGTCCTTGCTGGTGCTTGCGACAAACTTGGATGCACATCCGTACCAACTGGGAATTTTTTCTGATGCAAAAAAACACACTTTAATCGTCATTTCAAATGAATCGGCGAAA
Source organism: Schistocerca nitens (assembly GCF_023898315.1). NCBI lineage: Eukaryota > Metazoa > Arthropoda > Insecta > Orthoptera > Acrididae > Schistocerca > Schistocerca nitens. The sequence continues at coordinate 543,046,715 of NC_064616.1, forward strand.
GCTCATTTTCTAATTCCTGTTCATAATCTTCGGAAAGGAAATTATCTCAATAAATACTTGCACTATTCGCATTACCAGGTTCAGTTCTTTTACAGCGTGACACTCATTTGTGCTGTAGTTCTCATATCTTTAGGAAATCGAAAGTAAGAGACATCCGCAATTTTATATGAAACATTTTTGCACTCAGTAGTAGCACAATAAATTCTAATTTTGTTCCTATTATGACAATCCGATCAGCAAGAAGAATAGCTAATATGAATTTCATTCTATTAATTTAATTCGACCAGCAAGAAGAATAGCTAATATGAACTTCATTCTATTAATATTATGTGGGGAATTTGAGAATTAGCGTGCATTAACAACGCACGTGTAGCGTTTTTGCCACCCGCTTCTCGTTTCCCGTATTCCGAACGACTACATGCCGTTTTGTTCAGGACCAATGATATATAAGGGCCCTGTACCGAACTTCTGACGTCACACTAGTCGGCTAATCCGCCACACTTCGTGAACGCGAGGCTCCGTTCAGGGCCGATCGGAAATCAATTTTTAATTGAAAGGTTGTCCAGCAAAGGTCTTAATTTTGTCGTATGCTATCGAGAACATCCAAGCACATAACCTCGCATTCAGGAATTACTAAATTCGTCTGAAATAGTTACTCGCTTCCCGCCGGAGATGGCTGCTGGCACTCATAAGACCTGTAGTGTGACGTGCTGTGACACACGCGCCACTGCCTTTCTTAGTTGTTGGCCTCAGTTTCGCCAGGAGGCTGTGCGAGTAGCCACTACGGCATGCACTGGGTCCCGGCAGCTTATCGGTGTGACGTGTGACGCTAGTTGCATAGCCGCTAGGAGATGCTACTGGAGACCTCAGGGCCTTAATTGCATTATTCGCTTCGTACTGATTGTGAGTGTGTGTCATTCAGTACACAATGGAACACACAAGTGAAGTGCTGAAATAAATGCGGTCCAAAAAAAAAAAAAATGGCATAAACCTAACTGACTCCATTTAGTTGCAAAAACAGAACATCTTTCCATGATGTTTGAAGCAACTGAGGAACGACGGAAAACGAAAGCAATGGCAGTTCCTGTACCTTTATGTAGCTGAAAATTAATGTTTGCTGTCTCATTGCTAGGAGGCGATATAATACACATTTAAAATGTCTGAAATATACCTGCGTCTATACAATAAAAACACCATAACTATGTATTAAATTCCGGATATATGTGCTACCGGCCAAACCTGATTTTAGGATGAACTCGTTCGTCCTGATACCAACAGGATGAAACAGTTTAGCCTAGGTCGAATCGGTTCATCCTATTTAGGATTTACATGCTTTAGGATAATCCTCTACGTTATACCCTGAACTAATTTTGCCTAGTAGGGACGCATGTCGCTGCCTGTACGAACGGAGAAACCCCCAATCATCTTTGGCTCGCCCTAGAGCCTCTAAACCGCTCTTCGCTCGCCCTGTCCTTTGTTTAGAACGGTATGTTACATCGACGAGTGCAAGTGTTAAGTTTCTGTTTGCGTTTAAAAGATTTTATTACAATCCTAGTATAATTATTTAGGGGCGTTTCATCACGGATGAGCCTTCGTGTAGTAGACAAGCCAATCAAAAGCTGTGGAGAGAAAAGGTTCTGGAGGAAATTTTGCTGAGCGAGAACAAAAAGGATTCTCATTATAATGTGTTATCAGTAGACGAATATGCTGATTTGGTTAAACAAGTAGAAAACGCCGAAAAGTTGGAAAAAGAACACCATTACATAAGAAAAGACTGGAATGATTTGCTGTTTTGAAAATTGGTTTTGTGAAAAAAAATCATTGCGTGGTGTGAAGGGAATATAAAGTAATTTGTTCCAGCTGATGAACTTCATGATGTGATTGACGCAGCCCATATAGCTGTAGGTCATGGTGGTCGCGATAGGAAGTTGGCCGAGAGATTAAAAAAAATTCCAATATCACAAAGGAAATGATACGCCTTATTTATCAATGTGTAATGTTTGTCAACAAAAGAAGACAAAGAAGAAAAGAGGACTAGTTTCAAAGCGAATTCTCCATTCGGAAATGAACAGCAGATGCCAAGTCGATTTGATTGATTTCCAAACACGACCAGACGAGAATTTTAAATGCATTCTAGTTTACCAAGACCATCTCACAAAATCTCTTCTCCTTCGTGTGTTAACATCAAAGAGGGCTGAGTAAGTGGCTTATCATTTGAATGACATATTCCTAACTGTAGGGGCGTCGTGCATTCTTCAATCTGATAATGGTAGAGAATTTGTCAATAATGTTACAAGTTAACTAGCAAATCTTGGGTCAGAACTGAAAAATCGAGCTTACGGCCATGGCAAAAACAATCACCTTACAAAACATTATTCGGAATGAAACCTAGAGTTGGACTATCCACGCCCTCGTTGCCTCAAGATATCATAAATGATATTCAGGATGAAGATGACCTAAAGTAGACAATCGAAGGTGTCAGCAATACTGTACAGTACGCAGACAGTTATGATTATAACATCGAAAAAATTGACACAAACGACATTCAAAATGCTAGAAAAATTGCGACAGAAAATGTAATAAAACAAGCTAAAAGAATGAAAGCTTCCCCTGACAAATCCTATCCACCAGCTGACATTGGAAAGAACGTAACCACACCTATCCCAGATGTAGATAAAGCCATAGGTGACCGTCGAAACATAATTGGAGTAATACTTCAAAAGACTGATGAGGGCCTCTACAAAGTTGGCACCAAACATGGCGTACTTCAAAAACATTTCAGGTATAATTTTATTAAAATTTCCCATTACTTTTTCTAATAAAACATTAAAATATATTTGCTTTAAGTTCTATTTTATTTTTATAGAACTGATTTCGACGTCTTCATTCTGAAGTTTTTTGACATGGGAGATATTAACCAGATATTGAAATATCTTTATGAACTACAGCCACAAAACATTCTGTTGGATCAAGGCTTCGTGAAATGCAGTTGCATGAAAATCTCTACAACTAAAAAATTATTTAGTTTACTTAGAAAAGCTTATAGAAGATACAAACTAGATGAAATTAGTTCAGACTAGGACTAAAAAGTTTATCCTAAAGCATGTAAATTCTAACTGGGATAAACCGATTCCACCTAGGCTATACTGTTTTATCCTATCGGTAACAGGATGAACGACTTTGACTTAGCCGAAACTAGTTCATCCTAAAATCGGGTTTGGCCAGTAACATATGCATTCAAATATCGTAAACTAAAAATACACCAACCGTATACTTTCAAGGAACTTATTCGTATCATTATTATGTTAGATTGGGAAAAGCAATGGAATATGTCTACAGTTTAAAAGATAACTTGGTCAATATACGGGACATTCCATTTTCGCTTCTGCTCACACACTCTGCGGTTAAATGTCAATCGGATACTGACTAATCAGCCTGAGTAAGAGTAAATTTATACATCCTACATTAACCCTTCGGTGGGCGCGTTTGCTACAGATAGCTGCAAGATTTAGTTTTGTGTTAGTATTGCAGATAGCTCTACAATTACGTCCACGTCCAGATACAGATTTGTTGTACTCAACGGATGTCGCCACATTTGCGCGATTCATGCTTTCAGCAGTTTAGTCGCTAAACTTGTTTGAAACGTGAGTGTAGCGTTTGCGGTGTGCTTGCTGCTAGGCGTCTTGTGATGTAAGTATTTGCTATAGTTGTGTTTTTCTTTTGCCTCAAGGCAATCTTTCTTTTATATTAGTATATAATGAATATTCGAATCGAATCACATTTCCTATATACAATTTTCATTACTTTTTACAGTCTTGGATATTGATTTGCTACAATATATAACTTTTACAAAAAACATGTGTATCATTAGATCTCATAAAAGCGTGGAAATGAAGAAAAAGAAGGCATTTGACAGGCACTGCCTAATTGTGCGTCCTTAAGACTGTGAGAAAGTCTGCGAGAACAGTCAGAAGAAGAATTACAAGAACTGTCAGATTCGTGTGAATCTGAGTCCAAAGAAGACGTTATTGAAGAAGAAAACCACAGCCGTGACTCCGAACAATCAACAGAGGAAACAGATGTCCACCTGGTTGAAGGGGGAGACAACAAACAGAGGATTACCGATTTTACGTAGGAAAAGAAGAAACTATTTGGATAAGTGAACCGTTTCCTTCATCTTTTAAAACCAAGGCCAAGAACATCGAAAAAGTTTTATCAGGTTCAAAAGCAAGTGCTGAAATTACGGAAAAAGAAATTGATGGGATGATTATTTTTCCTTAGTTTAGAAATACACTCCTGGAAATGGAAAAAAGAACACATTGACACCGGTGTGTCAGACCCACCATACTTGCTCCGGATACTGCGAGAGGGCTGTACAAGCAATGATCACACGCACGGCACAGCGGACACACCAGGAACCGCGGTGTTGGCCGTCGAATGGCGCTAGCTGCGCAGCATTTGTGCACCGCCGCCGTCAGTGTCAGCCAGTTTGCCGTGGCATACGGAGCTCCATCGCAGTCTTTAACACTGGTAGCATGCCGCGACAGCGTGGACGTGAACCGTATGTGCAGTTGACGGACTTTGAGCGAGGGCGTATAGTGGGCATGCGGGAGGCCGGGTGGACGTACCGCCGAATTGCTTAACACGTGGGGCGTGAGGTCTCCACAGTACATCGATGTTGTCGCCAGTGGTCGGCGGAAGGTGCACGTGCCCGTCGACCTGGGACCGGACCGCAGCGACGCACGGATGCACGCCAAGACCGTAGGATCCTACGCAGTGCCGTAGGGGACCGCACCGCCACTTCCCAGCAAATTAGGGACATTGTTGCTCCTGGGGTATCGGCGAGGACCATTCGCAACCGTCTCCATGAAGCTGGGCTACGGTCCCGCACACCGTTAGGCCGTCTTCCGCTCACGCCCCAACATCGTGCAGCCCGCCTCCAGTGGTGTCGCGACAGGCGTGAATGGAGGGACGAATGGAGACGTGTCGTCTTCAGCGATGAGAGTCACTTCTGCCTTGGTGCCAATGATGGTCGTATGCGTGTTTGGCGCCGTGCAGGTGAGCGCCACAATCAGGACTGCATACGACCGAGGCACACAGGGCCAACACCCGGCATCATGGTGTGGGGAGCGATCTCCTACACTGGCCGTACACCACTGGTGATCGTCGAGGGGACACTGAATAGTGCACGGTACATTCAAACCGTCATCGAACCCATCGTTCTACCATTCCTAGACCGGCAAGGGAACTTGCTGTTCCAACAGGACAATGCACGTCCGCATGTATCCCGTGCCACCCAACGTGCTCTAGAAGGTGTAAGTCAACTACCCTGGCCAGCAAGATCTCCGGATCTGTCCCCCATTGAGCATGTTTGGGACTGGATGAAGCGTCGTCTCACGCGGTCTGCACGTCCAGCACGAACGCTGGTCCAACTGAGGCGCCAGGTGGAAATGGCATGGCAAGCCGTTCCACAGGACTACATCCAGCATCTCTACGATCGTCTCCATGGGAGAATAGCAGCCTGCATTGCTGCGAAAGGTGGGTATACACTGTACTAGTGCCGACATTGTGCATGCTCTGATGCCTGTGTCTATGTGCCTGTGGTTCTGTCAGTGTGATCATGTGATGTATCTGACCCCAGGAATGTGTCAATAAAGTTTCCCCTTCCTGGGACAATGAATTCACGGTGTTCTTATTTCAATTTCCAGGAGTGTATAAAACTAATTGCGGTGCACATGCCGCAGCGCTCCCACTCATGGAAGTATGAAAGGCGTGCCCACCGAAGGGGTAATATAGTACATTTTCAATTATGTTTACAATTAAAACTATTCAGAATAGCACCCAACCTCAAAAGCTGGTAAGGATGTCTACACTTTTCGAGACAAGTCAAATGTGTAACAGACTGCTAGAGAAACTACAGAGCTATCCTTACATGTCATCATGTTCTCACCACCAGCGCCACAAATGAGAATGCTAACGGTGTTTTATTCTCATGCGAACCGTCTCCTGGTACTAACACATATAGGTACCAAGTTTGATTGGCATTGCTAGAGGTGTTCCAGAATTATGCGCTACAAGACACACACTTATTTAAAATTAAAATTGTGGATGTATACTTTATTAGCCGTTTTACTGCAAAGGGAAACTAAAGAAGTATTAGTATGGTTTACTGATGACTGATTTCGCTCTTTACCTTGCGAAGTCTTGGTCACACTTAACGTTCACAAAGCCTGAGGAATTTTTTTTCAAATATTATTCAGTTGTGGGTTAAGTTGCGTCGTAGATTGTTATGTAAATTATAAAATCAACAATTTGCATGGCTTTAGGTTTGAACAACCTACCATGGGTGCTTCAGTATTTCTTCGACCAGGGTGGCATTTATTGGAGCATATGAAATGAAATCCTCATAACTTCTGAACGGTTTGCGTTAGGACGTTCAATCTGCACAGCTGACCGCGGGGCATAATGGGAATTAGTATGTGCATGTCTAAGGTTTAGTTTAAGAACGAAGCACACTTTCATTTGGATGGCTTCGTCAATAAGCAAACTTCGCGCATTTGGGGGCCTGAGAATCCGCATTTCGCAATAGAGAGGTCTCTTCACCATCAGTGGATGAATGTGTGGTGTGCAGTGTCCAGTCATGGAATAATCGGTGCGTTATTACTTGATGGCACGGTGATTAACAAACGGTACATGAAGGTTATGGGAGATGATTTCATCCCCCTTATGCAAAGTGACTCTGATTTTTTCAAGGTGTGGTTCATGAAAGACTGAGCTCGACCGCATCGAAGCAGGAGAGTGTTTGATGTCCTGGAGGAGCACTTTGGGGACAGCATACTGGCTCTGGCGTACACAGAATCCATTGTCATGAGCCTCGGTTTTCAGCCACGTTCTCCGGATCTTAACACATGCGACGCCTTTTTGTTGGGCTATATTAAAGACAAGGTGTTCAGCAATAACACCAAAACCATTGCTGAGCTGGAAAGAGTCATGCAGGAGGTCATCGACAGTATCTACGTTACGACACGTCAGCGGATCTTGCAGAATTTCGCTATTCGTCTGCACCACATCATTGCCAATGATGGTAGGCATATCGAACATGTCATAACCTAAATCTGATTATATTTAGTAACGTCTACATATTGATTAAAGTGTGTGCACACCGTTCTTAGTAACTAATTTACGTTTCTTTTCATTTAGTTGAATAACTGGCAGCCTATACTGGTACGTTTCTCAAGTTTCCACATAACGGAATCTGCTTGAACATTTTTCTTCTTGAAGGGGCTTAAACGCATTGCAGAACTGGCTTCAGGATTCAGGAACTTGATGTCTTTCACTACTGTGCCAAACAAGTTAGATGCTTTAATTTGATTTAGAAATACCACCCACACTGACAAATACAGCCAGTCGGGTATCTACCAACTTAAGTGCAACTGCTGTCAATCTGTATATGTGGGTCAAACATGCAGCAATATCAGAACCAGTTATACAGAACATCTCAAAGCACTGAAAAGCAATAGCTCACACTCAACTTTCGCAGACCACGTGATAGTACACAATCAGTACCCAACAAACATTGAAACTGTCTAACACATCCTGAAACTACTGGCAGCTTATACCAAAAATTAACTATAGAAGAAAACTATCACATCCAGAAGTCAGTAGTCCAAGAAAGTACTAAAGGACTACACATTACTGTGCAATGTGGCGGGATATTTAGAGATGCACAATGATGCTGGCGGAAAATTTCAAAATAAAAGATAGTAGCCGTGAGAAATTTAAAATTTTTAGCGTCCATTAAAATGAAGTAGCCAACAAACAGACAATCATTGTGTAGTCGCAAAGTTCAACATTATCTGAATATTATTTTTGGCTTCATGTGAAAGAGATATTTGGAATACAACGGTAATTCAATATCACAAAAATTATACGAGGGGCGTTCAGAAAGTAAGCTCCGATCGGTCGCGAAATGGAAACGACTATGAAAATCCGATAAAGCTTTGCACAGATGTGTTGGGTAGTGTCTCTAGTATAACCCCAGTTAGCATCACGTCGCTCTTCTCATTTCTGAGCTCGCAGTGAGTGCGTAAAGATGTCTAGAAAATAGTGTCTGCCGCCAAGTACGAGGGCCTGGTGAGAAATTTCGCCTGAAGCTATGCAGCTAACATTACATAACTGTCGTGCTGTTTTTTCTTCAAGACAATTCTCAGCCGCATTCTGCAGGGGCAATGAAGATGCTCCTGCATCGTTTTCAAATGGAAATGTGAGATTACCCACAATACAGTCCGCAATTGTCTCCCCCTGAGTTTCATCTCTGGTCACATGAACCGCTGTCTTTGAAGACAACATTTTGACACAGACAACGAGGTGTAGGCCAGCGTGGAGAATTGGCGGAAAGCACTGGCGGCTGCCTTCTATGATGAGGCTATTGAAAAGTTGGTACAACGCTATGACAAAAGTCTAAGTCAGAACGGCGACTACGTAGAGAAGTAGCTGAAAGGTGTAGCTAATTGTTAGAAGTAAAACATTTCTGATGTTCACTGTGGTTTCAATTTGGCAATCAATCGGAGCTTACTTTCTGAACAGGCCTCGTATCAGTTTCACCTGAATAGTGTACATTCGCGGAATGGTCAAAAGTATCTAAATGAACAGAATTTTTTGTAAAAATTGTATTAGCCCATGTACACACACACACACACACACACACACACACACACACACACACACACACATCCGCGTTGCATAACATTTCACCTCCGAATTCCATCTCTCTCTCTCTCTCTCTCTCTCTCTCTCTCTCTCTCTCTCTCTTTCTCTCTCCCTCCCTATTCCTCTCTCTCGTTCTCTGTCTCTTCCGTTCTACACTTCACTAACTTATGTCAAATATTGTACTACTTTGTCAGTAAATTTCATCTCACAAGGGGACACACACCTGCATAAATCACGCAAAAGTGTTAAGTTAAAAAATATTTATGTCAGAGACCATACTGCCTTTTTTGTAAATTTCGTCCCTGTCATGTCAGATACAGTATTACAGCCAATCAAACTAACAAAGATGCAGTCTGAATTACTTTTCAACAATGGTGAACTACTGGAAGAGTGCTGGTATTGCTTAACTAACAACTGACGCCTAAAAATGACGGCGGCCCCTTAGAGTAAGTGTCACAATACCTAATGTTATTGGCCCTTCGATCTTAGCCATACTTGAAGCTATTTTGCACGTGGTACAAAGAACACACTATAATTGTGGTGTCACCGCCAGACACCACACTTGCTAGGTAGTAGCTTAAATCGGCCGCGGTCCATTAGTACATGTCGGGCCCGCGTGGCGCCACAGTCAGGATCGCAGACCGAGCGCCACCACAAGGCAGGTCTCGAGAGACTGACTAGCACTAGCCCCAGTTGTACGGACGACGTCGCTAGTGATGCACACTGACGAAGCCTCGCTCATTTGCAGAGCAGATAGTTAGAATAGCCTTCAGCTAAGTTAATGGCTACGACCTAGCAAGGCGCCATTTGTAACATTGCATGTATCTTAAGAGTCTCACTTGTATCGTCAAGAGCCATGTACCACAAGGATGGATTAAAGTTAAGTATTTCCGCAGCTACGTACTTTTCTTTATAGCATTCATTACGTCTCCTGTTTCAGACTTCACGCCATCCTTCGTGCGCTTATAGCGTGCATTTTCGGCCCCCTCAAAACACTGTGTCGGCACCACTTGTCGACACAACAATAATCACCCGGCAGTTTCAGTAATGCAGCACCTCAGCAGCAGCATTTCGGGAAGGAGGGGTGAGGGAAAAAAATACATCGTCTTCTACTGTAGAAAAACATAACTGACGTTATTGCCCCATTAAAATAATTTTTAACTGGTTTTAAATACCTGCAGTTATGTACCACTGGGGTTCTATCCACCAGTATTACAGTTTCTGACCCTTTAGCAAATCAATCCACACCAAATGTGATACATTTAGAAAAGATCGTTTAATCGTCATACACTTTAACATTAGATTTTCACAATATGCAAGAGGAACTTTACAATGCGTGAAATAGGAAATACATACCGGATGATTATAATTGAAGTTTTCCTATTTAACACACTAAAACAAGGAAAGTAATTTACGTGTGGGTACCAAACTTGGTAGCATTAATGTCTAGAGTATGGGGTGCGTGATTTCCATGCGTCACAGCGCCGTCGTCGAGTTTCCACTATGGTCACCAGGTGCCGTTATCAGTCAACGTGATTCATAGTTGCACACACCTGACCAGTCGCAATGCATTGTTGACGTGTCAACATGAGCTTGTACAAAAAGAGCAGGGACTTATTGGTGGAGCCATATTATCAAAACTACAGTAGTACACCAGCTGCATTTCGAGAAAATCGCCGGTAGAAAGGATTACGGAAGGGTCCTCTTTCAATACCTGATGTGCGGAGCGTAGTGAAGTTCGTATCAACTACAAAACTGGGCGTCGCTCCAGGAAGAGACCGACAACCGATTGCGCCACAGATTGTTGATGAAATAACTGTTGCAATGGCAGGCAACGCTGCGGACAATTCCCACACGTTAGGCAGTGCGCGTGCTGTGTCACGACAGTTGAACATCACGGGGTCCAATGTACAGAAAGTGCTTCGACCAATTCTCAAATGGTATCCGTACAAGATCCTTATCGTACAGCGGATTGCACCACACCACGCACAACGACGTGTTGACTTCGCTCTCCTCTTCCTCGCAAGGATTGAAATTAACAAGGGCTGGCCCTGCACCATCCTTTGGACAGACGAAGCTCATTTTTCTCTGACGGGTGAGATGAACACACAGAATTGCCGATTGCGGGGATCTTCACCTCCAGTCAAAGTTCCTCTGTATGATGAACTTGTCACCGTATGGTGTGGCTTCACTGCTACGCTCATTATTCGTCAGTTAATTTTTGTAAAGCTTGGCACTCAAGACCAATGACGTGCAGTGTTACTGGCCAGTGTTACTGCTATATACTTCGCCAGCATGTCATACCCACCCTAAAGGAGAGAGAAGCATAGAACTCAACAGTTTTAATGCAAGATGGGGCCCCACCACACATCACTCGTGAAGTTCACCTGCTTCTCCGAAACATATTTGAAAACGATCGAATTATCAGCCGATCGTTTCCAAATGTTTGGCCGGCACAATTACCTGATAACACTTCCTGTGGTTTTTGGTTGTGGGGCTACCTGAGTGACAGGGTGTACCAGTGGATGATCGGTTGGTTTAAAATTGGGGGTGGGGAGGGACCAAACTGCTAGGTTATCGGTCCTTTGTTCCAAATAAAACAATGCCACAAGGGTGAGAATAAAACAAGCGAGATTGTCAACACAAAACGGAGAGAAAGGAGAAACCACAAGCACAACAGAAGGGCAACAAACATTTAAATGGACTAAAGGGGAGAAGAAAACCACAGAAACGCTAGAATCAGGTAAAAGAGATGAAAACAACAAAACAGATTACCACGGCTGGCTGAACATAAGATTAAAAAGGAGAAGCCAGCCACTCTGCAACTCATTAAAACCTCCACCATAAAAGCACTAGGGCAGGAGGATACAGGTGGACAAAGGGCATGAGCTAAAACTTAGATCAAATGATAAAACCCTCCCTCAAAAATGAAACGTAAAACTGAATCACCCGATTAGGTGTTGTCAGGTAAAATTAGCGGCAACGAGACCGGTAACCGAAGGTTTCGTCGCAGGGCAGTCAAAGTGGAACAGGGCAACAGAATATGGGACACTGTCAAGCGGCGCTGCATTGACACTGAGGCTGATCTTCACAGCGCAGAAGGTTGCAGTGGGTCGCCCAAGCGTGGCCAATCTGGAGCCGTCAGAGAACCACAGAGTCCCTGCAAGAGGCCTGCATGGAGGACTGCCACACACTCGTAGTCTCCTTAATGGCACGCAGTTTGTTGTGCGTACTGTGAGGTAATGGGCGAGTTGTGGCGCCCTGAAAATATTCTAAGATTTGAATTGGCGTGGCCGCGCGGGAGCCTCTCGTTGGAGGGGTAGCCCCAGCGCGTGGTCCAGGCCATCCACATGGCTGGGAATTCCATGTTGACGCTTTGATTAGGACTGTGCTTTGTGTCGATGGAGGAGATGTGTATGTTGGGATTGCCAAATATGGCGGACTTTTTGAAATCATTATGACAGACGTTACAAACCTCATGTAGATGTTAATAGTAGCCAGAGGGATCATGATATCTTAAAAAGAAACATGAACATTACCATTACTTGCATGACAATTCTGATGGTGTAATCAGATTTTCAGTATCTTTATTTGTTTAAAGTTTCGTATCTGACTGTAAATTGTACAAGTAACACGTAGCAACGAATTTCCAAAATCTAAACTGTTCATTCAATTTTCTCGATCGACGTGTCTTTAGAAAGGAATTAGTGTAAACCTAAAGTGGTATGAATTACAGGTTGTAACTTGAATAGTTTGAGAGTTATTAAAGGTCAAATTGGCCCATTATTATTAATCACGTCAGGCCATAAGTACTACATAGTTAGCCGGCCGCGGTGGTCTAGCGGTTCTGGCGCTGCAGTCCGGAACCGTGGGACTACTACGGTCGCAGGTTCGAATCCTGCCTCGGGCATGGGTGTGTGTGATGTCCTTAGGTTAGTTAGGTTTAAGTAGTTCTAAGTTCTGGGGGACTTATGACCTAAGATGTTGAGTCCCATAGTGCTCAGAGCCATTTGAACTACATAGTTACACGAAAAAACGGTAGCAGCATGCTTGTAAATATATTTATTCGTCTATGTCCTTGTTTATATCCGATATATACTATTAATGAAGAAATTGGTTAAATATTCATTGTGTATTAGAAAGGAAAGAGACATTAGGCTACTGGCCTATCTATTGTTTCTATTCCTTTCAAAATGTTAATATGTGTGTGAAATGTTATGGGACTTAACTGCTATCTATTACTTTGATTAATGTTTATTTGATTTGTTTATGTATTTAATCATGTTTGTTACAGCGTGTTTATGGTCCAGCAGTAGGAATACTTATTTAATTTCAAGTTATTTAAATGTAAATGCAGTATTTCGCATCTGTTTTAATATGTATTTGACTGTGCGTTGGCTTGAAGACATGGCGAGAGAACTCTAGCCAATCACAGTGCTCGTTAATGGAGAGACTGTATGTAAGAGACGGAGGCGCATAGAATGCTAGGCAGGAGAGAGAGTGCTGGACGGAAGGCAGCGACGGGCGGTCTGGGGAAAGACTTGGAGAGTGGAGCAGTTTGCGCGTGGTCACGAGAGATAGAAGTATTTCGTATCGTCGACGTGTGCACTTGTGAGATTTCCGTGGCTCCTGCAGTGAAGACGTAGTATGCGTTTAGAAATGAATATCTCGTGTGTTATGTCGTTGCTCACAACTAATTACGTGAAGTAGGAATCTATTGTTTCCCTGTTATTCAACTTACATTTCATTTATTTGCTAGACCATCGACACCAATAAGTGTTTTACAGTAATAAAGGGCATTCTTAAAGGTACTTCTGCTATCGTACTCAGCATTTAAAGTCGTTAAAATAGTAAATTCACATTTTATTTAATTGCAATCTTACATTTTTATATTTCTAAGTAACATTCAAAATTCGCAATTGCAGAGTGATAGGAACCTTCGACCATTCGATTGATGTGTATATTCATATTGTATACTGTAGAATCAGTAGTGTTTGGCTTGCAATGCTGCAACTACGTATCCCAGCCCCTAGTGAACGTAACCAGCCAAAACTTTTAATATTTCAACTCTGAGTCTGAGAGTACGTAGTTGAGGGCCACATCACTGATCAGATTTTGTTTTCTTAAAGCCCGTAATTGGGGGCTCGTCCGGGATTTGTGTCCTGCAAAGTGCTAATTCCTTTGCTGCCTGCTATTCAGCGAACTATGCGAAGTGTGGAAACCTTTGCAAATCCAGTAGAGATTTCTGTAGGGTGAACCTTTCACAAAACACAGTGTGAGATCGGTTTTTTCCCCAAGTAGGTGTCTGGATTTAGTTAAATTACGCAGTAATTTTCACAACTAACACATGTCATAGATAGAGGTCCAAATCTATCACATTAAAGGCAATTTGCGTGGGGGTTCGGTGTGTAAATAAGTTTCAGTGCAGTGAACAGTAGCGGTTAGCGCATTTAACAGACAGGGGTATCGGAGATGGTTGGAACACACAGTAACCAGCGGCAGCTACAGTTACTTATTGCGACTTATCCAGTGGCGGACGCAGTTCAACAGCAGTACGACAGCAGCTTCTTCGTGTACTCCAGGGCAGTCTTCAGTGTCGACTTCCACTGCGACTGACGGCATCACCATGGCCGAGGGAACCATCTCAGCTCAGATAAATGCTGCGTAAATAGTGAGACAGTGTTTAACTCTGAAGTTGAAGCTCCACTAATAGATCTCGCGAATATAAAATAGTCACCTATATGTGTAATTCTGAAAACGGAAGTGAGTCGGTTAGTCTCAAATCAGAGCGCGACAGTGTAACTAGTAGGAATTCAGGCAAGGGGAAGAATGCAGGGGAGATATGATGTCCCAGCTAATGCTAAGTGGAAGAACTAACAGAAAATTTAGAGAGGGCTGTAGTAAATAGTGTGGATGAAGGTAGTTTGAGTAATGAAGGTTGTGCGAATTGGTATATGAAGGATGGGAAGACAAGGGACGAGATGTAGAAAATTATTTATTAAGGGAGAAATATCTAGAAAGAAAGGAAATGGTAAATGTACTGAAAATTATTGAAATTAAAGTTGGCAAAGGAATCGTAGATGCACTTCTTGATTCAAGTAGTAATGTGTCAGCAGTGTGGTGAAGGCAAGGACCCCAGAATTGAAAGAATGGTTGGGACACGAACTGCAATTGGAAGCCCTTACCTGGGCCGACAATGCAGGAGATGAACGGCCATAGGTGGGAAATTGATCCGCTAATTCCAATGACCAGGAGAGTTACGAACGTGTGCAATTTAACTGGCCAGCAGTTGTGCACACCTATCCTGCAATGGAAAGACTCCGGCCTCCAGCAGGACGCTGGTCACCAGACTCGTCCTGAAAGCTCCTGTCGCTAGGCGAACGCCACAATGGTGCACTGGGTCGAGTAAATGCCGAAACATAAACGAGACTTCCATAGTCAAGGCGGGATTGAACAAGGGCACTGTAGAGCTGCAGCAGTGTAGAGCGTTATGCACCCCAGCTGGTGGTGCTCAGGCAGTGCCTATTAGACGACGGGGGTCCGACAGCCGATCAGCTACAAACATTCCAGCAGGAAGGAGCTACACGGCTCGTGTTCTCTCTAGTTCAACCATGCCTAGACGGTCAATACCGCGGCTCGATCGCGTCCGCATCGGAACTTTGTGCCAGGAAGGGCTCTCAACAAGGGATGTGTCCAGAAGTCTCGGAGTGAACGAAAGCGATGTTGCTGGGACATGGAGGAGATACAGAGAGGCAGAAACCGTCGATCACATTCCTCGCTCAGGCCGCCCAAGAGCTGCTACTGCTGTGGATGACCGCTGCTTATGGATTATGGCTCGGAGGAACCCTGACAGCAACGCCACCATGATGAATAATGCTTTGCGTGCGGCTACACGATATCGTGTTATGAGTGAGACTGTGCGCAACTTGTTGCATGATGCGCAACTTTACTCCCGACGTCCATGACGAGGTCCATCTCTGCAACCACGATACCTTGAAAAGTGGCACAGATGGGCCCAACAACACGCCGAATCGACCGCTCGGGATTGGCATCACGTTCTCCTCACCGATGGGTGTCGCATATGCCTTCAAGCAGACAATCGTCGGAGACGTATTTGGAGGCAACCCATCAGGCTGACGGCCTTAGACACACAATCCAGTGAGTGCATCAAAGTGGAGGTTTCCTGCTGTTTGGGGGTGGCATTATGTGGGGCCGACACACTCCGCTGGTGGTCATGGAAGTCGCCGTAACGGCTGTACGATACGTGAATCCCATCCCTCGATAGTGCAGCCATATCGGCAGCATACTGGCGAGGCATTTGTCTTCATGGAGGAAATTCGCGCCCCCATCGTGCGCATCTTGTGAATGACTTCCTTCAGGATAACGACATCGCTGGACTAGCGTGGTAAGCATGTTTCCCAGACATGAACCCCATTAATGATGCCTGGGATAGATTGAAAACGGCTGTTTGTGGATGACGTGACCCACCAACCACTCTGAGGGATCTATGCCGAATCGCCGTTGAGGAGTGGGACAATCTGGACCAACAGTGCCTTGATGAACTTGTGCATAGTATGCCATGACGAATGCAGGCATGCATCAATGCAAGATGAGGTGTTACTGGGTATTAGAAGTACCGGTGTGTACAGCAATCTGGACAACCACCTCTGAAGGTTTCGCTGTATGGTGGTACAACATGCAATTTGTGGTTTTCATGAGCGGGCGGAAATTATGTTTATGTTAATCTCTATTCCAATTTTGAGTACAAGTTCCGGAACTCTCGGAACGGAGGTGATGCAAAACTTTTGTTGATGTGTGTATGTGAGCATCGATTAAAGAGCATACCGACAATATTTGTGACCTGCGGAGTATACAGGAAGCACTACAGCACTCTGAATACTCTCAGTTCAATTATACCTACCCAATATCTTTGAAAGTAAACAGTAAATATAATACGTCTGTGAGTGTGCATGTGTCTGTACAGTTCATGCCAAACTGTCAAACACATACATGTATGTGATCGTTATGGACGATGGTTCTTGCGTCCTATGAAACAAGTAAATATATCTGGTGGCACTCTGTGTTTTGAATAATTGCGAACAGTGGGCACAATATTTAAAACATCTCTTTACTTAAATTAGGAAATGTAAGAACGTAATACTAGGAATTTCATGTAGAAGTGCTTGATTTTAAGTTTTACAGTTTGAACAGTTAATGACTCTCCTCTAAGCGATGCTGGCAAGTGATGAAGTCACACCTCAACTTCACACGAGTTATATAAACTATTCTGTAAGCAAGCGCACACAAGGACACTGTGAAAGAACGGTAAGCAACCACTGCTTCCGGGCTCACTTTATGGGGAATACTGACTGCTGCATCGGACTGTCGAAATGGAATGCTGCGCGGATAACCGTTATTGACTTAAACTTTGCACCTCAAAATTTTAAAATTAGCCTGCTAGAGATACTCAGGCAGTGCATGTTGTGGACATGGACATTTATAAAACTTCCCTGTGAAATATAGGGCACGTCCTGAGTAATAGGCAATAAATTAAATAATATACTAAATGCACGCAGTGGTGACGAAAGCCACTGAATACCTCCTAATGTCGTCTCAGACCTCCTTTTGCCCGACATAGTGTAGCAGCTGGAAGTGGCATGAACTCAACATGTCGCTGGAAGTGCCCTGCAGGAATATTGAGCCATGCTGCCTGTATAGCAGCCCATAATTCCTAAAGTGTTGACTGAGCCAGAATTTGTGCACGAAGGGACCTCTCGATTATATCCCATAAATGTTCGATGCAATTCATGTCGGGCAATCTGGGTAACCACATCATTCGATCTAAATGTCCAGAATATTCTTTGTTACGGTGTAAAGTCAAGCGCCGTCACGTCAGTCTGGAACGATAAAGAAGAGAAGGCTGTGAGAGGAAGTCAGCCAATCGCACGCTGACTGGCCCGCTTCCAGGACGACAACGCGACAGCAGCGGCCCCTATGTGAAGACAACATAAACGCCGCTCCCGACTGGTGGCTGTCACTTCGATAGTAGCGTCAACGTTAGCAACTTCAATAGCAGATTCAAGATTAGCTGTCTGGATAGCAGCATCAATGATAGCGACTGAAATAGCAGTTCAGGACAGACTTGTCAGTTAGAGATCAGCAGTCACTGCAAGGACTTATTATTACGTAAGTCGCCTTTTGCTTGCCACACATATGTGTAACTGCCAAATATAAGTAGTGCATTTGATTAATTGAGATAAAATTCATAAATACGACATGTTTCGTTGTTTTTCTAGCGAAACGAGTACGCAGAATTCCTAGACACAACCAGATTGACGACGAGGCTCGTCCAAACTGATTCCTCAAACAAATCGTGAAAAATTGTTGCTCAGCGCACGGTCATTGATAAAAATTTCATCGTTGTTTGGAACATGAAGTCCAATAACGGCTGCAAATGATCTCCAAGTAGTCGAACACAACCAAAACAAAGCCCATTCCATGCAAACACAGCCCACATCGTTATGGAGCCACCACCAACTTGCACAGTTCCTTGTTGAGAACTTGTGTCGATGGCTTCGTAGGGTCTTCACCACACTCGAACCCTATCGTCAGCTCTTACCAACTGAAATCTGGATTCGCACGACCAGATCACGGTTTTCCAGCATCTGTGGTTCGACCGATATGGTCACGAGCCCAGAAGAGGCGCTGCAGGCCACGTCGTGCTGTTAGTGAAAGCACTGGCTTCGGTAGTCTGCTGTCATAGCCCATGAACGCCAGATTTCGTCACACTGTACTAACGGATACGTTCGTCGTACGTCCCACGTACATTTTTGTGGTTATTTAACACAGTGTTTCTTGTCTGTTAGCATTGACTAAGCAAACGCAGTTCTCGGTCGTTGAGAGGGAGCTATCAATGGTGAGAGATAATGCCTGAAATTTGTACCGAGAATAACAGTCTTAAACTGTGGATCTCGGAATAGTGAGTTTCCTAACGAATTCAGAAATGGAATGTCCTATGAATCTAGCTCCAACCACGTTTCCACTTTCAAAGTCTGGTAACTCCGATCGTGGGGCCATAACCACGTCGGAAACCAATTCACATCAGTGACACGTGTACAAATGACAACTCCTCCAATTTACTTATCCTCTATTCTTCGTGTACGCGATACTACGGCCGTATGTATATGTGCATATCGCTACCTCATGACTTTTGACACCTCAGTGTACGGTTCAATGGACAGTGAACAGACGGCTAAGCTTAAAGAGAAGAGAAAAATGGTCCCCAACCGAAACACAACACCAAAAAATAGTTAATGTAGAGTAACGAACTTCCGGGGATATGTTTGTCTAGGTAACATATTTATGGGAACACCATTGCAAGGTGACTGTATAATGTAAGCACGAGATAAGCCACTGGAAATGTGAAATGCTGGTACAGTAATAACGGGTGTAAGAACGAGAATGTTGAATGCAAGCATACAAACGTTCAAGCATTGTATTCTAGAGGCACCAGGCGTGAGTTTAATTGATGGTTGGTTGGTTGGTTTTGGGGAAGGAGACCAGACAGCGAGGTCATCGGTCTCATCGGATTAGGGAAGGAAGTCGGCCGTGCCCTTTCAAAGGAACCATCCCGGCAATTACCTGGAGCGATTTAGGGAAATCACGGAAAACCTAAATCAGGATGGCCGGACGCGGGATTGAACCGTCGTCCTCCCGAATGCGAGTCCAGTTAATTGATGGTGTTCCATACCTGAGGCACTTGGTCGGTCAATACATGGCTAGGAAACATCACGACGCTCTGTGCAACATGCCGGTTTACCACAGTGGTACGTGGGCGAGTGTTATCCAGCTGGAAAACACACCATGGAATGCTTTTCATGAATGACAGCACATCAGATCGAATGACCAGCCTGACGTGGACATTTGCCTTCTGTCATACGAAACCACACCCCATACCGTTACTCCAGGTGTCGAGTACGCAGACTGGTTGGCTGCAGGTAGTCAAGTGGTCTCCTTCTGATCAAAATACGGCCATCACTGGCACAGTGGTGGAATCAGCTTTCACTAGAAAGTACAACAGACTTCCACCCTGCCCACCGCTTCTCGCTTGACACCAATGACGTCACAAATGGCGGTATTTCAAGGTCAGTGGAACCTACGCTACAGGGCGTCTGGCTCGGAGCTGTCCTCGGTGGGACCGATTTGTAGCAGATCGTTGTCACTGTGATGCCAACTGCTGCTTATATTTCTGCTCCAGATATGGTACGATGCGCCAGAGGGATAAACCGGTCACGATGGTCTTTCCTCTCATGCTACATTGTCGTCCGGCGCCTAGCCTGGCGATCGTTCATTCCCGTGATCGCCACTGCCTGGAATCATGTTCAGTGATTACATTACTGCTTCGTTATCGCTGGATATATTTCGTAAACCACATCAAATACTGACGAACAGATTCCACAGACCGAACGTGAGGAGAGGGGCTAGTGTAATTGTTTAATACAAACCATACAAAAATGCACGGAAGTATGTTTTTTAACACAAACCTACGTTTTTTTAAATGGAACCACGTTAGTTTTGTTAGCACATCTGAACATATAAACAAATACGTAATCAGTGCCGTTTCTTGCATTGTAAAATGTTAATTACATCCGGAGATATTGTAACCTAAAGTTGACGCTTGAGTACCACTCCTCCGCTGTTCGATCGTGTGTATCGGAGAGCACTGCAACATACATCGCGTTTCTACAGAATGATCTGCCAACGTTGCTCGAAAATGTCCCACTGGAAACGCGTCGACGTATGTGGTATCAGCATGATGGTGCATCTGCACATTCCGCCATTAACACTAGGCTGACCCTTGACAGGATGTTCGACGAGCGTTTCATAGGACGTGGAGAACGCATAAATTGGCCAGCCCATTCCCCTGATCTTACACCTCTGGACTTCTTTCTGTGGGGTCCGTTAAAGGAGAATGTGTACCGTGATGTGCCTACAACCCAGAGGATATGAAACAACGTATTGTGGCAGCCTGCGGCGACATTACACCAGATGTACTGCGGCGTGTACGACATTCATTACGCCAGAGATTGCAATTGTGTGCAGCAAATGATGGCCACCACATTGAAAATCTATTGGCCTGACATGTCGGGACACACTCTATTCCACTCCGTAATTGAAAACGGAAACCACGTGTGTACGTGTACCTCACCCCCCATGGTAATGTACATGTGCGTCAGTGAAAAAGACCAATAAAAAGTTGTTAGCATGTGGACGTAATGTGCTGTTCCAGTCTCTTCTGTACCTAAGGTCCATCACCGTTCCCTTTGGATCCCTACGTAATTCGGTGCTCTCCGATACACACGATCGAACAGAGGAAGAGTGGTACTCAAGCGTCAACTTTAGGTTACAATATCTCCGGATGTAATTAACATTTTACAATGCAACAAACGGCACTGATTACGTATTAGTTTATATGTTCAGATGTGCTAGCAAAACTAACGTGGTTCCATTTAAAAAAACCTAGGTTTGTGTTAAAAAACATACTTCCGTGCATTTTTGTATGGTTTGTATTAAACAATTACACTAGCCCCTCTCCTCACGTTCGGTCTGTGGAATCGGTTCGTCAGTATTTGATGTGGTTTACGAAATATATCCAGCAGTAACGTTAGGTGACTCACCCTGTATAATAACCCTTGATGTTACTTAAGAAAAATATTTCAAAATTATGGCAGCTGAATCGACTGGACAGTAAGGAACTATTTCTTTTAAATGGTTTATAAAAACGGCATACTCTTGGGAAAGGTTAACGTTTGTAAATCCCTTATATGATACTAATCTCTGTTCTGAAAGGTTTTAACTACTATATCTATAAAGAAAGCGACATTACAATCTTTTCTTCTTCGCTTTCTGGCTGCGGCACTATACGGATATAAGTGAATTCATTGTACATTTTGTCATTAGCAATTGGTCCACTGTATTTTAAACTTCGTTTTATTTTCCAAAATGACCTACCTCCCAGGTTTCCTGTTTTAGTTATATAATGCAAGTAACTTCTAACTGGAAGTGACTAGCCTGGTGATGGTACGATCGAACACCATAACCGTTCTGTCTTTATTTACTTCACTTTTTGAAAGTGGAACCTGCATCTGAATTCGAAGTCTCATTAACTTTAAACAGTATAGTTTCTTTCACATGAACATTAATTGTGTACAGGGTAACTCGTCTCCAAATGCGCATTTGACCAGTAATGACCATAAAGTTACTTTGGGACAAAATAGCACGTTTTGGAAACTCGTAATGATATTGCTACATGTGGAGTTTCGGTTGATCTAATATACATACACTACATAACAGGTTTCATGTACTCGATCGGAATTATTGCCATCTGAGAGTGACTAGTTCTTTACTGAAGATGGTGGTCAGTTTAAAATTTGACATGGTGATATAGACTCTTGCTCCGTAATGACCATTCCAATGGGTGACTAAGCGAATTTCACAGTGATCTCTGAACTTTTCCGTATGTTTGCCGAAATTGCGTTATTCATAACTTCAGAAAATCCTTTTCAAAGTCATACATCACAGAAGCCACCTTTCGGTGTTTAGAACAATGTATTCCTTCGATCGGGTACGCTGTTGACGGAGGTAGTGCGAGTGACTCTATCCTGTTGCAAACTCAAACTTCAGATATTGCTGGAGCTTTTGATATTGTATAATGTACCTGGTGACAGCAGGGTCTTCTCAAACAGTGAACCAGTACTGGAAATCTGAAGTACTTTCTTGGATGTTAAATTTCTCACAACCTTTAACCACAACCTGTGTGGTGATGAGGGAGATCACTGATTGCGGTCTCTATTTCAGTTCTTGTAGCGGAGTTCGCAGCACGTATTCGGTGCTGCAGTCTACATCCTTATCTACTGGTGCGTCATCTTAGATTCTATACTTAGGCAACTGATCTACTTTTAATTGCCAGCAACAGGGCAATGGGTCATTTTCTTTTTTAAATTTCCCACCAGTTTACGCATAGGACATTTACGACATTTGGGCTATTTTAACAATTCGCTTGAAACTTTCTTCCAAAGATATTAGCTGATTACTTCTAGTGTTGTACGCCCATGACAGTTGTTTGTGAGAAAAATTCTGCGGAGTTGGAGTGAAATACGTTTTGTTCTTATGTTGAGGAAATTAATAATGCATTTTCTTTCATCGGAGCCCGAATGAGAGTAACTATTATCCAAAACTCTGACTGCAAGATGCGTTTCTTTTAATTCTTTGATTTATCTGGACTTAGGAATCATTTTGGGTAAAGCACAGTCGAATATGGGAAGTACCTGTTTCTTGTCAAACTAGAGAACCAACGAACCCATAGAAATTCCACAAATTTCCGGTAAGGATTTTATGCATTTATAACGTCTACGTGGAAACTCGTTATTTCAACCATCATCAACACAGCCGAAAGGCGCAGCGTCGCCTGGACTACTCTGTTGTTGTTGTTTTTCCTTTTTTCTTTTAGTCTGATGCTTGTCATACATATCTTGTGCATTGTATTTTGTAGAAAGAATTTTCTTCTATTTATTTTATGTGTTAGCTATATACGGTAGTGTTTGTCCTATTTTATTTCTAGTTTGAAAGAAACTTTCTACCTGTGTGATGCTCATAGTTTCTCGCTATTTTATATGACAGTAGGCAATTAAATGATGTAATATGGTACACGATATATGTTTGGTTTTGAAAATCTCCTCCTTCAGTTTTAACACCTTCCTCGATCTGCCTTACTACAGAAGTAAATTGTTACTCTGTTAAAAGTTTCTTGCTTGCAATTCATTTGCACAGTTCACTGTTCTACAATACTATTTTAGTGTGGAAATGCATCCACCGATAAAGCAGTCTAAAAGCTCTGCAAAGAGTTAACCTTAGAGCTACAAATTACTGTGGCTTTACAACTCATGATTTGTTGTTAGCTTTGTGTCTTTTTTCCCTAAGACTGCTAAATGGTAATATTGCTCACGAATGGTAATTAATATTCACTATTTATTTCAGGATTATTCCGTTTCGTAAACTGACATACGGCCAGGAGAGCGGTCTGCTGACCACATGCCCCCCATGCCCGCATCAAGTGACGCCTATTGATGAGGATGACACGGCGGTCGGTTAGTACCGATGGGCCTTCATAACTGTTCTGGCAGAGTTTAGATTACTTTTGTTAGTATTTATTACGTCTTTGGTTTCCTGAAGGCAATGTTGCTGAACTATAT
This sequence comes from Schistocerca nitens, assembly GCF_023898315.1. Taxonomy (NCBI): domain Eukaryota; kingdom Metazoa; phylum Arthropoda; class Insecta; order Orthoptera; family Acrididae; genus Schistocerca; species Schistocerca nitens. The sequence continues at coordinate 543,070,675 of NC_064616.1, forward strand.
GGCCAAACTGTCAATCGATCATTGCTTAAGCCATTCGAAAGGTGTTATAATCAGTATGCATCACAATGAAGTGACTCGTTACGAAGGGTTGAGAATTTATACCTATGGTCATGAATGCAATACGTGTAAACGTAGATATGTGTAAAAGTAAATATTTATTGACTGAATGTGGGAAAAAATGCGACCAACTGAACTAGAAAATTTATCTAGACGCTCTGATTTTTTTAGATTCAATATGCTCAATGGTAACTGTAACTTAAATTCAGCTGAGTTCTTATGTACTTGATTAACAGTTCTCTGGACTTCACTTCGTGAGTCACAATCGCGGTAGCGGGGAAGTACGTGATAAACTTTGGAACGAGGAATACTGCCCTCCACTACAAAGTTGTGACACATCGCCAGTGAGTCAGCTGCCGACCATTCAGCTGGGAGCGGAGAGAGTAAAGCTTATTCGGTTGTCAGTTGCCCTGCAGTGCGTACGTCATCACAGCGAAGGAGTTCTCAGCTAAAATGAAAGCCTTCAATTGGATCGTTGCCTTTCTTATTGTCAACAGTAAGTCTCTTTACAACATTACAACTTTAACTTTTCATTCCGGTTTGTGTGCGGCTGGTCCCGGCGGAGGTTCGAGTCCTCCCTCGGCCATGGGTGTGTGTGTTGTCCTTAGGATAACAGTATGTAAGCTTAGGGACTGATGACCTTAGCAGTTAAGTCCTATAAGATATCACACACATTTGAACATTCCCGTTTGATGATGTATGTTATAAAGTGTTTGAATTCTGATACGGATACTGGTCCTCGCTCAATTGGCTAAAGCTGAGATTCTTCAATTAGCGAGCCTCGAACAGATTTCCTTCCTCATTAATATCTACAGTAGTAGTCTAACGCAGATAACTTTGACACCGATGGTATGTTAAATTGCGTAACTTATTCGTAGCTTGCAGATATGATGAGGAATTTGAATTCATTACCAACCAAATCACCGGAGCATGTCTCTCACTAGATTAATACTGTAAGAAACGATAGTAACTTGTAACCAGGTACATGAGTGCTTTAACTAGAACAACTGTTTACGTACCAACCAGAATTTACTTCCTAATCTACAACGAAATAATTATATGGGGCACAAAGTCGGATTGGGCATGGCTGCGGAAAGGAACATTGTGAGGACTTTTCAAAGAAACTATCCTAGTAGTTGTCTGTAACATTTTGCAAATACCATGGGAACCAGAAAAATGCATGCGCGGACGGGTATCTGATTTCAACTTCTCCTCAATACGTTTTCGCTGGCAGTCGTTTGAATTTATCTTGTATGTACGATACCGTAGTTGCAGGACACGCATGCGAATCTTCCAGGCCTTGCTCTAGAGGGAAATAGAAATACACAGCCTGACACAAAAAAAGGTAATCGAACAGAAGAGGAGGAGCAAAGGTAATTAATCTTAATGAGCTGAGAGGGTATTTTACTTCAGCGATGTCAAAATTGAGTCAAATTTAGAAAACTTGGCAGTATGAGGCCACATATCGGTAAGATGCTGCACCGTCCCTGGCCTGGATGCGTACACTAATTCGGCTGAGACGAGTTCCATCATCTCCTGAGGCAAGATGGCCCTCAACTGTTGTAACTGGTTCTTGATATCGTGGATTTTGGCTCTGAGACGGAGTTGACATATAAGCTGGGTCCCCAAATGTTCCATGGCAGACTGACATAAGGATCTTATTGGCTGCTGGACTACCTCCACAACTTGAAAACTGTTCATAGATATAGGTGGCAAGTGTAGGCGAGTGTTGAAAAATGGCACCATGATACCGTGTCATGAGCGGTAACACATTAGAACGCAGGATGCACGTGTCGTACCGTTGCGCCTTCAGAGTTCGTCCAGTCACTACAATTCTAACAGCTGTGACATAAAGCTGTACCTGATGGCTCCCCCAAACCGTGACGCCAGGAATAACACCTCTGTGCCTCTCAAAAACACTGAAAGATTTACGTCACCTTCATATTCAAGATCGACATCCGGGGTAGTGCACAGCATGATTCGTCGCTGAATACAGCGAGATGACATTCATCAGCTCTTCATGCTTCCTGGCTAAGGCAACACTTGAAAAGCAGCTGTATGTGTTGTGGTGTTTACTACAGCTCACGCATCAGACAGTAACTCCCTTGTCCAGTTGCAGCTGGTTTACGTGTAATGGTCCGGTATGCAACAGAATGATGCAGGGAGTACATTACTTGCTCTCGGATGGTAGGCACAGATGTGAAGGTGTTCGATGTGCTTGACGTGCAGCGCGGTGTTCTTTCATTGTACTGGTCAGACGTCGTCAACCACAAACATGAAAAGTATGCGTGCCATCCCGTTACCATGCAGTCCAACATTTAGCCACTGCCACATCCGAAAACCCCACAAACCTGGATGTGGATGTCGGTCAAATGAGGGCTCAACATGTGACCACTTTTAAACTCGGTCATGTGCTGATAATGCCGCATCAATGGCTACGCGGCACCTCCGTGTGCTTCACAGTGATCATTCAACGTCTGAGGCTATTAATGCCCTTGTATACCCTACCGATACAAGTGCTACACATGTTTACATTGTGAAATCTCGACTAAATTACGATATTCTTACGAGTAATAGTCCCGATAAGAAGGGAACTCCTTTATCTGACGATAATATTCGCTATTGCCGGTAATCCTGTTGGCTGTCACTATACTTCAGTCAGAACTGGTCCTCTTTTTCCACTCACTCGTCTACTATTTCTACGGGAAGATTGAGTATACTATCGCAGATTTGCAGTATGCTAATCCAACTTACGTAAAATTGCTCTGACGACTCATCCTTTATTCATTTACTTTCTGATAAAAACTATACGGGCAACCCGATGTAATACGGAACTGATCACTAGTTATCACGAGAGGCTGACCCGCCAGTACGAAAGGAAACATGAGTAATGTGTTTTCAGTGCAGAAGCAGTAACAGTAGAATAAGTCGTTCCGGATAGCTTAGTGACTTTGAAAATGGACTAGTCGTTTGATATTATCTGAGTAACAAATCCATCAGTCACATTTCAACAGTCCTAAAGCTGCCCAAGTCTACTGCTGATGCTGTGACTGAGGTGGAAACACGAAGAAACAGTCGCAGCTAAATCAAGCTGAGATAGACCGTGTATGACGATGTATAGCTACCGTCGAGAATTGTGGATATTGGTTATGAGGATTCGCATGAAATCAGCAGATCGAATAGTTCGTGAGTTCGAAAGTACTTTCAGCAGTCGGTTTAGCGCAATGATTTTGCGCAGAGAGTTAAAAAGAATGGTGTACAGTGGTCGAGGAGCCACTCACAAGAAATCAATTTCTGTATGAATACCTGTTCTTTCGGACATGTCCGAAAGAACAGACACGATCGGTGACCATGAAGCTCTCTTAGAATGAAACTATGAAAAAAACGAAACCCTAAGTTGTCGAAAGGCGTTGATATACATCAACGGGGACACTTAAAAATTTGTGCCTAAACTAGAACTCGAGATCTCCTGCATACATGGCAGACGCTCTATCCATCTGAGCCACCGAAGGCACAGATGACAGTGCGACTGCAGGGATTTATTCCTTGCACGCTTCCCGTGAGACCGACATTCTCAACTTAATGTCCATACGCTACACTCGTAGTGACCGTTCCCATTACCCTCATTACTCGCGGCAGACAATCTTATCGAGTCCCGTAAGAGTTCTGTCAAGGCGTGTGCATCCACCACAGAAGAAGGAGGTTAATGGCCGGTTAGCCTTAATTTATGAAGATGGTATATGTTCTTTCGAACATGCCCAAAAGAACATATCTTTATATAGTTAAGGCTAACTGGCCATTAACCTTCTTCTTCTGTGCTGGATGCACACGCCTAGCCCGAACTCTTACGGGACTCGGTAAGATGGTCTGCCTCGAGTAATGAGTGTAATGGGCAGGGGCACTGCGAATGTAGTGTTTAGACGTTAAGTTCGGAATGTGGGTCTCACGGGGAGCGTGCAAGGGATAAATTCCTGCAGTCGCACTATCCTCTGTGCCTTCGGTGGCTCAGATGGATAGAGCGTCTGCCACGTAAGCAGGTGATCCCGGGTTCTAGTTCCGGTCGAGGCACACATTTTCAACTGTTCCCGTTGATGTATATTATGCAAAGAATAAATCACTGCTGTCGCACTATCCTCTGTGCCCTCGATTTCTCAGACAGACAGAGCGTCTGCCACGTAAACTGGATATCTCTGGTTAGAGTCCCAGTCGAGGCACACATTTTCAACTGTCACATTTGATGTACATCAACGCCTGTCGACAGCTTTTTGTCTCGATTTAATTATCATTTCACACATATCTGTAGTCAGAGTTAAGCGACGCTTGAAGTGGTGTTATGTGCGATACCGCTGGACAGTGGACTGCTGAAACGAATTATCTGAAGTAATAACTGACGATATACTCTATGACAGTCCGACTGAAGGGTTTGGGTTTGGCTAATGTCCGGAGGACGTTGCCATCCATCATGAATAGTGCCAACAGTGAGGTAAAAACGAGGTGGTGTGGTGGTGTAGTGCTTTTTTTTATACGATTAGGTTGTTGTCCTCTTTTAGGACTTCAGAAAATTCTGAATGCAGATGCAATTGAATACCACTTACAACGTTTTATATTACATAAAGCAGGGGAACAATTTGGGACATTAACTGTTTGTAGCAGCATGAAACTGTAAGCTGTCATAAAGCAGCAGCTGTAGGGGTATTGTTTGTGGCCAATGATGTTCCTGAAACAGACTGGCTTGTTAAAAAACACGTCCTGAACCCAATGGAATACTTTTGGTATGAGTTATAATGTCGACTTTGCTCCAGAGACCAGTGTGCCGTATAGCCGTGTTCTCTGGTTTCGTGTCTTCAGAATGAATGGACTGCCAATCCCCCACACACACTTGGTGGTTGTTCCTTAGCTTTTTGTAATGTTATTTCGTTCCGAGTCCAGGTTTGATGTGACACTGATGTAATTCCGAAATACTCAGCCTATGAAAATGTGCACCTGTGTTGGCTCGTTACTGAACGGTTCCGAGATGACTAACAGGAAACCAAGGAAGTACTGCTGTTGGGCAATTAGTCATTAGCAATTCTCTGAATCACTTGCTTATCTCAAGAAGTTCATACCCAAAGGTCACTTCCTTTAGCAAACACGTTTACCAACTTGTATTATATGGGCTTCCTGTGGGTCCTGCCGAAATACTTCTGAGCATTTTTCAGAGATACTAGCTGAGTGTTTCAGTACAAGCGACCTACGGGCTCCACACGTTCGTTATGCAATAACCAAATTTTCTTATGTATCTTTTACTCCATCTGTCCATTTACCTGCACAAGCCAAAATGTACTCGTTACATTCACTGTTTACAAGGGTCTAATAACTCTCTCTCCTCATCGTCCGTAGCCACGACCTTCGGTTTACGCTCTCGTGACATTTTTGGACTACAGAACCCTATTCACATCACTTAGAAACATCAGGTTTTTAAGCACTAACATTTGTTTACAGAGGAGACTGCACACAGAAATAAACGAACCCGTTACATAAAAAATAAAAGCTGTTTCTAAATTGTAGCCAGAGTTTTATAATATTCTGCTAGTGTTCTTCACAGTAATAGTGCACGACTACAACACAGAAGATAATGAATAATATAGTTGAGCTCTGTAGCGTCACATCTCTAACATGTCTTAGAACTCAACCAGTCCAATAATTGAGCATGTTAGCTACGTGGGGTTATGTTAAAGTACCCACTGAGGGCAAAACATTAGCGAAGGTAGCTCAGTCCTATCCTACAATTTGTTTATAATGTGTCACATATCTAAGTTTGCCATATGCTGGACTATGTTGGTCTTGTGTAGTTAAGTGATGTGTTTGTGACGTTATGGAATGCTATTGGAGTGAAGGAAGAAGATAAGATCTTGTGCTTGCACATACTTTACTACTTTCTCAAGGCACCTAAGATGCAGCTGCACTTAACGTCAAACAATCCTAAAAATATCTGATTTCCTCAACCCATAAGTCACTAAAGGCTTGTATAAAAAATTTTTTTTGAGAATACTGACGAGCAATATGATGATCAGGAGTTGTGTGTCAGTGTAACTGTTCCTCTTGCCTAGAAAATACAGTTGGTGAAACTATCTTCAGTGATCAAATTGTAGCAATCAAATCTCGTTCTGACTGTCACCGTGTTACATTGCTACGTAACTTTCCTAATGGTGATGGTATAGTTAATTTTATAACTCGACCTGGTGTGAAGATTACCGTCGCTTGTCATGTCCAACAGCTCCTGCCAGCTACCCTCTGTAGTAATTGTTTAACAAGTTCGTGTGGTCAGCGAAATTACTGGCCCCTGCGAATTATTGCCGAGTATTAATGATTTGTAGCGGGAGGGTTGAACCAACCGGTAATTATTTGAACGCAACGGATAACACAATATTTTTTTAGAACAACTGCAGAAGGCACCTATGCAGGGCTTAATAGGGAGCATAGAGCCATTATTTCCTTTCATAACCAAGCATTCAACTGTGGTACTGACTTTGATCTATTCTGTATGATGAAGGGAGGAAATAATTGATGTTTATTCAATACTGATGGCATTTCAATAACTAGCCGAGTGTCTGTAAGAATATACATCGTCACAACTGCTCTTTCTAGTTAACATGATTCACTTTCGCGAAGTTATATTGAAAGGGCGAGGGGACAACGGACCTGGCTTCAATGTAATTGTATGCAGGCACACAATTATACCTAAACCCATACTTATTACAATCAATTACTTTAGGTCACGTAGAAAAAGCTCAGCAAAGACACTACAAGCGAACTCGGTCAGGGCAGAGGAGTATTCGCCTAAATATTTCAATTTTCTTTAAAACGTACGCTGAAGAAAGGGTAGCAAGAGGAGCACTTTACTATGACTGCCAATTTTGGTTTAATCTTGCTTTCAGAAACAACACCACATTACTGAGCTGGTAGGAAGAACATTTACTATCATATGGCAGTCTTTTTTCCATCAATGGGCATTAAAATCTGAACTTTCCTAGATAAAAGAGTTTAAACCGTGTTTTTTACCTAACGCACTTCGTTATAGGCGAATCAAATAGTTACGAGGGGCACAAGAAACATTAAATATCACATCAATACTATTCCACACATGTGGCCAAGTAGCGGAAGCCAACGGAAATGACAAAAATACGGACACGCAAGATTATTCCTTCTCTGTCTTACACTCACCCACTACCATATGATTATTCACTCGACTACTACACGTTTTCAGACCGAAACTGAAGTTTACCAATGTGGCGGTTGCTCCAATTGACCACGTGGCGGGAAAGCAAGTACACAAAGAAAACATATGACAAATAAATAAAAAAATCCCCTAAAATATTACTGTAAGAGAAAAAACACATTAAAATACATTAAATGAGAGAACGCCTGTTAAGCACAGAGCAATAATACGACCGTGAGCTTAAGGCCCATGGTGATTGGCCTGACCACGGCACCAACGCAAGGTTCTAGTGAAATTTAACTAAATTATGAAAATAAAGTCCCTTATCGGGGTTTCGTGGTAATATCACACCTAATTGCAACATCTGGACCATATTGACAAGCAGGTTTGAGACACTCTAATACCTTTCTTAACATTACGAAAATCGATAGCTGCACCTCCACGTCTGGCCAGCGTCGCTACCCAGGAGCGAGTGGGCTTGCAGACACCTCGCCTAACCGTTGTTCGTTCAAAATGTTGTGGAGGGGACGGTTCGCCAACCTAACAAAGCCAACACTCGTGCTTTCTCAACCTGCCTAACCTGACGTGCACATTATCTTTGTCAAACTTGGTCGTGTTTTGGGGGTTGGTACTAGTCTACCACAGAACCACAGCTTTCTGCTACTTCACATAATATGTCATTCATACAGTCCAAGGTCGCACAAGGGAAAGGATGCAAGGAAACGTGGCACACACGAAATAAAAAATCAACGAATAAATAAATAAACTCCGCTTGATCCATTCTCTACTGCTTGTTATCCACCGATTTACTTCTGCAGAGTAAAAACACTCTCGCTATAATTCTCCTGTATCGGAATTTATTGAGAAAAATATGGAACGGGACAACAAGTTCCGTTTCAACATCGTCAGACTATTTAGCAACCAAGATGACGAAGGCATGTTGACTCACAGCAATCTTACAACAAATTTCCAATCTTAAAGAAGGTCAGCACAAACGAATCGCAGGAAACGTTACAACATTTTCATAAGAGCAGTGTTGTTCGCAGTACGTACGAATGTCAAGGCAGACCACTGAAGGTTATAAGAAACATCCAAATAAAATTTAATTTACCCATTGAGATATATTAGTATATTTATTCCAAGAAACACATACCTTGGTTGGAAAATTACAGAGAAGATTATTGATTGTTCCTTTGATATACCGGTACTGCGTTTTTCATCCAAAAACCTTTCCAAAAGATCTCTAGGCAGCACATTTCGTAAGTAAAGGGTCTACAGTTTCCATTACTGCTAGAGGGACAATGCATTCCTACTTAAACTCTTTCTGTTTCCCTTTAGCATCCTCATTTATATATATGCAACACGTCTCAACAGGAGGACACAAGCAGTGACCTAGTAACCGTCAGTAGAAATTGTGTGAAAATCCATAGCCCACACTACTCTCATCATATTGTGCAAATCATTGCAGTTGTTACGTCATTCCTACTGTACTGAATTTTTCGTAATTACAACACGCATTTTTTTTGGGTTGTACCCAAACATACGTCTTTAAAATCAGTAATATATTTGCTGTACAAATCTATTACCTTTGTATACACTCATGTTAAAAAATTCTTCTGGTTTCATTACTCTTCAGGAAGTAAATCCAAATGTTTCTTTGTTACGCGTACCAAAACCACGGAAATTATGGTTATTTACAAAACACTTCGCAGCAGTCTCAGAAACAAGATCGGAGAACAAATAGGCCTTTCGCTACAAAGCATGGAAAACCATATACACCCTTCTAGAGCAGATAGTTATCAAAATAATACCTGCCAGAGCAGTCAGTGAAATTCGTGAGAAGGCAAACTGTAAATGTATAAGACAAAGATGATAAAAACAAACGTAAATCGTTGACTCTAATATATATATATATACATATATATATATATATATATATATATATATATATATATATATATATATAATTTTTTGTTATTTCAAAAGTGTTAATACATTAATTCCAAAGTGAGACAAAATATTCAATGCTTTCATGGAAAAATGTTTTCGGTGGCCTACCGATGCATGACTGTACCCATGCGTGCACTCCTTCGTCCGAAGCATGTCGACGGCTACGACTGTCCTTTTTCACGCACCAAAAATATGTAAATTGCATGAGGGGAAATGGGGACTGTGTGGAGGAAACAGCCATGGCATCACGTAGCCGGGTTCACAGTTTTCTTATGTGCCTTTTCTTTTACTGCACCTTATATATCTTAATTATCATGAGAGTCCTTAGATTTCAATGAAATTAAGAATAAAGCTATTTTTTCATTAACTGCTCTGAGGTCACTTAAAATATTCGAAAGTCATATGGATACGTTATAACACTAGCCTGCCGTTACTCAAGCTAATGTGACCCACTGAGAGGATTTTGAAATTTTGACCGCATGTGTGTCTAACAGATAAAGGTATCGGACTGTAATTTTACATATATTGCAGTTAACAGAAAAACGAAACAAGCTCTAAATTTGGGGTTAATGAAAGTAGTAAAATACATATGTGAATGAAAAATGCACGATCATTAGCCTAATTAGGCTCATTAATTTGGAAATATAATTTTATTGAAGTTAATTTCATTAATATTCCGTTTGAATAGAACACAGGATACAACGGACACAGGGCACTCTGAGTTGTGGGTAGCAGTAGTTACCAATAATGCACATACAAGTAATAATAGAAAGCAAACTCGTACCAAACTCACACTAATAACAGCTATACTCTATTGTTGTTACTTGGATCAGTACTGAAATGTTAGTTGGTTGGTTGGTTGTTTGGGGGAAGAGACCAAACAGCGAGGTTATCGGTCTCATAGGGTTGGGGAAGGATGGGGAAGGAAGTCGGCCGTGCCCTTTCAAAGGAGCCATCCCGGCATTTGCCTGGAGCGATTTAGGGAAATCACGCAAAACCTAAATCAGGATGGCCGGACGCGGGATTGAACCGTCGTCCTTCCGAATGCGAGTCCAGTGTGCTAACCACTGCGCCACCTCGCTCGGTTGAAATGTAAGTGCCAGAAGTACAGAACTAAAATTGGCCAGGAGGGGCTTCTGACTTAACTGACCTATAAATACCACAATTAAAATAAATTATAACACGATCACACCGTTTATACTTCCATTTACAGAAATATATCAGATATCCTTAGTAGTAATAATAGTCCATTTATCTTTTGAATATGTGAAGAACATGATGGGGATCCCTGAACTAGTATGGTGTGACTAGTCAAGCTATAAGACTAATTCAGTAGCAAAGAATAATTTAAACAAAATTAACTCTCAGCTTCACTTTGAATAGTTTATATTTTTACTTTTTGACTTCATCGTTCATGACGATAATCAAGTCGAATTATATTTCAAATAAGTTTAACTTATGTACTGTTTTCATTATCTGTGAAGTAGGTATTTTAGACAGAACATTTACACAGTCTGGCACTGAATTTTTGCAAAACAATACGTTGCAATAAATTGAGGGCTCTTTAGCAGAATTATAACTAACTTCTACTTTTGTTAATACTTGCACATTTGACAAACTTGACTAAATCACTAGTTCATTTGAAAGATGATACTCGGTTTTATAAACACTTTGGAGAAGACCCTGCATAGGTTCATGATCAGAATGGAAGATATGGTTGTAAACACAGGCTTATAGCACTGGGATTATTATTAAAATCACTCACAGAAATTAACTGGTCCATGCTCTGATACATACCTTTATGTATGAAGTTTGTGGAGCTGTGGCGTAGTAGTAGTGTCAAACGACATGGCCTCTAACTGTACTCGCGGCACTTGATGTGTGAATGCTCTTTAAAATTTCTTCTTGGGGACGGATATTTAAAGTGTAAGAGCATGCAACGGCCAAATCCATATCCGAGGCCAAGTTCCTTGCGAAGCGGCTTCCAACTGCTTCCCTCGGCACCGTAGATGTGTACCGAGCAATGGCTAGCCATTGACTGCGTACCGTTCACACCAAGGAGTTGCCCAGTTCGTCCGCCAAAACCACCTTTTACATAGCGCCAATCTACTTCCGTTGCGGAGGGACTTCCCTACATCTTTTATATTTTACAATACAAGTGCCCTAAGTGTAAACAACTTTCCAATAACATTGTTTTTATTTTAAATATACAAATATTATAAAATGTAATTATTTTAAGTATCATTTAGCTTTTTCCATACGTACCTGACAGACTTTAAATATCCTGTCACGAATCAATGACATTAACTAACACAGAATGAACACATCATAAATACAGACACAATGTTACATAATATAAACATACTTCTAATCGATATAAGTGTTACAATTTTTAGTTCAGCGCTTCATGGTAGATTTAAAATTTCTCCGAGGTACTTCTTCTCATTTGTAAATATGATGCCATATAAAGTCACTGTTTTACACAGTGGGTACTACATGACCTACGTGTCTTATGACTTCCAACATGACACCGTAGGAGTACGTTAGAAATACGTGTAGATACTTTTTGAGTGATAGGTATAAAATTACGACGAGAAATGTTTGCTTTACTAACTAGATGTAAAAACGTACCGAAGAAACAGTACTACAGATTTTACTTTGTTCGTACAATACAATGACCACTAGACCCGTTCAGCAGTAATGGTGAATGACAAAATATATTACAAAGTCCTACACCTGTTACCTGCATAGAGTTATAGGTGATTTCTTTGGCATTAAGTGACTTTCCACTTAACTAACACGTTTGATTTTCACTAGGTAAGTATAAAATCGGAGAAATATCAGGTAAAACCACATTACTTTTTACAAATGTAGTTCTATTAAATCGCGGTATTATGGCAGTGCTATAAATGGCTGAATAGCATTCTTTTGTGTTGTTTCCAGCACTCCGAGGTGCAGAACAGCTCCCTATCGTTGACGATACTGCTCCATATTTTGATGACTTCCCAGGTGGCGAGTCCACAGATGCAGTTCCGTTGTGAGTAACCTCATGGTAACACTCATCGCTGGCGCAGTTCTGATTACGTTCGAGCAAGCCCTGCATTCAAAGTGCCGTCATATGTTCTATGAGAGAATTTAGCCATGGGTACAGGCGAGGTACTGGGATATTCTTTTGAGTTCCTAGACGGTATGATTCACTTTCAACAGCACATGTTAACGAAAACACATTTATCTGTTTCAGCGATTTGGTAGAATCTGTGCAAGTAGTAGGAAGTAAACGAGTTTGTCCAACGATTAAGAACAATATTCGATGTCATATAACTCCTCAACCATGTACAGCAATTATAAAATGAATTAGGTACCCATGTGTGGTATCGTATCGCACAACATTTTGCTCTGCGCAAAAAATCGCTGTGTCGATCTACATGTACATGGTGTCCTAAAAACGTTGCGACAGATTTCGAATGGCTGTAGAGAGTGGTTTGAGGAACAAATTGATGATGGGCACTTGTGTCAGGAAAGTCATTCTACGACGCTACAGAGCGTCGAAGTTAAAGGTGCCGGCGCCTGCCACTAGACCTGCCTTCGCCAGCAAACGTGACTTTGTACGCAGACGGAGCATAGTCGGAATGTCTCGCAATTTTGTTTGCCATTCAGTTATCGCGGGTCATTGTCACTATGACCTGTGGAGAAGATGGAGCTAGCTACTGCGAAGACAGGACGTATTTCCTGTGAATCCGATTGTCTTCTGTCTTGGTAGATGACAGTTTCAGACAGTGATATTCATCTGAACTTTATTTCCGCACAGTATACCGAAAAACATTTGAGACTTTAGAGGGTTTTCGGAGAAAAATATACTACCGATGGAAACCCGTGTCCAAAACCGTTATTGTTGTATTCTCCAACAGTTTATTGAACGTAACGTTTTCTACAATACAATAGCTGGCTGTACAATAGATGTAGAAGTCCGTCGATCTACCCGGAGATGTGGGTCTTCTCGGTCGGCTCGTACTTCGATCGGAGATGCAGTACAGCGGCTTCGGTGATATCTTCTTGGAGACTCTGCTACAGCGGTTGCCATTAGCAGCGGACGAAACCTGGTCTGCCTTCGACCGGCCGGGCCTATATAGTGAGCTGGAGCCAATAGAAACCCGCCGTAGGAATCCGTCGCCGGATATGTCGCGGCGACCTCTGCAAGGAAAGATTCCTATTAATCGACTGGAATCTTCGGCGTGTTTACCTGATGTCTTCGCCAGTTTGGCTGTTGGTTTGTTTCCCTCATAGCGTGGCTGTTATGCGGTGCTGCCTGCCATTTAGGGGAACCCGATCCAGACAGTACAGTTAACTACCAGAACAACATAACATTCCATCAGTAGGAGATAAGGCCTTTCTACGCAGCAGCTAGCTATGCCTTGTACACTGGTCATCGTGACAGTCAAAAACCATTGCGAGATGTTCCGCCTACAGTCCGTCAGCGTACATGGCGTCTGCTGGCGAACGGGAGGCCTAGTAGCGGGTTCCGGTGCATGTAACTTCGATGCCCTGTAGTGCCGTTGGACGACGTTCCCGGATACGGGTTCCTGTCGTCGATTTGTTCCTCAAAACAGCCTCTGCTAGCCGTCGAAGTCTGTCGCAATATTTCTTGGACATCATTACTCTGCAAACGACTGTGAAGTGCGTGGCAGATGGTACGTCCCACTGTATCAGTTATTAAGACTTCCTCTCATTCTATTCACGTATGGGAATCATGATTACTTAAACGATTCTTTACGTTGGGTAATTGGTCTATTCTTGTCTTTACAACGAATATTGGAGATATACGTAGGAACCTGTAATATGTTTCTAAATTAACTACCTAAAGTTGGTTCTAGAAATTTTATAAATTGTTTTCAGCAGTTCTAAACGGAATAGAAATGAATAGGAGCTCTTCACAGATGTCTAGAATACATTAGCATAGACTCATTAAGTCATATTCACGATGACCTTTATGATGTGGAACGTGTCAACTGAGCAAGTAGCAAACAATTTATTTGATTACATGCTTGTGTTTACAGGTATTTTACGCATAAATTACTAATTATTGACATTTTCTGTCTATGAAACATCATATTTCCATTGGTGTACCAACAAGGAGTTTCATAGCTCTACATTTCGCCCCTACCAGCGCCGAAGTTATAGACTGTGCAAATTGGGCAGATCAGTATTGTTCTTCAAGTGTTGTTGTTATGAATGTCTCTGTAACTCCCAGATTTATGAGGACTCTTGATAAGTTACATAAGTAAATGAAAGTAGAATGAGCTTGTGGGTAATATTCGCAGCTGCTTAAAGGGATTCCAGCAAAAAGAGAATGTTACCTTCAACAGAATTCTGGAGTATGATATAAGGAGGGTCCGCGTTCGATGTTTATTGACATTTGTGGAGTCACTTTTCGCACAGAGAGGCCTAACAGCGACATATTTCAACACATCTTGGAAAAGTCTTGAATTAATTAGGCATTCCATAGAAAATAGTACATATTACGTGCCCACAAACACTTATTGTTTTGTAGGTGACCTTCACTACCCAACAGGAAACTTTAATTTTCAGACACATGTTGTAGCGCAGTCTGAAACACTGCGTTGACGAACAACCGCTGTATTCCATTAATAATGAAATCGAAAACTGTGATTATGTTTCTGTATCAGCTGCAGAATATTTCAGAAGGAATAAAAATTTGTGCCAGATCAGACCTCGAGCAGGGATTTAAGACACCAGAGATTTCGGCCGCTCGTGCAGGTGTTAGCCGAAGTAGCTAAGGCTGGTGACAAGCGGGGAATACGGGTTGTAGTCCCAGTCTGGCATCAATTTCCATTTCTTCTGAAATATTCTACAACTGATGCGAAATGACAATTATAATTTGAGACCTGACTCTTTTAGGATCGTAATAATATTCCATATTACAGAGGAGAGATTAGCAGCACTTGTAATTTCACTTAATACCTTCTGTATCGTTCCCTTAATTTGTATTTGCTTTCTCTTTTTAGCTGTTTCCGCTAGTTATTCAAAAGTAATGATCAAAAATTTCTGCTACACAGGAACTGTCTTTCAAGAAAAATTATATCATGTGCCATGGTTTTCTTCCATGTATCTTTTAACAATATTCGATACAGATCTGATTTTATTGTTTCGTCATTCAGTATCAGACAGCAGACACATGCTCGAGCATTATAATAAAACATTTCTCAAAATAATACAGAACTGTTTATAGAGATAATTTCTTTCAGAAACACTATCAGTTCTTCCTATTTTTTCATTTGCAACATACTATGATACCTGTAGTACTCTGAGGCTTCTATAATGACTTTCCAATATTGCATTTAATTTTCTTTCCACGAAAACTACACTCAGAATTGGATACAGATCTATTAAGAAATATTTCCTATTTAAATCTAGCATTGGGTTCATTGCGAACATCACTCCAGATAATATTTTTTACTTTCTTTAAAATATTCACTTGTTTTCTAATAAATTAGCCCGTTTCTCAATTGCATATGGAGCTATGTTATGTAATGAGATTCACTGCACATCGTTATCTGGTAATCCGCTTACCACTAAAATTCCACGTGTTGTATCAATACATTATCTGTAAGGGTATTATTATCTTGAGCATGTCGACCTGGGAAATTTATGACTAATTTGCAAGAGGCTGTAAGCACCACTAGATCACTTTCCGTGTCAGATTCCCTCGAGAAATCGACTCTTAAGTCACAACAAATCAATAATACCGTCATTCTGGGTGACAAACATCACAATGAGACATCAAAAACTTTTATCGATTTTTCGCAGTTACGCAGACAAACACAAATACATCATTTCCCAACATTAACTCACAAGAACATATTTCTGTACACTGACCTTTACGTAATTCATTTATTTCCAAATTTATTATTTATATTTCTGTTTTATGAATGTGACAACTCTTCCTCTACCGATAGTGTATCTACGTAAGTGTACAGCTAATTTATAACTACTTACGTACAAATTTTCTGTCCATGTCATTATATAGTTTTGAGACGAATGACAACAGTTTCTTTCCAAGTAATAAGACCATCCATACACCGTAACAAATCATTTTTTCTGTTTTCTTATCCCCTTGTATTCTGATGATGCAGACTGATTTTACCTTTCACTCTATTTTTATAGTATTAACTAACAGTACCTATCGATTTAATTCAGGTTGTTACTGTCTGTATTATCGCTGATGTTGACCTAACCCTGGTGTCTCACATCTTCCTACAGCAACTACTGGAACAGCACTAATATGATAATCGACATCCGTCTAAAGTAGCATCGTCAGCACCATGTTTACTCACGTAAGAGTAGAGATAATATGGGACTGGTCCGTGTACCACAAAACTTCCACAAAAGCCGTATTTCTGTGCTCAGCAGCAGCTTCGATTTTGTCTCGGTCCCCTCTATTATGAATTTTCCGCTTTTAACCAGGTTATATCCAGGTTTCCCAACTATCAGTACTTGATAATCTTTGGAAAAATCCCTACACAATGGTGTAAGCTTTCTGTTACCTGGATGAGATGCAACAAATGTAATGAAATATGAATTGATATTACTATTTTCATAAGTTTCTTGTGTGTAAAATCCGACCTAATATTAGGAAAGTAGGCGCAAGAACAAAATGTACTCTTCGCACAGTTTTAGCTTATTTGAAATGCCAATAACACTTACACTTACGTAATTACACTCATATAATATTTATAACAACAACAAACTCTTAAAACTAGTTCCTAATATCTTATTTATTTAATTACTTACGACAGTGGAATTCACTACGAACTCACGGGCTCAATATTGCCTCTGCTTTGGCGGCCTTCTTTTGGTAACATATCGGTCAGGTAGATGTATTCAGACCGGGAAGTGGGAACTGGAATGTAGATCATCGTCCACTTTCCACTAAGTAGTGACTGCAATGACTGGAAAGCAGTTAGATGTACGGGGTGGCTGTAACGAAGCTTTCACTACTTGTGATGTTCCCTGGGACAAACAAGAGATCGTAGGAGATTGAAACTTCGAGAAACATTTGTCAGGACACGCAGAAGAGAAATAAGGAATAAACCATTGAGAACAACACATTTTAATTTTCACATTATGTGATAACATTTGTAAATGGCTTACCATGAAAACGTTTCAGGTTGCAAACGGTTCTCAGTGTTATGACAATCTGCATCCACGACAGCACAGAACAGCACTACAGATACCATTTCATAACTTTTCGCAGCACTTTTAGAACGGTGGAACATATGATGTGAAACTCTCAGAACAACGCTCGTGCACTGCTTGTATATCGCACATTGCGCACTGCATTCTTAGTCATGGCTACAGGAACGCCTTCGACAGTTTGTTGCGCAATTGGCCATCGACCTCTCCCAAGAACAATTCTGAAAAGGCCACATAGTTCCCACTTCTAAATCATGTTCTTCAACCCCGGTGCGGAGAGCGGACTCCCCGGTTTTCCTTCAATAGTTCGACACTTGTGAAGAGCAGCAGCACTGTTACTGTTGTTTTGATAAAACAGCCTTACAAGCAAAGCCCAGGTCAGCTTGTCCACACCCATGTTCACTGTCTGCAACTGTAACACACACTGATGCTTGTGTTTCAAACTTACACCGCCGCATCGGTAAAGACGCCAGAGGGCAACACGTGACACTAACACTACTAACAACACAAATGCTGCAGAGCACAGTCTGAACATAATTCCTATAAAGTTTGGTATCCACACAGTATATGGTTTTCTGTTCACACTGACCCAAGTAGTGGAAGTTTAATCATAACTCTATCTATCTGTATACTATAAATATGATGCCTACTCACTGTCACATTGATGGCAAATATTAATATAATTATCTGCTTATCATGCAGAAATGTACCCACATCAGATGAAACCACTGCAAGAAACACACTGGAAGCGAAGTACAGTGAACCTGTCGATGGTTCAGATGTTTTGCAGAAGAGTGACTGTGCCCTGCCACCACCAGGATGCAAGTCAACTGGTTCTACATCTGAAGAGGTCGAGTTTCTCCAGATTACTACTCAGAAACCATCGAAGATTACCTCTCCGTCTGTTGAAACTGATGGTACAACTTATTAGCATGTACATACATACATAGTAATTGGTTCCTTTTTCCTAGGAACTGCTTTTGTATATGTTGCGGCCATATCAATAATGTACTTGATTTTTATTTAAAGGATAAGTGTTATGGTGCAGATATTGATAATGAACAATAAATCCCAGCAGTCTCTCAACATTTGCGTGAAATATATCGTACTGAGTACGTATAAACACACACCACATTCTACTTTGGATTTATGGACAGAATGTACACAGTTGGGAAAATGAGATTGGCAGTTATCGACACGAATAAATATTAATCCATTAAATATACTGATGATTAATTCCAGTTGACGATTCTGCAGTCAGTTTGGTGGCTCTAGAACTTCATAACAATTGTAGCAAGCCACTGTTACTTAGGTTTCACACATTTGCTCTGTTTTTATAAGCACAAATACAATCATAATGTACGTATTTGATGACTTTAAATAAAAACTGTATGGTGAAAGAGAGAGAAAATGTGTTTTACTTTGTACCTTATTAATCTCAGTTTGCTCAAAAAGTATCATTTCTCCCTCGGTGTTTTCCTTGATAATAACACATCCCCTTTATCAATCATGTTTTCGTTTTGCATATTTTATTCAGTTGAAAGATTTCTTGATGCCTTCAGCTCCCATTCTGTTTATATCGTGTACGATTGTACAGTTTAGGCCTTGAGCCATTTTAAACTATTTTATGGATGATTTTTAGTAATAAATTATGTCATGGGTGTCGTTGCTCCTGGAACCACAGGAGAAACCACATACATGACCTAATTTACTACTAAAAAAATCAGCTATAAAATTCCTGACAATGGCCTCAGGCCGAAATTGTGTAATAGTACATGAAATAAAGAGAATGGCAACTGAAGGCATCAAGAAATTTTTCAAAAACTTCATTGCAACTGCGGATCCTATCGCACTGAAAATGATTTTACTTTCTTTGCACTGGACACATGTATGAATGTAAAATATTTAGGAACATATCAAACATTAACAAAATATAATGATAAATTAAATAGTAAATTATGAAATGGAAATTTTAGTTAAATAATTATTGATAATAAACAACACCACGAAAATATTCTTCTTTATACGAACCTTAATAATTAGCAGGAAAACGTAGGATTTCAGCCTTTGTCGATCAGTGTGAACCGTTCAATCATATACCTCCACTATTTATTAGCATTTATCTTCAAACCTTAGTTACTGATGAGCAACGACAGGAATACTGCCAGTTTTACGATAGTAGAAATAGAGATAGCTAGAAGGCAATCATAATGTACAGGGATAGTAGTGGCGGAATACGGGAGTGTATGACAAAAGCTATTGCTGGTGTTACCTGTAGAACATTCTGTAGTGTTCTGTTCATAAAACGTGGTACTCAGACAACTGTGTCACAGTGAATGCATTCATTAGAGTTCTTTGGAATTATCTTGTCTCAAAACACGGTGAAAACCCTGTGTATAATACAAGGACCAAAAGTAGGCTCTGTAATGACTTCTAAGTATGACATTAGCACGAAAAGAAGTCAGATACGCCTGTATATAACATGTACATACTGTGAGATTATAGTTTTATTGAATCATTTGTCACGGTCGTCGGCGATCCAATAGGGCTCCGGAGTTTGCACCCTCAGTTTTGAGTCTACAGTCATTAATTGAACTGAGCTTTATGGCAAACAGCGTTGGCAGCAATCATTTTTCAGCACTAACACGCCACACTAGCGAGTGTCCCACAGCTTCAGCCACTTAAACGTGGTCGCTTTGTGGGACTGCAGCAATCCGGATAGATGTATCGACCGACTGTTTCACATGTCTGTCACAGTCTATCAGTGGTGTGTTGCTACTTTCAACAGTGGGCTCTGAAATATTCCCATACCTGTAGACCATATTCTGGATGTCTGTGTTTCACAGACGCACTTTTAGATCCGTGTGTTGTGCGAGCGAGAGCTTCAGTGGCCATCCCAACATTTTCCAGGTACGACATCTGGGCACATGTCGCACCTGCTGTGTCACCAGGGACCATTAGGGACCGTCTGCTAGCAGCGGGACCAAGAACATACATGAATAATAGACAGGCTACCACAGACACCACAACACCGCCGATAATGAGTACTCTGGTGTCATGAGAGTGTTGACGAGAGTAGGATCTGTACGTATGCGTGCAATGGACGTCCACGTGTAGGGAGTAGATCTGTTAAGCTGCTTATTCCAGAGTGCATTCGTCGATGACACATGGGTCCCACCCCAGGATTTATGGTGTGATGTGCGGCGGAGGATCATTTACAGTTCATATTCACATCTGTTGTTTCTATGGGATAAAGTAACCAGTACTCGCTATACAACACAGGTTTTCATCCCCGTGCTACTACCATTTCTTCGACAGGAAGGTAATGTGCTTTTTCTGTAGGATAACGCATATCCAAATACGGCTGTTGAGACTTACATACTCTTCGTCGTGCACGACAACTACCATGGTAAACCAGATCAGCAGATAACTCTCCAATTGAAGATAAGTGGACATAATTATGCGGGAACTTACTCGTTCTCCATCGACGGCAAGAACCACCGCCGAAATACAATAAAAGGCGCAATATGTTTCTGGACAATTTATCGCTGGATGCTATTCTGAAACTTTATGATCGTTAGTATACGACAATACACGCTTGCGTTTTTGATAGAAGAGGTTACGCTGAGACTGTTTTGGAACGCTTTACTGTGTTATGTTAGTTTCGTTTTGTCTTAATTTGCTATCATATATTCCAACAATGATGACCTACCTGACACTTCACTTGAAAAATAAAGTGACTTAATCCATATTTTCCTCTAGTGTATAATAGCGTTTCAGGGTGA
Organism: Schistocerca nitens; assembly: GCF_023898315.1. Classification (NCBI taxonomy): domain Eukaryota; kingdom Metazoa; phylum Arthropoda; class Insecta; order Orthoptera; family Acrididae; genus Schistocerca; species Schistocerca nitens. The sequence goes on from NC_064616.1 coordinate 543,091,876, forward strand.
ATAAAGAATTTTCTGTTACTAAGTTCCTTCTACACCACTGTAGAGTATCTTTACGAATATTCTTTAAATTAATGTGTTAGGTTAAGAAACAGCCGCAAATTTTCGAAGCCGGTGTTATAGATAATGGTGAAAGAGAAAAAGTTCCCCATTTGTTACCACTTGATCAAACACAGCCTGGGAGCCGCTAAGATTGGCTTCTTGTCTTTGTAGCATTCCACCAGCCTGCTGAAGGAGCTGTCTCTATCACCATAGTAAATGAGTTTTGTTTGATTACCCAAGTTCCTTAGGCATTGGCGATAAAATGTCTCATTTCTGTTACTCCTATACAAACAATATCTCACTCACCGTATGTGCAAGAGCAGTACGGAACAAACATTAAATGATAAGTTAAGCACGAGTTAATTTGGTAAGAAAGACCTTAAGTCACGCATAAAGCTTCATATCTCATACTATGTGCAACTATATTACTCGGTTACTCTCGCTGTCAGAGCCATGTCTTGGGGAATGTAATTTCACACCCATTTAGCACATATGACGATACTTAGAGGAGTACAGAGCATAGGAAAGGTGAATCAAGGAAGAACCAATTAATCAATTGAACATTAACTACGTAGGAACAACCTCTATAAATCCGAGATATCCAATACGTCACGAACAACCACGAGTTCAGTAAGTAAGTATGTAGCTAATTACATGATCAGCAAGGACTGTGAAATTTGGTGCTTTGAATGTTAATGAAAGAAATCGTGCCGGATATGTTTACCGTGCATATAGGGATTAGTAGTACTGAATGTAATTATTATTACGTAATTAAAGAGAGATGCTACGAAAAGTCAGTGGAAGGACAGTCACTCCGCAAAGAACAGCACTTTCATTCCAATAAAATCGACGTACTGAGAATTATACGCATGCAACAGTGTTTGTTAGACTTAATGAGTTGCACGGCCTCTAATAGAAACGACCTTTTTCTGTAAAGCCCAAGAACGATATCACATGGTGGACAGTGCCTCACACAGGATGGGCTCAAACTACAGGGCATTTCGCACACAAACTGGAAACCAACAGGACTTTCTTGAATATAAAGAAGAAAGATTGCCGAAAGTGATCAGATAAAAAAATAGTAGTGGATTTTGGGACTGAAAAGGGATAGTACAGTAAACCATTTAGGTTCGGTGCAGACAGGTGGAGCGCAATCACAGTGATACAGAAAAGCGAAGAGACTCTATATTTGTAGAACTCTGTGAGACGCACCCACATGCATTGCTCATACTGCGGCATCAAGCAGTCAGACCTGCAAGATGAGTGATCTGCCAAGCTAGTGGATTCATTCTTATTTATCTAGTAACATGAGCTCTAGTACTCACAACTAAGTTACAAACTATTCTCCTGTTTGAATATTACGCAACGGAAACGGATAACGCACATCTGACTATTAGTAACTTACACAACTCTGACTGTTCACTACGCACTGGCAATACCACATTTTCTTTCTTACCCAACGGCTTTGACCAACACGTGGCCATCGCACTGAATATGAATGGCGCACACATTACAAATTCTGGATATCATGACAACATACTATTCGAAGGAAGAGGCCACCAATCCTTTTCTTTTCACTATCTTTTTTATTCCGATAAATTCTATAAACTAAACACACCATTACATTTTCTACAACAATTACACATGAGAAACTCCGCCCAGTGGGCATGGCTTTACATTGGGGATTCTCTGTCTTATGGTCTTGTAATTATCTAACACTACAGTGCACTTTCTGGATAGCATGGTGGATCTTTTGCTATATCTCACACATCGACTCTCACACCCATCATCACGAAAATTTCCTCCAGACCGAGCGGTACAAAAAGGAACATGCATAACCCACTGCCTCTGAACCTATCTTACTACTCTCCCATGCAAACCACACATACTTAAATTTCATGAAATACACCACACCGGCAACATGGAATACAACACGAGGAATATTCACAACGTTATAGTCACATCACTTTCAGCTTTCGCACTTCAATTAGTATCCATCCCAGTTTCGCACGACACTGCCCCTCTTCGTAACTTTTCTTTCCTACTATGAACTCTGGAGGATATATGCACGTCTTCCTGTGCAATGAAAGCTTAGTGGCGTTGCTGGATAGACGGCTGACTCACCTTGCTTCACTCTCAGAGTATTATAGTTTGAATCAAGCGCCACACGGAAACATAACACGCAAAGTAGTATTAAGAACATTTTCGTCACACACCCGAGTCCTCAACTGATACCATAGACGAGTACTTCTGCCGGCCGGTGTGGCCGTGCGGTTCTAGGCACTTCAGTCTGGAACGGCGTGACCGCTACGGTCCCAGGTTCGAATCCTGCCTCGGGCATGGATGTGTGTGATGTCCTTAGGTTAGTTAGGTTTAAGTAGTTCTTAGTTCTAGGGGACTGATGACCTCAGATTTTAAGTCCAATAGTGCTCAGAGCCATTTGAACCACGAGTACTTCTCTATATCCTTAGTCTCATACACAGATTGAGACTCACACAGTACTCACCACGTGGAAGTATTCGTCTCTAACTTCAAGTCCTGCACACGCCATTTCTTAAATATTTCCAACTTATAGTACACACGCCAGTTATTCAGCTTAACTTTAGCACTCGTAAGTATTTCAACTTATATCTACACGTGATTCCATTGTGACCGTTGGTCACTTCCGAAGGTTACTACGATCCCCTTAATATTACCTGCCTGTCATTTAATTCTCCAACCTAAGGTTCCTGAAACAGAGAAATAATTATTCTAAACAACTCTTACGTATTTCACATGCATACCATGTCTCCACTCTTTTGTCTTTACATAGAACACCTAAGACAGGTCTTACCAACAGAAGATCCAGCGGCAGAATGCTGAAACATGGCCGTTCTTCAAGTCATTTTGCACCTCTGTCGAGGTGGGGGAAGACAATGCTACCCATTGGTCAGCCACATTTCAGGCGCTCAAAGCTGAGGTAAATTTCATTTCTTTGGTTCCACCGCAGGTGACCAGAGGACCGTCTCAAAGATGATCATGTATTCATATTCACTATCTGCAGTTAGCAGACGACCATACATTCATTCATTTCACAGATCTCACCAAACTGGATGTAGTGATTTATTTTGTGGGAGTGCACATGTGTTCAATTAAATAAATAAATTGTCCTTCTTTCCTACACTGGTATCCGGCTTCGGTGTATTAAGTGAAACTGAGTTTTTATTATAAAAAATAAGTTGTTCTGACAAGAATAATGTTGTACCTATTTTCAATGTCGGTCGGTACTGTACCCTTTCACCACCGGCTACCCATGCAGAAAAAAATGACATGGTACTATCCCTGCAATGCGAGGGTAGTTCCGAACATTTTTTTAAGGAAGCTCTATTCAAACAAACGTAGCAAGTCATCATAATAACAAGGAGGAGACCTTAGCCCCTGGTGACCTCAAATAAACGACCAAATGCTGTTACTTTACCAAATTATTGACACAGTTGTTGCATTATTGTACTCTCCACAAGCGAGAGTAACGTACACATACAAAATTACAACAATCCAAATGACAAATAAAACATTACATTATACAAATAAAAAATAATCGTGAGATAAAAATTTGCTTAGTTACAGGGATCTCTGTTATTTTTAGGAGTTATCCAAACTTTACTAATTCTATAACAAATAAAAGAGTACTGATTGTAGTCATAATATTGTAAATAGCTCACCATCCACACACAGAGCAAGTAATCTGACATTCATCAATTGCGTTGTAATAATCTTTACACGGCAATGTCTAAATACAAAAAAACAAAATCAACAAAAGAAAAAAATGGCGTACACTATTTATATGTAGAATGTCAGGCTCCATATCATTACTCTAAAATGTACGTCAAACCTACTGAGAAATGAAATTGAGAAAAAAAACAATGAAATATACCACAAGTTACATACTGGTTACGTAATATAGTCTGTCTAAGACATCATGTCATACCTCATTAACCATCATCACTTAAGCAATTACCACCAGTACTCGACTGTGAGTTTAACCTTATCCTTGTCCACCAGTACAAATACCTGCTACTGAGCTACTCAGTCCATCAACTTTGATCAATACACACAGTAAATAGTTAGCAATAAGTGCTTGAATGCACCAGTAGCTCTCGTATTTTACTTCACTGCTCATTTCTCTATTGTTACATGTTTATACGACAAGAACTTGCATTTCGACTGGCCTCCGTTACACTTCAATATGAAATATCACTACTGTGATAATGAAAATAAATGGCTTCAGTCACCACACCAACAAGATTATTACTGTCCACAACATCAAAATGCTTCAGTTAATTCCGATATTTGTTGTGCAATGCAAACTCTTGTCCCCTGTGACAACGTTATGGACCAATGCATCAAGAGCCGCTACGTTATTATTGCTCCACTAGCTAATAATTAAAGCATCCTTGTACCAAATATTCTAATAAACATGGTACGTGAACTTTATAACCCAGGACAAACAAAAAAAAAAACACTAACTGTTCTAAACACATTCGTTAATCAAATACAATTACACTTGCCGTCCCTTCAGGAATGAAACATATCAAAAAAATGTACACAGTTACAAATACAAATACATTATTCCCTGTCTTGCGAGTCACACAGAATCATTTCATTCAGTGATTTTCTTGGGGTCAAAAAGTTGCTGATAGTTTTCCTAGAAACACTGTCTCGGTGTTGAAGCTCTCCCATGGTTACCCGGACGAAAGTCTTTAAGTCACTCAAAACGGCATTTTGAGCGCGCACTGAACTGTAAAGTGTATCTCACATTAAACACAAACGTCATAGTCACTCTCAGAGTACCATCCACACGAAACTGGTCGTCCAGAAATGGCCCTGCAACTACTGTTATCCACAGTCCTGCCTTTTCGGTTCACGGTGTAATTAAGTCTTATGTTCCAACAAACAGCACCTATTCTCACACCAATTAAAGACTATGTCTCCTACTACAAATGCAAATGTCAGTGTCCCGCTTTAGTTTCTTGCGTTCATACAATAATTAGTCACCAAACGACAACTGTCCTCATTAAGTATACCAAGTGTCCCACAAGCATTTTACAAAGCACACTTAACAAATCACTGCCAAAATTTTATGGATCCCACCGTTCAGTGGTCAAGACCAAACAAAACAACCGTACTGTGTGCTAAAGACAAAATCTTTTCCACCACTCACAACGTGGAAACACCAACATACGAGCAGTCATCTTGTTTCACTGCTCCACAGCCCAGTACTAGTTAATAGTTGCAGTTAAAAAGTGCCCGCCGGACTCTGCCGCGCGTCGTTCATTCTGCCGTCGCACCACTGCCACGCGAGCCGTTGAGCAGAAAAACCATCCACTGTTGCCTCCATGGGATACTGTCTCCAGTCATAAGGGTGGCGCAACTTATGAATGGCCAATAGTAGGTGCGTGTCACCCCAGGCCGTTGACCTGCTGTAGCGGGCGCGTGGTGTGTATCTCGATTGGCAGTGGAGTGGGGAGCGCAGCGGCTCTGTCGCCTCTCACATGGCGACGTCAGCTAGGCCTACCGCTTTCTTATGCGGTACGGGCGCGTTCTGCTTAGCATCTCAGCGCTACGACACACAGTGAGTCAGGTCCATCCGTGCATCTCGCAACATTACAGACAAAATGATATTCTTACAGTATTTGAATACTCATTGATTACATGTATGATCTATTAGATACGTTGGTAATAAAGGAATCTTTGTTCTAAAAAACATAAAATCATACACCCTAGTTTTCTACACATACAACATCAACATTTATCCCTTTTCGATATAAAGCCCACACTTGTGCTATTGATTGTACCTCTCGTCCCTCATACAAAACATGAAATTTTTCAAAAAAAAAAAAAAGGAATAAGGAACAATCCATATAGCTCATAATTACAATATCAAATAGTAGACTACTTCAACATCCTATCACAGTGAACATATTAGAAACTGTTTATTCTAAAACTACAATATACAACGCACCTTTGTGCTTGTGACAGGCTGAAATTAATATCCCTTAAAAGTGTTCTAACAAAAAAAGAAACAATCTATACAGCTCACCATTACCTATTACATAATGTTAAATAGTAAACTATTTTAACATCTTAACACAGTTAACATTTTTTAAACTGATGACTCTAAATCTACAACATACAGTGCACCTTTGTGCTTGTGACAGATAGAAATTAGTATCTCTTTACATATTATTGGCTTTTCCTTTCACGGCGTCACATACTTGCTTCAACGCACCCAGATTCTTCTCCCCCTCATCTAACCGATTCTTAACTGTGGGCAGATGCTCATCTAAAACTGAGAGTAGCTTCCTGATTGCCTCTTTATTTCCCTTATCCATTGCTTCCAATCTACATCTACATCTACATTTATACTCCGCAAGCCACTCAACGGTGTGTGGCGGAGGACACTTAACGTGCCACTGTCATTACCTCCCTTTCCTGTTCCAGTCGCGTATGGTTCGCGGGAAGAACGACTGTCTGAAAGCCTCCGTGCGCGCTCGAATCTCTCTAATTTTACATTCTTGATCTCCTCGGAAGGTATAAGTAGGGGAAAGCAATATATTCGATACCTCATCCAGAAACGCACCCTCTCGAAACCTGGCGAGCAAGCTACACCGCGATGCAGAGCGCCTCTCTTGCAGAGTCTGCCACTAGAGTTTGCCAAACATCTACGAAACGCTATCACGGTTACCAAATAACCCTGTGACGAAACGCGCCGCTCTTCTTTGGATCTTCTCTATCTCCTCCGTCGACCCGATCTGGTATGGATCCCACACTGTTGAGCAATACTCAAGTATAGGTCGAACGAGTGTTTTGTAAGCCACCTCCTTTGTTGATGGAGTACATTTTCTAAGGACTCTCCCAATGAATCTCAACCTGGTACCCGCCTTACCAACAATTAATTTTATATGATCATTCCTCTTCAAATCGTTCCGCACGCATACTCCCAGATTGACAGTGTCAACAATTTGACAGTGGCTGCACAGACGTTGGTGGTGTTAATCGGAATCCTAATCTTGCACCATGTGATTTCCTTACTGTCGGAAAGCTGAAAGAACCTCTGGATGAAAGGTGATTCTCTGAAGATGAGGAAGTTCGCACGGCGGACTTCTATCATCGAGGAATCTAATAATTGATTTAACGTTCCGATATTTGTTTAGAGTGACTTGGTGTTTATGTTGAAAGAAATAGTGTAATGTGTCTATGTTACTTTAAAGTAACATTTTATGAAAGTTCTTTGGCGTGGTATAATTATGCTTTAGCTTCCCTTTACAAGTTCTCTCGTAAATCTCATCAAACTTTTATCGCAACCCTAAGAGTCATTCCTTGTTCGTCTTTTAGTCTGTTAAACTAGAAGCCAGATTACGTTGTACCATAGCCTCTCTCATCTTCTCTCAAACTAAAATACAGTGAGCATTGGAAAAGTTTGTTGAATGGTCTTAAAAATAAAGGAAACAAGGGTTATAAACAAAATACCTTTACTGATCTTCAGAGTAATTAACATTAGTTTTAACACACTTCTGACATTTGTGTAAAGCTGTTGGAAACTATCAGCAAACGTTTCTTGTGGAACCGCTCTAAGCACCGTGATCACGTATTGTTGGATATACTTAACGTCTGAGAATGTTTGTGAAAATTAGTGCTTACACTGTCGTTGCTTATCTTCCAACCTTCTGCTCTCTCTCTCAAAGACGGGAGCTGACGGAATCGCTGGAGAAGATAGGTGATTGAAATAAATTTTAATTTTGTAGAGACTGGAACGCACGTACCGGGTAAGGAACTAACAATCCCATTGTTGGCCAGCATGAAGAAATTATGTTAAAAGACAAAGATGATACGCTGATATACTTATACTAGCAAAATGCTATGAAGATATTGAATGGGTGGTTTAGGCATACGCAATACATCAATATACATAACAACAACCGACACGGAAGTTAAGATCAGTAACTGACTATTTGATAACACCGCAGAAAGCAAGCCTGTTAATTAAGGGCATGAGAGTTTCCCACGGCCCCGATAGTTGATCAGACTATTACTTACTGGTATCAAGAATCTACTTTTCCTTTAGACGGAAATAAGAAACAGGTGAAGAACTGGTAACTGTAAAGTTCTCGGAGGTCCGGTATAATCTGTTAAATCTGAAGGAGAACTCAAAACGTTCCTCTGTCAACCAAGACTGGCAGTCAAGGCATCACTTATTGGCATGATACTGTAGGCAATATGTATCCATCTGTTAAAGAAACGGCACAGAAGGCAGACTGTGAAGCTCTGAGCCGGAAAAGAAATTTGGGAAAAGAAGAGTTTGAGCTATGATGGAACAACGAAGTAGATAATTTGGTGAAGATGAAAAGAACGCCTTTAATAAATGGCAATGCACTTGCGTTGATAAAGACCTATAGTATTTGGAGCTAAACGGGAATAAACACAAAAGGACCTTTACTAAAGCCCATAACGGAGGCGTGGCAGAAAGTCGGAGAGGACCTAGAAGAAATCTTAGGTGGTACTAGAACACTCAGAGCTTGGAAAGAACTGAAGACAATAAGTATTGAAAACAAGATTGTTTTAGGATTACTCTAATAAGTTTGGAGGAATGGGGGAAGTATTACTAAACCGTGCTCACGGAGAAGAGAAACGAGATATGGTAAATATGACGGAAAAAGTCGAACACCCACAATAGATTATCTCGTAAGAAATTTGTAAACCCGTGAAGTATGTGAACAGTGGAAGGTCACCGGATCCGGGTGGCATAAACACAGAATCAATAAAGGCAACTCCTGTCGTTGTGCATGGTACTGCCGCTAACCCTCAGATATTCGACATTGGTTATGTTTACTGTGAGGCCCCATCTTTCATACTCCTCTCTTAACTTCTGAAGCATGTACTCAGTACCATCCTGGTCCCCTGCTACGGTGATGTCGTCACCAGCGTAGATTTCAGCATCCACAGCAAAACTCGTGAGTCCACATTTTTTTGGTCCAGGCTTTAAGTGCTTCCTGCACATAGATTTTAAGCAGTGCCGGTGCTATAGCACGCCCTTGGCCTCTTGGAATAGCCATTTTGTAACAGGAAACTCCGATTACACTGAATTTCTTTTTGATGGGTCTCACACAGTTTGTATAGAAGTGTTTAACTGCTTCGATATTGGCCCCTTTATGCAACAAGTGTTTGATAGTGGACCACGTACGTAAGGGAAGGAAAAAAATCTACTATTACTTCAGTCTGTAAGAGATGGAATAGAGATGACTGTGGAAATTACTGCGGCATAAGTACGATGCCATCAGTAGTGCGATTATACTGGGGAATCTGTGGTTGAGGGCGATAATATATGAATAACGGAGATGTTCTAGGCCAGGTGCTCATGTACTGAATTCGCATTGTGGTATACAATAGAGAAGAAGGTTGCCAGAGTAACAGAGTCTTCGTGGATTAGCACATGGCCTACGATAAAGTATCACTCAACAATCTGTGGGCAAGTATGAACAACTGTGGCGTCTCAACAATTTACATCAAAGCAGTTAAGCAGTTCTATACAAACTATTGCGCGCCGTCAATGTGGTGTCACCGCCAGACAACACACTTGCTTGGTGGTAGCCTTTAAATCGGCCGCGGTCCGTTAGTATACGTCAGACCCGCGTGACGCCACTGTCAGTGATTGCAGACCGAGCGCCGCCATACGGCAGGTCTAGAGAGACTTACTAGCACTCGCCCCAGTTGTACAGCCGACGTTCATAGGAATGGTTCACTGACAATCACGCTCTCATTTGCCGAGACGATAGTTAGCATAGCCTTCAGCTACGTCATTTGCTACGACCTAGCAAAAAAATGGTTCAAATGGCTCTGAGCACTATGGGACTCAACATCTATGGTCATAAGTCCCCTAGAACTTAGAACTACTTAAACCTAACTAACCTAAGGACATCACACACATTCATGGCCGAGGCAGGATTCGAACCTGCGACCGCAGCAGTCGCGCGGTTCCTGACTGCGCGCCTAGAACCGCTAGACCACCGCGGCCGGCTACGACCTAGCAAGGCGCCATTACCAGTTAGATAAAAGCTTCTTGTAAAACCTGTACCGTCAAGAGCAATGTACACCAATTATGTATTAAAGTTAAGTATTACATCACCTACGTACTTTATTTGCAATTCTCAAGACATTGTCCTGTTCCAGACCTCACGCCAATCAGCGTGAGCTTAACGTGTGCCTTTCGGCTACCTCCGAGTGGCGTGGCTGTCTTGCTACGCCACGACAGTCAAAGTAGGAAATTCACTGTCATCGGTATTTCCTGTTACAAGAAACCTGTGCCGAGAGGCCAAGGGTATGTTATAACACCGACACTCTTTAAAATCTATGTGCAGGAAGCACTTAAAGCCTGGAGGAGGGATTGTGGACTCATAATATTCCCTGAGGGTGATGAAATCTTGTACACGCTTCTCTTCGCTGGTGACGAGGTCATCGAAGCAGGAGATCAGAATGATGCTGAATACATTCTTCGGAAGTTAAGAGGGGAGAATGAAAGATGGGGTCTCACAACAAGCATGACAGAAACCGAATATCTGATGACTGGTGACAGTCCAACGTAGTATCTGAGTGTTAAAGTCAGGAAAATCAGGGTAATGTAAGTCTTTTAAGCACCTGTGTGTTATGACATCATCTAGTGGAACAGAATGAACATAACGTAAATAATAAAATAGTGCAGGGCAAAAGCGTCGTAGGACAGCTTAAGTCGGTCCTATGGAATAACTAAAACTGGTGATATATCGTTCGACTGTTGAAAACATTGCTACGAACAGAGAAGAACTATGGGCTATAACCAAGCGCCAGAGAAATATGTTGCTTGCACTAGGTATGAAGTTTTGGAGACGAAATTGTGGCATCTCTGCACCATGTATGAAATAACAAATGAGAGGCTACAGGCGTCCATAAATCAACAACAGACACCATAGAGATGATACGAATAAAATTGTATGGACATCTAGACATGTTGGATGAGACCCAGTGGTCGCAGAAAGTGTGGCAGTGGACCCTCAGGGGAAAGAAGAAAGCGTTGATAAGCTGTAGGCGAGATGTCTGGGACGCAATGGATGCCAGATGACCAGAACAACAAGACTGTAATGATCAAAGGACCAGGAAAATGGGAAGCGAGAAATGGTGTAATCCGTATATTGCTTTCAACATGATGATAATGGATTTCCAATCAACATTTTAATCATCCGCCAGATTCTACATAGTGCAATTGGCCTATGATGTTAGACGATAGCAGGGGGAGTGGAGAAATCTGACTTCGTTGCATTGTGATGTCATTTGAAAACTGGTAACAATGTAGACAGCACCCGTAGTGGTTTAGCTGTACTGTTATCTGAGAGCGGATAAATCTGACTTCAGCCGGCCGAAGTGACCGTGCGGTTAAAGGCGCTGCAGTCTGGAACCGCAAGACCGCTACGGTCGCAGGTTCGAATCCTGCCTCGGGCATGGATGTTTGTGATGTCCTTAGGTTAGTTAGGTTTAACTAGTTCTAAGATCTAGGGGACTAATGACCTCAGCAGTTGAGTCCCATAGTGCTCAGAGCCATTTCAACCATTTTGAACCAAATCTGACTTCGTTGCATGGTGATGTCATTTGAAATCTGGTAACAAAGTAGACAGCACACGTAGTGGCTTAGCTGTATTGTTATCTGAGTTTCTCGCATTGTAAACAAGTTGCCTGTCCACCTTGCCCCCGTATTTATATCGGTACATCTATACTAATAGTGCATTATCAGTACAAGAAAGACCTCTGCCACCTTAATAAATAAAAAATAAAAATGTTTATGTACAACATCAAGAGAGCGGTTATATAAATGAAGTAATAATTGTATGATTCACGGTCAATGGCGTATTGTGAAAGGGGGATATTTCTTTTTCATTCCAACACTCTGAAGACATAAAAGTCTGAGGGCCTGAGGGCATGACGTGAGCGTGAGTCTTGCGCCGATTACTAGAGTGTGTTTATGGTCGCTTTGTTTTATTCTGTTATCAGTAGGAAAGGAACACCAATTTACTGCAGTCTGTGAGACGTAAATTTTAAAAATTCGATTGAAAACATCTCACTTCTACAAAAGTCAGCTGTTTACTTCTTGTACTGAATAAGTATCACTAAGATTGTGACAGGTATCCTACGACATTAATGTGAAGCTCGTTATGTTCTTATGTTCAAGAAATTATAAACGCATTTACTTTCAGAGAAGCCCGAGTGAGGGAAACTGTTATCAGGATGTGAGTAAATACAGTTCTCTGACTGCAAGAAACGTTCATTTTAATTGCGCGATTTATGTGGAATCTGAAATCACTTTGATAGAACACAGTCGAATATGGAAAAGTATCTGTTGGTGGTTAAAATAAAGAACTTACGAACAGGCGAGTATAAAAATCACCCATAGCAATTTCTGATGTTCCCAGTAAAGATTTTTTAATTTTTAACCGACCGCGTGGAATTGAGTTAATTGTACCATTATTAAAAGTTCTGAAAACCTCTGTATTTCCTGGACTGCAACGATTGCGCTATTGTAGTTTTTTTGCAGTCTAGTGCTTTGCCATTTTTATTTTGTACCGTCTTTTGTAGACATCTGGGCCGGCCGCGGTGGTCTAGCGGTTCTGGCGCTGCAGTCCGGAGCCGCGGGACTGCTACGGTCGCGGGTTCGAATCCCGCCTCGGGCATGGGTGTGTGTGATGTCCTTAGGTTAGTTAGGTTTAAGTAGTTCTAAGTTCTAGGGGACTTATGACCTAAGATGTTGAGTCCCATAGTGCTCAGAGCCATTTGAACCATTTTTTTTGTAGACATCTGGTTTCTGCTATTTATTTTATTTGTTAACTGTATTTGGTAGTGTTTCTCATACATAATTTCTAGTTCAGAAGAAACTTTCGATCTCCATGCCGCTCATGTTTTTTCGCTATCTTGAATAAAAATTGTTTAATAAATGATATAATATGGTACCTGATATCTGTTAGATTTTGAAAATCTCCCTCCTCAGTTTTAACACCCCCCCGATCTGTCTTACTAGAAGAGTAAGTTGCTATCCTATTAAAATTTTTATGTTTGCAACCATTATTACACGGTTCACTGTTCTACAGTGTGAATTTCATGTGGAAATGAGTCCGACGACAGAGACAATCTTAGAACTCTGCTGAGCCTAAATCTAAGAGCTACAAATTACCATGACCTTATATCTCACAGGTCGTTAGCTTTGTTTCATGTGTTTTCTAAAACTGCTAACTGGTAATATTACTGAAGGAATGATAGTTGGCTATAACGTCCCGTCGACACAGTGGTCATTAGACATGGAGCACTAGCTCGTATTGTGTCCAGGATGGGGAAGGAAATCAGGCGTGTACTTTCAGGGGAACCAGCCCCGGCACTTCCATATACCGATTTAGGGTATTACGAAGAAGCTAAATCTGGATGGCGCGACGCGAGTTTGAAGCGTCGTCCTCCCGAATGCGAGTCCCAACTATAAAAAAAAAAGTTGTTGAACGAATCTTTGAAAAATAGAACCAACCGAAATGGAAACGTTACCTATACCCTCTGATGTTTCTTAGATTCATTAAAATGCAAAGAAAAATATAACCTGTAACACATTCAGCCGAGTCCTTAGGCACTTGATTAACAGTTCTGTGGACTTCACTTCATGATTCACGGTCTCATCAGCGGCGAAGGACGTGATAAACTCTGGAGTGAGGACTGCTGCCCTCCACTACGGAAGTTACGGGAAATCGACAGTGAGTCAGCTGCTCTCCATTAGCCAGTGAATACAGAGAATAAAGGCTAGTCGGTTGTCAGTTGCCCTGCAGTGCATACGTCAACGCAGCGAAGGAATTGCCAGCTGAAATGGACGCCTCCCATTGGGTCGTCGCATTTCTTCTTTTCACCGGTAAGTATCTTTACAACATGACTAAACTCTTTCGCAGTTTTAATATTTAATTTTCACCGTTTTGATTGAAGTCCTGGTTTATAGGATATATTGTAAGCCATCTGAATTTGATTTGGATCCTTGTCATGACTCTAGATCTCTCCCGGACAAAGCTGATATTGTTGTTTCAACAACGCCGCAACGTATTTCCTTCCACATTATTATTTACAGCAGCTTTTCTCTAACACAAATGATTTTGATGTCCAAGATAAGTTAAATTCTCTCATATATTTCATACCTTCCAGAAATAGTGAGGATGTTGAATTTAATTTCAACCACTTTACCAAAGCACATCCCTCACCAGATTAGTATTGTAAGAAAATACGATACATTGTAACTAGATTCTTGAGTGTTAGGACTTGAACAACTGGTTACGTACCAATCGCCTCTTTCTGTACTCTCTCCTTTCTGGCGCCCCGTCTGAAATACGTTGGAGACTATTATTTTAAATTGGGAAGGTATCGGCCACAAGATAATTAGTTTATTACATCCTTGCCATCCTTGTAGAATTAAGATACTGTTGGTCATATCTGCACTGCGATGCACCTCTCTACGGTTACAGATATTAAATTTCCGAGAATAACTGTTCAGTAACACTGTGCAGCTATAATCCACTTTTCATTTCACTGGCGTCGTAGAATCGATTTATTCAACAGACACATAACCCCATCATTCTGAAATGCGATCGTTTTGAGAAAGGAACCACAGGATTCACCATCCTATCTACGACGGGATAATGAAATCAGAGGCATAAGGTCGGATTGAACATGGCTGGGACAAGAAGCATTGTGTGGCCTTTTCAAAGAACCCAGCCTTCTATTCGTCTACGATATGCAGACACCGTGGTTCAAGAGGTTCAAATGGCTCTGAGCACTGTGGGACTTAACATCTATGGTCATTAGTCCCCTAGAACTTAGAACTACTTAAACCTAACTAACCTAAGGACAGCACACAACATCCAGTCATCACGAGGCAGAGAAAATCCCTGACCCCGCCGGGAATCGAACCCGGGAACCCGGGCGTGGGAAGCGAGAACGCTACCGCACGACCACGAGCTGCGGACGCAGACACCATGGAAAACTTAAATGTACATGAGCGGACGGGAATGTAAGTTCAGCTTATCCTGGGTGTGAGTAAACTAGCGGTCGTTTGAATTCATCTTTCATACAGGACACCGTAGCTGCCTGACACGCACACGCGAATTAGTCATTCCTTGCACTAGAGAGCAGTGGAAAACACTGCCTAACAAAAAAAAAGGTTAAGAGCGCAGATGCGGGGGAGCAAACGAAATGATACTTCAATTGTTGAAAGGGTATGTGTTGTGATTTCAGCAATTAAAACACAGACTCAGGTTCAGATAACACATGGTAATATGAAGCCACATATCGGTATGATGCTGCACCATCTCTGCCCTGGATGCACGCCATGGTTAGTTTTGGAAGTACTTCGTAAAGCCGTTCTATCACCTCCTGGGGGAAGGTGATCCACGACTGTTGCAGGTGGTCCTTGATGTTCTGGATACTGGTACTGGGACGGAGTTAACGTCTGAACTACTCTCACACATGTTTTGTTGGATACAGGTGTAGGGGTCTTGTATGCCGCTAGGGTACCTCACCATCACGCAGACTGTTCATGGAGATAGATGCCATGTGTGGATGCAAATTGCTAAATGACGCCACGATGCTCTCACATATGATGTAACACATGAGGACGCCGGATATAAATAATGTACCGTTGAGCCATCAGAATTTCCTCAATCATTTGCAGCCTTCCATCTGTGAGCTGTGGTAATACCTGAACGCTCCTCACACCATGACGCCAGGAGTAACACCTCTGAGCCGCTCCAAAGCAATGTAAGAATGAGAAATCTCCTCAAGTCGCTGCCATATGCGGGATCGCCAACCGGGGCAGTGCAGAACATGGTTCATCGCTGAAGATAATTCAGTGCCATTCATCGGTTGTCCATGCATCCTACCGACGGCATCACTCCAAAAGCAGCCGTATATTTTGTAGTGTTTACGACAGCTCACGTAGTAGACAGCAGTTCCCTGCTCGACTGCACATAATTTCCGGCTAATGTCGCAGGATGAAACAGAATGCTGCAGTGAATCCATTACTTGTTCTCGGATAACAGAAACGGATGTGTATGGGCTACGATATGCTTGGTGCGCAGTGCGACGTTCCTCTCCTGTAGCGATCAGACGTCGTTAACAAGAACCTTTGCGGTCAGTATGCTTGCCCTTACGTTTTCGTGTAGTCTAGCATAGAAACACAGTCACATACGATTGCCCAACAAATCAGGATGCTGTACGATTCTAGCCGATGGAAGTTACCCGGAATTTAGGTTTATTTCCTAGAGAAATTTCAAGTGGTCATTTCTAGCACCTAGTCTACTTATGAATTGCGCTAGGTACATGGAAGAACTCTGAAGCACCATGAGATTTTGAAGTAAGCGTGTACGTATTTCTCTGAATGGTTTCTCGATCCATCATGGCAAAAGAGGAGCACAGCGTGCAGCGGTATTAATTTCAGTTGATTTACTATTGCTTATGCTTCCACTACATTTATTTCCAGGCACCAGTCGACTGATGACCTCAGATGTTAAGTCTCTTAGTGCTCAGAGCCATTTGAACCATTTTTTGTCATAAAGCAGCTTCTGTGACGAAATGGTTTCTCTACAACACTACTCCTGACATGGACTGACCTACACATAGTCCCATCCTGAACCCAGTAGAACGTATTTGGGAAGAGTTACACCGTCGACTTCCCTACAGAGGCCAGTGTCTCATATCACTACGTTCCCTCGGTTCTCGAGGAAGAATGAGCTACCATTCCTCCACACTCATTTAATCACCTCACTGAAAGTGTCCCAGGCAGAGCTGAAGCCACCATAAAGGCGAAGGGTGGACACTACCCATATTAATGTTCCTTGTTTGGATATTTTTTACTAGACAATGTAGGTGCATAACATTGCGCTCGTCGTACCAAGTCGGCCAAACCGCTTTCCAAGGCCCCTACATGTATGAAACGTTACCTCCCTCTGCGTATATGTTTGGTTTGCCACTTCCGTAGACTGAGTATTTGAATTTTACGGCAGTGTAACTTTAAGAGCAAAAAGACGCAATGTGTAGGCTGTTCGCTACAAAGCAGCGAAAACCACACGGCTTTCTAGAGCAGATAGTTAACAAAATATGACTAGCCACACGGGTTAGTGTCATTCATGACAAGGCAAAGTGACAAATTAATTGCGTAAGACAAAGACGGTAAAACCAGTTATAAACTGTTCACTCTAATAGTTAATATAAATGAAAATGGAAAAGATACAGATGGAAAAAAGTAAGTAATTATTTATTTTTTCGAAAGTTACTGAGACGTTTATCCTGTGTGAAACAGAACGGTCAATGCCCTCATGGAAAAACGAATGCGGCTGCATATGGAACCATCACTGTACCCAAGGCGTGCACCTCGTCTTCTGAAGCAACTCGAAGGCCCTGATATATCTCTCTCTTTTTTCTTTTTCTTTTTTTTTTTTTTTGGGTTGCCCCTTCTACATCAGAAGTTTCGGGAGACTATATAGGTTTTAATGAAGTAAAAATGAAATAATTTTTTTTTTCATTTACTGCTCTGAGGTCACTTAACTTACCTGAAAACTATATGGAAACGCTTCGTTCAGTTTTTCATGGCAGACTTAATATTTCTCTGAAGTTCTTTTCCTATTTCTTAATCTGTTGTCATATGAAGTCACTGATTTCAGTAGTGGGTACTTTGCTTTACTAGCCAGATATGTAAACGGTACGAAAAAACACTAGTACAGATTTTAATTTCTTCATACAGTAATGTGACAAGCAGAGTAGACGAATTCAGTAGTAGAGGTGAATCACAACGAATGTTCGAAATGTCCCCCAAATGTTACGGTACATCCATGTATTTCGAACATGAAACTGACATATAAGTTACGAACTTGCTATCCACAATGTTTTCCTGAAGTTTATTCTCATCATACTCGCATACAATAAGGCCTCTCAGTCACTCCACGTATATAAAAGGCTGAAGTCGCACAAAGAACTAAGCAGATATTGTCATCCGTTGTACTGAGTACGTTGACAGAAAGTTAGATGTCCGAGTGATATTAAGTAAAGAGCAGTATTTGTAGTTTATGTTCAATGTAGTTTTCTCCAGAGTGTAATTTCTGGGTAAGGAATTCAACCATATGTCAACTGACACTATGAAAGTACATGCCATCCTCCACAAATGTTCGTTTCAGCTCATTTTTCTCACATTGTTAACATGATGGCAATTATTTGCGCAGAGATGCGGGTGATTTCTTCCACATTAAATAATTTTGCACTTATCGAGCACGATTTCTGTTCACTGTGTATGTACTACTTCGGCCAACATATCAGGTAAAGGCAAATTTCCTTCTACAAAGATAGCTCTATTAATTTGCAAAATATAATAGTGCTAAAAATGCCTGAAAGGTATTTTTTATTTTGTTCCAGCATCCCAAGGAACACAACAGCGCCCTATCGTTGATGATAACGCTCCATTTTTTGATGACTTCCGAGGTTACCGGTCCACAGATGACATTTCAAAGTGAGTATCCTCATGATGACACCAATCAATGACCCGGTACTTACTTTCATTCAAGGAAGCCATGTATAAAAAGTGCCGTCACATGTACTGTGAGTAAGTTAACCCAACAGCACAGAGAAGGCGCTGAGATATTCTTGCCGGCCGTTGTGGCCGAGTGGTTCTAGGCGCTTCAGTCCGGAACCGCGCTGCTGCTACGGTCGCAGGTTCGAATCCTGCCTAGGGCAGGGATGTGTGTGATGCCCTTAGGATAGTTAGGTTTAAGTAGTCAAAGTCTAGGGGACTGATGACCTCAGATGTTAAGTCCTATGGTGCTTAGAGCCATTTTTGAGATATTCTTCCCAGTTTCTATATAGTGCCAATATTTGGAACTCAAGGAGTTTGTCCAAAGATTAAGGACAATATCTGATATCTTCTAAAACCTTAGCCACGTATGCCAATGACGAACTGAATTACGTACACAACTGTAGCATCGTATCGCACACGCTTTGGCCCTGACGACAGGCGCAAGTGATCGTAATGTGGACCTACATCTACAAGGTATTCCAGATATGTTGCGACAAATTTCAAGGACTTTAAAATTTGCTGTGAGGAACTAGTCGAGCATAAGAATCCGCGTCCGGCAACGTCATCAGCGCAACAGAACATCCAATTCATAGGAGACAAGGTCAAGGGCTTTCTACGCAGCAGATAGCTCCATCTTCTCCACTGGCGATCGTGGCAATCCGTCGCGATCACTGAATAACAAACAATACAGTGAGACGTTCCGTCAACAGCCCTTCAGCCACATTTGCTGCCGAAGGGGTGGCTTAGTTGCAGTCTCTGACGACTGTGATCTTCGAGGATCTGTAGCGCCATCGGATGACGTTTCTCGACACGGGTTCCAGTCCTCGATTTGGTCCTCAAGACAGCTGTGGGCCGTGTGCAGCTGGAATGATCTGGAATCCCTGATACGTCTAGATACAAGCCTGACAGGTGACACGTGCGTAAGCATTCTGTGTGATCACCTGCATACGTTCATGTCCACTGTGCAATCCAACGGACTTCCGCAATTCCAGCAGAAGAATGCGACACTTCACACGACCATAATTGCTGCAGAGTAGCTCCAGAAACACTCTTATGAGTTTGAAGACTTCCACTGGCCACTAAACTCCCCAGACATGAACATTACGGAGTTTATCTTGGGTGCCTTGCATTGTGCTGTTCAGAAGAAATCTCCATCCCGTCGTACTCTTAAGGATTTATCGACAGCCCTGCAGGATTCATAGTGTCAGTGTCGTTTAGGACTACTTCAGACGTTAATCGAGTCCATGCCACGCCGTGTTGGGGAAATTCAGCGTCCTTGCGGGGCCCTACATGACGTTACGAAGGTGTACCAGTGCCTTTGACTCAACAGCGTATAATAAGTGAGGAGTTTACAGGTTACAGTAACACAAAGCAGCGAAGAATTTTGAAACCAGGCTTCAGGAACACCTGCCCATAAACAAAGGCAGATAAAGCAATACTTTCCAATTGCAAAACATCTGTTGGCGTCTGACCATTGCCCGTCTACTATTAATAATGTGCAAGTGTTGCTGAAATTATTCTGTTCTGTACTCTTCTGTTGTAGCAGGGTGGTACAGCAAACAGTTTCGCATTATTTCAGGATAAAAATTTTGCATTTCTCCCATAAGCGACGCAAACTCAATTTAAATGAAGAATTTGAGATCGTTATACCCATTTTTTTGGTGTTGATGGCCTACGCACCGCCCAGCTAATCAGCAAAAATCGATCGTTGTTGGGTAATGGTCATTTTCAAAGAAATTTAATCTCGCTGCGGCGAAGTATGCTGGTGTCTCTTTTATTTTATGTTTCATACCCTTATCTTTAAGGCATTTTTTAATTCTTGTTTTTCTATAATGATAACGGCTTTTTTTATAAGGTGTAATTACCTCATCGGATAGATATTAGTCAACTTTAAACTTAGGATTTGGTATGTCATTTTAGATATTACATTCATTTTCATTTGTAAGGCTATTTGATCTTCTGTGTGTTAATTCGGCCCTCATTATGGATAAGATATAGACTATTAATGCCATCTGTCGGATTCTACTCTACTACTTGCTCTCTGGGCCCGAATACCATACTTTCGCAGTCTATATTTGTTAGCGGGAGGCTCATAGATGTTGTGACCCCCTGCATGATGTTCTGCAATGCACCTGTTCCTAATGTGTGTGGCGACCTATACTTGACAGCCGTTAGAGATTTTCAGCTTTTTGTCATCCTAATCGTATTTTGCCGATGTATTTGCATCGTGTAATCATTTTAATGGACAGTGCGCAACGTGACCAGTTTCTGAAATCTAAAGATGCCTACCACAGGCGAAATGTGTCAACGAAACTCGAAAATTAGACCGAATTTTTATCTAAAATCATACTTTGTTTGCTGTATGAGCTTAAATTCCTCTGTGCATGCTGCAGATTATCTAATCCTGTCTTCACGAGCCCTACTGGATCAATACATAAGAGACTGTAGTCGTTTTCTAGATTTATTGCATAGTGTTCGTTACAGAAACATTATATATAGGTTTCCACAAATCCTACATGGAAATAAAAGCATATGCGGTCTTCACGTTGTTGTTGTTGTGGTCTTCAGTCCTGAGACTGGTTTGATGCAGCTCTCCATGCTACTCTATCCTGTGCAAGCTTCTTCATCTCCCAGTACCTACTGCAACCTACATCCTTCTGAATCTGCTTAGTGTATGCATCTCTTGGTCTCCCCCTACGATTTTTACCCTCCACGCTGCCCTCCAATACTAAATTGGTGATCCCTTGATGCCTCAGAACATGTCCTACCAACCGATCCCTTCTTCTGGTCAAGTTGTGCCACAAACTCCTCTTCTCCCCAATCCGATTCAGTACCTCCTCATTAGTTATGTGATCTACCCATCTAATCTTCAGCATTCTTCTGTAGCACCACATTTCGAAAGCTTCTATTCTCTTCTTGTCCAAACTATTTATCGTCCATGTTTCACTTCCATACATGGCTACACTCCATACAAATACTTTCAGAAAAGACTTCCTGACACTTAAATCTATACTCGATGTTAACAAATTTCTCTTCTTCAGAAACGCTTTCCTTGCCATTGCCAGTCTACATTTTATATCCTCTCTACTTCGACCATCATCGGTTATTTTGCTCCCCAAATAGCAAAACTCCTTTACTACTTTAAGTGTCTCATTTCCTAATCTAATACCCTCAACATCACCCGACTTACTTCGACTACATTCCATTATCCTCGTTTTGCTTTTGTTGATGTTCATCTTATATCCTCCCTTCAAGACACCATCCATTCCGTTCAACTGCTCTTCCAAGTCCTTTGCTGTCTCTGACAGAATTACAATGTCATCGGCGAACCTCAAAGTTTTTATTTCTTCTCCATGGATTTTAATACCTACTCCGAATTTTTCTTTTGTTTCCTTCACTGCTTGCTCAATATACAGATTGAATAACATCGGGGAGAGGCTACAACCCTGTCTTACTCCCTTCCCAACCACTGCTTCCCTTTCGTGTCCCTCGACTCTTATAACTGCCATCTGGTTTCTGTACAAATTGTAAATAGCCTTTCGCTCCCTGTATTTTACCCCTGCCACCTTTAGAATTTGAAAGAGAGTATTCCAGTCAACATTGTCAAAAGCTTTCTCTAAGTCTACAAATGCTAGAAACGTAGGTTTGCCTTTCCTTAATCTTTCTTCTAAGATAAGTCGTAAGGTCAGTATTGCCTCACGTGTTCCAGTATTTCTACGGAATCCAAACTGATCTTCCCCGAGGTCGGCTTCTACCAGTTTTTCCATTCGTCTGTAAAGAATCCGTGTTAGTATTTTGCAGCTGTGGCTTATTAAACTGATTGTTCGGTAATTCTCACATCTGTCAACACCTGCTTTCTTTGGGATTGGAATTATTATATTCTTCTTGAAGTC
Organism: Schistocerca nitens; assembly: GCF_023898315.1. NCBI lineage: Eukaryota > Metazoa > Arthropoda > Insecta > Orthoptera > Acrididae > Schistocerca > Schistocerca nitens. The sequence goes on from NC_064616.1 coordinate 543,114,445, forward strand.
TGAGGGTATTTCGCGGTCTTCACAGATATCTAGAATACATAGACGCGTAGATACAAGTAAATGATAAACATCATGATGTGGACCGTGTCAACTGAACAAACAAGGAACGCAATAAAGAAAGTTACATGGGTGTATGCGGGACATTTACAGGTATTTCGCATATAAATAACTAATTATCTATTTCCGAGTATTTCTACATGATATAAGAGCAATCGATAATGAGAAACGTTATTAATGTACATTTTACGACTGTACTGGGCATTATACACTTAGAATAGTCTGGCTCGAGCCCCCACGTGCTATGGCACGAAAATATATATTTTGTTACACTCAGATTAATTGAGTGGCTCACAGCTGTGGCTAGTCTCATTCTTTCGCTACATTTTTCGTCATAGGGTGCCAGCTCACACCTGTTGTGAACTGATACAAACATACAGATGGTAGTGTTACTAAGAAATACATACAGGCCACAGACTTTTCTTTGATCGCAACAATTTGTTCCATTCAAGAACAGACATGGCCCAAATCGTTCCAAGCGTACAATACTGAGACAAGGTTTCTCCAACCAAAGTGAAGCCAAGAAAATATGTGAGAAGAATAGTACTCAAATTTTTATTTTATGACGCGTTCCATGGTAGGTTCCACCAACAACACTGTTTATAGCTTTCACCCAAACAATAATCTAGCTGTTGCTCAATGACCAAAGAAAATGACAGCACAATAAACTGAATAAAATCAAATATATAAAATAGCCCATGACACAACATAATCCACAAATCAGCCTAATTTCCACTGAAACTAAATAATCCTAAACATATAAACAAAATAAAAACAAATTAAACATGACCACAAATCTAAACATTTCTTCTATGAGTAAAAGAACGTATTATATGTATACCATTAAATTTCATATTCTCACCAGTCAATCTCATGGTGAACTATATCGACCCCCAACGCACCAAAAGAATTTGGTGTGTGGCCGAATCACAATCATTATAAACAATAAAAAATGCCACTCAATGTCCCTCTCTCACATTCACATCCTTCCATGCACATACAAATCATTATGAGAGTATTAGCTGTGTAAATTAGCTGTCTCACAGCTTCAAGTTAAACTATATTTTTACCAAGACAAACATGAAAATCACTAGGACATTCCGAAAATCCTTAAAAGTAAACACAATTGTAAATAGTATAAAGCAATCAGTATCTTGGAAAGAAAAACTTTGCTATTATACAATTGATAAATTATCCTCTAAATGCTTCCCACTCTGCCAATGCTAAAGGGTATGACATGACCTTAATGGGCTCATGTGGATTTATCCCGAGTGAATACTCAAAAGAACTCACCTTCCCAGGTTTTTCAGAAAACACATGTTTGTTTTTAATCATTAATTGATATAATTCTGCCTTTTCATCCTCAGATATCCGTTATGTGCCACTTAGATTGTCCCTTGACTCTTTCTTAACCCATATCTCATCCATTAAGCACTGTGATACATGCAAACTAGCCACCAATTCTTCATCATTGAGAGTATTTTTGAATTTAACCCTTTCCGTTCCCTCAACACTATTAAGTTCCACTATCTGGTCCTTACAATCTGCATATGTCTCAAATTTACTTAGGAAATCGTTCCTCAACACCATAGTCTTACTTCAATTTCGAACCACCAAATATGAGTGACTGAATACTTCACCTCCAATGTTTACATCTAGAATTACCTCCTTTCTCACTGGTTTACTGAAAGTTCCTGTAGCATTTTTAACTCTCACCCCTGCGACCACAAATTCCACTGTTTTCCTGTTCTTAATATGATCATAAAGGCTCTCTGCCACCCCAGTCACAGAACTTCCAGTATCCACCAAAATAGTTTCACACACCCTTGCCCCACCAACATTATCGGCTGCTCCTTTTCAATAAAATTAAGCTTCAAATCTGTTTAAGCCAACAAGTCCTCTTCTATCTCATGTATGCAATCTTTAGTCATGGTGCACACTTGCTCTTCACTAAAAGATTCAATATCCTTACCCCCGGAAAATATTAAATGCAAGGCCTCTTTAATACCAGAGATTCCTACACTCAATTCCCCTAGCTTTCTAGCAACTCTACATTTTTCTTCCTCCCAGGTCTCTGGTATCAACTGCTGGAGCAACTTTGAAAAATTAACCGTCATCAGCATCATAATCACACCCATCTTTCAAAATCCATTCGGTATATAGCTCATCATGCAAGGCTCTCTGTTGTTAGTCATTATACACTATGAAATTTTGGATTTCATCACTAATTGTATCATTATTCACAGTATTATTATCACCTATACCACCTTTTCCCATGATTAATAGACATTCTTCATCCAATTATCTAACATATTTATCCCCATTAACTATCTCATTGTAAGCATGTTTGAACACCTCACTTGTTTACATAAATCCCTCATTTGCCTGGCATAATAATGCTTGCTAATCTCCCAGTCCTCAGGTGCCCACTTCTGAAAATATTTTGCCTTGGCTATCCAATCATCAAAATCAACATCACTCTCAGCCTTATTCTCCCATGCTCCCTTGAAAAAATGTGTCTGCCCAGTTTCTTCACTCATAGTATTAGCAACAGACATATACTTACCTGACTCAACAAAATCCCACACAGTTTCAATCACAATATCAACACCTGCAGCACCATTCTGCTCATTAAAAACTTCACCCACAACTACTGCTCGTTCATTGGTTACAGGAACTAGTGCCTACTCACTGGTAAATTCCCTATCCACATAAATTAACAACATATTCTGCAGCCTTGTACGGCATATCAACACAATTACCCATGACAATATCTGATACACGATGTACTGCCTCCTCACTATTTAATACATTCACACTGATGAAACACATAGCTTGTTGTATATCTCCATGTACAACAACATTTGAATCAGGCACTGTGGCCTCCACATAATTTATACCTCTTACCACTGGTAAAAGTTCCATTGCATTCAGCACATTGCTATCTCTGCTCTAATTCACATAAACACTCTCAGCATCACACTACACATTTTCTCCCACAGGTTGCACAGCTGATACATTCTCATTGCTTAACATAAGTGCCAAGCCAGTACTATTTGAATCATTATCCCCACATTTTGGTCCCTTTTATTTAACAAACTGGCAACATTTATTTCTCCCTTGTGATTCCTACATTCGCTATTATTTTTACTTCCAAACGTCCTCCTCTTATCATGCTGATTAAACCAGCCTCCAAACATTTTATCATTACCTATAATTGCCTCCATTCCATGACTATTAGAGGATCTACCATTATTTCTCCCACAATTCTTTTCTCATCACATGCTCCTATTTCCTGCATGGTTTGTTGTCCCAAATTGGACCCTGTTTGGAACAAGTCCCAGTTTAATGAATTTTCCCGCTGGGGTCTCCTTGCATTAATTTGTCCTCTCTCATCTCTCTGTTCTTGCATTGGCCTTTGATCATTCAAGTTTCCTTTTCCCCATGCACCTCTCTGGTACCACACATCATTAAATCTTTGCCTATTATCCCTCCAAGTTTCATTTTGAATTTTATATCTGCTTTCACTCCTCCTTGAATTATAGTGGTAATTACCCCAACTTACACTATTTCTTCGCTCTACTGGAGAGGGACTATTCCCTGAATTATTACCTCCTATGTTTGGCTTGTAGAACACTATCTGGCCCATCCTCTCAATAAAATCCAGGAAATTTTCTACATAGTCTGTTGAATAATGTATCAGGTCCCACTGTACATTTCGGGTAACCTTCTCCTTAGACTAGAATTCTCAGTCAAATATCCAAACGGCCTATTCATATATACCAACTTTCTTAATTCCTCCTGACAAAATTCTCTCATAGTTTGCCTACCTCCTCTGTAAACTGGCCCATTCAAAAAGTCATTCTATAATCCGCATTGTTTTGCTTGGCTCCAATACCTATTTAGAAACCTCTGTTGAAATTACTATATGATTTAAATTGTTCACATTTATTTGCCCCAGTCTGAGCAGAACACCCCAACAATCTTTTTACCATTTTGATTTTGCTGTTTTAAATCATACCATCAATAAAACAATCTCTGAATGCTGCCAGAAAATCTACTGCATGCTACTTGCTTTCCCTCTGAAAAGTCTTACCACTGAGTACTTGTACCATAGGCCACCCCATACTTCCATTAGCCCCACATAATTCTATATTACTTAATCTACTGTTAACTTGTTCAGTTTCTGTATTACTCCTTACAGTAGCAGCAGCCAAATTTTCAACTTCCTTTCTTAGGTCGCTAGCTGTCACTGCCAGCTGACCTAATAATAGAGTTCTGGTTTTATCACAACTCACAACAGTCTTCTGATCCACACCAATGAGACCTTGCCTTGTCTCATCATTCCTTGTGTCACACAACTGCCTCCCAGAATCCTTTCTACCCCTTAATACAACAGCGACTGCATCAATTTTAGCATTCGAATTGCCTTCTATCTCCTCAATTTTTTTCTGATAAATTCTCCATTGATCATTTAATTCCCTGATTTTTGCCCCCAAAGAACTTTTACATATCCCCCATATCCGTTTTTAATTCAGTCTTGAAATCCCCCATTTCAGTTTTAATTCAGATCTGAATTCCCACATTCGGATCGTTAATGGTCTAAGCCAGGGCTTAAAAACTGGCCGGTTTTGAGCGCGAGTACTCGCGTCTGCTCAGGCACGTGCTCGTGAGCAGGTGCAAGGTCGTGGATTAGGGAAGGAGGGGAGGGAGGGGAAATGCGCGCGCATGTTTGAATGTGATCTCGTGTTCTTAGCAGATTTAACTAGCCATCTGAATGCTTTGAACATTTTACTACAAGGTAAAGATCTGCTAATTACTCATTTCATAGATCGAATACGAGCTTTTAAAATGAAATTGACACTTTGGGTGAGTCAGCTGGAAACAGGAAACCTAGCTCATTATCCTAAATTATCATCCATGCAAGACGTTCAAAAAGACTGTGAACGTCATTCACATAGTTTAGTTGATCAGCGCTTTCAAGATCTGACAGCACTAGACAGTGATTTTGATCTGTTCTCTCCATATTCAGCGAATATTTAAGAGATTCGTCCTGAGCTGCAGCAAGAAATTATTGACCCGCAGTGTGACAGCGAATACAGAGACAAATTTCAGAACAAGAAAAACATTTTGGAATTCTACAGACACTTCCCTCAGGATAGATTTCCTCGTTTGCACAAACTGGTGGCTACAATAATATCAATGTTCGGTTCCACGTATCATTGTGAACAACTGTTCTCTGCAATGAAATGTAACAAGTCGAGCTTGAGAAACGCATTGTCTGATCGAAATTTAAACTGCACGCTGCGCCTAAAATGCTCAAGAACAATTATTCTGAACATAGACACAATTGTAAAGGGCAAAAAGTACAAGCTAACCGAGAATTGCACACTTCAGTGACACCTTTTATTGTGTAACAGTTCACAAATTAATGCAAATTTAGAGGCATACACTAAGCTTATAAAATTATGTGGCATGTTTATATTCTCCTTTATTTGTTTCATTTGTCGCAGTAATAATTAGTGAGTGATATCCCTGCAGGTGGCCGCAGATTTACATTGAGTGGCGGCAGCTGTTGTGTGCCCCACATCACTCTCCCCACTCTCCGCTCTGTTCTGGTAGTGGGGGTAGCGTGCTCGCGCTGCTCCGTGCTCGCGCCTTGCTGCTCACAGCTTGCTCCGCGAGCACGTATGTTGTGAAGCCCTGGTCTAAGCATTGCCACTACACTAGCTTCTGCTTCTTCTCCCTGTCCGTGTGGGCTATGAGGCTGACTCCCACTTCCTGTGGACTCAACATCACTAGCTGACTTCTTTATCATCATCTCGCTAAACTTGGACTCCATAGCTAAACTGCCTGTGAGATAAAGAACTGAGAAAGTAACGCTCCTGCTACCAACACTTAGCTGCGTTGAGACTGCTGCTGCGTGACGACTGATACCTGATTCTGTCGGCCGCCATGCGGTGAAGTGAGGTGTGGTGCGGTGTGGCGTGGAACGTCTTCCACGTTGGAGGCAGAAGCGCGCACAGTTCCGGAGTGCGACAGCAAAGTCGGCGTGACGACGTTTGGCGGCCAGCGGCGCTTCACCTCCCGCTTTGGTGGTCAAACGTCGGATTCAGCGTACTACTCGGCAAAGGGTAACACGTTTCTCCCAATCTTCTCCACTTTTAAACGCAACACTGCATTCAGTACCGAGCCTGTTCAGTTAAGACAATCCCAGACGAGCACCCATATTCCGACAGTATTGGGCACTACACATTGAAGTTTGAATAGTTTGGCTCGTGCCCCCACGTGCTACGTCAGGAAAATATATATTTTGTTACACCGAGCTTAACTGAGTGGCCCAGAGATGTGGTTAGTCTCAATGTTCGGCTACATTTTTCGTCGTAGGGTGCCGGCTCACACCCCTTAAAATTTTAAAATTCCGTCGCTAGTTTTATCTCTTTAAATTTATTTATTACCAAAACACAGTTTCTCTCAGTCTAATTTCATATTCCGAATCCTCATTCAAAATGGTACACACCATGCTAAACAGGCTATGATTGCTCGATGCATCCCTACTATCCGCATCTGTAGACACTTTGATCATATTAATCGGCCAAAGCATTGCCAATATATTAGCTTTTGATCTTTCATAATTTTACAATTTTTTGGACTACAGTAACTTTTAAACTATTAGATTTTTTGTGGCGCGTCTAGATAATTTAGCTTTACATATGTTTCTGTCCATGAGTGCCAACTCGCACCTTCGTGTCACTCTTAGTTAAGTTTTTTTCAGCTTTTCTCTGGCATATAAATTTCTTCAAGCGCACATACACGGCCATATGCGCCGCTGCCTAGCGTCCGCTTGGGTTTTTCCAAGGCCGCGTAACGCTAGCCGCTCGCCATTTCCCCATAGCAACCGCCAGCCACGTGCTCTGTGACGGGAAACTGCCGCTCTAATCTCACCCCACAGCTTGTACGCTCACAGTCTGGAAATATATTTTATGTCTATGAAACATCTTACGTTCATCGGTAGATTGACAAAGGGTTTTATAGCTCAGTATTTCACCCATTCCTCTGCCAAAGTTAGACTGAGTAAAGGATATTGCAGATCATTAGTTTCCTTCTAGTGTTGTAAAATTGATATGGACTGTTGATAACAATTTACATAAATAAATAAATTTGCTATGAAGCTGTGGTTAATATTCGCAGTTGCTAATTATATGAGGGTGAACTCCAGCAAATCTAGTTAGCACGAATTTATTAGAAATGTAAGCTTTCCGATTAAGTTCCAATGTAATCTGTCTTATGCACCACCCATTGCCCACCTTAACGAAAACACAGTCATACTTCAGCATCTACATTCTACAATTTACTGTTTGGGCTAAAGTGTTAAAGAAAGTGTTACAAGGCTCTTCTCGCATTTTGATGCAACTCAGCATTCATCCCTGCAGTAACATTTTGCCCTAGTTGTTCTACCTAATTAACTAGAGTGGAGTATACTTCATATTTGAGATGAAACAACACAGAAATATCCTGATTATTGAAGTCATGTTATCTCAGAGGCTAAGGTACATTACCTGCTCTGCCCAGTCATGGCAGACCACATCTTACATGATCAGTAAAATGTCAAGGTACCCCATTATGCATCTACCACATTCCCAAACCAATGGATAAAAGCACATAAAGTTTTAACTCTAAAAGTGATTGTCACATTGTTTTTTCGTTTTTGTGTAGGGATGTACCACCATGGAACCCAGATGACACCTCGACAACGGCAGCAGAGGCACTGGTGCAATTCACCGGCGTCTTACAATCAATGAAGCAGCATGACGCCACATCACTGCTACTGCCTGGTCGGGTCGACGTCACCACCAGAAGAAGCAACGTAATCACGTCATTGCCAGCCATAACAACAGCAAAACCACCTGTAGATGATAACCATGCACATTTTTCTATACACCTATTATCCATCAAGTAATTTCCGTCATTCTCGTATGTGGTGTGGGCGTCTTTCTATTATTCCTGTTGGTAAAATGGGTGAAACACTTGCTGCGCTGTATACAGCGCAACCGCACCAGGCTTTTTCCCGAACTACAACGGTTTCCACTGAGACTTCAGGACCTGATTGCAAGAGACACCCAGCATCCGTACTCTATAGAGCCATGAATTCAGATGACAGTGAAATACTCTTTTCACTGTCTTGCAGTTCTTTCTGTTTCGAGTATCACAATGAATTCTCATAAAATGAATTAATAAAAAATTCAACCTTAAGGATATGCTAGTCCCGAACATATTCGGTTACACATTATGAAAGCTAATTTTATTTTCACAATAGAAAATTAGGTCTCAAATGATTCGCAAAGATTAGATATAAAATCATCTTTCTTCGCCTCGTCTTTTCCTCTTACTTGTTGTAGACTTTCCAAATCGTAAAACGCCATCCATCCCGCTGGCACGCATCATCTTCACTAAACCTTCGTTTCTCCACATCGCTTTGTCAGTTCGTCCATCTGCAGGTTTGAGGTTTTCCCCTCCGTCTCCTCTACATAGTCACGGAAACGCACTTTTCCATGGCATGCTCATCAGATCCGTAGCAACTCAGCCTTGATTTTGAGGGTTGTTCGTGTGTGGAGGTGACTTGCAAACTACCTCTTCTGAATTCATTGCGCGCTTAGTCTTTCAGTGTTACACCTTCAGCCTATTGTAACACGAGCGTGTGTTTTGTGAGTCTTAATTATTTCCAGACATCACTGTTATTAATTTTGTGTTTGTTTTTAAAAAACATTTTTGCATTGCACAAAACCCACGAAAGTGTACTGCACTTGTAACCAGTCATAATTCTACAGTACACAGAGAATATAACTTAATAATTGTGTGAATCACATTCGTATTTATAAGTTCGCGTGCTTTACGAAAAGTAAAGCGCATTTGTGAAGATATTAATCAGCCACGTCCATAGGAAATTAAAAACTTAACTGTATTGCCCTAGACATATCCGAAAGGGAAATAGAGATAGCTGATATCAGAATGTTTAGTGAGACATAAGTTGAACAAGAAGCAGTAGTCACATTTATGTCTTTCTTTTTTTGTAGAAAAGTTTGTAATAATAGAGTAGTAGGAACTGAACGACGTTGTTGTTTATTCAAGATACCAATAAGAGAGATAATAAGTAGTGTATTTTTTGTAATGTAAATCGGTGCTGAGCTAAAATACAAAAATAGTCATTTAGGTTGGGATGATGAAACTGTGAGAGTACCGATTATTGTAAAACAGATGTGAAAGTGTGGTTTCATACTTCAGAGATATTTTGTGAAATATATTCTCAGATACAAATTATGCGATTCCTGTGTTTGTGTATTTCAATACCTAGGTCATCCTATTATGTACAGAAAACTTGCCGCCCACGTTCCTGGCTGTGATTCTGTCAGACAATTTTTCGGTTTTCTGACGAGCAAAACTGATATTTTTTGCCAATTGACATTAAAGATGTCGAATAACAACATTGGCCAAAGAACACTGTAAGCAGACAGCAACTCCGTGAGGAAGACTTTCATCTGAAAAGGCAAAACCGTTGATCTTCTGGTCTGAATAAAACTTCCAAAGCAACTGTATGTTAAATAGAACTAATAAAGATATAGACATGCAAAACCTAGTTGTCAATACTGATCCAAAAGTTTACTGATTACTTGCAAACATATTAACGGATGTTACTTGGTGTATTTACTGCACAAAAAAGACAATTACAACTTAGTAACAGACACTCTCACTGTTTTGGTTGTGTATGTGATTTACTTCATAACAACGATGGACAGCCATGTAATTTATCTATGGAATAATATTCTTTTGCAAGAATTTTATAAACAAGTTAAACTAACTGGGAGGTATAAGTTAAATTCATTCAGTCGTACTCAAGAATACAACAACACATATCTTGATAGCAAACTGCAGAGAACGTGTTGATGAAAATATCGTTTCTTTTTCGTGTGAGGACCATAGGTGTAAATTTGTTGAAGGAGACTATGAAGGTTCCACCTCAGTTGCTGTTTACATGAATTTACTAAATTGAATTCACACGATTTGCCACTTTCAGTCTTACAAATTACTTTCAAATACTGTAGGTGCCAGAGAGCCTGTTTTTGTTTATTATTATTTCATCCCCCTCCCATCATATGGGCTGACAGCGGTACAATGTGCCGCTCTTCAGCCCAGATCCTTTATAAGTTATGAATAAGGACATACAAAATAAGATTTATGCATTCAAAATTTAAAAACTTTCTAAAATGTAATGAAAGGTGGCTGTATGATCTTCTTTACAAAAATAATATCTTGTTTTCTTTGTTTAAAGTTTAAAAAACGAAGTAGAAATTCAGACAGGCAAGACAGACATTCAAAGGCATTAAAAAGGACGGCGACGCACCATTAAAAAGGGACGCAGTAGTTTCACTGAGCAGCTGAAGTATTTCCGTGCATAAAAATGTTGTGGGCAGGTTAAACGTTGGGCGTTCTGTATGGGATGACGCTTGTATGTATACATTTACTAGCGAACTCTGCAATGCTTCTCAACTGCTAAACTTGATGTGTCCTCTCCTTGTCAACTCCTCCAAATCCTCCCCTCTCTGCATCACCTGCTCCATCCTCCCCCTTTCCGCCTTTCTCATTCACCCTCACTGTCTCCGTCTCCTCCTCCCTCTGTCTCTTACTAACCCCCTCTCGATATTCATTTCCTTCAGCCCCCACCCCCTTTCTCTGTCCAACTCCCCTTTTCTCCTCTATTTACTTAAAACCGTAGGCGAAAAAGAAAACAAAATGATTCAGCGTTCTGCGTACACTTTATGGTTCAAACTACACATAAGGAAAAAGAATATAATTTGTGGGAAAACGATTAGACAATGATTTATATGCTACCAGAGTTAAAACTGACTCTGGGAAAGAAACTGAAAGCGCAGATTTTTCACAGTACACCACAACATTCTCTTTCTCATAGTCGGTTTTAAAAGAAAACCAGCACACATACAAATTTCTGCACCAACGAGCCGGGCGATATGAAGAAAGGCCGTGAGTTTTCCTCTGGCTTGACGTAATACTAAGTTCAGGTGGCTTCTGATATGGTGAAGGAGTGAACGACTAACCTTACTGAAAATCTTATAAAGTTGTACCACAAAAAAGCCTTTTTGTGCAGAATGACCCAGGAAAACCCCTTGGACAAGAATATGAAAAAATCAGGTTGTAATGAGACGTGATTCTAACACTTCTACCCGATATATCAACTGTGGACCTAAGTGTAATAAAAACTTAGCTACGAAATTTGGCATGAAGTTTCAGAAAGAAGCTTAGAAAGATGGAGGCTTTAGAAAGAAGTGGAAAAAGGATAGGATTAATTTTATGAACATATATAAGATTTCCTGTAGTATCTCCATTATTATTACTGTTGTAGCGCTTATTTTATTTTACGAGTAAGTTTTCTTAGCAAAGGTTCAAAAACGCATTCTTCCTAGTGTATCAATCCATAAAGATTCTCAAATGAGTGCCGACAATTCACAAAGCCAAGTCCGTCTGTGACCAATCATTCCCGTCTTCCAAGCGTTTTCTGTTTTCCCCTCTCACCTAGCCTGATGGCTCTCAGGGACAGCCGGGTACCCGAGATAGCTGCGTTTCTCGACGGCGCATCGCGGCTCTCGCACTCTGTTCCCGGTACGCCTACAGCTGCGAGCGACTACGCGCGATGCGGAAACAGAACGAAGGGTTGACAGTAGGCGGGCTCAACATGGCATATGTGGCAGGATGCACGGTAGAGATCAGAAATGAGCTCCATATACTACGCCACTGACCATTAAAATCGCTACACCAAGAAGAAATGCAGATGATAAACGGGTATTCATTGGACAAATATATTATAATAGAACTGACATGTGATTACAATTTCACCCAATTTGGGTGGATAGATCCTGAGAAATCAGTACCCAGAACAACCACCTCTGGCCGTAATAACGGCCTTGATACGCCTGGTCATTGAGTCAAACAGAGCTTGGATGGCGTGTACAGGTCCAGCTGTCCATGCAGCTTCAACACGATACCACAGTCAATCAAGAGTAGTGACTGGCGTATTGTGATGAACCAGATGCTTGGCCACCATGGACCAGACGTTTTCAATTGGTGAGAGATATGGAGAATGTGCTGGCCAGGGCAGCAGTCGAACATTTTCTGTATCCAGAAAGGCCCGTACAGGACCTACAACATACCTTTTGATTGCAGGTATATAACAGGGACATCGGTCTGTGCTAAGTTATCGTTTGAAGGATTATACATGTTTGTCGTGATGGATATGGAGTAAACAGGAATACCACCATTTTGTTTGCATTAGACGAAATTTATGTGTTTTTCTTATGAATCTTGGACTGTAGCATTAAACTAAGTCCGGACATCACTCCTTCAACCAGGTTTGCCAGGTGTCTTGTTGCTCTAGGGACAACTGAAAAATAACGCCCCCTGATTTTTAATGCCATCAGACTCCCCAATATCCAGTGCACAATCATGAAAATCTCCTATTACACCTTCAATCATTAAACTAAGGTGACTAGACGTCCTCTTTTCTGGGGACAGTCGTCAATTATCATGATTTCTCTTCAAATACTTTAAAACTGACGAAGGACAACAAACGTCCAAATTTTTTTATTTTTGTTGTCTATTTTGGAAATTTCCCAAAATAACTGAAATGGGAACAATGTTCTGAACATTTTGGACTAGAACTCAGCTGAAAATAACAATACGACCAAATCTGGTATAAATTACTTATTTTATTCAGTTGCAAGAAAATGGACTAGTAAAGATAAGGAATTATTTTTTAGTGTGAATGAATTTTTCCTTGAATTTAGAACTTAAGCTGTACTGATGGGACACACGCCAAGGCATTAGACTAGACCATCTGAATAATCGTGCGCTATTTCGTTTCTTTTTCAAATGAAATATTTTTAGACTCAGGAAAAAATTTATTTTTTTGAGCATCTGCTTCCGTCAGTGTACCTAAAGACTTGTTAAATAACTGTTTCCGATTACTTTTGAAAAAATTCGATGTTTTAATATCTCTTCTTTTTTTATTTTGCTCCTCAATTGCTCAGTTTTTTCACTGTTTCATTTGAAATTAATTTTTTCTGCTGTTTTCCTCCACTAAAATTTTGCCCCCTAGGCAGCCAACTTATACTGCTTAATGGTAGAAGCCGCCCTTCCTTCTCCAATGGAACACATTTGCAATGGTGTACATGGCAGTAGTTATTTTTCGCCGTACACCCTCCACAGTCTCCCAAAACACAACTTCGTTAATGGCCATCTGATCCCGACAACCTGTCAGTTCAATTCTTTTTCTAAGTGCTTCTGCACAGCAACAAGATCATACACTGATCTTCTGCTCTAGCATTAAGTCGTCACCAGTCTTACACTTCTGCATACCTCAGTAAGAGAGAACGTGTCAACGAGTATGAAGTAACAGCAGCACCACAGTTCTCAGACTCGTCATACTTACGGAATTACAGTGGGAGTGGAGCAAGCCCGTTACTTCTGATGTACGAACAGCGCTTTGATCTGCAAAGTATGCAATCCACAACCATCGACTGGTACTCCCACCGTTTCTGATCTCTAATGCACCTCTCTGGCAGTGATATTATTTGTGTGGCTGATATGCTCTGTTGTGACTGCCGTCACTGTCACATATACGTCACATAGGGATGACCGTTAGTTCGTTATATGAAGCCAGTACCCGACCCAGTGGAACTGATCGGTAGTTCATGTCACATGTTTGTAGCCTACTTTAAGGAGATTCAGAAGTACCAGTTTTACTCCACTTTTATGGACATGGATTTTGAATTAAATTTTATCCCGTGTTGTAATTCTTAAATTACGGATCTGGCTTTGTCATCGCTACTGATTTGAACTGTATTTACTTTTAGTCGTACCATTCACACTATGATGTGTATTCGGCTATCAGCTTAGCGTCGATACTGGTTTTCATACGCTACGTGGTACATATCAGAGAAGTGCCTAGTTTGTGTAAGGCTACGATACAAAAGTGGCGAAGAAAAGTTCAAATCACTGTGTATTGTTAGTGGCTCATAGACGCAAAGTTTGTTAAAGCAACAGCAGTTAATTGTACAATGGCAACAACTGAAACAACAATGGACAATTCAGTCAGTAGGAGATACTGAAGAAATAGAGAAATTTTCTGGAATGCATAGCAGAGTGGGACACTGTTCCGTCAACAGCATGGACAGCAATTGTATCTAAGCATTGGAATGGTGCTCCATTGCAAACTGCTAACGAAGATAGGAGCATACGGAGTAGGTTTCCAGATATGTGATCGTTTACACGACTTCTTAAATAACAGGTCCCGGTCTGTTGTCCTCGACGACCAGTGTCCATCAGAGAGAAGGATAGCGTCAAGAGTTCCCCATGGAAGTGAGAGTAGTCCTCTACTGTTTCCTATATACATAAATGATCTGAAGGACAGGGTGGTAGCAATCTGCTACTCTTTGGTGATGATGATGATGATGTTCCGTACGGTAAGGTGACGTCGTTGACTGACAGTAGGAGGATGCATGATGACTTAGACAGAATTTATAACTGGTGTGATGAATACCAGGTAGCTCTAAACGTTGATAAAAACGTGAGTTAATGCAGATGAGTGAGAAAATTTGTTCAATTATGTTTGAATACAGCATTAGTAGTGTGTTGCTTGACACAGTTAGGTCGATTTAGTGTCTAGGAATAAATTGGCAAATCAGTGTGAAGTTGAAGTAGCATTTAAGGATTTTAATGGAAAAGGCGAATGTCGACTTCGGCTTCTAGGGAAGTCTTAGAGGAGGTGGTTTGTTTGTTAAGCAGACCGCATATAGAACACTAGTGCGACCTATTATTAGTGCAGGTAGGAGTGTATGGTATCCGCATTGAGTCGGATTAAAGGAAGACGTGAAGCAGAGTTGAGCTGCTAAATTAGTTAATGGTTGGTTCGAACAACGCGAAAATATTACGCAGATGCTTCGGGTACTGAAACAAAGTACAAATACACCGGTTAGCAACGTAGATAGTTATTGCCCCTCTATGGTCAGTTCAATCGAAAGTACGACGTCGTGCAGCTAAAAGTTCCAGCAGCAGTGATAGTTGAAAAAGTGTAGCGAAAGCAGGGAACTCTTGCACTGCGCATTCATGTAGTCACAGCTGACACAGATACCCACAGTGCAACGTTACGTTTTGTGTTTCCAATATATGTGGACATGCAACAGCCATCTGTCAAAGATGCCCATGTCCTTCGCCACGCTACAGTACCACACCGTACATCATTAGTCCCCTGTCGATAAGAAAACTGGACTCATATGCATCACCAGCAACATGGGCTGGAGTTTGCGTATCAATAATTAATGGTGAAACATACCGAACTATCGATCCAGCGCCTTTGGAGCCATGCAGACGACGTCCGGTAACGTACTGTAATGACATTCTTAGTTTGAAATGCCGACAGTCAGCGATACGTATAAACAGGTGTGTCGGCCTGTTGTGTTCGCTTTTACTATAAAAATGCACTATTCGGGTCAGTACTACCCGACAAAATAAAATGCTTATAAAAACTTCTACTCACACGTATTTTTCGTACAGTTGCAAGCCTTCGACATTGATGTTATACTTCAGGATGTTGTTATGTTGTTCATGATCATAGAGATAATAATAATAGTAATAATAAGAAATGTAATAATAATCATACACGGAATTTCAATAAGGAAAATTTATTATTTTCATATTTATGCAACGTATGTAAGGAACAACAGACATTTCCACCAAAATGTCATTGTCTACGACCATCTGTCCTCTTCCCATGTCACATTCTTTCCTTCTTACTGACTGCAGTTTGGACACAAGTAGGCGACGCGTGTTTTTCATACATGTTTATTACACACAACAAGTGTCTTTTATTGTCATTGCTTGAAGGACAGAACTAATTGCGACCGATGACCTCGCTGTTTGGTCCCCAACCCCAAACTAACCAACAGAACTTACAATGTTAAAGTTTAGCAGAATTTCTTGTTACTACTGGTATAGCTACAACTGCCACTCCTCCAGGGTCTTGGGTGATCCTGCCCATTCTCGAAGAATCTTCTGGTCTTGGAAAACGCTCCCGTGATGCATTGTGCTATGCAACCAGTGACTTCCCAAGCTTCTGCAAAAATATTTTCTTTGCATCCATTTTCTTGCATTCCCGTTAGCGTCAATCGAAGTTCACAAGATATATGCCTTATAAGCAGCTACCTCAAGAGAATTGTAGAAAATTGTCATGGGCCATCTACTGGTTTTTCGTTTGCATGTATATGTACCTGTTAGCCGACTGAGTGTGTCTACAGCCCGTTTGGTGGAATTATAATCTAAATTCATTTTTGGCTTCTTATTTCCCCACCATGGCGGAGAGTACTAATTAGTACAACATTCTTATTTCTTCGAGAAATATAATTAACCACTGTAGTGTCATTTGTGCAGTAAAATGAAATGCTATGAACCTCCTTCCTGATGTTATTTTGTGCAAGCTCCGGTTTATTTTTCCGTATGTTTCTTAATATTGTTAGTTTATTTTTCTGGCCCAGCTGTCCCAAATTGTATGTCGTAGAAATATCGTCACATGTTACATTCTTACTTCGCAAATAAGATGTCAGGTCAGCAACTACTCTCATTCCACGATTTTTTTCTAGTGAAGCCCCACTCTCCGTTCCTGTATTAATTTTGTCTTTCAGTATATACGAAGTTTTGCTGTCACACGGAGTCCATATCTTGATCCCATATTTTGCCGGTTTGCTTGTGATGTACTGCTTGAGTGGACAGCGGCCTCTAAATGGTACCAGCTGCTCATCGACGGTCACATTTTCTCCTGGGTTATACAGTTTAGGGAGGACTTCTAACCACTCCCCCCAGGTACTGCGAATTCCGACGGGTTTATCAGTACATCGTCTTTCCTCTCTTGTGGATTTCTTATCAAATCGCAAGACTCGCGACGTTTTATAGAATGTTTCTAGCGACATACTGACTCTAAATAAGTTCCGCCCGGTATCCTTATCCCACAAACTTTTTGTAGATTCCCCATGTGATCGACATACACCCGCAAGGAACAGGAGTCCTAAGTATGCGTGGAAAAGAGAATCATCAGTGTCTGTCCATTGTTTACCATAAGCTCGTTGACCCTCAACATTTCACATGTCTATTATTTCATTCGGAAGTGCTGTAGAAGATAATACTGTAAGTGAAATTTTTACATAACTCATTTTGCTGCTTGCGTATCTGGTAACTGCCGGAGTACTCCTGATGACGTTCGAAGTAAGTAGGCGGCCGTGTGGTGCTGGTGGCTACAATTGCCATTCTCTGTTCCCGTTTTTGGATATAGAAGTCTCAACACTACTTTGAACAGACTGTATACTGTCGCCAATGTTATCAAAACACTCTATTTCAGTTGAATTACTGATATTATCTTAGAACTCGGAATGCGATCCTTCGTCTGTTGAGCTGTTTACGAATTCTTCAAACTCAGCGTCTGTCAATTACGTAATCGACGTGATGTCTCAGTTCAGACTAATCACAAATGATAAAGAACACAAACTGAGCAGAAACAATGGATAATTCGAACAGTTGAGAACTCGTAATGACTAGTCCCCTGTTGTAAACGAAGCACCTACGTTGACTTGTTGAATGTTGAGAGTAAGTAAGAGCAATGACAGTCATTAGTACTATAAAATATGAGACAACGAGAAACAATGTAACTTTATAATATGATTATGATCAGATGACTGAAAATATTTTAAAACTTTTTTAACCACATCCTGCCCTTACACTTTTAGACAACGTCACCAAATTTCATATTCTGAAATTTAAAATATGAGAAACGAAATTTATAGCAATTTCGGATCACACAGATCCAAACAGAACAGCAGGGTTAAGAGAGGTTCTTCACTTAAATAAATCACTTGTAATTTTTTCGATGGTACGATGTGATTCCACCATTTCTTTACGAGTGGAAAAAGTGGGCCTTAGGCAACTTCAGGGCAAAGTAATCCATCATGTGCAAATTCCGTGGCACCATCACACAAAGTGAAATACTCCGATTAGGAATGTAGATAGTAATTGCCCCTCTATCATCAGTTCAAGCGAAAGAACGACGTAATGCAGATAAAAACTCCAGTAGCAGTGATAGTCCGCCGGCCGAAGTGGCCGTGCGGTTAAAGGCGCTGCAGTCTGGAACCGATAGACCGCTACGGTCGCTGGTTCGAATCCTGCCTCGGGCATGGCTGTTTGTGATGTCCTTAGGTTAGTTAGGTTTAACTAGTTCTAAGTTCTAGGGGACTAATGACCTCAGCAGTTGAGTCCCATAGTGCTCAGAGCCATTTGAACCATTTAGTGATAGTCCAAAAAGTGTAGCGAAAATAGGGAAACCGCGCACTGTGTATGCTTATAGTCACCGGTGGTACAGTGACCCACAGGGAAACGCTACGTTTTGTGTTTCCAACATACGTGGGTATGCAGCCGCCTTCTGTCAAAGATGCCAACGTTCCTCGCCACGCTACAGTACCACACTGTACATTACAAGTCCGTTTGCGATAGTGAAACTGGACTAAGACGGATCACCAATAACATGGACTGAAGTTTCCGTGTCAATAATTAATGGTGAAACGTACCGGCCCAACGATTCATCGCCTTTGGAAGCATCTAGACGGTGTCGTAACTTACTGTTACAAGTCTTTTAGTTTAAAATACTGATTAACAGTCAACTATACTAATAAAAAGGTGTGTAGACTGATAACATTTTTTTAACGCCTTCATCAGTAGCAACTAAGGTTTTTGCACGATATGTATTTAATAGTTTTGGTTCCTTAATACAAAAAAAACAGTAACATTATAGCTAAAATTGTTTTTATTGATTAAGACTCTGTATATAAACCATTCTTTGATTTGTTTGATCGTAATATGTGTTCTTCATGTGAAATTAGAATCTAATCATAAGCAGAGTTTTATATTTTTTAAAGGTTTATGGATTTCTATGAAGAAAGCAGTTAACACGGAACATCGCTGCTGAGAAGTGATACTTGATGTGACATCAATCGCATGAAGCCAATGTGCAGAATTTGTGGTCAGAAGCAGATTTAGCCCTCCGAGTTCCGAACCATATCTATTGGGGGATGGTAATAACGGAGTTTATAAGATTTCAAACCACAATGAACAGACTTTAAAGTCTGTTAAAGTCGATTTATTTCATTGTTTCCCTTAAAATTTCTGTTATAACTGCTATTAAACTAACACATTACAATAGCTTTATGAAGACCCAGTGAGACTTAAAGAATTACGTTAAGGTTAAATGTATTTTAACTCTATAGCCCATTTTCCTGCCGCTTTGCGACTACTGTCTAACATGCTTTCACTTTCATACTAGGGAATATGATCACCGTTTTCCTCAAATCCCACCGAACATGGCTTGAAATTGTGGCCGCAATAGTTGAGAGCTTTTACCCCTCTTTTCTGCAATCTCACTTACAGTGTGTGATGGAGAGAACTTCACGTCACTTCTCCGGTTCTTGTTCCAGTAGCTAACGGTACTTGTGAAGGATGTGTAATCTGCGCTTACAAATGAACTAGAATCTCTCATATTTTTCGTTATTGGCCTTTCCGCTAAATCTGTTAGGGTTACGCAATAGGTTGAGTAATTCTTCTAGTAAACATGGGTCTTCAAATTATAGTAATAAAACAAATCTTTGTCCCTCTTTGAATACCAGTGTATGTTGCAGGTGTTCAGATCCGTGCTGAGTGCTTTGGTCCACATGAAAATTGTTTGAGCAGCACCTGGTTTCATGCCTGTCCTGGTGTCAGAACAATTAGCATAGATGCCATTGTACTATAATAAGGGAGAGTCACGCTGAAAAAAATGGTTCAAATGGATCTGAGCACTGTGGGACTTAACATCTGAGGTCATCAGTCCCCTGGAACTTAGAACTACTTAAACGTAACTAACCTAAGGACACCACACACATCCATGCCCGAGGCAGGATTCGAACCTGCGTCCGTAGCGGACGCGCGGTTCCAGACTGTAGCGCCTAGAACCGCTCGGCCACACTGGCCGGGGCCACGCTGAAGTGGACCAACTATACATCGTACTAGTCCATAAAAAAGCGAACAACAGCACTTCGTGCTCGTCCTCTTGCCAGTTGACCCCTACTGCGGAGCAGTATCCCAATGTTACTCAGACAGAAGTTGTATAAGCTACCGCTTTCCTGAACGAACTACACTTCCTGCGACCTCTGAAGTATTCCGCGATTCATGGAACATACATCGGAAAGACAGATTAGACGGCATAGGAGAGGCAATGTCAGTTGCAGCTGAAAAAAAAACTGTCTCTGTTGAGATATTCGTTGCAGGAGATACAGAGTCTTGCGAAGTACTTTTGAACACTTTTTCCAAGGACTGTCTTGAGCAGCAAGTTCGACAGCCCACACGCAATGGAAATATTTTAGACCTTGTAGTTATAAACGTGCCTGACCTTCTCGACGGCGTCAGAATAGAGACAGGGATTAGTGACAATGATATCATCACAGGACATTGGTTACGAGGGTTAATAAATACATTAATAAGGCTACGAGAGTATTTATGGTAGAATCTTTTCAGATTACGCTGATACAATAGCTCACTACTTAGCAATCATATACAAGCGCTCGCTCACCGATAGATCTGTACCTGCAGATTGGAAAATTGCGCAGGTCGCGCCAGTGTTTAAGAAGGGTAGTAGGAGTAATCCATCGAACTACAGACCTATATCATTGACGTCGGTTTGTAGCAGGGTTTTGGAGCATATACTGTATTCAAACATTATGAATCACCTCGAATGGAACGATCTATTGATACGTAATCAGCATGGTTTCAGACAACATCGTTCTTGTGCAACGCAGCTAGCTCTTTATTCGCACGAAGTAATGGCCGCTATCGACAGGGGATCTCAAGTTGATTCCGTATATCTAGATTTCCGGAAAGCTTTTGACACCGTTCCTCACAAGCGACTTCTAATCAAGCTGCGGGCCTATGGGGTATCGTTTCAGTTGTGCGACTGTCAGGAAGGTCGCAGTTCGTAGTAATAAACGGAAAATCATCGAGTAAATCTGAGGTGATATCAGGTGTTCCCCAGGGAAGCGTCCTGGGACCTCTGCTGTTCCTGATCTATGTAAATGACCTGGGTGACAATCTGAGCACTTCTCTTAGGTTGTTCGCAGATGATGCTGTAATTTACCGTCTAGTAAGGTCATCTGAAGACGAGCATCAGTTGCAAAGCGATTTAGAAAAGATTGCTGTATGGTGTGGCAGGTGGCAGTTGACGCTAAATAACGAAAAGTGTGAGGTGATCCACATGAGTTCCAAAAGAAATCCGTTGGAATTTGATTACTCGATAAATAGTACAATTCTCAAGGCTGTCAATTCAACTAAGTACCTGGGTGTAAAAATTACGAACAACTTCAGTTGGAAAGACCACATAGACAATATTGTGGGGAAGGCGAGCCAAAGGTTGAGTTTCATTGGCAGGACACTTAGAAGATTCAACAAGTCCACTAAAGAGACTGCTTACACTACACTCGTTCGTCCTCTGTTAGCATATTGCTGCGCGGTATGGGATCCTTACCAGGTGGGATTGACGGAGGACATCGAAAGGGTGCAAAAAAGGGCAGCTCGTTTTGTATTATCACGTAATAGAGGAGAGAGTGTGGCAGATATGATACGCGATTTGGGATGGAAGTCATGAAAGCAAAGACGTTTTACGTCGCGGCGAGATCTATTTACGAAATTTCAGTCACCAAATTTCTCTTCCGAATGCGAAAATATTTTTTTGAGCCATACCTACATAGGTAGGAATGATCATCAAAATAAAATAAGAGAAATCAGAGCTCGAACAGAAAGGTTTAGGTGTTCGTTTTTCCCCCGCGCTGTTCGGGAGTGGCATGGTAGGGAGATAGTATGATTCTAGTTCGATGAACCCTTTGCCAAGCACTTAAATGTGAATTGTACAGTAATCATGTAGATGTAGAAAAGCAGATACAGCTTTATTAGCATCCCACCTAGACAATGAATGGACATAATTTAATCCCAGCACGACGGACGTAGAGGAATCATAGGTAAAGTTTGAACTTGATGCAAATTGTGTTCTCGAGAAGTTTGAGCAGAGTAAGTGGAATACAGACGAAAAATGCTCACAGCGGTTTGACATCGAAATTCGGAAAATTCTGAGGTTCAAAATGGCTCTGAGCACTACGGGACTCAACTGCTGAGGCCATTAGTCCCCTAGAACTTAGAACTAGTTAAATCTAACTAACCTAAGGACATCACAAACATCAATTCCCGAGGCAGGATTCGAACCTGCGACCGTAGCGGTCTTGCGGTTCCAGACTGCAGCGCCTTTAACCGCACGGCCACTTCGGCCGGCAAAATGCTGAGGAAGCAAGGCTGTTGCACTCTCGGTTCAAAAGAGAACGTGCAAATGGCAATTGGCAAAAATTAGTAGAGTTTCATACGTCTCTATAAAGATGGGTATCAACGACTTCCTCCATCATACTTTAGCAAAAGATGTTACCGAGAACCCCAGAAAATTCTGGTCCTACGTAAAATCGGTAAGCCGGGCTAAGTTTCTCTTCAGTTACTCATTTACCATTCTGGCCTGTCAGTGGAGGATAGCAACATGAAAGCCCAAGTTTCTAACTTCACGTTTAAGAAATCGATCTCGCAGGAGAATCGTACAAACATACCGTGGTTTGAGCATCCATCAGGTACCTCTATGGAGGTAATAGTAATAGGCAACTCTAACTTAGAGACAAAACTGAAAGAGTTAAAAGCCAGGACCGGATAAAACCCTAGTTCTGTTTTACAAAGAGTACTCTACGATACTGGCGCTTACTGAGCTTGCATTTATCACGAATCTGTAGCCCAGCGCGAAGTCACAAGTGACTTAAAAATTGTGCAGGTGATTCCTGTAGATAAGAAGGGCAAACGAACGGACTCGCAGAATTACGCACTAAAATCGTTAACATCGGTTAGCTGCGTAATTATTTCCCTTGAGACGGAAAAACCTCTGACGACATATTAACACGGCTTTAGAATGCATCGCTCGTGACAATCTCAGCTTCCTCTTTTGTCACGTGACACCCTGCGAACTGTTGATGAAGGACAGCAGGCAAATTATCTATTTGCAGATTTCCGAAAAACATTTGGCACAGTGTCTCACTGCAGACTGTTACCGAAGGTACCAGCATACGGAATAGGTTCCTTGGTATGTGAGGGGTTCAAAGAATTCTTAAATAGCAGAACCCAGTACGATGTCCTCGACGGCGAGTGTTCATCAGAGAGCGGGTATCGTCAGGAGTGCGCCACGGAAGTGTGATAGGAGCGCTGTTATTTTCTGTATCATAAATAATCTGACGGACAGGATGTCCAGCAGCCTGAGGCTCTTTTAGTTGATTCTCTATGCACGGCTCATTTATTTTGATATGACCACTCGTTGTTTGAATGGCGTTTGGAGCGAGGAAATGTATTGAAATCTTTCACAGTGAAACGATTTCGGAAAAAGTATTTCAGAATTCGGCACTCTCTCATTGTACTTTTCTGTGCAATACTGTCACTGAGGTAAGCTGTAGATGCCTTTGATCTGTTTCTTGATTTAAAGTGGGAACGTAAAATTCTTTTTCACATTGAAAGATAGAATAATACTTTCGATTTCGTTGAACGTTCCACGCATGGCTCCCCTAGTGCTCATTTTGGCTTCGTCCAGTTATATTTCTGCGTAAGTCTTTAGCTACAAGTAAGCGTATGGTGAGGTTAATTGCTGTCGGAGTACTTGCCACGGTTATTTAAGCACGTTGGGGCTTTCTCGTATCTTACATTTTTCGTCGACACATGGGATCAGTCGAAGTCGTAATGTACAGCGTTCTTGAATGTTGTCCACTTTCACCCAACGTTTAAAGGTGCCATAAGAAGGTAATCTCAAATGGTTCTGTCACACATACAAAGCAGAAACATCTTTCTTCGTCTCTTAACAATAAACTTGCAGTTAGTAATGCTATGTCCTCTTAATCACTGATTCCCTGGTCTTCGTTAAGTGAATCGAAAATTTTTTACCTCTGTAAATACATTATTAGGACTTCACTATTATAGGTCAATCTCTCCGTAGCCGCTCAAGGTACTCCTCGGAGGCGCCTTTTAGAGCACTGTCAAACGAATACAAGTACCTATCACCCACCGTAATCACTTGTTTCACCCACTCCATAGCTTGAAATCTCTTCTCTAATACTAGAATATGATCAAGAAATTTAAAAGCCACATTCTCTAAGTTTTCTTTGCAAATGTTCCACCACCATTTCATCTAAGACAAGGGCTGTTTCGATATAATAGATTATCATGTTTCATCCAACTTTAACGCTTAACTCCATTCACATTATTCAGTAGCTGGAATCTGATAAAGCCGTGAGGAATGGGTGCGCCGTTTGAGGCCCCATGTCACGCACAGCGTCGCCCCTCCCGCCAGAGGTTCTTGTCCTTCCTCCGGCATGTGTGTGCGTGTTGTTCTTAGTATAAATTAGTTTAAGTAATGTGTTAGTCTAGGGACCGATGACTTCAGCAGTTTTGTCCCTTAGGAATTCCCACGCAGTTGAACATTTTTTGAATGTGTTAATACTTCACAACATATTGCTATCATAGTTATAGCCGAAAACGAGACTCCACCACCGCATTTCTGCATGTTTTTGCGATGTATAGTCCAATCGTAACTGTACGTGTTCTTTCTAGCCATGCCGTGCTTTAGTCAGCTTTATCTTCTAAGTGCTAAGTGGGCGTCATTGTTATTTATAAATGACACTCTTTTAGGTAGCTTCCCGTGGACGCTCCAGCACTTAACTAATACTGCACCATTTTCTGTCTTCAGTCTGTATTGACCATTTTTACGCTCTGTAATGTAAGAGGAAGCCACTCTCCTTTGTGAGGAACGTTATGCTACTTTTATCGGGCTTATGGAGTGTTTCCTCTTCGTAAAATGAGACATATGTGCACTCTGATACCCTATTAGCTGCTTCCTGTCTGCAGTACACACATGGCTAGTTAAGGAGAGTACAGCGATTCTTCGCTCAAAACAGTCTAGGTTTAAGTTATTTAATGGTGAAATAAAGGGTTCTACATTATTACTTGGTGCCTAGTCTTTGAGTCGCTTTGGTTAATAATAAGCCTTACATTATCGACGCATCGTGTGTTCTTTTATTTGCAAGTTGCATATTCACTCTCAGAGGATGAACCATGTTGATGTTATTGTCCGTGGGTAGCATCCTGTTTGCTTGTTCAAAAGAAGATGCTACAGAACACGTGCAACAGGCGGTGAGTTAAACTTTTGACCTAAATATAACTGATTTTAGTGAGGTCGTTTTCAGTGGTTTATGATCTTGTCCATAACGTTTAAAGACGTATAGATACTTTTAGCAGTCCACGTGTAAATAATATTGACCTTGGGTCAATATTATTTGTTTCTGTAAGCTGTATCTAAAGAAAATAAGAAGCTAAAAAGGAAAAAGAAGAAAAGAAGCAGAGAATTGTAGAAGCGTAAAATAATTTTGAGTTCTGATTTATTTAATTAAGAGAATATTAAAAAAGGATGATCGATTTTGTGGTGAATGACACCTAATAAATATCATCACAAAAATATTCGTAATTCTAAATTTAGTACTTCAAACAGCTAACCAGCTTCTATTGATACCAATCTAACTACAACTGTTTACATACACTTCATTATAGTTTCTGTTTTTTGCCATCCGTGTCATACAACTGCGCAACCATCACTTGCATACTCTGAGACTAAGCAGAAAATCGGAGTTTTGGCTCTCACCAAAGCAGAGCAAATGTTTAATTAGGTGCGCATATGAGACACACACCACCTATTAGCCGAGCTAATTCTAATTGCAGAGATATTCGAGCAAGCACATTGCTACCACAAAGAAGCATTCATCGACAATGAAATTACAGCCACATAAAATTCCATAAAGCATCACGTTCCAGCAGACAATACAAAACTAGGAAAACTGACTTGAATATGAGCTAGTACAGTCAATATGTAAGAACGTTGCGCTCTTTTTGAGCCTCTGCTTTTGGCATTCAGGGAACTGAGTTACGGAAATCGAGTTACCTTCTACTTTGTGTTAATTTCTATAGCTTTTCTCAGTCACTTGTGTCTGTTTTCTCATAGAAAGCTTATTGACTACCCGATTCTCACATCTGTGCTTGGTGCCTAGTCTTTGAGTCGCTTGGGTGAATAATAAGCCTGACATTATGGACGCACCACGCGTTCTTTTATGTGCATGTTACGTTTTCACTCTCAGATGATGGACTATGTAGGACGCGGAGTTCACATCACTATAGACATTCACAAGTGTCTTTATAGATTTTCCCAGATTAATAGTTCTTGGTAGTGTCTTCGGTTTTCTGCCGGATTCCAACATCAACGTTTTGATCTTAGGGGCCGGTAGCAAACCCGAGGAGACTGGAAAGAGATGTGTATGATATTGCAGCTGCTCACCATACAGTAACTCTTAGTTGAAGTGTGAAGTTAGCAGCGTAAATATTATACGTAATTTTACTCATAAAGTTAAATAATCAAATGTGTACACATTACCACTGGGTTACCCTACATGGGGCGTTAAACCACAACGAGAATAACATCTCTGTACTTCACTACAATGCGGCATCAGCAATATTCATGTGTCTACATGCGTTTCTTTTCCGGACAAGATTCCTTCTCTTCTGAAACACAAGAAAATTTTAGTTTTCTTCATTACAGTCAAATTCATCGTCAAATATGGAGGTTGCCGTTTGAGATGACGTACTCTCTTACATCCAATGAACGTTCAGCACATTTCTGAACACTATGCATTGAAGATTATTGTCGGCACGATCTTCGTATGTGATTATTGTGAGCTGCATTCGTTCCAAATAGCAACAGCTTGTGATGGTGACAAGTGGCAAATACTACTTACGCAAGCAAGACACAACATCTGTAAGATCAGTATCGTTTTTAGACGAGAAGTAAAAAATGACCGCACAAATATAGAACACACTTAAAAAGAGTGTGGTGTCAAATAAAGAATCGATCCGCTGATTATCCATAAGAGTTATTTCTTGTTTGTGAGCCTTGTAGACGTGAGGTTTTCAGACTCCCATAAAACATTACATTCCTTTGAAGCTCGTCATGGTTTAGGTGAATTTCACAAGAATATTCTTCGACATTCTATGTTCTATATATGTGGAACAGTCTAAGATCTATTTCTATAAGTATTTGCATTGAAAATGCTTAAAGCTGTAAGTTTCAAAGTCAGTATTACATATTAAAAAGAACAATTAAAAACTGAGTATTTTAATTACGATTGTAAGCAGCAAAGGAAAATATTTAATGGAACGTAATAATTGTCTGCGTTGTGGTTAAGGTTTTGAGAAATGTCCTTGAGATAAAAACATCTAGCAACCAAGAAAGGTTTCACTTGAGGGAATAAAAGAGTAAACGGTAACTATACGATAAAAGAGTATTGATAATTGAGTAACGGTTCATAAAGCTTCAATTTGACTTAATAGTTGTAGTGTACTCGGCGATTTTTGAAATACTGCTGGCGTGTAAGGCATTTCAGTATGATTCGTGACTGCAGCCGGATAACGTCAACTTCGTGCCACGATATATTTCGGCTGAGAGCCATTCAACGCTCTTCAGGTGAGTGTTTTGCACCGGAGATTGCTAGTTCACCTCAATAACCTTATACCAATAACTGATGCGGAGACGCATGCGCCAAGGCAGCCGCTACGTGACTGACCCTTATCGCTGTTTCCGAAATTGGCGGGCAGGCGCATGCGTAATGATGATGCTACATGCACGCTCTTTGTCGGAATGCGCACTCGCGATGTTGAAATTCAGATGTCAAAATTAATTAGATTAACTGCAGACAGACGTATCACTGGTCATAATTTTTTATCTGGATAAGTTAAAGAAATCACCGGTTCCCTTGCTTATACAAGTGAAGCCGCCATCACCATTAATAAGAGCTTGTGCTAAACGCATTTCCATCGATTCTTTAATTAATGAATCCTAGACGGATTTCGTCGAGGCCAAGATTTCCATTGCAGATTAATCCATGGAATGTCCTGTGGAATCACAAAAATGGTTCAAATGGCTCTGAGCACTATGGGACTCAACTGCTGTGGTCATAAGTCCCCTAGAACTTAGAACTACTTAAACCTAACTAACCTAAGGACAGCACACAACACCCAGCCATCACGAGGCAGAGAAAATCCCTGACCCCGCCGGGAATCGAACCCGGGAACCCGGGCGTGGGAAGCGAGAACGCTACCGCACGACCACGAGATGCGGGCTGTGGAATCACAATGCTCGGCTATGGCTGAATTACGTGCCTGCGAAGGGCTAGTGTGGCGACCACGCACTGTGCGCGTTGTCTGACCCATGTAGGCATTGCCACATTGGCAAAATATTCTTTACATTCCACCCGCCCGCAATCCCAAATCGTACTTTGTCAAAGTGGGAAGGGAACACGTCTATATAATTGGGAGGGAGATTACTTTGACATGATGTTTCCTTAAGATTCGGCCTAATTTCGACGAAGCATTGCTGAAGTACGAGAGGAACCCCCTGGACTTGAATCACTCCTACACTTGATCCTGCAGGTGGTCACGTTTCTTCTTGCTTAAACCTGTGCTAAACTGATGTGAAGAATATCCATTATCATTCAGCACTGATTTTAGGGGTCCCATCTCCTTTCCAAAACTGTGTTCTTCATACACAACATGTACCCTGTGCACTAACTTTCGAAGAACGCCCATAGCTTGTGATGGGTGGTGGCAGCTCGACGCCTGAAAATACAGGTCTGAATGTATGGACTTACGGTAAACGGAATGTCTCAATGATACATCCACTTTTCGACTGACCAAGACGTCCGGAAATCGCAAACAGCCGCCCATCTCCACTCTCATCGTAAATTTGATATTCTCGTGGATAACATCCAAATATTCCAAAATGCTCGACAGTTCATCTTCAGCGCGAGGACACACTACAGAATATCATCCACATATCGCACGAAGGATTTTGGTAAAATTCTGCCGCATTAAGCGCCCTCTCCTCAAAGCCTTCCATAAAAATGTTTCAGACCAGAGGTGAGAGAGGACTACCCATGTCAACACCATCTATTTGCTGAAAATGCTCACGGTTGAATAAAAAGTGGGCTGAGACAAGTGTATGACTGAATAGCGCTGTATCAACGAAGTAATTCACTTAAAGGTAGTGCGGTAGTTTTCAACGCATTCAGTGTTCATGGAGTCGTATACTCTGAACAATGATGTAATTATTCTGGTGCATTCAGTGGTATGTGTGATCCCTGACTGCAAAATACTTCACAAATACGGACAGTATTAATGAAAATGAAGTTAAATAAAACGATCGCATGCCATTGCCGGCCGGGAGACTCCATTCGAGGAAGTTCGGGCACCGAGTGCCAGTATTATTACAGTCGACGCCAGAATGGGCAACTCCCGTGCCGCTGACGAGGATGAAATGATGATGAGGGCAACACAACACCCAGTGCAGTGCACGACCGGAGAAAATCTTCAACGCGGCAGGCAGTCAAACGCGGGCCCGCTGCGTCGGAGGCAAGCACGTAAGCACTCAGCTGAAAAGGCGGACAGTAATACAGGAATAATAAATTAAAATGTTACCAATCAGGTGGCAGCTTTATTGCGTGGACAGCGGAAATGTAGTAAGAAAATAAAATTTTTTCCTTTCGTTATTTTGTGATGGTTATTGCACGTCTCTAAGTGCTCTCCTTCTCTGAAATTCTGCGTAACAAAGTATAGCTATACCTGTGTGGTGTGCTACACTGCTTCCTCATCCCCACCCCCATGCCTTTAATGCAGGGTAATTCTTACCCCCACAGCAGTTCTTTCAAGAGCGTAAAGGACGTGTGTATTAAGTTTGGTTGAAATAGGTTAGGCGGTTAAGATGAGATGTGGAATATTCATTCTCACATACATACATACATACAAACAAACGCAGACCCATTTTTATAATTTGTGTTGATTCTCTAATTTGAGTACTCACAGAAAAAAAAATATTACGAGGACACGTTCCATTGTGTGGTTAAAGGAAGAAGTACACACAAAATTATGTTCTGATTACTGAACTTATATAGGTTTAGAACAATCTGCTTTCTACAGGACTGCTCATCTTCGTAACAACGTAGCTTCTAAAGTGGCCTCTCTCGAAGAACTTGGCTTGTGCTTCAGTTTAGAGGCAATTTATTTACGCGTACAAAAGAACAGGCAGTAAAACGGAATAGAATACAAATACAGAATACTGCTATGGCAATCATTACGATGTAGACAAACTTTTTGAATGATACCGCTCGCTTGGATACTTCCGATATGTCAATGAAATTGACTTCTTTAAGCTTCCTCTGCCTTCCGTTAACAGGTTACCTAATTTTTTGTTTACGTATATACGAAGATTGTGATGTGTAGCTGAAAAACAATTAACATTATGTTAAAATGAAAAAGAAAACAAGAAAAAACTCTTCGGTCAGAGAAAAGTTTTTGTAGTAGTTGCAAGCACCTCTGACGTTTGCCAACCATGTGGATGGGAAAATATTTCTCGCTCCTGCAACACTGAGGGTGAAGGTATGTTTCGACCAACGCTAGTATGATCGGTGGAGCAGCGCAGATGAAGAGATGTCACGTTGGGTGCCTGCTCCCAGCCACCTCCTTGGCTCTTCTGTTTCCCCAGCAACGCTCTGCAGAGCTGTGCAGCCACCTTCGCGAGCTCAAACACCTGTCAGACAGGCAATGCACGTGAAAATCCGACTGCTTGACCATTCCCAGCGTAATACACTTGTACGTGAAGACACTCTCTCTCTCTCTGTCTCTCTCTCTCTCACACACACAAACACACACACACACACACACAGGCATACACACACATTCACATCATTTACTTCAACAAAATCTTAAATTCATGGTGCATTACGAATTTGTCCTTTTTGAGCATCCGTAATTCAACAGGACGTAGCTTGTTCTGTATAATGCTAGGTTGAATGCATCAACTCTGGAAATATAGTTAAAAAGATTGATTACTAACCAAAATACGATGATACGATATTTCTTCTCTGTTATCTGAGTGGTCCGAAAAACATTTAACTAAGAGAACCGCAGTATGTTTCACTGGTTTCACTGTACGGCGAATGTTAAATAGAAACAGAAGTGGGCAAATTTCGAGAATCTGAATTTGCGTGAAAGAACTGTGAGATCATTATATTGCAGCCAACGTGTATCCCGCATGGGTATCATGAGAAGAAGACAAGAGGGTTTGGATGAGTACAAAGGCATACAGATAGTCATTATTTCTCCTTTCTGAATACACCGAGCGAGGTGGCGCAGTGGTTAGCACACTGGACTCGCATTCGGGAGGACGACGGTTCAATCCCGTCTCCGGCCATCCTGATTTATGTTTTCCGTGATTTCCCTAAATCGTTTCAGGCAAATGCCGGGATGGTTCCTTTGAAAGGGCACGGCCGATTTCCTTCCCAATCCTTCCCTAACCCGAGCTTGCGCTCCGTCTCTAATGACCTCGTTGTCGACGGGACGTTAAACACTAACCACCACCACCACCATCCTTTCTGAATAGGCGAATGAACAGTGGTACAATGTATCCTGAGCCATCCACTGTAAACTAGCTTGTAGAGTGTATGTGGAAGTATGAGACATCAATAAAACTGTTAGAATCTTTCAAGTGGTCATACAAGAGAATACTGTTCAGCGTGACGGTCTATTTTCGAAAATGAAAACGGTTACCATTGTGAGTTAATAATACATAAGACTCTATCGCTTCTACACGAAAAACTGTTCTCTCGTTGAAAATATTGCTGTGAAACTCTGGTATCGTTAGTTACGCTAAATGTGAGGAATGAACTGTCTAAAATTTTGGTTTAAGTCGTTTGCATTTAATTATTTTACTGAGATTTTAAGTAAGTATTTTTGAGTCAATTGCAGTAATTATGTACTCCATGAATTCCCCAAGACCTCTAGTGTCGAATAGTGAAAATAATTGAGTGCCATAAAAGAGTGAAAGTCGCTAGTATTCATATCCGTAAATGAACTATTGCGAATGCTATAGATTCAACCTGGAATGGAAAAATCTGATAGACTTACTGTGAACTCGCTGAATAGTTTGCATTAACTTTAACGAGGTCTCTGTGTGCTGAATAATGTTGTTAATAGCCTCTGTAGCCATAGAGTTGTTACATAGTATTGAATTGATCTTTACAGTGAAGATATATTCGATGGAACAAATCAAATTCAAAGATCATCGTTGACCTTTATGACAGATACTGAGACAAACGCGTTGCGTTCTTTGTGTCTAATAAGAAGGAGGCGACGTTTTCAAAACAAAATAATCGAAATATGGACCAACTTCGCCACGTTGCGTTTGGGACAGTAACTGGAGTGTTTTTTATAAAATGATCTTTCAAACAAAGATAATTTTTCAGTCAGTTTGTAGCTCTGCTCTATACTTTCAATACTATATAAAGATTTCCGCACAAACGTATGAGACCCTATAGAACTGCTTCACTTCATAAAAATCCACTAACTTGCAAGGTGACCATGTTCCAGGAACATGTGTGTATTTCACTTTAAAAACAATTAATGTTACAAAAGTATATCCAGAAAGTAGGATACCATTAAAACACAGATTCTGGTATCTAAATAATTATGAGTGGAAGAACGTCTTTTGCATATAATTAGACTAGACACTCCTGATGAACCTAAGAATTTCTGTTCTGTAAGCTTTGTCCCCTTTCCACTGACAGGTTTTTTTTATTGAATTTCAGTCCCCCATATGGGGGGGTGACTGTAAAAATGGTGTTAAAAATCTGAAAAGCGTACACAAAAAACCACACAGTGTGACGACTAAAGAAACACAAAGAGAAATACTGCCGGAGCAAATAGTTGCTATGGGCGACAGAGGACATAACCAACACTGAAAACACAAGTCCAGCACACAGTTAAAATCAGAGCTCTTGATGTCACTAGAGAACAGCACCAAACACAACACTGATGTAGAACAGTGACGATGATGAACTAACTGGAAGGTCCTGCCAGGGGTATGGAGACGAGGGAGAAGGGAAGAAAGGAAGATTGGTGTTGCTAGAGGGAGGTAGAGAGGGGGAGACAGGTGGGGGGAGCGCCGAAGGGGGCAAGGGAGGAAAGGATAGGGGAGGGAGACTGCCGAAGAGGGGGTGCGGAGATTCAGGATGGGGGAAGGAGGAAAACCCACTCTGGGGGAAGCAGGGGAGAGGAAAATTAGGGGCCCTGGGAAGGCGGTCGGCAAGGCCAGGCTACAGTTGGTTGGAAGGATAGGGGTCACAGTGAAGTTCATCATCCGGGAGAGGGAGGTTCTGGAAATTGCCATGATGAAGGACGTAGAGGGTGTGGAGGTGGAGAGAGGGAGGCATAAAGTTATAGAGGCGCAGCAACGGGCTGGGGGCCGAGAGGAAGGAGGACACCAGGGGGAGAGTGGTAGGGGATCAAGCCTGTGGACAGTGTAAAGGATGTGGATATGTTGGAGGAAAAGTAGAAGGTGGGGGAAGGGGATGAGGTCATTCACGAGTCGTGTGGGGGACAGAAGTTGGATACAGATGACAAGATGGAGCACGTGGCATTCCAGGATTTGGAGGGCCTCGTAAAATTGGGGGGGGGGGGGCGGAGATCGATGCAACGCTCGAATGACAGAGGACAGGACAGATGAGGGATTTCTAGGCGTGGAGGATGGTGGAAGGATGCAATTCTCATGTCTTGCCGGAAAGGAGTTTCAAGAGGCCCAGGGGGGAATCGACTTCCTGCTGGATGCTGGATGGTCAGAAGATGAGGGATCCAGGTAAGGTCACGGTCAAGGTTGAGGCCAAGGTATTTCTGGGTGGGGGTGAGCTGGATGGGACGACCATAAGTGGTTACGTAGAGATCATGGAGATGGAAGGAGAGCATGTTGATTCCTATGACGATTGCCTTGGTTGTGGAAGGGTTGATACGAAGCGACCACTGGTTGCACCAAGTAGTGAACTCGTCAAGGTCTGTTACACTGATAGGCAAGCAGGATTCTTTACATATTTATGAAGACAGCGATATACAGCTGAGAATTTATTGCTGTAAAAGTTACGCTGGTCTCAGGCTCTCGAGACACAGAGACTCATGATAGATCCAACTAACAGTAGAATTCTTGCCTTAGTTTCCTACTGCCAGTCACATCTCCTTGGCTACTCTGTATCCCGAGTAATGCCGTTATGAATGTGCTGTCACCTGCCGCCTAACAACATGCGACAGTCAGGCAATGAACATAAAAGGCCGATCAGGGTTTCCTGCCTTCCGATAACTCTTAATCTTCCAGGAGAAAACACACATTCAAAATGAAAAGCGCTGATTATTTACTTTACCAGAATCGAAGATCTCGACCGGATTCTACTTTCTGTCGTCTATGTGTAGTTAAAAAGTCTGTTGCGTACTGTGTCAATTGCTGCTACATTCTATTCACAGAATGTACTAAGATCCGCCTGTCCTCCCACATCAATTACAATTACATTAAAACTCACCACGTACTGGTACAGCACAATGATGTACAGCGATATGCTCTATTTTTAAAACAAATATTATTAATTATCACTTAATCATCAATAGCGCATGTGGGCTGAAAATATTACAGTGAAAGTTGTTTTATTAGTATCTCTAATTGTATAATTACAAACACTAGAGAGTAATCATCGAATTTGGTACATCAGTGAGATTCACTGTGAATTACCAGAACAGTTTATATTTACACTGGCGATACTGATTATGCTTCACAACTGCTAATATATATGGGAATTGAATATACGCAGTAATCACTCCTCCAAGGCTCTGTCCATCTCCTCCTCTATGTCTCTTTTTCCTTTTTCTCCTCCCCTCTGTCCATCTCTGCCTCACCTCTTGCTCAGTCCATCTCCTCCCCACTCGTTACTCTGTCCGTCTCCTCCTTCACCCTCTTTATGTCTATTCTGTCTCCCAATCTCTGTCCATCTCCTCTTTACACCGAAAACAGGTTCCATAATAGCTTCTAGCCATAGGGCGATAAGCCATAAATACAACTTTCCAGTTTTCTATGAAAACCGACTGTGAGGAAAAAACAGGAAGTTGCTGTGTATACAATTTTGGATTAAAATATGTATAGTGAGAAACAATATTTATTGGAGAAACAGTCTGTCTAATAGTTTGAATGCCCTGCTATCGTAGTTGAAACTAACTACAAGAGAGAAAACGGAACCACATATTTTCATAACATAGCATGAAGCAGCATTTTATTTTAGCATTTGGTTTCACCAGAAAATTTGTGCATTGATATATATACATATACATACATACACACACACACACACACACACACACACACACACATATATATATATATATATATATATATATATATATATATATATATATATATATATATATACGAGGGCGGTTCAGAAAGTAACCTCCGATTGGTCACAGTGCGGGTTGTGGGGGGAGTAGCGACGCCATCTGTGCGTTCACGCACTCAACAGGTCAGTCGGCATCAAGCCGTGGTCGAGTGAACGTCGTACCTGCGCTAGTTTAGTTTTTGTGGCAGTTTGAAATGTGTGCTGCAATAGAAAACCCCGCCAAATGTGAAGTGCGTGCTGTCATAAGGTTTTTTACAGCCAAAGGATATTCTGCAGCAGCTATTCATCGTGAGCTTTGTGCCGTGTACGGACCAAGAGTTATGAGTGAAGGAGTTGTCCGTGAATGGGTACGTTTATTTAAAAGTGGACGAGAAAACGTTCATGATGAAGAGAGGAGTGGTAGACCATCATTGGTGACTGACGAACTCGTTCAGACAGTTGATGCAAAAGTTCGTGAAAATCGACGTTTCTCAATGTCGGAGTTGTCTACTGGTTTTCCACAGATTTCTAAGACTCTCTTGTACGGGATAGTGACAGCAAGATTGGGTTACCGTAAGTTCTGTGCACGATGGGTGCCCAAAATTCTTACCGACCACCACAAAACTCAAAGAACGGCCTCTGCATTAGACTTTCTGTCACGTTATGAGGATGAAGGAGAACCATTGTTAAACAGAATCGTGACCGGTGACGAAACCTGGATTAAGTACGAGAACCCTGAGACAAAAGAACAATCAAAGATGTGGGCACATTCAAATTCGCCTACCAAACCAAGAAAAGCCTCGCAAGATTTTTCTGCCAGAAAACTGATGGCAACGGTGTTTTGGGATGCCAAAGGGGTTTTGTTGGTTGAATTCATGGAACGTGGTACGACCATTAATCAAGACGTGTACTGTGAAACAATAAAAAAGTTACGACGGGCTATACAGAACAAACGCCGTGGTATGCTGACTTCCGGTATCGTTTTTTTGCACGAAAACGCCCGTCCTCACTCTGTTCGCAGAACAACGGCCCTTCTTGAGTCCTTCAAGTGGGACGTTATCAACCATCCACCTTACAGCCCAGACCTGGCGCCAAGTGATTATCACCTCTTCATGCATTTGAAGAAATGGCTCGGGTCCCAGCGGTTTGATGACGACGAAGAGCTCAAAGATGCGGTCACAGGCTGGCTCCAGGCACAAGCGGGTGATTTTTATGCAGAAGGAATTTCAAAGCTTGTGAAGAGATACGATAAGTGCCTCAATCGCTATGGAGACTATGTAGAAAAATAGTGCAAAGATGTAGTTGTAAGATGTATATATTAAAATATTTTTATTTAACTTGTTGTATTTTTTTAAATCAACCGGAAGTTACTTTCTGAACGGCCCTCGTATACATATACATATATATATATATATATATATATATATATATATATATATATATATATATATATATATCAGAACATTTATTCGAGTACTACGTAAAAGTATGTTGTAATGCAAGACGGTGAAAAACTTTTCTTGATCTTTGCTGACAAATTGTCCTATTATACATTGCTTGTATATATATGTAAACATTATATATTTTTAAATTATGTAATTTATTTCTGTCTAAAGGTTTATTAAAGTTTAGTGCAAAATTTAAAGAAAATTTCTCAAGAACTTTTGAAGATTTTTGAAACATGGTTTCCACTTTATATATTACATACATTAAAACAAGATACAGCCTACGTCTGTCCAAATGTTCATTAGAGTGTAGTCTACGAATTTGAACTAAGCTGGTACAAAATTTGTCGAGATTTTCTGTATCTACATTCCACCTTCATACATTTCATATATATATATTTTTATATCATTTATGTTATATTTACGTTTGGGTATTACACAGACTGAAAAATTATATAGCTAATATCCGTCTGGATGTTCATTAGGGTTTGTGTTAAAGTTTCAAGTAAATCAGCCAAATAATTTCCGAATTTCTTAGTAAAAGCTTGAGATAACGACTTGTCTTTATACGTTTTCATTAGTTTTCCATAAAATTCTGACATAAAGTATTTGGTAAGTAATTATTATTATGTGCGTGAACTTTTCATAACTGTTACACATAAATTTTCTAATGTAAAATTACTTCCCTATGTTATAAAACACCATTACTGTGGAACCTGTACGGGACTAGAAAATTTTATTACTTACAGTGATGAAAAAAGGCCCGTAGGAATAAAAGACTGACTGTCCCTCATTGACGCGATAAATATGACCATATATTCAATGGAGAAATAACAGAAAACAGCATCACTGATCTTTACGAAAGGTACTGAGATTACAGTGCTGCCTTCTTTTACATTATAATAAGAACGAGTCAATTTACAATACAACATAAAGGCAATAAAGATATATCTGCCCAGTGAAGGACTCTGGAATATTATAAATGTTGCTGCTATTATGTAACCTATGCTGTACAAAGATCACTCACGTGCAGATGACTTTTCTGACAGCTCCTTCTCTTGTCTGCCCTCTAAGTTCGTGTTGGCGTCTAAGAACGACCCTCAAACGAGAACCGCCACTACATTTCATATTTCAAAGAAGTTTGTGCGATCATCACATGTAGTGCTAGGAACATGTTCCCCACCAGTCGTAGTGAAACATCCATCTTAGAAGTAAATACTGCATATTTCACCAATATGTTTACAGTACGTTCAAACTGAAACAAAAATATGATTTTAGTGGGACACGAGAAATTTTCTGCTTCGAGACAAATGAGACTTAAAATTCGCTGTAGTTTTAAATTGATGTTGAAATCTTTGTAGTAACTTACGAGATTATACCTGTGAGTTTCCTTATTAACTTGTATATTGTCAGGCATAGTTTGAACATGTAACTAATATACAGCGTAGTCTACAGGTATACAGTAGATTATAATCAACTGAAAAGCAAGATTTTTCATTTGAAAGTGTCATCATAAAAACTGTTTTAAATTTCTACATGGAACTCAATGTTTATGACATTATGTGAAAGGACATATTTTCCATTGATAACAAAGTTCATTGAGTCCATGCAAAATGAATTCTTTCCTTCTAGTATCACTGTAAACATCTTAATTTACTCCAGGTACATGTTTTGCAGAGAGCTTTCCTCAGACACACTGGCCCACAGCTGTTATAGCTGGCACTTGCTGTATTTCATGCTGGCACTGTGACTACTTTGACGTCAGAACTGATCCAGCTCATGTTCTATAGCAGAGACCCATGGGTAACTTTCTGGCCGTGGGAGTACCTGAACATCACGGAGATGTGATTCTTCACTTTCTACAGGTATATTTCTTGCTCAAACAGTCCACTGGTGAACTGCCAGTCCATAGTGTTTAACAGGCCAATATTTCGGTGATCAGACATGTCGCGCTGACGAACTGAGCTTGTGAGGGCGGGCGGCCATCTTAAATCCCCTCCCCTCTCGAGGTGTTCTCTTCACGGTCCGCGCCCGTACGTCAGCGATCGGTGAGACAGATGGCACCGTGGGCCACAGGAAGAAAAGGCACACCGACATGTATTTGCAAGCGGATAGCTGCCTCCACCTTGCGCAGAGGAATGGGGTGCTAAAAACACTGGTGCACAGGGCGTGCAGTATTTCTGACGCAGAGTGTCTACCCCAAGAGCTGTAATTCCTCAAAACTGTATACTGGAAAAACGGATACTCGGAACGGTAGATCAGACTCGCTCTCCGCCCCACCACCACAGTACAGCGTGTGGAGATCGAAGAAATCACGAAGAAAGAGATAGGCACTGCCTATTTACCGTATACTGGCGCACTGTCAGGGAAAATAGGACGAATATTGAGGTTCAAAATAGTTCAAATGGCTCTGAGCATTATGGGACTTAACGTCCAGGGTCATCAGTACCCTAGCACTTAGAACTACTTAAACGTAACTAACCGAAGGACATCACACACATCCATTCCCGAGGCAGGATTCGAACCTGCAACCGTAGCGGTCGCGCCGTTCCAGACTGTAGCGCCTAGAACCGCTCGGCCACCCCGGCCTGCGAATATTGAGGAAACACCGAGTAGAAACTGTCTTCTGCCCACCAAATAAAACGCGAGCATTATTGGGAAGTGTCAAAGACGATCTCGGTTTGCGGAAGGTCGGCATATACTAGATTATGTGTCAATGTGTGAAGACTTATATTGGACAGACAGTGCGCACCATCGAAGACCATTGTCGAGAACATCACAGGCACACTCGACTTGCCGCGTGGGATTAGCCGAGCGGTCTAAGGCGCTGCAGTCATGGACTGTGCGGCTGGTCCCGGCGGAGGTTCGAGTCCTCCCTCTGGCATGGGTGTGTGTGTTTGTCCTTAGAATAATTAGGTTAAGTAGTTTGTAAGCTTAGGGACTGATGACTTCAGCAGTTAAGTCCCATAAGATTTCACACACATTTGAACATTTTTTGAACACTCGACTTGCGTACCAAAACAAGTCGGCGGTTGCAGAGCTCTGTTTGTCCGAAAATGACGGAATGACTACCAACATACCAGGGTCTTGGCACATACGTTTAATTACTGGGACAGTGTCGTTAGAGAGGCTATCTAAATTCGTTCCAGGCAGGTACTCATCAACGGCGATTGCGGCTACAACCCCAGCAGGGCAATAGAACCAACAGTGAGTGTAATTAAAAAGACGCTCAGCAAAGGAAAGGAACGGGCGACTAGGGCGGACAAGGCGATTACACCGACGCCACCACGACGTCGACGCCAGCGTCTCACCGACCGCTGACGAGCGGGCACGGACCGCAGAGAGAACACCTCGCGAATAGAGGGGATTTAAGACGGCCGCCCGCCCTCAGGAGCTCAGTTTGTCAGCACACCTGATCTCCAAAATATTGTGCCCATTGGGCACTATGGACCGGCAGTACACCTGTGGACTGTTCGATCACGGAGATAACTCATAGAGACGCGTATCATGCTGTGCCGATGAGTGGCACTTTCTCCAATTATCCCCTCCTTGACCCGCCCTGGTAGCGCCATCGGGAGTCGTAAAGGAGGGAAGGTGCGTGCACCCAGTGCTAAGTCTGATGGCAGAGGCCGGTGCTGCAACACAGTGGTGTCCCGGTAGGCGCCTACAATTAGTTCTGGCTCTCTAAAGTAATTATGTGGCGAATAACACTGC
The DNA here is from genome assembly GCF_023898315.1 of Schistocerca nitens. Lineage (NCBI taxonomy): Eukaryota > Metazoa > Arthropoda > Insecta > Orthoptera > Acrididae > Schistocerca > Schistocerca nitens. The sequence continues at coordinate 543,155,189 of NC_064616.1, forward strand.
TTTGGGTTTTGGACTACCTAGTGCTTACCTGGACTCATGGCTTACTCTGCATGCGGAGATGTCTTATAGTTGAGAATGAAGACGGAGAAACTAGAAGATTATTAAGCTTCCTTACAGGAGTAATACGATCCTATACGCGCAGCCAGGATGGGATTGATTTGGAAGGTCAAGTTCAATACTTCTACATCTAATACTTCTGCTGTGTTGATATACGTCAGTCATTAGGTGGTTTAAGTTACTAGTATATTAGAAGTGAATTCTTGTTAATACTGTCATTGTAATTACCGTGTAACTCGGGGCTCGTGGTGACTATCAGTTGTGACACTTTTGTTTTCCAAGTGTTAATTATTGTTCGTTAATATTGTGTAAAGGAATATCTGATTCATAAGGTGTTGGATGGACATTGGAGGTCCAGTAAATGTTTAGCTTGAGAAGATCCGATGTTAGTTTAGCATCGACTGGGGAGCCAAGGCTGTCAACAATACCAGGACTCCAGAGGATTGGGACCGCTTGATTGTGCTGACTGAGGTTCGGTCACAGGAAATTACCTTTCTAGGGCAAAATGGCATATTATAACAGTATAGACTGCTGTTATAGCATTTGCTTCTATCGTAAGTTTTGAATATTTGCTTGCTTCTAGGTGCGTAAATGGTGTCTTAAAATTTATTGTTTAATATTTATTTACTGTTGATGGAGTTTGTTTGTATGATGAGCCTCAGATTAAAAAAAAAAAAAAAGATATAGTAGCTTTACCAGAGTTGGATAAGAATTTAGAACTTTTATAAGAAGTTTTTGATAAAATTGTTTTTCTAACTTTTTTAATTTTTGGTTACGAATTCACTAATTGGAAGTAATTTTACTTTGAAGGTAATTTTCTTTAATTCGACCGCTTGGATTTAAAAACCTGGAGAAGTGCTATTAATGTTTAGTTTTAATAGATGGTTGAAAATGGTGGTCTGCCTTTTGAGACCCATTGCTCGCTCCACTGCCCACTTGGTACCAAATGGTAGCAGTGCGAAAAGATTGGGTCTGGTAGAGCAGGCTAACAAGTTATTACTCAGCTTACTGTTCTGTTTCAGGTTGACTATGGCGACAGTGAGAGGCCCCACACGCGTGCGGAGATATCAGTTCTTGTACAAAATTAGAAGCGGTATGAATTCACAAGAAACAGTCGATGAATTGGTACAGCAATCAAGACTAGTTATGGGAAAAGCCGATCGTTATTAAAGTTCCCCACAGCGAGGTACGTCAGCGCATCGAATCTGTGAACGCGGGGCTTCGCCAGTTTGAAATCCAGAAAGAGCTGTTTCGTGAATCGAGAACTACTGCTGGTCGACTTAGGCGATTGCTAGTGCGTTTCAAACATTATAAGGACAGTTTGGCTGATTTCATTGGAGTGGTGATGTTACCTGCCCATTGCAACAGAGAATGAGACAGCTCAAGGTTACCAAGATATCAAGGGGTGCGTTTGACTATTTTTGAAAGGTTACCTTACCTTTCACAAGAATAAATCATACGGTGTATAGACTTATCGCACAACTAGGTAACTAGTATATCTGAATTTTAAAATTATTAGATGTCCAAGAGCTGGGAATGGTGATGGGCTTATCTCATGTGGAACTGTTACAAATATTGGCCATTAACCTGAGAGGAGCCTTGGGAAAATAGATGTAAGAAGTGTTAGATCATAATCCAAGTACTGAAGAGCTGCGAAGGGATATTTTCAAGAGGGTAATTCGACATAGAAACATAGAGGTATAATAAAACACATACCAGATGGGTCTAAACCGCCAGATAGGAAAATGGTTTTTTGTACAACATCTAGGACATTTCAGTAAGTTAACGACCTACTAAGACAAACGCACATCATAATTTGATGAGAAGCGACAAAGCAAGAAGTAACATAGAATTCCTAACACCGCGATACGTTTTCATTGTGGACAAGAAGGCCATATAGCGCCGAGGTGTAATAGTGTTAAGCAACCAGAATTACGTAATTATACTAATGAGTTTAAACAGAATGTGTAGTGTTGGGTGAGGGTAAAGAGGACATGTGCAACGAACATGCAGACGCAGTAAGATGAGAGGCAAAACTGATTGACGGTATTTAAAAAGGGCCGCTCGTAACATTATGTAATGTTTCCCCCAGGTTATGACTATACGGGGAATTCCTACCAGAGAACCGTGGAATCTGCCTTTTGTATGATGCGATATTAATGAAGAACTTATTTGTGAACTGCTTTATACAGGAAGTACGATAACACCTGTGGATAAACAATGGGTTAAGACAGTGAAAGTGGCCTGCCGTTAGTAAGCAAACTGTAAAGTATACGGAGCTAATTAAACTTGCATGGAAGTAGTTGAATACATACCGGGAAAAAGTAAGATAGGGCAGTAAAAGCGGAACAGTAAGGTGAGACTCATAAAAGCTCTTACACATCTATGTGTTTCAGGATCTGATTTCATGGGTAAAGTCAGTCTGATTCATAATTGGGCAAATAAAAGATCCTGGTTTCGATTTACGCCACATTAAAGATTAACCCTTTGTTAATATAACAAGAAGAAGGAGTTAGAGAACGGAATAACAGAAGGAAACTTTACAAAGAGGTAGACGGTGTAACTCAACAGAAACCGGATCCATCTGAGCACTTACAGATGAATGTCAAATGTAACGTTTTGCGAATATGCGTACGCCAAAATTTTCCTGACGTACCCACAACGAAACCAGGTGTTACATACTCGCTTAAATTCACCACTGAAGACACCGACAAAATTCCTTAGTGGTAATCACCTTATCGCTTGACCCCGCCCCGTATGAAAATACTAAAACAGTTAATCTGGAAACTTAGAAAAAGAGGAATTAAGATCTTTGAAGCCACATTACGAAGCATCGAAACCTAATGGCGAAAGCAGGCCAGTAGTAATTATAGAGCATTAAATAGAAAAATATTGCCTGCTCAGTTCCACTTGCAGATTTACATTACGTTCGACTGTTTCAAAGACGCAAAACGTTTTACAAAAAATGGTTGAAGTGGCTCTAAGCACTATGGGATTTAACATATGAGGTCATCAGTCCCCTAGCCTTAGACCTACTTAAACGTAACTAACCTAAGGACAGTACACACATCCATGCCCGAGGCAGGATTAGAACCTGCGACCATGGCAGCAGCGCCGTTCCGGATTAAAGCGCCTAGAACCACTCTGCCGGCAAATATTTTACAATATTAGACCTTAATCAACGTATAATCAAATTCCAATAAATGAGAAATCCAAACCTCTTGCTGCATTCGCTACGGGATGGAACGTCTATGAATTTAATCGAGTGCCGTTTGGATTGTCGAATGAAGGTGCAGTTCTTTCTCAGTTGATGGATCTTACATTCCATGATATAAAATTTAATTGTGGACATAACCTTTTAGATGATTTGGCGATCTACAGAATGGATACTATGATACGTATGTTAGATGTGAAAGAAATATTTCCGCCTTTACTACAAGTTGGCCTAACTGTAGATCCGGATAAACTGCAAGTAGCCTGTTCCACAGTACAACTGCTGGGTCAGATAATCACTCCCGAAGGGGTAATCATAGACTCGGAAAGAATAAAGACTATATAACACTTTAAATATCTTAAGACTGCAAAGAAGTAGCACGTTTGGGACTAGCGCATTTTTAACAAAATTTGTTTAGGATTGTGCTATTAGTGTCGCACCACTGAAAGATATCCGAAAGAAAGGACATATATTTTAATGGAGGGAAGCGCAAAGCGCAGCATTCGAGGACATCAAAGAAGCACTGAGTACGGCACTAATTATGATGCTCCCTGATTTAAAAATAATTATTTAGCAAACGTATGTCCAGTGGGTGGTACTGGAGCAGTGCTTCTGCAAGTTAGTGATGAGAAACGTCGACCTACATATTGTGCGTCGAGGGCCCTTATTGATCTAGAAAAGAAATATTTCGTATATGAAGTAGAAGCATTAACAGTCCTCTTACGACTAGAAAAAAATCGATATTACTTAACACACACTCATTTCCGTTTAGACAAACAATCAGACATTCTTCTGGGTCTTGGGAAGAGCAAGACAAAGTGAATGCATTGCAAGACTGGCAGGGTGTAGACTTGCATTTAATTTCGTCGTCGTCAGTGTTCCCGAAACGGCTAATTTAGTGGGAGACACCCTTAGAAGGATGTCTCAAGTATACAGTGACTGGGAACAACAAAGGTCAACAAAGGTTAACTTGATATTAACTGATGTGTTCAAATGGTTCAAATGGCTCTGAGCACTATGGGACTTAACTTCTGAGGTCATTAGTCCCCTAGAACTTAGAACTACTTGAACCTAACTAACGTAAGGACATCAAACACATCCATGCTCGAGGCAGGATTCGAACCTGCGACCGTAGCTGTCGCGCGGTTCCAGACTGTAGCGCCTAGAACCGCTCGGCTACCGCGGCTGGCATCTGATGTGCCACAGCTATTTAAGGACAGGGGAATGGAAATTCGTAGTATTAAAGTGGAATGATAAATGAATGAAGAGGGTAAACTCTATTTCCTACAGAAGAACATCTTTCTTATGTTTCACGTTACGATAAAAAAAAGCGAAAGTTGTGGTTCCCTCTTTTGGGAAACGAAGTGTTAGAAGAAGTATGCTTGTCGTGCTACATGTACATAAACACTCCTCTAGCCGCTGTACAGTGCAAGGCGTATGGTGTGCCATATTCATATTTTCCTATTGCATTCGCGTATTGAGAGAGGGAAAAATAGTCTAAATTCCTCTGCACGCGTCGAAATATGTCTTACACTCTTCTTATGACCCCCACCCGACGTACATGTTGTTGGTACCATAATGGTCGCACACTCTTAGAATACAGGTTCGTTAAATGTACCCAACAGGTTACCTCGAGAACTGTGTCGTCTTTCTTCCAACGATTCCCTTTTTAGTTCTCCGACCATTTATGCTACGCTTTGGTACGGGCTACAACGATACTAGCAGTGCATCTCTGAATTCCGAGATAACTGTTGCCGCGCATACTTCACAGGGGCTCCACAAACTGAAATCATATTCTGCAGTTGATCGAACTACAGTCCAATTTCCTTCCCCATAACCTTTCCGTCTAATACTAAGTTTTTTATTTGCGTTCTTTAATTCTGATTTTACATGACTTTCGCCTTCGCATACGCACACGATGTGGCACGCTTGACACGTAAGCCAGTGATCTTGTAATGAAATACTACATGGCTCTCTCTCTCCTTGTTACAAGCTTTACCTTAAATATACAGTCATTAAGAAGTACCGCCGTTCGTTACACCAAGAGGAAATGTTACCCAAGTCTGTCCGCAATTTTTGGCGATGGTCCAACGACGGCAAACAATAGCATTATCTGCGGCTAATCTTACAGTGCTACAGATCCTACCCTATAAATCTTGGCTCATATTGACAATACTGATAAAATTAGGAGTCCTATTACATTTCCTACAATCAATCACATTACTCCATCGGGATGTATCTTCAATAGTAGTCGATAAAGTGGTACAGTTTAGAAAATCTAGAAAGATACGGTCTTCTTCTTCAGCTGTACCTATTGTTCGTAAGATGTCGTGAATGAATAAAGGATGCTTTGTTTCACACGATTGTTCTTGTTTTCGGATTCCGTGCTGATGCTTTGAACGGACCTTGCTTTCTTCCAGAAGAGTAATGATTTTGAAGCTGTCAAAACGCTGTTGGATCATGGAAAAGATTGACGTTTGTGATACATATCTATGATCCTATGCATCGATCTGTAACATATTTTTTTTAACAGGAACGACTTGTGCTCTTCTGTCACATATCACTTTTCACTGCTAAAGCGATTATCTGTTAGTTTGAGCTGCGAAAGGAGCTAATCCAGTGGCATATTCAATGGAAAATGTAGCTTGTATTCCCTCTTGGCCTGACTCCCTGATCTTTTTCATCGTTTTTCAATACCAGGGGTGCTATTGTCGATATCACTAATGTGTGAGTCTTTGCGGCGGTCAAACCATGGAACGGTACTCTCCTCATTCCTGAATACATTTTCAAATGAGGAATTTGAAACTTGTACTTTCTGTCTGCAGTTTTCATTTCCGACAACAGAAGGATCTGTGGGAGGTCGAGTGGAATGTTTAAATCATTTCACTAATTTTATGTATGACCAGAACTTTCATACTAATGTTATTCAACTATATGCTTCAGGCACACTGGCTTCCGCTAGATGACGAAATCTAACATTTGAGGCAGTATCTAATTTTAACATTTGATGTTTCCCGGTTTCACCAGTCCCTTCAGCTACTAGATTACCTTTGGATGTAAAATAAAACATAAAAAATGGCTGTCTCTCAAAAAAAACAAAAACATGGTTACGGCTCTCGCGTTCTGCAACTTCCGTAATGGTAGAAGATAATTTTCAATATTGTGGACGATATCGACAAGTATAGTATTATGTTCTTTTTTTTCCATTGTCGTTCGATGTACATCATTCACCCATGGTCAAGGAATGTCCGCCTTTGCCATAAGCTCACACGTCCTCTTAACACCAACTTCAGATGAACAATTTAAATATCAAGTTATACGTCACAGTAATACTCTCTGCCACATACAGAGCGCAGCTCAGTGTGTTATAACTTTCTGAGCAAATATCTGCCAATTTTCACATCTGAAAAGATTTTTTTTAATTTTTGAGGGAAACTATTTTTGTGGTTATAATTTGACATCCGGCATCGCTAAGCAGGTCCTACCCTCCTCAGAATGTGTATTACCGTCTGTGTGAGTAACGGAGTCAGATTCTGCAACGTAATGTCTCCAATATAAAATATCACGTGATCTGTCACCCATAGAAAATTAAGAGAAGTTCTACGTCGTGTTCTTTTTATTATTGTTTTTCGTTTATTTGTAAGCGCGGAAGAGGAAATCCGACTGCAATGCATGTACAATGTCCCATGCAGTCTTAACAAGAAGTTCTTGCATATGATAACGCTGTTTGTGGGATATTAAAATGTCTGTGACTGGGATTCACAGATTGCATCTTATAATGAAACAAGCGCCTGTAAAGACAAACACGGTAATGGTTGAAACTCTTTTCGCAACCACATACACAACTGTTGCTGCCTGTATGAGAGTCAAGGGAACATAGACATGTAGGACTTGGGAGAAAGATTAATGTACGCCGCTGACGTCCTTCAAGTCATGACATTAATATCCAGGTCATTTTTATGAGATAAGGTAGGTTATAGGGGCAACTGCAAGCGCGAAACTGCATTTAAAACTTTTCCTTCTACCCCAGAATTACGTAACTTTCATTATACACAGCCTTTTATTTAATTCACAGCCTATAGAGGATGTAGAAACTAGAACATTAAACAGGAAAACACGAGAAAACTGATTGGATTACGACATTAATCCTCCAGTTTTGTTAGATAATCCTTGAATATACTTATTTAAATAATTAAATGGTGACACAGAAGTATACTGTGATGAGTAGTTTCACAGTTTATAAGGAATTTCCCTGCCGCTCTAAGTGCAAACGAGGAAGAAATTACTACAGACACACAACATTTACTTAACCCTACCATACGTACAGCAAAGAGTCTCGCAACGAGGAAACCCGTAAACAAGAAGAGCTCTGCACGAGGCAAGACAGCTGTGTCCGCTACCACCTGCCATCGGCTGCTGTCCTATTCCCGGGAGTGGTCGTCGACAGATGACGTCACTTCATGGCAACCGTCAGTCGTCGATCGATGGTGCCGAGCATAGTAAACTGGAATAGCGCAACACACATAACATGGAGAACAAGTGCAGTCGGATGCAAAAAGCTCCCTACAGGCTGTTTGTTATAAATGTATGCAATATTCGGTCATAAACTCTTCTTTATTTAGAGCCTACGCACAATGTACTTTGAGCCCAGTGGCTGCTTATTCAGAGCGTCGTCTGTTAATGAAAAACGTCTATATTATTAAATTTATTAGGTGACTTATAAGGTACTTCAAATTGGTAGTTGAAAATACACATACTGCCAATATCTAGAGCCCCAGTTCCTTATTTCTTTTACAATACAAATCGTAAGCTATCACACATTTCTATTCTTATTGTAGATATCATATTAATATCATTTTACAGGATAGTATATCAACTTTCTATTAATCAGTTAAGAAAATAGTATTACCATCCGTCGCGGGCACTACCTTCGCCCTGCGACCAGTGCAAAGGTGTGTGCTGTTACCTCGCGGTACAAGCAGGAAGGTGTTGCAGATAACTTCTCGCACGCAAGTCATAAAATGTTCTGATAATTTGAAGAGGGAAGACAGCGACTGTAGAGAGAGAGAACGTGACAGGACACGGAACATTATTGCATAAATTTGAGCAAGTTGATTCTGTGCAAATTACAGGACGAGGTACATGATACTTATAGAGATCCGAATAATTGCTCCAAAAAATGAGAAATGCTGACATTAAGTATTCCATTGATTACGCACGTAAATTAGTTTTCATATAGCAGTTTCTGTGATGCCGTAAAGAATATTAAGAGATACTCGCTCTCAGAAAAGTTCATATCTTTTCTTTCATCGAACTAAATTTCCGATTCAGCAGAGAAAGTCACAGGGACATACGCGATACAGATTTTGAACAAAGTACTGTATTTGGGTCGTCATGTGTGAACGACAAAGCACAGTTACAAAGAATGCATATACTACATTACATTTGTTTAAGAGAATGAAGTATCAGAGTTTAAGCTGTCAATACGAAAATGTCCCGATCAGTGATTAATTACATTACTAAACGAGATGGAGACCCTAGCCGCTCCAGAACCGGTTGTCTGCGAGTAATACTTCTGCCTGCTTCCTTCACGAACCAGTCACAAACTGGTGAAGCTACGAGCAGTATTCGAAAATTGTTGTAGACCAGTGAAAATAAATTCTCATCTCTACAGCTTTGTTCGACTGTAGAGGGTGTATTTCCATGGTGATACCATTAAATTTGTTCAGAATTCTTGTCATTAAATAAGTGGAACTGTGTCGAACTGAAGCATACAAGGTAGGAGATATAAGCAAAATGAAATGACAAGTAGCAGAGTATATACGTCTCTAAGTGGAAAACAAATATCCGTCTCAACAGAAAAGGAAACTCACGAATGTTGCTTCAAGCAAAACTTTGTTTCTGGTTAACAGTCTGAGTAAAGGGAAGGGACCTTCTAGGAAATGTAGAGGGTTGATCGAAGAGATGACTGGGCCACGTGGGTCTTCCGCCCATAACAGGCAACAATTTTTACCGGTGGACAAAATTATTAGGATTTTTCAGTTTGTTTCTTTTCCATCTTAAAGAGGGATAACATACTCGCAAAGAACTGAACGCCATAACTAAGAACTATTGCGTGCTTCACAAACTAATGAAGAAAGATTTTCCAAACGAAAGGGTGACAGTAACGTACGTCGGCGATAAACACAAAACGTTCAACAACACACAAAATTCGAAAACAAGGATAACGTTCGAAAGACCGGAAAATATTGGAACTACAGCTTTCGTCACACATACACAAACTGAAAACCACAAACCTCTTATTAAACATATTCTGAGATATCTTTCTTTCGAAAGGAAGTTACTGACATAACGCAAGGTGATCGCGAAATCTGTTCAGCTTTCATAAAAGGAGCAGTGTGACGACACAAAAAAAGTGGGTCACGCCTGAATTCCAATGTGCAGGCTGCACCTTAACGTATGCAACCAACATAGCATATCAGTGCTGCACATCGTCGCCACCCTCCACAGCAGAGTCGTTGTAAGATACACAATGGGCATCGCTGGGGACTACTAGAGAACACCGGTATGACAGTCCGTTCCGATGTAAGTAACACCACGATAGTACAGAAGATATCAGACCGTCCTTATCGTTTTTAAACTATACTTAATTACAATAAGTGACATTTCAAACTTTATGGGACAACAAATCTTTTCACATATATCGTTCAGTAATCCTTAGGCGCAATTAAATATTTGATACAGTGAATGGATTTGTAAAGTTGTATCGCAATTGTAAACAAGTTCTTTGCTGTCTAAAAGGATTACTCAACACATGCTGAACGTCGTTCAACGTTCAACAGAGTGTGGTTTCGCATCAACCTTATGTAACACTAAGCAGTTAAAAGAAAACGTGATTAACAGCGGCAAGCACTCTACGGAAATCCCAACATTAACAGCGAATCACAAGCAATATCATTGTTCACATTACTCATCAACAGTTACTTGTACACAAAGTTGTACTTTAAATGACATGAGCAAGCCGGCCGGTGTGGTCGAGCGTTTCTAGGCCTTTCAGTCTCGAACCGCGTGACCGCTACGGGAGCAGGTTCTAATCCTGCCTAGGGCATGGATGTTTGTGATGTCTTTAGGTTAGTTAGGTTTAAGTAGTTCTAAGTTCCTTGGGATTGATTACATCAGATGTTAAGTCCCATAATGCTCAGAGCCATTTGAACCATTTTCACATGACCAACTTTTTCGTTCAGGATCCGGATACAAACCCAGAACGTAAAGCCATTGTTAAGCAAGCAAAGCTTTGTGCCTTATCGAGACTCGATCACAAGGCAGAAATAGACGTCAAATATTGACGTTTGCACCAGTTATCAGTTATCAATTCTCAACTTGAACGTAAATGACGATAATGTTTGTACGAAACCAGGAACCTTAACATGACAATTACCTTCTTGGTAATTAACATCGAAAGACGTTGTATATTGTTGCATTGTCAAGAAACAAAGGATGCACATGTTTAAAATTGAAATGCCATCATGCAATGACGGTGACAAGGATGCGAACACAGTACCTAAAAGGGTTGTTGAATTAGTACGTAAAATCAGAACGTAGATATCATAGTTTGTCACCAGTGGTGCTGTTGGAACCTTAAATGACGACCGAAGTTGTATTGCCTGACCGGGATTTGAACCCAACGCTTACCGCCGTCGTTGTCTAACCAGGAACAGACGAAAAATGTCCAATGTTGGTCCACCATTTGAGAGATGTGCGCACGTTTAACTAGAAATAAGGCGACGAAAACGTCTATGCTGACTGAGAGTCGAACGCCGCACACATGGTTATGAAGACACGTTAGTAGTCAAATGCTTATCCAGTAGTATCTAGGAGTAGCATGTTTAGTTTCAAACCTTAAGGCCTTTCTCATCCGTAATAAGCTGTTGCCTAATATCTGCGACATCACGGTGTTAATTTACAAGTAGAATGACTGCCGTAAAGAGCATTGTTCTCTAGTAGTCGTGTATCATTGAGATGTAAATGAAGTGCCTCAGCAGAAAGTAATTTCCGTCGTGCTGCAATTATTGTTTCAGAGACACTAAGTACATGTTATAAGTGCACACAACGTGTATTATATACTACGTATATACTATTATTTGGGTAAGCTGCCGCCAAACCTGTTTACTTTTACATTCCCCTTAGTTGTCATGGCTCACACACGTTTTATTAAGGCTACATCTAATGCACAGCGCTTACATGAGAGAATCGTTTCCTGCGTCATGCTATTGCTAGGTAGGTGAAATATTTTGTGGTAGCTATGTTTAAAATGAATGTATTTTTGAACGTATTGTTCGTCATATATTTGAATGAATCGTCAACTGTAGGTGTGCCTGCACATGTTATAGCAAAATAGTTGTAGCTGCGTTAATTTATACTACAGACTTGTGTAGGTTAGGTGTAACTTTTGATCCTTCAAGGGGTGATCTTCGTCTTGCGGCCCTGGTCCATACTAGCCCCGGCTCGCGAGCTACGGGCCAGCCAGGCTGGCTGAGGCGAGACCGAAGTGAGCGAGCTGGCGGTGGCGTTGGTGGGCCATCAGCCCGGGACGAGCCATCACAGCTGCGCCGCTTGCCTCTGCCTCTGCCGCGCCGTTTGACGTAAATATGTTTACCTCCTCTCCTAGCATCAGTATATGAGCGGCAATCAGAAATACACATCAGGCTGTCTGCCGTAATGGCTCAGTGACAGAGGTCTATTCGAGATAGAGTCGTCGCTCTCATTGAAGAAGGAGGAAGTTCCTTCAGAGAAGCTGGCAGACGGTATGGCGTACCACATATAATTGCAACGAGATGGTGGAGGATCTAACTTGAAAGAGGCACCAAGAACAGGGCTCCTGACTCAGGCAGGAAGACAGTGAGCTCACAGCAGGAAGACAGGGACCTAGTGTCTAGAAGCAGAGAAAATCCCTTTCTGAACGCTAAGCAGTTGCGGCGGGAGACCAACTTCCCGGCTCCAGTGACCCGATTCGCCGAAGATTGAGGAACGCTGAACTGCATGCACGACGATCCGCCGTGGAACAAGAGCTCAGCGAAGACAACGTTTTATACCGGCTAACATTTGCGGAGCTTCATCTGAGGGCGTCGTGGGACAACGACATTTTCACTGATGAGAAAGTCTTTTCCACCCGTAACGACGGCCCACGAATCGTTTACAGGCCACAAGGGACTCGCCATCGACGCGAATATGTAACCACAACTAGAAGACGCGGCCGGCTATCTGTTACCTGCTGGGGTTGGATTTCTGCGAGAGGGGTGGGAATTCATCACAGGATAGGAAGTACTCTGGACAGCGTGCAGTATGCCCACATTTTGGAAAATGTGATGCTTCCGTCAGTGCGAATGCTGTACGCAGAAGAGGACGTCACATTGTAAGAGGACCATTCTCCCATTCACAAGTCTGCGTTTGTTCAGCAGAGGCTCTCCACGATTGGTGTCAACGTCATGGACTGTACGCCACGAGCGGCTGATATGAACCCCATGGAAAACACGTGGGCTGAGGTCGCCAGATCATTAACAGAGATCTGGCTACGAAACCAACCAAATACTTCGGACGCTCTTTGTGACTGCGTCCTGGAAGCCTGAGTGGAAGTAGCTTCTTCAGGCTGTTACGTCTGACGGCTTATACACTCTACCCCAAGACGCATGACAGAAGTACAAAATAATGAAGGATTCTGGATATAATATTAGAGTATTTAAAATGTTTCGTTATGTCCTCTTTTTCGTCATGTTTCCTCATTGGGAGCTAGTGGAAGATCGCATGGCAACAGAAAAGATACAATATGCGTTTGTTTTCCTTTAAATCGCCTTTTTAATTCAAGTGAGTTTCTTTTGAATAATAATCTATTTTGATTTCATTAATACCCTGTCTAAATACTTACAAACTAATCAACGTACATGGACTTTGTCACAGTAGGTTCTGTTATTTCAAATACATCTCTCTCTTCCCCTCCATCCATGAATACACCCTCCGTTCTCCAAACAATACGCAAACGATTTCATATTATGTTTACTGGTTGTTAATATCTCCTCTATTCTCTCTCATACTCTCTCTGTCTGACACTATCGCCGCAAGTGCCCTTCTATTCCATTCCCTCAAAACTATATAAACAAATCCAGCGGTTTCCATTGACGTTAAGTTTTCTCCTTTAATTGCTGCTGTCATTCCTCTCAACACCTATGAAACCGTATTCTTTGATCTCCCCTTCCCTATAACCCATTCTTAGTACTGAGAACAAACCTTCCTTATCTCTCGATCCTAAGATAATACGAACTGTGGCACACACCTAAGTAAGCAATTCTTTCCAAGCATTTCAGGCTCATATTTGGCACTTCTGCACTTCCATCCATTCCCAGATCCCGCCAGCATTCCTGTCACCCGTCCCTTGACATCTGCATACACCTCTAAATGAATACTCTACAATTCATAATTATGTGTTTGGCAGAGGGTTCTTTAGTCTGGGGGATTAATCTTGTATTGATGTGTAAAACGTGTAAGTTCACATCTCACGTCAGGCGCATATTTTTAACACACAAAAGTAACCCTGCTTCACCCCCAGTAACGCCAAGTGCAGAACGCCAGTTAGCTCCGTAGTTCAATATCCGCAGTAAAGATAACATCGCTTCGAAGCTGACGGGGGCAGAGCGGCATTCGTTTGAGCTGTGACAGATGGAGAAACCCCGGAAGGTAAGGACTCTGTCACCAGCAATCCGTCGTAAACTAGAAAACGTATTTCAATTAATGAACCAATGGCCATGTAAGTTCACAAGCCTCTTACTTTATTTGAAACAGAGACGTCGAAAATTGTGGTGCTGGACTGGGATTAGAATTCGATTTCACTTTGTTCCCCAAGATTGCAAACTCTTCTTGACCTCCTCGAAAAGCACCTATTTGGTTTCGAATCCTGATCAGCACAAAATATTGATTATTTCATTTCAAACCCTAGCATGTGCACTAGGAAATACAAGTGAAAAATAGTTGCATTTTCAACGTCTCTCCGTGCGTTCTCAGCTGTAACGTGTTCGTTTCAACTCACAGCCACATGATGAGCTTTTATCACAACGTTACTAGATCAAACATTTCCTTACATCTTTTCAAGTTTAAACATTCCATCCTACTGGCGAAAACGGATTTGGGTTTGACGTTGTGTTCGTTGTGATCACCAACGACGATATGTTGTGGATACAACTTCTAGCCAGCAGAGTAATTTCCATCACATCATTGAAAGTACAAACATGCCAGTCGTAGCTATTACTGGAAAAGAATTTGATAGTTAAAGTGTCTTCACGACCACGTGTGCGGGATTTGAATTCCATTCAGCACAGAACGTTTCGTCGCCTGATGTCTAGCTAAACATGTGCACATGTAGCTACTGGTGAACCGACAATAGCTATTTATCGTCTATTCCCGTCTAGAAAACGACGGCGCTAGATGCGGTGTTCGACTCCCAGTTAGCAAAAAAAGTTCTATCGTCATTTAAGATTCCAAAATCATGCTGTTGGTGAAAACATTGGATATTTACCTTCTCATTTTACGTACTTCTTTAACAATTCGACTAGGTGCTGGGTTCGCATCCCTGTCACAAGCTTTACATGATTGCATTTCAGTTTTAAACATAAGCGTACCTTCATCCTTCCGAAAGCCACCATATTAACGTCGTTGGGGGTAGTTCCCAGGAAGGTAACGATTATGACAGGAGTCCCAGTTAAGTAGAAACATTTTCGTCATTTGCTTTCAGGATCTGAATTGATACCTGATACTGGTGCAATCGTCTATACTTCACGTCTCTCTATGCCTAGTGGTCGGGTCTAAATAAGGCACAAACAAAGCTTAGCTTAGTCAGCAATGGCTATAGGTAATGGGTTTGAATCCAAGTCCAGAATGACGACGTTTGTCATGCCATTTAAAGGTCAGATTTGTTTACACATAGCTGTTGATTTTTTACGAGAACATTGATATTACTGGTGATTGGCTGTTAATGTTGAGATTTCTGTATTGTGCTTGATGCCGTTAATTGCGTTTTTTTACTGCTTCGTCGAATGTCCTGTTTCGAGAGGCTATCGCCGTTGAGCGACGTTCAGCACGTGGATGGAACACCTTTTCGAGAGCGAATACCACCCACGAAAGTTATAGATTACAACGATCACCAATCGTAGACACTGAGGAACAGGTTTATAGAACGCAACAAGCAGACTCACCATCAGTCGATGCCTGAAGCACCGCTCGACAGCCAGAAGTTTCTTTAGACAACGAGCAAAGCCGAGCTCTAAGAAGAGAAATAAAAACCGAGGCTTGCGCATCAAGGTCACAGCAGACTGCACGAGTCCTACACGATAAGGTGAAGGTGACAGGAGGCAAGCTCATCCAAAAAGCGTCTGAGAACGCGTCCCGGAACCTGCCGACATTTAGTGACCTATTAGTTCTGAAAAATGTTTCGTTTTATGAAAGTCTGAATTCTGATGAAACTGCAAAACCCCTAACGGAAACTGACAACCAAAATGGTCAAATTTCATTCTCTTGAAGAGTCAGCAATCATATCGGCAAAACCCCTCCCCGCTACCTGGGCAGACAATGCGTAATCCCATATTGAAGAAGAAACAATGAACTCGAGACAACCACAGCTAGGATGTCAAAAGATGGTTTTATTCAGGAAGATGCCACTTTGGTAGACACTACCACAACAAAAGGACACACGGCTAATCCACTGCTGGACGACGAATGTTTTTAGCTCAGCCTTCAAGTGACTTCTGTAAGTGTTCTTTCAGAAAAGTTTTCACAGTGTTTTTCGAAGTGATTATTTGTTTGTTTTAGAGATGAGTTTTATGATAGATATCAAAGTGTAGTGGAAGCATAGCTCCTGTGTAGCAAACACAATTCCACTTAAGGTCCATAAGCCCGCAACTTTGAATATTAATAAATTACATAGCATAATTAAGTTACAACTTTTAAAAGTCTTTCCGTATGCAGTCGACGTGAATGTTGTATTTTTACAAGAAGTAAAGGACATCAGGCTTGACAGCATAGAAGGTTATAATGTGATCACGAAACGGGGAACGGGTTGCAAAATGGGTACGGCTCTTTCCTGCGATGAAAGGCATCAACCTAAAAGATGCTGAATAACTACCGAATATCTGGGGAATTGCTGACATCTTTCATAAAATTAGACTAATTAATGTCTGTACCACATCAGTCTATAACAAAAGGTGCCAAAAAAAGGTTCAAACAGACTCCTATGCACTCAGATATAACTGCACAGAATAGGGAGAGTGCGATTTCTTGCGGCTGCTGTGGAACTCCACAACATTCAGATACACGTTTTTTTCAAACTTGGAACCAGTTTCAACACGCGACCAGGCTGTATTTAAAATTTTTACTAAGAAACTGTCGTACTTTTCTTTGCACTTCCGAATTAGCATCAGGGTATGGTGCTCAGTTGTTGAATACACTCATAATGTTTCTTTGCTCTTCTCCTCTCCGGGTTCGTTTGCCGGCGGGGTCAGGGATTTTCTCTGCCTCGTGATGACTGAGTGTTGTGTGATGTCCTTAGGTTAGTTAGGTTTAAGTAGTTCTAAGTTCTAGGGTGCTGATTACCGTAGATGTTAAGTCCCGTAGTGCTCAGGGCCAGTTGAACCAGTCTTCTCCTCTGTCGTGAAGAGGTAGTGTGCAGTTAGTCTATTTAACCAGTTAACAGCGTTTTTTCCGCCTTCTAGAATAATATCTCATGACGGATTACGAAGTCTGCGAGTGTCATATAGTTAGGCGACGTTCTACTGCTGAATGCCAACCTTTTTCTGACATGCATCCACATGTCACTGACTGTCGCAGGCAAACTTGTGTTCTTCGGTATCTACTACATTGCATGTTGTGCACAACGTTGAATGTGCTCGATGAATGTTGTAGAGTATGAAGTTAGTATCAATTTTCCTGTTAACGTGAAGCATCATGTTGCTTTCGTTGTTAACGGTACGATGCGACAGTTGAAGTTCCCTCAAATCGGTTTTTCAATTATGATATGTCTAAATTATTTCTCTTCTTATTTTTCGTCACCTAATTGTATAGTTCCTTTACTTTTGTCATGTCTTCTTCGTATCTAGATATCGGTATTCTAGTAAGAACCTTTCGGGATATGCTGCACATTAGTAGGTAACTGAGATCGGCCTTTGCTTTTTCATTAGGCAGATGGGCGGTAAGGTTATTATTAGATTGCCTGCATTATTATAATGCTCTGAAGACGTATAACTACTGCGATTTTTTCCCATCATCTGTGAGGTTAGAGCCACCATTGATTGTAGGAAGCGTCAAAGTGTCGAATTGAACTTTGAATGTGTGACCATACCCTACAAAGAGACCTAGTGATGACATAATTCGTTTCGCCATCAGTTAATTAACTTGCGAAGTAAGGCAGACGTTTACCATAGTTACATTTGCATTTCATTTTCTTTTCTTATACACTGTGTCTGCACACTAGCGAGTATGTTAATTAGTAATTTTCCATACTTTGTCGCAACATTGTGTGTTATATTGCTTTGGAAGTTAATTCCAAGACATTTCATAATAGAGACTTGACGTAGCTGTCCGTGAGTATTCTGGTCTATGCCACAGCAGATTTGGAATAATCCAGATTTCGTCCAGCTGAGTTTCGCACAGTATGCTTATTCATAGTTCCTTACTATCTTTAACGCGTTCTCTATTTCAGTTCTATTCATTACAAGAAACCGAGATCATCCGCGTCTGCTTTGCACACTACTCTCTTTCCATGTATTTGCTGGACTCCTAAACGTTGCGTCAGGCTGGGAAGCAGGGGTTCGATATTGATGAAATGGAGGGTCACACACATCGAACAACGCTGTCTGACGGAACTAGCTACCTCTGTTTCGGCTAGTGTGTCCGTTAATGATTACTTTGAACGAATTATTCGTTAGTACGTGTTGTACGATGGTATCAAAACTTGGCGGGAAGCCCAGTGCTTACATGGTGCGGATTGGAAATTGTTTGTTGACCCAGTCAAAAGCTTTGTCCAAATCCACCTACACGACGTCACATTTTAACTTACAAACATCTTCTGACGGAATCAAGTCTCGGCGGCCACACACGATCTGGTGAATCTTCTGCCTTTGCGCACACTCGACTGGTACGACTCTGTAGCGCTGATGGTAGTTTTAAGCCTTTAGTGCAACAGCCGAAATCACTCTTTAGCTGTGTGATCTGTCTCAAATCTCCTGTTTTCTTACCGCCCAAGTGTTTCTGAATTAACACTATGAGCCCTTCGCTAGAGTATTTAGGAACCTCGTTAATAGGTTATTACGTCCAGATGCAGTTGATGCTGACATTAATGTGTTTCACTCGATAAAATACTGAGACTGCTACTGGGGATTAATTTTTTCCACTTCAGTAGAGAGCGTATTCCACGTCTCCTTCTGTCGCCTCTGCAACGAGAGTTTTCACTTAAGCATGGATTATTCTCCCTTGCAAGATATTCAATGTAGCTTCGTGTTCTTGTTAGTCAACTTTTTGTTCTACATCAAAGTAGAGGACTTCCCCTTTGATCGCACCATGCGTGGCCAGTGTTCTGCCATCGTCAGCTGTTATCCCAGTTACTATTTTTCATGACCCTCTTTTATTTTCATGGATAACATTATGGATTGAAGTTAATTCTTGGAGGGCTAGTGTCTGAACATGTGACCTGACTTGATATCCTAATTGGTTACGTTATTAGGTTAGGATCTTTGCCTGAATATTTTTGATTTTTCCGTAGCTCCCAATAACTCATGCACCTTGGAACTATGGATCTTTCAAACAAAGAAAGGATACTTCGGTTGTTCCTTTTAGCCAAAAGCTTTCGTCCTGAGAATAGTCGATTAAACACCTTCTGTCTTTGGTTTTGCGCGTTTGAGGCACCAATCAATGGCCGAGTGATAAGAGATGAATCTTTGCTCTCGCTCCCTCCAGGTGCTGCGAAAGGCCTCTTGACGCACCGGAACTCTTAAGTGGAAAAACCTTTACTTTCCAGAGGCCTCTGAATCGACACGTCCCTTGTCGTTTCATGCAGTGCGATTTGAAAACACCATTGCCATAACTGCAGATAGCAGAATGTGGTTCCTCAGGTGAGACATACATTCTGCCCAAACGGCTTACTGTAGAGGACAAGGGCTTACTTTTAGGAAATATGGTGCGAAACTGTGATTTAGCGTGTTTCAGTGCGTGATACGCCAGCCTCACGGCGAACGGCGGACGAAGGCCGGCCAGCGCGTTATGCAGGTGACAAAGTTTTGCAACGAGCGTCGGTATGTGTGTACGTGCGCAGCAGCCATCAGAACGCAGAATTAGCAGAATTACGCAGGCGCGGGGCGCGTGTGGCACGGTTGCATTAGCCAACTTATCGAGAACCTAATAAACACGCCGCCGCGTAACCGGCGGATTCAGCAGCGGTCTGCACTATTTAACGGCATCAGAGATGGGCGTCGGCATTCGGTTCGACCGACTGGGCGTTCGGTCGCTGTCACGTCGTCGTCATCAGTGACGCTGTCTCCGAGGACCGGTCGACAACGGGCGTTGCCCGCTGCTGCAACGGCGACTCCCGGCGTCGTCACGAGCCACCGCGTCTGCGAGCTGGGCTGCGCCTCATGCCGCTAACCTCCTACAGCCTGCGCAGCCGCTGACCGAGCGCGGCGTCGCATTCCCCACATTGTGTGCATCATATCGTCTCCACCACGACATGGGCGGTGGGGCTGAGCTACCAGAGAGTGTACTGGGAGAACCAACAATAAAGAGAAATATTGCTAAACATGGCCACCTTCTTCTACCCAGCCATGCCTTACAACCCCGACCACGTCACCTGCTCCGGTCATCCTATTACATTACCCAACAGCTGGTGATGTAGGTAAAACCAGAGGCTGCTCCGTACTTGTGAACCCATGAATCAGTTTGGCGTACGTCTCGTACTGTATGTTTCAGTTCAAGTTATCTGCTGCAGATGGGAGTTCGATCAGTAGCACTGATAGTATAGCTAAAGTCGCCTCCAATAATGACATGTTCGTTGCGTTCTCCTACCAGAGGGACGCTCCTCCTTAAAAAAACTCCATTCTTTGGCACCTTTTGTTTCAGCATGATGTGGTACAGACATTCATTAGCCTGGTTTTATGAAAGATGCCTGCAGTTCCCCTGATATTCTTTAGTTTTTCAGCATCTTTTAGGTTGATGCCTTTCATCGCAGGAAAAGCCGTACCCATTTTGCAGCCCATTCCCCATTTAGTGATCACTTGATAACCTTCTATGCTATCATGCCTGATGTTCGTTACTTCTTGTAAAAATCCGACATTCACATCGACTGCATACGGAAAGACTTTTAAAAGTTGTAACTTAATAATGTTATGTAATCTATTAATATTCAAAGTTGCGAGCTTATGGACCTGAAGTGGAATTGTGTTGGCTACACAGGAGCTATGCTTCCACTACACTTTGATATCAGTCATAAAACTCATCTCTGAAACAAACAAATAATCACTTCGAAAAACACTGTGAAAACTTTTCTGAAAGAACACTTACAGAAGTCACTTGAAGGCTGAGTTAAAAACATTCGTCGTCCAGCAGTGGAATAGCTGTGTGTCCTTTTGTTGTGGTAGTGTCTACCAAAGTGGCATCTTCCTGAATAAAACCATCTTTTGACATCCTAGCTGTGGCTGTCTCGAGTTCATTGTTTCTTCTTCAATATGGGATTACGGATTATCTGTCCAGGTAGCTGGGAGGGGCTTTGCCTATATGATTGCTGACTCTTCAAGAGAATGAAATTTGACCATTTTGGTTGTCAGTTTCCGTTAGGGGTTTTGCAGTTTCATCAGAATTCAGACTTTCATAAAACGAAACATTTTTCAGAACTAATCGGTCACTAAATGTCGGCAGGTTCCGGGACGCGTTCTCAGACGCTTTTTGGATGAGCTTGCCTCCTGTCACCTTCACTTTATCGTGTAGGACTCGTGCAGTCTGCTGTGCACCTTGGTGCGCAAGCCTCGGTTTTTATTTGCCTTCTTAGAGCTCGGCTTTGCTCGTTGTCTAAAGAAACTTCTGGCTGCCGAGTGGTGCTTCAGGCATCGACTGATGGTGAGTCTGTATGTTGCGTTCTATAAACCTGTTCCTCAATGTCTACGATAGGTGATCGTTGTATTCTGTAACTTTGGTGGGTGCTATTCTGATGTTTTGACGGTTTCCGTGGTTGAGTATTGCCAATATTGACATATTGACATATTAAGGGGGGGGGGGTGGCGCGAGGAATTCGGCGGTCTCGCCGCGGGTCAGCTGCGCCACTCTCCTGTACACGCTTTCGACACGGACGTGTTGCAAGTGGAACACGCTCTAGTCAGGTCGTCATACATTTCTGTAGCAGGATATCCGCAAACGGCAATATATGACGGAACAGTATTAACCTTGTAGCACGTCACTTGTAATGTAAGTTCAAATATTCGAACAATGGTTATGCCAAGACCTGCATGAGGAACTGAAACATCTCCAATATTCCCATCACAGTATATAAACTTCGTTATTCCACCACAGGATTGAAGTACTTACTCACGTAATTACGAACTAACCAGTTTGATGAAGATAACATTACTGAAAATCGAATGATTGGTCCCGATAATATCTTCTGTTAATATCTTAACTTCTTCTTGTAACCATTTCGAACATGTACACTTGACAGCACAAAAAGTGGGGCACTGCTGAGTACAACCAACATAACGTAGCTTTGTTGCAGGTGCTCTAAACACCAAAACACCTATGAGGTACAGTCTTTTGACTACACACAATGGGTGCCGCAAGAGATTACTAGAGACGAAAGGTCTTTAGAGCAGTCGGTCTAAGCTTCAACTAATATCGTCATACAAAACATATTAGAAAACACGTTCTTAGCGATGAGACACCCCATAACACCCATAAATCGACCTGCATTACAACAAGTGACATTCCAGAAGTTGTGAGAAAACTAATTATTTTACATATATCGTACAGTAATCCCTAGTCAAAACTAAATATTTGAGATGGTTTATGGAATTACAAAGCTGTACGACAATTGGAAAAAACGTTTTTCGTTCTCGAAAAGGTTTTCCATCCACGTGCTGAACGTCGCTCAACGGCAAGAGGCTCTGGATACTGGATATTGGACGAAGCAGTAAAAAAACGCGATTAACGGCAACAAGCACTCTACGGAAATCACAACATTGACAGCGAATCACCAGTAATATCATTGTTCTCGTAACACATCAACAGCTACGTGTACATACATTGAAAGGGTCCTGTAGCCACCTTTCATTGCCAACTCTCGTAGTGGTCAAGTCGGCAAAGAGGTTTCCGCTACTTGTGAGAAATCCACCTGCGTTAGGTTGGCGGCGGAAATGGCATCTTGGGGTTTTCCGGTCCACGCGGCGCGGTGAAGAGGCTGGAGAAGCGGGAGGCAGTCTGCCGCCGGTACGGGAAGGGTACACAGCTGTGCTCCAGTCGAAGAAGGGTGAGTTGGACTGACCGCGTGGCGCGTTGTCACATAGAGAGGGGAGCTTTCAGCTTTTGGTCTCGAATTTCGTCTTATAAAGATTTATTTGCTGGGTTGCAGCAGGGAATGCAAGGCTTTTGTAGACTTTCAGTTTGATTCCCAATGCAGTCTTGACTTTGATCCGTGAGAGGAACGCAGCACAAAGGAGTTGCATATGTTGAAGTGCCCTCGGTTCAGTGTGAATGTTTATGTGCCTACAACTGTGTGTGCATGCTTCTAATCTTTTCCGAATCTTGGTAATTTTTGTGTATTTGTGAATTTTCTTTGTCTCATGTGATTAAAATTTGGCCACGGTCCATAGAAATTGTCTCCGTCGGCCGAGTGGGCACCCGAGTCTGTTATGAAACATATAGTATTTCACAAGCAATTGTACATAGTCAGCATGCAACAGCAGTCTATAGATGCACTACATCAATGTTTTAAGGAATAAATAATTTTACCTTCAATCTTATCTTGTGTACCGATGTTACGTCGCCGTTACCTTCGCCATTTACCTTGTAGTTTTCCTTGTTGGCCCATCTATAGCGTTTCCATGTGCACAGGTGTAATGATTAGTGTTCCTTTTTTTTGTCTGAAACAAATGCTCTGGAATAGATCGCGTTTTCACGAATCTTGCTGCAGGCTGCCCTTACGCATGGTGTTCACGCCCTCTTTACTTTACTCAATATTAGATTCACGGGAAGAATGCCTGGATCATATTAATAATTACATCCCATTCTTTATCAATGACTTTACAATGAATGTTCTTTTGTGAGTTTTTCTTATTTATAAATTAAGTAATTTTCCGACTCAGTGCTACCTCTTCTTTGTCGTGTGGCTAGAGTTGGTGGCGACCCTATCTTTTATATTGATTTCAGTGTCAAATAGCGTTTTCTTATTCAAAGTGCGCGTGGCTCTTTTAGCTATCAGGATACATTCAAAGGGCGCTTCATGCTTCTTGCACATAGCGTCCTTTTATTCACGCTACTTACACGTGGCTTACCCTGCTCACGGATTTCGGTAAACCAGAGATCTTCTGATGCGCAGTGAGGATTAGTTATTTTCGGTTGGATGTGCTAATTGGTATATTGTCTTGCTGAGATACAGAATTTACGTGAATTTATGATATAGGTGTGCATTTTCTTACATGTTTTGTCTTGTATATGTATTACTGTATAGATATTGTGATTTAGTATTCAATTGTGTTACAAGTGCGGGTTGACTCTTGTCCTGTGGCGTGTATCGGTGTCATATAGTAAATCTTGGGTGCTTTGTGGGGACGGTGAGTCCATTAGGAGACTTTGGCATTATTCTTGTTGTATTTTGGAGCACGGAGTAACTATCCTTATGATGGAGACGCGTAGCTGTTCAGGGAGCCGCGATCGGAAAAACCTGCCAGACAATAACCCTGAACAAGGACGAGGTCAAAACGTCGAGTCCGACCAGGAACGAAACGCGGAAAACGCAAGTACAAGTGTTGTCCATCCTGAGCCCGCTGTAGTGATTTCGAATCATTCGATAGATGCAAATTCATTACAGGCTATGCTACGACAATTACTAGACAGTAATAGGAGACATATCGAGGAAGTGAATAAAAAACAAGCAGAAGAAAATAGGAGGCATATCGAGGAAGCGAATAAAAGATTGACTAGTGTAATAGTACAGGGTGTTGGGGAGAAACTGGCGATCATTGACCAACGCATTTCCGCCTTAGAAGAGGGGCACCAAGTCATTAGCAAGCAGGTGATGGAGCAAGAAGAAAGGTTCGCTGGGAATATACGTATACTAGCAGAACAATGCCAGAGTGAACAAGCGGCTCTTGAGTCCCGAGTAGGACGAAATTCCGCCAGGGATCTCCGCGCGTTAGCAGAACAATGCCAGAGTGACCACGCGGCTCTTGTGTCCCGAATAGAGGACACTGCGGCTAAGTGCCCAGTCCACCTTAGCGCGCAGGTATAGACCCTCAGCCAGGCGATAATAGCTCTCGAGCGAGAGCAAGGGCTTACGCAGACAAAACAAGACAAGGACGAAGTCTTGCGTGACATCAAAGAGAAATGGCATGATAAATCCCACGCGGCCATCAGGCAGTATTATATTATCCGGAATGGCATCCTATTTAAGAGGCGAGCTCTGGATGACTCCAGGTGGCTGTTAGCGATTCCGGAGGAACTGGTGAACAAGCTCGTGTGGTACGTGCATTTGAGCTACGGTCACTTTGGTGCGAGGAAATGCTTGGAGAAGCTGCGGGAAACCTGTTACTTTAATAATATGCTTCGGCGTATACGTAAAGTAATTAGGGTATGCAAGCCCTGTCAGCAAGCCAAGCCGCCCACTGTGTCGTTTGCCGCACCAATACACCCGATCGTTCCCAATAAACTCAGGGATCTCGCAGCAGTAAATCTATTCGGTCCGCTAGTGCGTTCTAGGAACGGATTTGCGTACATTTTTGTGGCAGTAGAGCTGACGTCAAAATTCGTCTGCCTCACCCCGCTGCGTAGGGCCACCGGGAAGGCAGTAGCTGCCACGTTCGCAAATCACTTCTTACGGGATGTTGGCACTGTGAAGCGTGTGATTTCGGACAACGGGCCACAATTCAGGTCACGTCACTGGGAGCATATGCTTTGGAGAAAGCGAGTGAAACCGATCTTTATCTCCCTTTTCTGCCCTTCAGCAAATCCTTGTGAAAGGTGGATGAAGGAGATTGGAAAATTGTGTAGGTTACACTGCCACCGTGACCACCGGACGTGGGACACGAAACTAGCCGGTTTCCAGAACATACTAAATGAGTTGCCAAATTCCTCGACGACGTTGCCACCGATTCTGGTCCTGAAAAACAAGGAGCCTCCGAGTAAAATAAAAGAGGTGGTTCCCTGGCCAGTAGAACCCAGGTTACGAAGATCTGCAATTGTGGAGCTTGCCCTGAAAAATATAAAGAGTGCCGCCGAGGCTCGGATACGAACCTACAAAAAGAAGGTGCGGAATATAACTTTTCACGTGGGCCAGAAAGTACTTGTACGCTCGCACAAGCTCTCTAATAAACGGGCTGGGTTCTCAAAGAAGTTCTTCTTCTTATTCAACGGGCCGTACAGAATCAAGCGGATTCCACATCCAAGTGCGCTTGAAGTAGAAACACTCCGCTCTCGAAAGTCGAAGGGCCTGCACCACATCTCCAACGTAAAACCTTACATTGAATAAGAAGCAGAAGATCTTGCCCTCAGAGGTCGGAATGACGTGTTGCCCATATGCTTTTTCGCACTCATTCTTTTGTGAGTAAAATTACAGTGCATATTTTCCAATGTTTTGATTCACACTGGTGTGATTAAAATTAAAGTGTACATTTTCTGTGTATTGTAAAGGGTCCCCCAATATGTGTGTAGTTATTTCTTCTTGTCAGCAGAAAGGAGTAGTGTTGTGCAGTTTCAAAACATCTGAATGTGAATGATTATGAGGCTCATATGAAGCGTTTCCTATTACAGTAAGATGGCTTTCGTTCTTTGATGACTAAAAGGGTATCGGGTGTGTTGGCGTGGCGAGTCAATGGTCGTAAGGTAATTCTTGATGATAAATTACAGTTTTAGTGTTCTTATGCCCCTTAGGTGAGCATGATTCAGTGAGATTTTTCAAATGTACTGCGATGTTAATGAAGCAACTTGGTGACTTGTAGGTGAAGGACTTGTGTATGAAGGGAGATTAATAGTGTTTGATTTTCAGAGTTGCCATCTTATAAGATATTTGGAAAGTGTAACTTGCCGTCACATACTACTAGGTACGGTTGAGGACACCAGGGTGTGAAACCCCAGAAGATGTATATGGAAACAGCTTATAAACTCAAGCAGCTTGATATTTAATAGAGAATCAATGTGACTACCTCCAAGCTAAAATAACATGACGGTAGGTGAGGACCCCTGGGGACATGTGGTGAGTAAGTGTGTAATCATTATGAGTATCTTATGATAGCAGTAAGTTGGGTACTCATGGCCCTGGACAATGGATTTCTTTTGACAGTATTTTTTTATGTACTTATAGAACTAAGTGTTTATGTGTTTGCTAATAGGATAGGATGATTTTTATTTTCATTTTTATGCCCACTGACCTTTTGCATTAGTCTGATGAATAGATGTTGAAACATTTACCATTCCAGATGTGACTTGAATGAACCTTCTGTGTCGCATTAATCATAACTTTTATTATGCAATGTCCATAGAAAAGAGGTCTCGAAAATTTTTCACAGATCAGCAAACATGTTCTGCAAACCTTGGAGGAGCAGTCAATGAACAACGATATGGGTATTGGTGTTGAAAGGAATATTTTGTTTATATGTGGGAATTGTAGTCGGGCTATATGGTGATGGTGACTAGTACGAGCTGTGTAGATTGTGTGTGAGAGCGTAGTTAGGAGCAGGTAGAGTTTTGTGTCTGTAGCTAGCAGCGGCGCCAAATCCTATCCAAATCCTGACCAAACCTTGTACAAGATCTACCCTGAATGATTGACAGCAGATGTAATGCTGGAACTATATTTTATAAAAAGGATATTTTGTTTGTTTGAATATTGGTTATTTAATTTTCTTCATTGTTTTTTTATTAGTAATGTTAAGAAGGCCCTTTTTGTCAAGTTAATTTTGGGCACTATTCCATGTATTGATCAGGAGTGAGAAACTCCGAAGATTTTGTGGTAATCTGTACACATTATATTTTGTAACGATCCCTGTGAGCGCAGTTCTTAAGTGGGTGCAAGGCCGCCTAGGGAGCCTCCGCATCAGAAAGCACAGGGCTTGGTCCACCGGCAGGCGTTGCCGAACCCTGGTATCAACGGCGAAGCAGTGATGCGGCGAGCGGTCACAGCTGTTTCCCCGTCAGAGGGGAGGGGATGCTGCTCTTCCCCCAGGCGCAGGCTCACACCGGAGCCCGCAGGCGTGTCACCACGGCAGCGCCAGCTGATTGCCGGCGTTCCACCCCATGCGCTAGTCATCTGACAAGCGAAAGAGAAAGTATGACGCACACCAGGCGAGGCCGCCGATCCCTGAGCGCCGCTAGTCCAGACGGCTGCTGCGGTGCTGTAACGCCCACTGCCCGGAGGGATGCGGGTCCCACCACTGACGCATCAGCTGAGACGGTGCAAAGAGGTGATAAGCGGGTCTCAAGCCCGACACCCGCACGAGTTTACGTCGACCTCGATGCGACGCAGATGAGCGCGTGTCTCCCCATTGACACGACAGGAGACGGGGGCGTGTGTCGGTAAAACACATTCCTCCACAACACACGGACGACGACCGCCAAGCCGCCTTCTCGATGATGAGGCAGGGTCCACAAGTGGCGATGCCCTGCAAATCTGCAGCGCCGAACCATCCCACAGTATGGACGCAGAGGGTCGAAACGGGCACGAGGCAACGTCGTGGGGTGCTGTCTAGGATGAACAACCTGCGTTACAACGGACGTTACAATCAACGCCGCTGCAAACTCCCCAGTTCAGTGTTGTGGTCCCCTAGTAGCTTATCCTCCAAGTCGCCTTTAGAAGAGACGCCCACCCCAGCACCTAAAGAGAATACCCAGTGAAACAACCACGTGGCGAAACTGAAAAATGACAGCGTGTCAACTAGTTGATTTCTGGATGTGTTTTTGTACTCATTGTAATGTCGGCAGACTTGCCAACAATACGCACACTAATTGAAAGAGGCGGCCAAGATGCACGCGCTAACTCACGAAGGATGGATTGAGGTCTGAAACAGGATTCGTAATGAATGCTATAAAGAAAAGTACGTAGCTCCTTGAATACTTAACTTTATTCCATCCTTTGTATACATCGTTCTTGATGAGACATCTGGAGATTGTGGCGATACAAGTGAGACTCTTTAGATACAAGGTATCTAAGGCTAATGGCGCCTTGCTAGGTCGTAGACATGGACTTAGCTGAAGGCTATTCTAACTGTCTCTCGGCAAATGAGAGAAAGGCTTCGTCAGTGTAGTCGCTAGCAAAGTCGTCGTACAACTGGGGCGAGTGCTAGTAAGTCTCTCGAGACCTGCCGTGTGGTGGCGCTCGGTCTGCGATCACTGCCAGTGGCGACACGCGGGTCCGACATGTACTAATGGACCGCGGCCGATTTAAGCTACCACCTAGCAAGTGTGGTGTCTGGCGGTGACACCACATTCCTCCCCCGCAAATCGGCGAACGGTCGTGTGATAAGGCTTCCGCCCGCCGTGGGGAGGACCCCATGTTGACGTATGCGATGAGGTGGGGAGCCTAACAACAGGCGAGGCTGTGCCACCCGCACCCGGCCATTCGGCCCGAGGGGAAATAGGAAACGCCTGGAAACCTAGTCCAGGGTGCACGTCAACATGCGGCGTATGCGCCCGTAGAGAGACAGGAGGGGCCGAAGGGTCGACCTCCATGCGGTCGGGGCACCCGACGGGCGAAGACGACATCTGGTCCGGAGCGGGCAATAGTTTCAAGGCGGATGACGGCTGGTCACGGGAAGCGATCGGCGGCGCGTGACCCAGGGAGGCGCCCGGCGGCAGCAGCAACGCGTCCGCTGCGGGCGGCGCCGGCGGGAGAACGGTCGGCGGCGGCGGCGGCGGCGGCGGCGGCGGCGGCGGCGGCGGCGGCAGCGGCGCGTCGCCATGGGGCAAAATGGAAGGCATCGTCGGTAACACCTGGGGATGAGGCGAGCCTGTAGATAGGTCCCCAGGGCGCTGACCGGACGGCACCGTCGCTGAAAGCAGACGGGGAGCGGCAGAACCCAGGCGACGACAGAGGCGCAGCTGATTGAGATGCCGACGCACCTCAACAGAGGCCCCCAAAACCAAATACATCGCGCGGCCGAGGCAGCGAAGAATGCGCCCTGCGAGCCAACGCCGTGAACCGCGATAGTGGCGATAGAATACAACGTCGCCTGGAGCAAAAACAGGAGCCTGCCGCTGCACAGGAACCTGATGCGGCGGATGCAGCAAAGACATCAAGGTTCGATGAGGACGACCGTGGAGCAACTCAGCCGGCGATCAACCATCTCTGGGCTGAGAGCGATACGAAGACAATAAGAGCAACAACGCGTCCTCCCGAGAATGCGACTCTTTCAACTTCAACATCTGTGACTTGAAAGTCCGGACCAATCGTTCAGCGGCACTGTTTGACTGAGGCGAAAACGGCGCGGATGTCAGATGTTGAATACCATTGGCCTTGCAGAATGACTGAAATTCTGCGGACATGAATTGTGGGCCATTGTTGGAAACAATAGTCTGCAGAAGACCTTCAATGCAAAAAATAGCAGATAACGCTTGGATGGTGGCAGATGACGTCGTGGAAGACATCCGGACAACAAAAGGAAAATTACTGAAAGAATCGACCACAACCAACCATCGAGCATCCCATCCTCGTCGCCAAAATTGTAGTGTCGGCAGACTTGCCAACACTATGCACACTAATTGAAAGAGGCGACCAAGATGCACGCGCTAACTCACGAAGGTTGGAGTGAGGTCTGAAACAGGATTCATAATGAATGCTATAAAGAAAAGTACGTAGCTCCTTGAATACTTAACTTTATTCCATCCTTTGCATACATCGTTCTTGATGAGACATCTGGAGATTGTGGCGATACAAGTGAGACTCTTTAGATACAAGGTATCTAAGGCTAATGGCGCCTTGCTAGGTCGTAGACATGGACTTGGCTGAAGGCTATTTTCTAACTGTATCTCGGCAAATGAGAGAAAGTCTTCGTCAGTGTAGTCGCTAGCAAAGTCGTCGTACAACTGGGGCGAGTGCTAGTAAGTCTCTCGAGACCTGCCGTGTGGTGGCGCTCGGTCTGCGATCACTGCCAGTGGCGACACGCGGGTCCGACATGTACTAATGGACCGCGGCCGATTTAAGCTACCACCTAGCAAGTGTGGTGTCTGGCGGTGACACCACACTCATGTCTTATTTTCCATAGGTGATTATTTACCAGCTGTCATACCATTGGGTTCATTAATGATTTTGTATCACTGTATTTGTTGTGAATATTGTATTTTGCACTTTCACTTGCATGTTTTTATATATGTCAGCACCAGATGATACAGCTTTGGTTCGTGATAATGATTTTGCATCATTGTATTTGTTTGTATATTTATATATATGTACCTGTTCACCTATGTCGCTATGTTAACTTTTGATAGTTGGTTAAAGCAACTTTAAAATAATATGTCATGGTTGTGGTCATAGTAGGTCAGATGACATGATGTTAGCGTAGTATATCACGCTTAATTTAATTTGTTCTGTTTGCTTTGCGGACCGCATGAGGTCACAATTATTGACTAAGGTCAGATAAAGCTCACTTGGATATAAGAGATTAATCAACTCCTTTGTGCTGCTGTTTACTGTTGCAATTGTTACTCGTTAGGGTATGTTTGTTTCGAAGACTGTTGGCGAATCTCCTTGCATGGCGAGAAAATTCGCGGCACAGTCTTCTCCGGGACGTTTGGGGTGATGAAAGGGTCCTGTAGCCACCTTTCATTGCCAACTCTCGTAGTGGTCAAGTCGGCAAAGAGGTTTCCGCTACTTGTGAGAAATCCACCTGCGTTAGGTTGGTGGCGGAAATGGCATCTTGGGGTTTTCCTGTCCACGCGGAGCGTGGAAGAGGCTGGAGAAGCGGGAGGCAGTCTGCCGCCGGTACGGGAAGGGTACACAGCTGTGCTCCAGTCGAAGAAGGGTGAGTTGGACTGACCGCGTGGCGCGTTGTCACATAGAGAGGGGAGCTTTCAGCTTTTGGTCTCGAATTTCGTCTTATAAAGATTTATTTGCTGGGTTGCAGCAGGGAATGCAAGGCTTTTGTAGACTTTCAGTTTGATTCCCAATGCAGTCTTGACTTTGATCCGTGAGAGGAACGCAGCACAAAGGAGTTGCATATGTTGAAGTGCCCTCGGTTCAGTGTGAATGTTTATGTGCCTACAACTGTGTGTGTATGCTTCTAATCTTTTCCGGATCTTGGTAATTTTTGTGTATTTGTGAATTTTCTTTGTCTCATGTGATTAAAATTTGGCCACGGTCCATAGAAATTGTCTCCGCGGACCGAGTGGGCACCCGAGTCTGTTATGAAACGTATAGTATTTCACAAGCAATTGTACATAGTCAGCATACAACAGCAGTCTATAGATGCACTACATCAATGTTTTAAGGAATAAATAATTTTGCCTTCAATCTTATCTTGTGTACCGATGTTACGTCGCCGTTACCGTCGCCATTTACCTTGTAGTTTTCCTTGTTGGCCCATCTATAGCGTTTCCATGTGCACAGGTGTAGTGATTAGTGTTCCTTTTTTTTTATCTGAAACAAATGCTCTGGAATAGATCGTGTTTTCACGAATCTTGCTGCAGGCTGCACTTACGCATGGTGTTCACGCCCTCTTTACTTTACTCAATATTAGATTCACGGGAAGAATGCCTGGATCATATTAATAATTACATCCCATTCTTTATCAATGACTTTACAATCAATGATCTTTTGTGAGTTTTTCTTATAAATAAATTAAGTAATTTTCCGACTCAGTGCTACCTCTTCTTTGTCGTGTGGCTAGAGTTGGTGGCGACCCTATCTTTTATATTGATTTCAGTGTCAAATAGCGTTTTCTTATTCAAAGTGCGCGTTGCTCTTTTAGCTATCAGGATACATTCAAAGGGCGCTTCATGCTTCTTGCACATAGCGTCCTTTTATTCACGCTACTTACAACATCTGAACTTTAAATGACATGACCAACGTCGTCGTTCTGGACCTGGATTCAAACCCAATACCTATAGCTATTGCTAACTAAGCTAAGCTTTCTTTGTGCCTTGTTGAGACGCGATCACTAGGCATAAAGAGACGTGAACTATAGACGTTTGCACCAGCATCAGTTTTCAATTCAGATCCTGAAAATAAATGACGAAAATGTTTGTACTAACCTGGGAATCCTGTCATAACAGTTAGCTTCCTGGTAACTACACCCAACGACGTTTAATATGGTGGCATTCACAAGGATCATGGTATGCTCATGTTTAAAAGTGAAATGCAATCATGTAAAGCTTGTGACAGGGATACGAACCCAGAACCTAATCGGATTGTTAACGAACACAGCATCTAGCGCCGTCGTTTTCTAGCCGGGAACCGACGATAAATAGCTATTGTTGGTTCACCAGTAGCTAGATGTGCACATGTTTAGCTAGACATCAGGCGACGAACCGTTCTGTGCTGACTGGAATTCAAATCCCGCACACGTGGTCGTGAAGACACTTTAACTATCAAGTTCTTTTCCAATATTAGCTACGACTGGCATGTTTGTACTTTCAATGATGTGATGGAAATTACTCTGCTTGCTAGAAGTTGTGTCCACAACATATCGTCGTTGGTGATCACAACGAACACAACGTCAAAACCCAAATCCATTTTCGCCAGTAGGATGGAATGTTTGAACTTGAAAAGATGTAAGGAAATGTTTGATCTTGTAATGTTGTGATAAAAGCTCATCATGTGGCTGTGAGTTGAAACGAACACGTTACAGCTGTGAACGCACGGAGAGACGTTGAAATGCAACTATTTTTCACTTGTATTTCCTTGTGCACATGCTAGGGTTTGAAATGAAATAATCAATATTTTGTGCTGATCAGATTTCGAAACCAAATAGGAGCCTTTCGAGGAGGTTAAGAAGAGTTTGCAATCTTGGG
Source organism: Schistocerca nitens (assembly GCF_023898315.1). Taxonomy (NCBI): domain Eukaryota; kingdom Metazoa; phylum Arthropoda; class Insecta; order Orthoptera; family Acrididae; genus Schistocerca; species Schistocerca nitens. The sequence goes on from NC_064616.1 coordinate 543,188,679, forward strand.
GAGTACAGTGAAATCGAATTCTAATCCCAGTCCAGCACCACAATTTTCGACGTCACTGTTTCAAATAACGTCTGAGGTTTGCGAACTTACATGGCCATTGGTTCATTAAATAAAATACGTTTTCTAGTTTACGACGGATTGCTGGTGACAGACTCTCTGCCTTCCGGGGTTTCTCCATCTGTCACAGCTCAAACGAGTGCCGCTCTGCCCAAGTCGGCTGCGAAGGAATGTTATCTTTACTGCGGATGTTGAACTACGGAGCTTACTGGCGTTCTGCCCTTGGCGCTACTAGGGGTGAAGCAGGGTTACTTGTGTGTGTTAAAAATCTAAGCCTGACGTAAGATGTAAGCCTACACGTTTTGCACATCAATACAAGATTAATCCCCCAGACCACAGAACCCAATGCCAAGCACAAAATTATGAATTGTAGAGTATTCATTTGGATGTATATGCAGATGTCAAGGGACGGGTAACAGGAAGGAGGGCGGGATCTGGGAATTGATGTACTCTAATATTTTATCCAGAATCCTTCATTATTTTGTACTTCTATCATGCGTCTTGGCGTAGAGTGTATAAGCCGTCGGACGTAACAGCCTGAAGAGGCAGCTTCCTCCCAGGCTTCCAGGACGCAGTCCCAAAGAGCGTCCGATGTATTTGGTTGGTTTCGTAGCCAGATCTCTGTTAATGTTCTCACGACCTCAGCCCACATGTTTACCATGGAGTTCATATTATCCGCAAGTGGCGGCCAGTCCATGACGCTGACGCCAATCGTGGAGAGCCGCTGCTGAACAAATGCAGACTTGTGAATGGGCGAATCGTCCTCTTGCAATGTGACGTCCCCTTCCTCGTACAGCATTCGCACTGACGGAAGCATCACATTTTCCGATATGTGGGGATATTGCACGCTCTCCAGAGTTCCTTCTATCCTGTGAAGAATTCCCGCCCCTCTTGCAGAAATCCAACCCCAGCAGGTAACAGATAGCTGGCCCCTTCTTCTCGTTGTTCTTACATATTCGCGTCGATGGCGAGTCCCTTGTGGCCTGTAAACGATTCGTGGACCGTCGTTACTGGTGGAAAACACCTTCTCATTAGTGAAAATTACGTTGTCCCAAGACGCCCTCAGATGGAGCTCCGCAAATGGTAGCCGGTATAAAACGTTGTCTTCGCGGAGATCATGTTTCACTACTGATCGTCGTGCTTGCAGTTCAGGGTTCAGTTTAATAAAGTACACCTGATACCAATACCAACAAAACTTCAAGAAATTAGTAGGTGAAACCAAAAATTCAAGCGTCCAATGGAACACTCAACGAAGTTAAAACACTGAATGATAATTGTACTGAAATATTTCACTAGACTGCATAAGAAACGTCCGCTGAAAACTAAAGCACAAAATTTACTAAACGAGTTCAGCGCACAGATAACTCTAAAAAACACAATAAGCGACTGTTTCCAAAAGATTATTACATCGTTATTTCGCCACAAACAGCATTAAACACCGCTGAAAACTATTAAATTTAATAACTGTATAACAGTGCACAATTAAATTTGATAGCACTTTAGATTTATAACCGCTACAGCTGCAACTGCACGCTGCAATATGTAGACACACTACTGAGGCATAAGGCTTGGAATAACGACCTAAGCAGACACACAAGTTACAGACCACTCGAGTCATTAACACAGGAAGCTTAATGAAAATCCACTAATAAGATAGTTTTACAGGAAATATTAACACAAATAAACTTTAAAATAAATAACTGGAGACTAAAACTTTAGAAAATATTGACGAGCAGTTTCAACAGAATTCCAGCACACGTGACATCTACATTGTCGCCGCTCCGACTTCGATATTTGTCACAGCACTGTGCCAACTTTCGAAAACCTTTGTCATAGAAAGCAGCTGCCGGTGTTTTTGGCCAGTTGTCTGTGCCAAAATGTTGTCTTCATAGCCAGAGGTTCATGCGAACAGAGATGAAACTCAGGGGGAACCAATTATCGACCGTACTGAGGGTGATAAAACATGTCCCATCGAAAACGATGTAGTAACATCTTCATAGCCCTGCTGAGAGCGGCTGAGAATTGTAATGAAGATAGGAAATGCATGACAGTTGTTATGTTGGCTGCATGACATATTCATCAGATTTTCAGTGTGATGTCTGTTTTGCACCCGAACAGACCTTTCTTTCCGAATCACCCTCGTAGATGATCGTTAGAAGCAATGATTATACGTATTGGCGAAGAAGATCAAACGAGGCCTGGTTTTCTAGGCTCATCAGTGATATTCACAACGCCACAGTTTCTCAGTTGTGACTTTGAACCATTCGGCTTGGAGTTTTCTGCTGTGTCAGTCGTAAGAAAGGCGTTCTTGTTACGACACCTTGCAGTGCTGTCAGAATTATGTAATGTTCCTTTCACAATGCGGTCAAATTGTTGGAGTGGCGATTCAGGTATCTGACTCGATGAATATGTGGCCATGGCCTCAGCTGTGTACTACAGAGATTGCAGTATCGGCTCTTCTGCCTTTTTGACATTCTAGTTATGAGCTGGTATTGGTTAGGTTCGGCGCTGTCTGGAGAAAACTAAATCTTTTTATAATCACAAAGCAAACCTTTCATCGCCGCAATAGTGAATTTATGCATCAGAAGGCCGCTTTTCAGGTTTACTGATGTTGAATACTTTTAAGGTATCAGGATGTTAACATTGTACCTAACCACCATTTGAGAGGACCAAGTAGTCTTAGGAGAAGGTTATCATGCGTTAATCACATATTCTGAGTTTTTAAGTGCCAGAGCCTCATCTCTCACCCCTTCCCAAAGGCTACATTTAATTTGCAGGGCTTTTCCCAGAGTCCACAATGCCTTAAAATGCTGGTGGAGTTACCACAAGGTCATTGAGATATACGTCACAGTTTGTTTTACTCTGACCTTTGTGCTAGAAACCAAAGACCGTGAGACTGTACAATGCTTAACATTTATTACAATATATCAGTCTGACCTATTGGGTATGGTACTTGAGTGACTTTGTAGATCATACTAGACTGTAACAGAATGTTGGGCGTCTATGGCTACAGGCCCTGCAGCATGCAAAGAAGTCACCAAAATATGACACAAATATACAGTTTGTAATGGTAGGCCACTCACCGAATATTATTGTGTTCCAAGAGATCCTCCACCTGCGCACTTAGTTGCGGTCGCGTCTTGTCGTTAATAACAATGAAGTTAGAGTCGTATGTACCGTTGAAGAGATGTGAGGAACGTGTGCAGTGTCAGACTAACATTAGGTGGTGAGTTTATTGTTTTCAAAGATATGGAGGTCTGTACACCCGTGCGACACCACAGCACCTGGACGACCAAAACGATCCAGTTCGATTATGTTCATAAGTGATTCATGTGTTCACATATGGCGATGGGTGGGAACACGGAGTTGACATCCTTGCTGGTGCCATACATAGCGCAACATCATGCACACACTTTCTAGAGACACATGTTATATGTGGACGAGTATTGTGCTACTGAAGAATGGTACCACAATAATGGCACATGAGACGTAACAAAAAAATGGTTCAAATGGCTCTGAGCACTATGGGACTTAACTTCTGAGGTCATCAGTCCCCTAGAACTTAGAACTACTTAAACCTAACTAACCTAAGGACATCACACACATCCATGCCCGAGGCAGGATTCGAACCTGCGACCGTAGCGGTTGCGCGGCTCCAGACTGTAGCGCCTAGAACCGCTCGGCCACTCCGGCCGGCCTGAGACGTAATACCTGGGGACGCAGGATGTCCATGTCATTTCATTCTGGTGACAGAGTGCCCTCATTTACTGCCAGCCATTACCTGAAGTCATCTCCCATAGCTCCCGACATTGTGGTGCAGGGCGTAGCATTGCTGCTCGTCTACAAAACAATTGAAAAATGGGGCCCTCCATAGGTAGCCGCTGTACTCACCGATTGTGGCCATCAGCGGCAGTGCAGAACAGCGATTCATAGCTGAACAAAATGCGAGGCTGTTCATCAGCAGTACATGCTTCCCGGTCACAGCACCGCTTGAAAGACGACCGCTTGTGATGTGGTGTTAACAGCAACCTATACATGCGATGGTAATTCTGCAGCTAGTCTCCGACCAGCGGTGGTGAAGAACATAGAATATTCCAGGATGTCCAGTACTTGTCCACGGAAGGTGGGTGCAGATGTGAGGGGGTTATAATGTGTTTGCTGCTCAGTAAGGCGTTACTCCGATGTGGTGGTCGGATGTGGTCGACTGAATCCTTGAGTGCCAGTATTCTTACCCTCTTGTTCCCATGAAATCCAATGTTTTGCGACTGTCACATCAAAATGCCCCACAAATCAGGATGTTACACCATCCACCCAACCAGCCAAACGGAGACATACAATGAGACTTTTTCAAACTGTTTGGTGGTAATAACGCTGAATCATACGAGTACGCGGCATCCACGTGTCCTTCACACTGATCACTGAACATTTGACACTCTTCACATCCCTTATACAACCCATAGTGAGTGGTGATAACAATAACCACGAACAACACTAATGTATTATGGTGGGCGTTCTGTTCGTTCGCGGATAACCTCGCTGTTGAGTGCCCGTAAGCTCCTTCTATTTGTCATTGGAATTGAAACTCTAATCATTTACACACCCGCCAGTGGTGTGTACATGTAAGAAATTCCATTGGTATCCCAGTAGATCTTCTATGAGCTTCCCTTTTTTACCAGGTAGTGTCTTTGCACATCAAGTCCGACGGCAAAGCTTCCACCACGATGAAAACCGGAATCATTTCTGTAGTTGTTTTATTTTGTTAACTATTCCCATCGTCAAATACGAAAATTAATCCAGCTGTTGATAACATTAAGACGTTTACGAATATCACGGATTAATCCTTTCTCCAACAAGATCACAACCTCGAGAATAGCATTTCTTGGTAAGAATAATGGTGACGATAATATCTACCACAACCATGACTACCTAAGGATCCACTGTCGCAGCAATAACGTGCCTCAAGACGTAGGATATGTAAATGGAATAAGACTCGCAGTTCAAATATTTATTAAACGTAAACATCACTAACGAATTAGGCCTGTTCCGACTGGCCGACTGCTGCCTACAAGCCAGTACGAGGAAGAATCCATAATCGTGGGACATATAATCAGCATGTCGGCAATCCCTCAACCCATGATTGATAGTAAATGAATCCGGATGACGACGCTCCTCCTTAATGCCAGCAGCTCCTCATTTCGCCTCGCGAGGCTGAGTAGACCCCCCTCCAGACTTCTCTACATCAGAAAAAATGTCAGGAGTAACCAGTAATCGAACCCGCTTCCTTCCGCACCAAAGGCTACAGCGCTAATAAATTCGATGTGGAGGCGGTCACAATGTGTATCAGTATGACGGAGAAAATTGCGATATTAGAAAAATGGCACTAGGAACGGTACAAATAGGCACTGTAACACGGTATCACCGCAATAACTTGTCCTATAATGTTTAGATACTCTTAGCAGCATTTAGGTTCACTAATGGCATTAGGTGACGTTCTAACTAAAAGAAACTGAAATACTGTCTGATGATGCAGAACACGTTACATCACATAAAAGGACTGGGAAAAGGTTTTAGCTTATGTTTCTGCCAACATAGATGTTAGTGACTGACTACTACCATGTTTGAAGAAGTAGTGTAAGTGTGTCGTCTGAGACCTTTCATGAAATATGGACAGAGAGAAGATTCTGGGGAATGTACAAGACATCGTAGAATAAGAGCGAACCTTGAGAGAGATTCTGGGTAATATTAAGGTGGAGCACGGGAGTTAGTGAGGTACGCAATATTATATGGAGGACGATTAGAAAGACAGCCACCAGAATGCACAATAGTCCTCAGTTTTGTGGTGAAACTTTGGTGCAGCTGCAGTCATTGCGGAAGGATGAGAAACTGATGACTAACTTATACCAAACAATCATTTCATTCTCCTACATATTTTTTCGAACGGTGGAAAACTAGAAGTCATGACAGTCTTGGCTTAATGGTAGATGTATACTAGCATAGCAGTACGATTAAGCTGCAGCCACGACACGGGTGTATTCTGTCTGGTCGATAGGTACAACGTGACATTAAAGCTCGATTCCTACCGTAATGGAGCAAAATTACACTGTTAAATGTCAAATAGAATTTTTAAAGCCATTAATCGTCCAAGACTTCAGTGGCATAGGATAAACATAAATATCGACTTTCTAATTACTTTTCCGTGACATTTTTGCTCACCGGAACATTATTGGCATCTAAATGAAAACTCTTCATGCAAAAGATTGTACTAGAGGTGGGAATATTAACGAAATGTGAATATGCAATCACGTTCCTATCCAAACACATTTTTCAGCTCGGCCGTTGTATGCGTTTCATCGCCGTTATCGTTCAAAGTGATTGGATGGCACCTGAGATACAGCAAAATTGTAAGTGAAATGATTTTCCTCTTGCTGGTTGCAATTTCCATCGACCTTGTCCGAAGTTCCTTCGACATCCGGGAGCTGTTTACTCCGAGTTCAGTGAAATAACTGATAGATATCGTCACTTGAAGGTGGACCGAGATCTGAGATTCGTTATGGTAAAATTAATATCTGTTTGTAAATAAAATGTGGAACCGGTGACATACATTTTCGTTATTACATCAGAGAAGAAGTTGAAGAGCTCGCTTGAAAGTGCCACGAATAAAATACTTAGTTAATAAAAATCTTTTTGAGGTTAAGTAATACATACTAGTGCGTGTTGCGGGCTTTAACAAGGAGAGCATGAAAAATGGAATTTAATGCAGCTCTTAAACAGCACATACAATGTGTTTTTATTTCCCTCGTCACGTGACAAACATGTGGAAAACATAAGAAAAATTATATAAAAAACCGAATGAGCTATCAAATCAAAACGGAATGTTCTAGTACAAACCAAACAAACTAGTAAATAAGGTGTGTAATAAATGTCAAGGCCCATCTCTGATGGCACAGATGAGCAAAAACATCGCTGGCAGGGGAATTTAGAACCATTTTCGGTAAACAGCTTCAAACTCTGAAAATCCGTGAGAATGCAGGCTCATGCGTAGCACTGCGTAAGCTGATATGGACGCAGAGGGACGAGGACAGCAGAGCGGCGAAGAGGTTTATCAGTGAGCGGCATGTGTGCGCCTCAGATGCACTCCACCTCCTCCCTCTACCTGTTGGTCTAATCCCAGCGAGATGGCCCGGCGCATGTGTGCATAAAACGGTTATTGACAGTCACATCTCCTGTAGTTTTGCACTTTCCCTTGATTACATTAGACTAAACAATAAACTGGAAGTGATCGTATGGCATTTTTGGCCGGTAGGCCCCATTCGGGGGAGTTCGGCCACCGTATTGCAAGTTCTTTTTGGGTGACGCCACATCGGCGACTTGCGAGTCAATGATGATGAAAATGATTATGAAGGACACACAACCCTCAGTCCCCTGCCGGGAATCGCACATTGGTCTCCTGCGTGGTAGGCAATAACGCTACCGCTACGCTACGGAGGTGGACTATCTTAACAAGAAGCAACACCCTATACCGTTAATATGTGATTTACATTTTGTAGGTCTCACAATGCAGAAAAGACGTGAATGCGTAGTAATACTTAATGAAGTAAGTAGTTCTAGTGAAATTATCTTCTGGTACCATCTTGTCCTGCGATTTACAGCTGACAGATATATTGATTTAAACCAATGCACCAGAGAGCGTGTTTTTGAAAAGAAATATCCCCATGAATGACGCATACTAGGCACGATAATTTAATTATTTGGCGAGGATCTTTTAACATCACTTGTAGTAAAAGTTTTCGTAGAATGACTGCGACAAACACTCTTAAGTTTCTAACTGCAGACAACTGATATAGTAAGAAAAGATTTGCATTAAGAGACTGCAAATAACTGTCATCAGGAACAGTACTACTGAATGTATGAAAATAAGCACAGACAGGTAATCAGTTCAGTCATCATCCAAACGGAGGTGAAGAATATACTCAGTCAGAACCCATCGTTCGACAAAAGCAATCAATTGGTGCAAATGGTTCAAATGGCTCTGAGCACTATGGGACTCAACTGCTGAGGTCATTAGTCCCCTAGAACTTAGAACTAGTTAAACCTAACTAACCTAAGGACATCACACACATCCATTCCCGAGGCAGGATTCGAACCTGCGACCGTAGCGGTCGCGCGGTTCCAGACTGTAGCGCCTAGAACCGTTCGGCCAATTCGGTCGGCAGATATCAAAGAAAATGGGTTATCAGAAAAGGGTAGCCACTTTCAACAAAAACTAAAGACATCAGAATAGTGTGAAGGATGAGAGAGTTAAAACTCGAGAATAAGAAGGGCATGTGGCGTTAAGAGTAGATGATAATTTGGTAACATTGTAACACATGTGTGTAGTGTAGAAAAGTTCTTTAACACTAACTTAAGTCAGTAACATGAAGTTTTCAGAATCGTTATGCCGTCTTGAAAGACCCGATAAAAGCCATTATAAATAACTTCAGTAACGCGAATTTGACTCCCACTACAAGAGACTTTGTAATGTCTATCATTTCTTCAGGAAATAATAGTGGTTATGATAAAAATCAACAAAGTTACCGAAAGTTTGTTCTTCTGAGTACAGCATAATCTTAAGTTCTACATCTACATCCACATTAATTCTCTGCAAATCACATCTGAGTGCCTGGCAGAGGGTTCACCGAACCACCTTCACAATTCTTTGTTATTCCAGTCCTGTATAGCGCGCGAAAAGAACGAACGCCAGCCTGTATCTTTCCGTACGAGCTCTGATTTCCCTTATTTTATTGTGATGATCGTTTCTCTCTATGTAGGTTGGTGTCAAAAGCTTTCCGAAAATCCAGAAATACGGAGTTGATCTGAAATCCCTTGTCTATAGCATTCAACACTTAATGCGAATAAAGTCCTACCTGTGTTTCACAAGAACGATGTTTTCTGAACCCATGTTGACTTTGTGTCAATAGACCGTTTTCTTCAAGGTAATTCATAATATTCGAACACAATATGTGTTCCAAAATCCTGCCGCATATCGACGTTAACGACTTGAGCCTGTAATTAAGGGTATTACTCCTACTACATTTCTTGCATATTGGTGTGACTTGTGCAACTTTCCTGTATTTGGGTACGGATCTTTCGTCGAGCGAACGGCTGTAGGTGACTGTTAAGTATGGAGCTAATGCATCAGCATACTCTGAAAGGATCCTAATCCGTATACAGTCTGGGCCAGAAGACTTGCTTTTATTAAGTGATTTAAGTTCCTTTACTACTCCGAGGATATTTACTTCTACGTTACTCATGTTGTCAGCTGTTCTTGATTCGAATTGTGGAATATTTACTTTGTCCATTTTTGTGAAGGGATTTCGGAGGGCTGTGTTAAGTAACTCTCCTTTGGCAGCACTGTCTTTGATAGTATTTCCATTGCTATCACCCAGAGTAGGCATTGATTGTTTCTTGCCGCTAACATACTTCACATACGACCGTAATATCTTTGGATATTCTGACAGGTGTCGAGACAAAGTTGCTTTGTGGCAACTGTTACAAGCATCTCGCGTTGAAGTCCGCGCTAAATTTCGAGCTTCTGTAAAAGATCGCCAATCTCTGGGATTTAATTCTGTTTAAATGTGGCATGTTTGTGTCGTTAGGCCGACGGCGTTGGCCGAGCGGTTCTAGGTGTTCCAGTCGGGAACCGCGCGACTGCTACGGTCGCAGGTTCGAATCATGCCTCTGGCATGGATGTGTGTGATGTCCTTACGTTAGTTAGGTTTAAGTAGTTCTAAGTTCTTGGGGGCTGATGACCTCAGATGTTGAGTCCCATAGTGCTCAGAGCCATTTGAACCATTTTGTGTCGTTATTTCTGCAACAGAGTTCTGACCCGTTTTGTGTACCAAGGAGAATCAGCTCCGTCGTTTCTTAATTCATTTGGTATGAATCTCTCAAATGCTGCTGATACTATTTCTTTGAATTCAAGCCGCATCTGGCCTACACTTATGTTATTAATTTGTAATGAGTAGCGATTGCCTCTCAGGAAGATGTCATGTGAGTTTCGATCTGCTTTTATGAATAGGTATCATTTTCGTTTATTTTTCGAGGATTTGGTGGTTACAATATTCAGTCTCGCTACGACAACTCTGTATTCACTAATCCCCGTATCGGTTTTGACACTCGTTATTAACTCAGGATTATTTGTTGCTAAGAGGTCAGGTGTATTTATAAAACACTTTACCATTCGCGTGGGCTCATGAAATAACTGCTCGAAATAATTTTCAGAGAACGCGTTTAGCACAATTTTGGATGATGTTTTATACGTACCTCCGGAATTAAACATGTATTTTTGCCAACATATCGAGGCTAATTTAAAGTCACCACTAACTATAATCGTATAAGTCGGGTACGTGTTTGAAATTAAACTCAAGTTTTCTTTGCCCGCATCTCGTGGTCGTGCGGTAGCGTTCTCGCTTCCCACGCCCGGGTTCCCGGGTTCGATTCCCGGCGGGGTCAGGGACTTTCTCTGCCTCGTGATGGCTGGGTGTTGTGTGCTGTCCTTAGGTTAGTTAGGTTTAAGTAGTTCTAAGTTCTAGGGCACTGATGACCATAGATGTTAAGTCCCATAGTGCTCAGAGCCATTTGAACCATTTTTTTCTTTGAACCTTTGAGCAATAGTGTCATCTGAATTGGGAGATCGGTAAAAGGATCCAATTATGTCTTTATTCCGGTTGCCAAAAATGACCTCTGCTGATAATAACTCACAAGAAGTGTCTACATGTATTTCGCAACAAGATAAACTACTTCTAACAACAACAAACACGGCACCGCCATCTGTGTTTAGCCTATCCTTTCAAAACACCGTTAGGTTCTCGCAAAAACTTCGGTTGAGCTTCTATCCGGCTTTAGCCAACTTTCATTGGCTGTAACGATTTGAATATTAGTGCTTTCTATTAGCGCTCGGAGCTCTGGTACTTTCCCAGCACAGCTACGATAATTTACAACTGTTTGACCAATTGTTCTGGTATCTACGTTCTTCCTGTGTTCGGCCTGCACCCTTTGTGACTAAGACCTTCTTGCATTTTCCCAAGACCCTGTAACCTAAAAAACCGCCCTGTCCACGTCACACAACCCTGCTACCCGTGTAGCCGCCTCCTGCCTTTAGAGGCCACCAGACCTGCCAGCTGAACCCGAAACCCAACCACCCTTCGGCGCAAGTCGAGGAATCTGCATCCTACACGGTCGCAGAACCGCCTCAGCCTCTGGTTCAGATCCTCCGCTCGGCTCTTTACCAGAGCTCCTTAATCGTTCTCGTCGACTACGCTGCAAATGGTCAGCTCTGCTTTCATCTCGCAAGCAAAACTGGCAGCCTTTACCACTTCTGTTAGCCGCTCGAAACCAATTATAATCTCTTCTGATCCGAAGTGACACACGTCGTTTGCACCGACGTGAGCAACCACCTACAGCTGGCTGCACCCTGTGTTCTTCAAGGCCTCCGGGAGGACCTGTTCCACATCTGGAGTGGCTCCACCAAGTATGCACAATGAGTGCACGTTGGTTTTCTTTCCCTTCTTTGCAGCCATGTCCCTAAGGGGCCCCATAACGCTCCTAACGTTGGAGCTCCCAACTATCAATAATCCCACCCTCTGTGTTTGTCCGGATCTTGCAGGCTGAGAGGTTTCCTCTGAAACAATACAGGCGACAGCATCTGGCTCAGCGACAGTGTCAGCCACAGACAGCACCTGGAACCTGTTTGTCAGACAAACCGGGGAGGCCTTAAGTGCGGCCGCCTGGGGAGTCTTTCGCTGCCTGATACTCCCCGGTGTGACCTCCACTCGACCACAGGTGGGGGGGTCAACCTCAGTGCGAGCAGTAACTGGGCTGGCCACCGGTGAGGACCGATCGCAAGACTCGGACGCCCTGTACGTCCGTTGGATCCCCACAGCCGGCCCACAACAGTGGTGCCCATCCACTGCAGACTCAAACCGTGTAACGGAAGCCATCACAGCGAGAAGATGAGAGCGAAGTGTCACCAATTCGGCTCCCATCAGCACAAAACAATCTCAGTCCCTGTTCATGCTAAAGAAAGTGTAAAACTAAACTATGCAGATATGTTGTGTCTGTAATGTCTCATTTACCAGAGGAACATTTCCTAATTGGCTGAAATAAGCTTAAGTAAAACCACTGTACAAGCAGTGGGATAAAAAAATCCATGTAACTTCCAGTCAGTTTCTCTTTTGCTACCGTTGTTAAGAATTGTAGACTTCAAATAACACATGGTTGAAGTCACAGTTTGGATATACAAAGGTTTCTGAAAATGAGAAGGATACTGACACATGTACTGAGCACACACTTACTTCACTTGACAATAAAATAAATGATATATTCAATACCGATTTGATTGCATAGTTTACATCCTTTTGAGTAAGTCAGAATGTTACAATGTCGCTGTAAACTCTATTGGCTGATTCATCTCATGTCTGTCTCATAGGAATCAAGAGTTGTCAATAGGAAACAGTCTTGTGTGAAGTTATCAGCCTTCATCCAATCAGGAACTAGTTGCATGTGGTGTTCCACTCGAGTGCATCGTACGAGTCTTACTTTTTCTTGAGTGTATTAATAACCATTTCAAAGTGACCTTAACATAAAACATAGTTCTTGTGTAACACAAGTAGCTTTTTACTCTCACAAAATAAGGACTGCTACCGACAGAGGATGTGAAATTGATTCCACATTTTTAGATTTCCGGAAGGCTTTTGACACTGTTCAAACATGGGACTTCGAATCAAATTACATGCATATGAGGTATCGTCTGAGTTGTGTGACTGGTTTCGTGATTTCCTTTCAGGACGGTAAAAGTTCATAATAATTTAAGGATAGTCATTTAGTAAAAAAGAAGTGATATCTGGCGTTGTCCAGGGCAGTGTTACAGGTCCTCTCTTTTCCTGGTCTACAGAAACGATTTAGGAGACAATCTGAGCTGCCCTCTTTGACTCTTTTTAGATGATGCTGTCACTTACCGTCTTATAAAGTCATCAGATGATCAAAACTAGTTGCAAAATGATATATAAAAGATATTTGTAGGGCGAAAAAACTGGCAACTGACTATAAATAGTGAAAGATTGCAACTTATCCATATGAGTTCTAACAGAAATCCGCTAAATTTCGGTTACACGATAAATCTCACAAATCTGAAGCGTGTGAATTCAGTTAAATACTTAGGGATCACAATTATAAATAACTTAAATTGAAACGATCCCATAGATAATGTTGTAGGGAAAACAATCCAGAGAGGGCGATTTATTGGCAGAACGCTTAGATAATGCCACAGGTTTAGTAAGGAGATGCTTACTTTACACTAGTCCGCATTCTTCTCGTGTATTGGTGTGTGGTGTGGGATCTGCATCAGGTAGGATTGTTGGAGGACATGAGATATGTTCAGAGAAGGGGAGCCGGTTTTAGGACGTGAGATATGTTCAGAGAAGGGGAGCCGGTTTTGTATTATAGGTGAGAGATATTATACACGAATTGGAGTGGTAATCATAATAAAAGAGGCGTTTTTTGTAGCGGCAGGAGCTTCTCATGAAATGACGATCACCAACTTTCTCCTCAGTATGTGAAATTATTTTGTCCACTCTCACCTACCTAGGGAGAAAAGATCATCACAAAAGAAGGAGAAATCAGAGTTCACAACGAAAGATTTAAGTATTCGTTCTTTCGCGCGTTGATCGAGAGTGGAATGGTAGAGAATAGTAATCATGTAGATGTAGATGTAGAAGCTATGTTTTTTCAGTTCCCAAACGATAAGAATATTACAATAACTAGCAACTCGACTATACTTCCAGAAACAGGTGCTTGTGTAGTTTTTATGGATATTAATAAATGGATTCTAGACAATTCCCTACCACAAAATTTTAAATAATTCACTAGATGTAGTTAAAAACATGCAAAAGAATTTAAACCCCGTATGTATTAAATATTAACAAATGTTAATGCAGAATTACTCGTTTCATATCTTTACGATTAATCATGCAATTGATCCATGGGACATTAAACTAACTAAAGAACTAACGCGTAGGTAGCAGAGTTTGATAGTAACAAATTCTTGAGAGAGGAACTTGGTAGTAACCTCAGGTGTGTGGAGCAATACCTAAGCAGGTCTTGGTTAGCAGATACTAAAGTTGTCAGGGGTACGTAATGTCACAATGAAAAAGCTGGCTAACTTTCTATTCCTTAGTTCAATAGTCCCATACGATATTATATTTTGATGTGTCTCATCAATCCAGGCTAAAGTGTTCTGGACTCAAAAGCGTAAAATATGAATTATTTCTAATGTAAATTCAATGGTGTCTTCCAGAATCACATTCGCAAACTTTGATAAACTAGGAATTTATCCCATAATTTAATCTAGCATAAGTAAGGCATTTCTTTTTCAAGCCAACATTCCAGTTCAAGGAATCAATACCAGGGAATAAAACAATCTTCAAAACTTGAGAAAACTCAAAACGTGAGAAAACTTGGATTCCTTGGTCGAGCGGCTGGTGATGAGACACAAATCACGCCGGTAAATGCCAAACGACGCCTCACTTGCAGTAACTAGCGTAAACCCTGAAAGATTGAACAGTGCAAAAACGTTGGTGGAATGACGAATCACTGTACACAATGTGGCGGTCCCATGGCAGGGTGTGGGTATGGCGAATGCCGGATTAACGTCATCTGCCAGCGTGTGTAGTGCCAACAATAAAATTTGGAGGCGGTGGTGTTATGTTGTCGTTGTGTTTTTCAAGGAGTGGGCTTTCACCCTTTATTGTTTTGCGTGCCACTATCACAGCATAGGCTTACTTTGATATATTTTAAGCGCCTACTTGCTTCCCACTGTTGGAGAGCAGGTCGTGGATGGCGATTGCATCTTTCACCACGATCGAGCGCCTGTTCATAATGCACGACCTGTGGCGGAGTGGTTACAAGGCAATAACATCCCTGTAATTGACTGGCCGGCACGGAGGCCTGACCTGAATCGTACAAAACACATTTGGGATGTTTTGGATCGCCGGCTTCGTGCCAGTCCTCACCGGCCGACACCGATACCTCTCCTCATTGCAGCACACAATGAAGAATGAGCTACCATTCTCCAAGAAACCTTCCAGCACCAGATTGGATGTATGTCTGCGACAGTGGAAGCTTGTGAACAAGGCTAAGGGTGGGCCCACACTATACTGAATTCCAGCACTACCGATGGAGGGCCCCACGAACTTGTAAGTCATTTTCTGGAAGGTGTCCGGATACTTCTGACCACATAGTTTACATTCCACAGACTCCGCCTCCTAGCTAAGGTACCCCGTTATGAAATTGCATAGGAAAGACAAGCAGCACCGACAGGGCAATACACGCACAGAGAGACCGCTCGGTCTGAACAAAGAAGGCAACAGAGTGTTCCGCGAACCACTCAGTGGGTCGATAATGTTAAGTGACCATCCTTGAAAGAGAGTGGTAAAAGCCCCCTTCACGAATAAAACGTGTAACTAAGTCAGCCTCTGAGGCGAAAGTACTATGCCACACTACAACGTGCAGA
This sequence comes from Schistocerca nitens, assembly GCF_023898315.1. Lineage (NCBI taxonomy): Eukaryota > Metazoa > Arthropoda > Insecta > Orthoptera > Acrididae > Schistocerca > Schistocerca nitens. The sequence goes on from NC_064616.1 coordinate 543,204,283, forward strand.
AAAATCTGAAGTTTTAAATTGCATATTTCTTTTCAAAATCGACTGAGAAACACTTCGAACTAAAAACTCACGCATGATCAAAAGTGGGAACCTTTTCTGTTTTTACGAGGAAAGTAAAGCCTTTAAGGAAAATACAATTCATAAAACAATGTGGCGTAGTGTTATCAACGCCGAGAATTTTTTACACCTTGAAAATAGGGAAGTGGATTCTTCCCTTTTTCGTCCTGCTGGCTCAGCGCGAGGTGTGAACGCTGCTTTACTGCCAACGGCAAGAGACAAATTTCTATTACTATTTCTGGTTTCTATGTTCGTGGGGTGTAAGCGCTAATGGTCAGTAGCATCAGTGTGATTGGTTGTTAGGGGCTGGAGCAACGTCACAGCTTCCTTCAAGCTCTGGAGACGAAACCAGAGAGTCATTCTTGTGAACAGGCGGCAGCGGGAGGCAACAGGTGGCACGCCGGCCACTGCTGTCTGTGCGCCATCTGTTTTCAGCCACTGCTACTAACCTGCCCTATCGACCCAGCAGAAGCGGCCCGTACGCCACCCCCTGCAGCTCACTGTTTTCCTGTGTTTGAGGGCGATTTTCGAGATCCTGGCTTCACGTTGGAGGTCAGGTCTTGACACCTACTACAGTTGGATACACATAGTTTCTTGGTACATCTGCTCGTTTAACTGACATGAAACCATTCTGGATACGCGAAAATCAGACTGGAATGTTGAAACATTAGTCAATAGTTACTTCTGAATAAAATGAAAAATACGAACAGTTTTTACGAGGAATTAAATTTAGCCCCAAAGCTGTAAGCTACAGTCAGTCACAAAGCAACTTAATGTATATAGCAAAGTGCTAACGGGACAGCCAATATCTAATATCTACAATTCCATGGTCGAAAAATAGGACAGTGTATGTTCATAGAGTACAGTGTGTCTGAAAACTCATATAATTCCGAAACGAAAACCAACTGTGAAAAATGCAGTTGGCCAGGAATGCACCTATGTCAGGGGCACACACAATGGATAAGAATGCACAATTTCAAATGTAAACAAGCTTCACATTAAAAAAATGTTACCTTTTTATAGTGGCACATGTATGTTTTGTCTACGGAAATGAAAACTAGAGGTACAGTTAGTTACTTGTTTTAATTGTTCTAGACGTCATAATTCCTGAAATTCATAGACTTTAAAGGATGGAGACGGACCCACAGTTCCTTCCGTAATACGCAGAACAAGGGTTGCCTACAGGAGGTTTCAGAAGATTGCAGACAACCCGCATTACGGCAGGAACTGTGGCACCGTTTCCGTTATTTAAATGAAGTATTCCAGGAGGTATGAATAAGATTTATGGCAGTGAAACCAAGTCTGCCAACACCAATTGTACCTCTGGTTTTATTTCGGTAGTAATGTTCGATAATAAAAAACATTGTGTTGAAAGTGGTATTTATATACTTTTACCAGTTGTGCCTACAGTGCCTACAGCACATGACATAGGTGCATCCGTACCCTGTTGCATTTAGCACGTTTAATTTTATTTAGGAAAGGTATGATGTGACGAAGTTACGTGTGACACCCTGTGTATATTGTGAGTCACGTAAGACGTAACGCTGCATTTGTTTCGTTAACGGTTCCAGATATCGAAAAGAGGTTTTCAAAAGATATTACTCAAAGGGGCACGAACTTTGGTGTTTGATAAAGAGACTCATCTCTTGTAACGATCCAGATATTGAAGAAAGTACAGTTATTTAAATAAGAGTGATATACTTTTGTTAATGGCATTCGGATGCGCTTGAGAAGACGCGTACAGAGCTATAATGTATTACTTTGATTATTTCAATTCATTGGATTTCAGGTTATGCCCATTCAGCCATGTCAGTAATGGAAAGCAGTACGATAGCATATTAGAGACGAATTCGTAAGTTACGATGATATAAACGTAAGGATAACAAAAGACCCAGTCCCCGACAGGAGAAAATCTCCGACCCACCCGGGAATTGAACCTGGGCCACTTTGGTTAGACAAAATGCTTGTTAATTTTGAGGCTGAAACGCAAGAAAATCCGAGAAATACTCTAAAAAATAAGGCACGTCGGCCAGAATTAGTGTTGCGTTCTAAACACGCTCATGCCAGGCTACATCGTTATTTCGAGCCTTTCGGCCGTGTACTTGTTTGTATTGTAGAACTAGCAGGAACTGTGTCTTCTATCGGCAGGTATGTTCTACTTCAACAATCCTTGTATACAGACATGTACACCAATGATAAGAAGTTAGACAGGCTACTTTTAAACGGCGAATGTCAAAGAAATGCTGTCGGAACGATCCGACGGCATAGGGAATTCTATCCTGATAGTCGCTGTCCGTCGCGACAGAGACGTGCATTAATTAATGGTTCACTAGCGCGAACAGGTAGCTTCAACATCAAATAATGAACAAAGAGTGCAATTGCCGGAGCACATGAAGAAGTTGTTCTAGCTTTTACGCTCATACTTCCTCATGGTACCACGAGACGTACTGCAAGTAATGCGGGATTAGGCAGACGAGTGTCATTCTTATCTTGCATCATCAGACAAATTCTCCTTCAAGATCTGTCACTATGTCGGTAACTCTGAAGACGTGACTTCTAACGTGATACAGAATATTATCGGTTTGATATGCAGCGCCTGTGACACGACTCTACGTTTTTGTTTCTTTTTTTCCCTACATAATGCTCCATATTGACGAAGCAACGTGTACAAACATTGGTAATGTCAGTTTCGGTAAAATGCTCGATAGCCAGCAGAGGCCTTCATGACCGTGGAGCGCATATGTGTGTTGTGCCATCATAGGAAATTTCACTTTGTGACCTTACTTCATCCGAGTGGTGCTAAATGAAAATATGTGTGCACACTTCCTTACTAACTTTCTACCCGCTCTTCTAGAAGAGGTACCATTAGATAAGTGAGAGTGCATGTGGTTCTAACACGACGGCCGCCCAGATTGCTCTTCGCGTGTTGCAATTCAAGTACTGAATTAAAAGTTTCCTAACCGTTGGACAGGATGGAATACTGCTCGACAATGGTCGGCATGATCCCCTGATTTGACTTCTAGATTTATTTGTATGGGGAACACTGAAAGATGAAGTTTATCACCAAGCTTCAACGACGCCAAACCTCATTCGCAGTCCAACCGCCATAGCATGAACCGGCATGTTATTCAGTGTAATTTCATCTGACGATGAATGCAAACTTCCCTTGTAGTCGATGGAAAATAATTTGGGTACATGCTTAAGTAAATCATAAAACTACAATTTGTTAAAAATAATTGACTTATGAGTGTTATATCGCTAGCTATTCCGAATAAAATATTTAGTTTATTTAAAGTGTATTCACTGTAATTACAGTTTTGAGTACTATCTATAGACAAATTTGTGCGACAGGACTTGTTCTACCTTTAAGTAGAATTCAGGTGTCTCCAGGCAAAGATAGGCCAGCTATTATCTTTGTTTTTTGAAAATCTAAGAGAGTTATCAAAGTAGTTTCTTTTTTTTCCGCAAACAGAGCTGTTAATGAAATATGAACGACCGACGTTCCTGTTTCGGCTTTGACAAGCGAGCAACAACATAAACACGATATTTTGCTTGTTACCGACATGAATAACAGGATGCTATTCATGTCGGGAACAAGGCAAGGTGGTGTGCGGCCAAGCAGATGGAAATTCTCTAGAGGCAGCACGGCTATACCACAACATGTATCCTCACAGACACCAACCAAATCACACAACATTTCAAACCCTTTTCGATCGTTTTATAGTAAACGCAATGGCCTGACAGGCTAACTTCAGAATTTTTTTCTTGACAATTTTTTCTCAGCACAACCTACCCATCAGTACCGTTACAAGATTTTCACACTCGTTCTGACCAGAGTATATATATATATATATATATATATATATATATATATATATATATATATATATATATCACCGATAGACTTTGCCCGTCATTAATGTTGCGATGTATAACATAAAGTAGGGTTTGTACGGAAGCATTTAAACAATCGTCTTTCTCTCGCTCTATTTGCGAGTGGAGCAGCAGAAGAAATGACTGGCAGTGGTACAAGATACACTCCGCCACGCATCGAATGCTGACTTTGGAATATGTATGTATGTATGTATGTGCAGATACAGATAGATGTAAATGGGATAACAGTGACTAGTTTCTGGAATTCCATGGAGAATACGTCCACGAATATTTCACTTGTAGGGTAGAACTGGACCTCAACGTTAAGAAAAACACCACATAAAGATTATACAGGGCAACGATGGAAAAACTTTCTTGCTGAAAATACCTTATTCTTATGTTTTATGGTGGGAAATCCAAATATGATACTTAAAAAACTGTATACCCACCATTTCTGTACATTTTACAGTTAAATTTATGAAGTTAAGCAATTTTTTAAAGAATTTGACAGCTTTTATATAGTTAAAATAATCTAAAAAAGAGATGTAATTAATTCAAATGACGTTGGCAGCACTGCTGAACATTTGGTGGCCAAAGTAGGTCGATTATACTTTTGGGTTAACAAATGGTATTTCGTTTAGTGTCAACCTAAACTCACTGTCCCGTTTCCTGTACATGTGCTCAGTACAATGTCTAATCGTGGTTGAAAAACTTCTGCTGACACTTTTTATTATATTTGCGGTGAAATTGTAATTAAAAAACACCAAAGAAAGATTTCAGACTTTGTGAAAAAGGTTTATCTATCATACTTTGGATCTAAACTTGGTGATCAAGTTAAATCTTTGGCGCTGCATAAGGTATGTTTTGTGTGTGTTCAAGATCTGAGAAAATGGTCCAAAAGAGAAAAAAGCTTTCAGATTAGCTGTTCCTATGATGAGGAGGGTGCCAAGAAATCATTCCGATGATAGCTACTTTTGCAGTGTTGATATTACTGGCCATAATTCGAAAAACAAGAAGGTAATAAGCTACCCTAACCTTCCGTCCGCCAACCGACCAGCAGAGCATGGTGTAGATTTGACGGTTCCTGAACCACCAGATGATTTAAATTCCTTTCCAGCAGAAGTATTTTCTGATGTTCAGTCTGATTTACATGAATTAGATGACGACGATTTCCATTGTAATACAGAAAGTTTAGAGCCCAAACTGTTTACTCAGACAGAGGTTAACAATTTGGTTAGGGATCTGGACTTCATGTAAGAAAAAGCCGAATTGCTTAGCTCTATATTAAAAGAAAAGAACTTATTGACAGTTGGAACTAGCATATACGTGTATAGAAAGAGAGAGAGCAGCAATTTTCCAAGTTTTTTAAACACGAAGGTGATTTAGTGTACTCCTCATACATTCCCAGTCTGATGTATGAGTTTGGTATTGAATAAAAAAAGGAAGACTGGAGGCTGTTTATTGACAAGCTGCGACATTGTAGCGAATAAAACAGAGACCATTATATAGAATAAATTTCCTTTAATTTACGTCTATGGTCCCAAACATTTCGATCGCAGATTACCGGTTTCGCTCTATAATGACCATCTTCAGATCTGTAGCAAAAAATATGGAAAAACATGAATACACTCGCAGATTTTCTACAGCTTATAAACAATAAATAGACCATAAAGTACTACTGACATACACATATGCATTTGTGCGCTTAAAGTATGAAGAGGCATACCTGTGTTTTATAAGGACAGTGTCCTAATTTACTGCAGCCATAGTGGCATTGTCAAATGTTAAATGCAAATGCAAAATCAGCACCAGCATCGTCAAATATATATACATATATTTGCATTTAACATCTGACGATGCCGCTATTGCTGCAGTACATATGGTCTACTTATTGTTTTTAAGCTGTAGACAATGTGCGAATGTATTTATGTTTTTCCCATATTTTCTGCTGCAGTTATGAAGATGGCCATTATAGACAGAAACCGGTAATCTGTGAACAAAATGTTTGTGACCATAGACGTAAATTAAAGGAAATTTATGCGGTTTATTGATTCATCCAAAACTACTTTACAGGCTGTTTTATTAGACAATGGTAACTTTAATGCATCTGTACCTGTTTCACATTCTGTACATATGAAAGAAAGCTATGAAAACCTAGAAAAAGTGCTAACTAAACTGGCTATTCTGCTCATGGTTGGATTTTATGTGGCGATCTAAAAGTAACATGCATGCTCCTTGGCCAGTAAGGTGGCTTTGCCTAATTTCCATGTGTCTTGTGTGAATGGGACAGAAGGCTAGGGATCTACACTGGTGCAGAAAGAACTGACTTGTGAGGGAATCTTTAAAACCTGGTGAGAAATACATTCTACACAAAAGCCTTGTAGATCCAGGAAACGTACTCCTACCACATCTATATATAAAGTTAGGCCTAATAAACAGAGTGTAAAGGCTTTGCCGAAAGATGGACCATGTTTTAAGTATCTCTGCCAAACGTTTCCACATCTTATAGAAGCTGAACTAAAAGAGGGCGTCTTTGTCGGACCTGATATTAGAAAATTTATGTTAGATGTTAACGCTGAATCCACAATGACCTTAAATGAGAAAGAAACATAGGTATAATTCAAGTAAATCGTTACAAAGTTCTTACGAAGTGAAAAAGCCCAGGAATATGTTTCTATTATAGCTACAATGTTAAAGAAGTTTAAAACTTGAGGATGTTTAATGAGCCACAAAGATCACTTTCTTGATTACTTCCCGGACAATATGGGAGATGTTAGTGAGGAGCAAGGAGAGCGTTTTCACAAGGACATTAAGGCCGCTGGAACTTCAACATGATGGGGGACTACTGTTGCTCACTTCACCGAGAAGTTCAGAAAGCGACTCAGTACAAAAACTACAAAAGAGACTTCAAAGGAAAAAAAGTGAAACCTCCATTAACACATATCGTTGTTTTAAGTAGCTTACTGTAAATACAAACCATGCTTTTGTTGTAACAAAACGTTTCACTAATTTCCCGGCCGGCCGCGGTGGTCTAGCGGTTCTAGGCGCTCAGTCCGGAACCGCGCGACTGCTACGGTCGCAGGTTCGAATCCTGCCTCGGGCATGGATGTGTGTGATGTCCTTAGGTTAGTTAGGTTTAAGTAGTTCTAAGTTCTAGGGGACTGATGACCACAGATGTTAAGTCCCATAGTGCTCAGAGCCATTTCTACCATTAATTTCCCAGTTTACAGCACAGCATTGAATTTTTATACTATATAATAAAAAGCATATTGCTCTAAAACTGTGGGTGATACAAAAAAACTGAGGCTAGATTTGGATTCAGCTCATAAAAACCTATAGAGAGCAGCTATCAAAGTAAAGTCTGTGTCACTCATCTAGGGGAGGGGCCCACCGACTTTGCTATTACTACGGCCCGCTAACCCTACACTGGCTAGGTAAGGACCGAAGAAAGAGAAAGGAAGAGAGAGAAACAAGAACACACGAACCACCAGAAACCTAACGATATCATTCCCTACAGGACCATGTACAACTCGATGAAACGTACGCTGCTGCGCAAGCTGCAAAATAGCGCGCCATGAAACTGAAACAGCTCAAAAAACATGAAGTACTACAACGGCTCGGCCTGGAGTTTTCGGGAGAGAATGAAAGAAGAGATCAATGGCGGTTCTCATGCCATCCGAGATCTGTGCTCCTCTGATTTAGAGAAGCCGGTGTGATTGGTGACGGAGCTTTGTAGAGAAAGGAAATACGAAGAAGCACAATTTAGCTGGAGTTCTCTTTTCATGAGATGTGGATTCACACTCAGTAAAAAATTGCTGGAAATCTGACAGTGAAGCAGATTTTCCGCCCTTCGAGTGAAAACGCGACGGTGCTGCATGTTGCACTATCAGCAAAGAGCTTGTGAGCCTGTCGATGAGAGCAACACTGTACAGGGCAGCTCTGAAGGAATAGCAAGCTATTTATTAATGTACATAGGATAACTTATGATAGTAGATAGTGTATATTACTTTCCTCTCCTACCAAGAAATGCTTATGGAATAGGTCATACACAGGCTGATAGAATACTGAACCTCGAGTAGACTTAAAATACATTGTCCTTCTTCCATTTTTCTTGAGCAGCCTATCGATTTTTTTCTGCCTAAGAACCAAACATTACGTCTGTGACGAATAATTAGTAAGTCAAGTTATTTAATAAATTAATGATGAATAGAGAAAAGTGGGGATATATCACACAGCCGGGCGCCGCATTACCAGGAATGCAGAACGACTGGGGAGGTCCGCTTTACAGCAACAGCAGGGAGCAGTCAGCGGTGTCGCTACCTCCTGCGCGTCTCTACTGCCCTGGTACCATCAGCGCCGATTGAGACGTAGTCTTCACCCTTGAGGACATCAGAGACGCAAACGACGACGATGACTACTGATCTCCTTCTGGATATGATGAATCTTACACACGAACGAACGTCACACTGGGGACTGATGACATCATACAATAAGTCCCATAGGGCTCAGAGTCATTTGAACCATTAAAAAAATAATCACACTGTACATAGAAATATCATCAGTTGCATACAGGAAGCGACTACTCAGATATCACATTACTTGTAGGTTTGTACTCCAGAGTGGGCTCTTAAGTGAGAATTTAGTGTAGTACTGTGAGAGAAGAGTATTTACAGAGGAGTACGGACGTCTTTGTAAGTAAGGGAGAGAAAATGTCAGTATTGTGTTAGATAACAGAGTGACGAAAGCAGGCTCATGAAAGAAGTGAACAACAGAAAACCTAAGGTAACAAGTGGAATGTTATTACGCGTCACATGTACTGGCAGAACGCCAGTGATATATGCACATTTGCTACATCACAAAAAAAAAAAAGTGTGATGTAGACATCCAAATCGTGGATAAATTTTGCATTTCATCTGCCTCTTCTGCGCCATGTTGAAAAAAAAAGTGAAGAAGGCTACCCCAACCACGCGATGCTATTAGCGGAAAATTTTAATAAATGGTTTATAGACTGGAAGGCCTTCTGGAAGGTGGTAGGGCTGATTAAACGAGGTCACAGTACTGACAGTACTGTTGTAAAATGAATGCCAACGGTGTGGAAAGGGATCTTATGAAACAAAGGAAAATATTTCTGCTTAGCAAATGCGACGAGAAACAGCTACCAACCAATATAAAGCATTCAACTCTGCGGCAGAAAATGGAGAGAATTAACGCCAAGACAACATCTTGGAAATTTAGCTGCTGACCAGAGGTGAGAGAGATGGAGAGGGCCTAATGTGGTTTAAGAGCCGAGTATAGTATAGGCAGTTTTATTGTGAAATTCAACAAAGCCTGTTTAATTAACTATACGTGAGTCCATTTCTTGCTGTCAGCAGTACTACGAGCGATGAGTATTTACAGTTAACAGAGTGAGGAAAAGCTGGATCAAGAAAGAGGTGAACAACAGAGAAACCCGCTATTAAGAGATTCCAGCAGCCTCATGTCCTGCACTGCCTGAGTGTGAAGAATGCGCTACGTCGTTTAGTGAAGTGCACTATGTGCTAAATGGAGTTGAGGTTATATGAGTTTGTTGGCAAATGAAAGACGTTCTTAAAACCATTACTACAGTTACCATAAATTAAAAATGGCATCGTGTATCGACTACCTGCAAAGAGTAAAAGAGTACCCAATTCCGTCATAGTTAGTAATAACTGATAGGAAGTCATCTAGTGAAACCAATATTTGGGATTTAGGTCCCCTGCTGTTCACAAACTATGTAAGGATTTAAGAGACAATGTGAGCAGACCTTTTACACAACTGCAGACCTTTGCAGTTGTTGTCGTCAGTAGCCGTCAAATAAAATCATCAACTGATCATAGCTAATTGCAAAATGATTCAGACAAGATCTATGCATGGCGTGAAAACTGGAAATTGACCCTAAACAATAGAAAAGGGATGTATTTCACGTGAGTAGTAAGAGAAGTCTGCTAAATGGCGGTCACACGATTAATAACACGTGTTAGAAGGTTGTAAATGCAACTAAATACCTAGGGATTACAGTTCTAAACAACTTAAATTGGAAGATCACGTAGGAAACATTGTGGGGAAGGCAAACAGAAGATGAGATTTACTGACAGAATACTTAGACGATGAAGTAATCTTAAAGATAGTGCTTACACCATGCTTGTCTGTCCACCTCTGAAGTATTGCTGTGCGGAAGCGGATCCTTACCTCGTAGGACTGACGGAGAACATCGCAACAGTTCGAAGAAGGATAGATCATGTTGTAATACCTCTAAATAGGTTTGGGGGGGGGGGGGGTGAGAGGGTCACGAATATCACCAGCGAGTTGATGTGACAAGCATTAAAACAAGGCGATTTTCATTGCAGACAAAAGCTCTCCACGAAATTTCAGTCACCAACTTTCTCCTCCGAATTCTGAAATATTTTGACTCACTTGAAGGGGGAGAAATAACACTCGTTATAAAATAAAGGAAATCGGAGCTCGCACCGAAAGATATGGCGAGTCATATTTCGCATGTTGTATTTGAATGTGGATTTGTAGAGAAATAGTCTGAAAGCGGTTTTATGATCTCTGTACCAGACACTTAATTCTGAATTGTAGAAAAATCATGTGGATATTCATATACAGTTACTACTGTTAATAAGCATTTTTCAGATATACAGAGTGTCTCTATTAAGAAATGACAAGGGTATTATTTTTCGGTATTTCGGCAGATATTTGCAGTTTCATATTAACAATGCGTTGCAGAAGTCAGCCCAAACAAATGCTGCTAATCACCTCTTTGATGCGACGCGTTATTTTGTTTCCCGTTAGAAACAAAATCATTTCTGAAGTGGAATTCAACGTGTCGGTTGGCAAGAGCAGTCCCAAGTTGGTCTAGAGCGATGTTCATTTCACCGATATTTGTTAACAACGACAGTGAAAGGGGAAACAAATGAGCACATTCTGTCGACGATGGGCGTCCCATGAAACATGTCATGATCAGTGTTTGTTTGTGCTGACGTCAGCTACACGTTGCATATACGAAATTGCAATTATGAGCCGAAACACCTGCTGATGGCTTTTAGGGAAGACACCCGAATAAAATGTGCAAACACTAAATTGAACCAAATGTAGGCCGGCCGTTGTGGCCGAGCGCTTCAGTCCGGAACCGCACTGCTGCTACGGCCGCATGTTCGAATCCTGCTTCGGGCATGGACGTGTGTGATGTCCTTAGGTTAGTTGGGTTTAAGTAGTTCTAAGCCTACGGGACTGATGACCTCAGATGTTAAGTCCCATAGTGCTCAGAGCCTTTTGAACCAATCGTAGTTTTTTGAAAGCACAAATATTTTAACAGACCTTTTTCCGCCTTGTTTTTCCAAGTTGTGAATGCTTTGTACTTACAGAAAATAATTATTTTAAGCTAAATGAAATTAATGGAAAAGACCCAAACAATGAAAGTGACCTGTGGAGACGCATAAACAATGTTATTAGGGAGAACTTAATGAGCAGACGCACGCTCACGTTAAAACAGCGGTTCTACGACTTCTTATATCCTGTAGATGAACTAAGAGAGACAAAAGAGCTTTAAATAACTAGACTAGTAATCGTTGAAAGCTGGGCGTGAGACAGCAGTTGTTCTTTGACATTTTCATAGTTAAAGGACATCGCAGATGAACTATAGATAGTTACTGTTAATCTGAAAGTATCGTTTTAAAGAGATCTTTAGTTTCCCATTGCTTCTATTTGAAACTGTTACTAAAACGCAACTGTATCAGGAGGAAAGTGCACATTAATTGTACTTTCTTCAGTGACCTTGAAGCCTGTAGCCTTGTTGAATGCCTTAGTGCTTATGACAGATAAAAATAATAAATTTGTTTAGAGTGATTTAATTCCGCCTGCAGCTATCGTTTCTTTTGTTCGTTTATTCGTTGTACTATTGTACCTCAAGTGTAGTTATTTATGTACTGTTTGTAAGTGAACTACTGAATTACTCGAAAAACCCCCTTCATAGCAGTTACACGAAACATTTTCGTATAAAGATGTCTTTTGGATGCATTATTTTTATTAATTACTATTCAGTCAGACACATAAAGCAAGGAAACGAGATCGATGTGACTGCGGGTTGTCCCATTGTAGCTTGAAGAGCCAAAATGTGAGGAGCGCCAGCGGTCGGTACGCCACCTCCTGCGCCTAGCTGTTGCCCTGTGCCCCCGGTCGCTAATATGCAATAGGCCTCGAAAAATAATTGTGGGAACTAACTTGCCTACTGTGTTGAATTATATGAGGAATAATAAATAATGAGGAAGTTACACGTTTTTAATGCCTGCACCAGGCAAAGAAGTGCAGGCAACCCTAATACTGATAAATGGGTTAGGAAAACAACTCCAAATATATAGTCATTAGTGCGCTTTCTTTCTTAATGAAGCGGTACACTAGCAACAGGAGACACTTGTGTTATTAAGCAACATATTATGACACAGGGGCTAAAGGGAATGTTACTTACTTGCCCAGTGAAATATCCTATTCCATAATGAATTCCGATGGAAATGAACATCCAGCAAACTCTTTTACTGAATTACTGTGTTTAAAAAGAAGTTGCCATGACAGGACTTTGTCATTAGTCAGCAGCATCTGCAGTGCGACAAGCAGTTAAATTTTCATATTCAATTATCCTGTAGTTTTTATGGAATTATATAAACAGTATTCGAGACTCGTTAATAAAGTTGCAAATATTTGATGAAAGTTTCTTTCACACTGCGGGACATGATCTGCGAAAGTGACAAAGCTAAAACACATTTCCTCGAACAAATTTTCGATAAAATCAAGACGTGTGGCGTTTTTGAGTTGGTAATATTGTGTAAAGTTCAAGATGGTATTCTTTGAACTTTTTTGGTTGATATTAAGTGACCAACCATCACAGTATTTTTATGATGTTGTTATTCAATATCTTGTGCATCACTATGTAGCAACTAAGTATGTTATTTGGAATTGTAACAGAAAATTGAAATGTCCCCTTTGAAGAATTTATACACGGCTGTGCTTATCCTGACACACAATATTTTGTTAGCGCAACGCAATCTGACTTTCAGAATTCCCTACAAAAGAATGGCCCTGACTAACATTAACCTGTACTTTTCACAAATCACTAAATCACAAAAATCTTGGTTACTCCCACTACTGCAATACAGCTAGCGACACTGCTGCCAGCTAAATAAAAGATTCAAACTATGGAAGGCACTAACTACTGGTAGGGATAGTTAGCAAATGAAAGATATTAATAGAGAACAATCAATGTATTTACCTTGATAGTCATAATATATATATAGCAGTTCATGACAAATTACAAAACTCCGCCATCTCTCTCCCCACATCCACCACTGCTGGCGGCTCACCTCCAACTGAGCAACGCTACGCGCTGTTCACAGTCAGCTGCCTAACACTACAATGGCGAGTATTACAACAATGCAAAGCAGCCACAGACTGCACACAGCACAGCCAGTGATTTTTATACAGAGGTGGCGTTACCAATAAAAAAACCTAAACAGCCTACGACGTTTCAAAATTATATGCCACAAATATGATAAAAGATTTTACACAAGCGAAGATTCATACTGAGTAACTGGAGCCTAACGATGCTGAATGATTTACGTGAACTACTGTCGAAACACATGAGGAACACAGGATGTAAGTTCATCTCCAATGAAATGTACAGTCAATGTCGAGCACAAGATGAGTATCATACCAAGAGGAAACGTGTGACATAAATCATAAATGTACCATGGCATCACACATTTCCCAGGTAAAGCCTTTGTATGGTTCAAAATACCGAATTTAAAACCAGGCAATATAGTAAGAAATTCAGTACAAGTCATTATAAAATTTGATCTCAAAAGACAGTAGAATTATATGATAATATACGTTTGTTAATACAACGTACTTTCCTGTGATATATTATCGTATATAAGCGTAGATACGGCTATGAAACCAAGTTCCATCCATCTGATACAGAAGACTGAAGTTAGTACATATACTAACTTCATTACGCGTAAAGGACTTCTAAACATTAGTCTCAGTACTATCGCTATGATACAAATGGTTAATATACAACGTATCAACTGCTTATTTATTATAGCCACACAATTTTTTTACATTTATGATGCACAGGTTCATCATTCGACACTATGTCTCGTCTAATGGACGTATAAATATGAACACTGAAGCAGTTCTCAGTTTAATATTAACTGATATCTTTGTCCTGGGACTGAAACAAAAATGACTGTAACTGTTCATGATCTGCTTCCGGAGAGAGAAAACCAGATCATTAAATGCAGAACATATAATTTAGACGAAATCAAATATGATTTGTAATCATCATCAAATCCTAGCACATAACAGTGTTATAGTTGTGTCATAGAATATGCCAACAATACTAACTGGTGTGGGATAACAGGTAAAGGAAAACATCACAGCATTAACTATGCTTTATTACGCTACATACAACCGAGTGAGTTGGCGCAGTGGCTAGTACACTAGAGTCGGCTTCGAGAGGACGACTTTCCAATCTCGACTACGGCCATCCTGAATTAGGTTTTCCGCTATTTCCTTAAATCGCTTCAGGCAAATGCCGGGATGCTTCCTTTTAAAGGATACGATAGAATTCATTTCCCATCCTTCCCTAATCCGATGAGACCGATGATCTTCCTGTTTGGTTCCTTCCCCGAAATCAACCAACCAACCAGTACTTAGAAGAGAACTCATGAGTCATAAATGAGAAGGAAACAATTTGGATGATTATTTTCTTATAGCAGTGTCGATTAGCATTGTGTCATACACTCATAGATTTATGTCATGGATGTGAGTATGAATACAGACAGCATGTATCCATATATTGCACAGGACATGTAAGAAGCTGTAGTGTACCAAGTTCACCGAATATGACAAATTATTGTAAGGAGGGAGGAACAGTTTGTTAAAATATGTGATGAGCAGCCACATGAAAAAGCAATGACGATCATTGAGATTAGTTTTGTTGAACCATACAGCTAATACAAAATCATATATATAGAGAAATAACTACATAAACAGTCTGTTCAAAAATGTTTAAAGATAATTTTATAATCTCCATACAGGTTCATTACTTAAAGCTATGAAACATCGATGCATCAACTACAGACATATGTTCAATATCTATAGCTACGTAATGTAGACACTTCAACTACAGACAGAATAGAATAGAATGACGTGAACTTAATAGAGACTGCGAAGGGTACACGTGGAAGTTAGAGGGTTTATGCAGTTACAGAAAGAACACCAAATTTCAGATACACACATTCCTATCTCCTATAAAAAGGACTATCCACACATCTAAGCATCTTCATGACACAATAATACAGGAGCACGTTTGAAAGGGACACCTTAAATTTGATAACGTTTTTGAATAAACAGATATGTTGTCCTTTCAAGAAACTGCAGAAAAACAAGAAGAAGTTTATATCTCCTGTCTTCTGATAGCCGCAGAAAGTGTTATCCTTGGGCCTATCGGATATAAGTAGTAACAACTTAAACTACAGTAACTACGCATCTGTAGGTAGGTAGTTTTAAACTTACTGCTCCCCTAAAATTACTGAAACACGGGACGAGTTTCATATTACTAGTAGGACCGCAGTGTAGTATCCACGTCTACAGCAGATTTATAGGTGCCAGTCGTCTTCTCATGCGTCCTCAGTCTGATTCCGCATCTATAGCATGTAATATGAAGTTGGCAGACTAACGTTAATGACAGGACCAAAAACACAGTCTTTCTTTGCCACCTAGTCACTCTCATCATTGTAAACCAATGCCACCCCGGCTGGGGATTGTAGAGAGTGAATTCTCATACCCCTTTGTTTGTTTAGCAATGGTTCTCGAAAGACAGTTAGTATTTGATATTAATTTCACTAATTGGTCAAATTACTGCTGAAGTCTCTTGATATCTTGAGCTATGAGTATACACATGAACACAGTGGGTCGAATAAAGATTAATGTAAGCAGTTAAACTTGAAATGACCGTGACAAACCAATTTTTCATAAAACTTTAAAAGTGAATATCGAGTTTTCCAACTATTATCTGAAAGGATTTCCAAATGGGTCTACTTTGCTCTCATTTTCAGTCCAATGCTCGATGGCACAGGCTGAGTCTCCTGCTGTCCACAGAACAGGACAAAGATTTCCGAATTTCGATTATGACCGTATGAGTGGAAGATCGTCTTTCATTTATCGTGGGAGTCTGATTCATTTACTACTGCGCTGCTCATTCCTTTGGCAAATAAATTTCCAGCCAGGTACTGACGTCGAAGGTATAGAGGAGGTTCAGCGGCTGCTACTAGTAGGGTATTAGTCGAAGTCGATCTCATTGCACCAGGGCATGTACTATACGAGGTGCCATTTCTGAAGTGCTCGTTTAGCAGCGTTTGATGTGAGGAACATACAAAATCGTCAACTAAGCGGACAAAGACCTTGGACGGAATGAAGGGAGTGTAAGCGTCTGCGCCCCACCAAGTTCCAGCTACAGATCTCATGGCGTAATTTTTTTTCTGTTTTCTTGACCACATGAGATGATATTTGTGATCAGGACATGTGAAAAGCACCGAAGCAGAATGCGCCGTTTCTTTTCATTCTTGCGTACGTTATCATTCAAATTACCCATATTTTTACATGCAAATTTGTGTCAATTTGACATTAAATCAGTTGCATCTCAGATCAAATCTATTTCCTTTTCTTCCATCCAGACTCTTTTAGACATTTCACAGTATGCAATGGCTATGGGCTAGAGCGATTTCTGTGTGCTGTGACATCGCAGATAAGCAAGGGCAGTTCAACAGAAGAACCGTTCCAGTTACCTTCGGTTTGCGTCGGACTCTGATGCTGGACACAGAGACGGGCAGAACGGAAGCTGCAGACAGCTGTGGATTGTTTTCGATCTGTTTCCTGGAGAGTCGTTTTACGTATATGTTGTTGAACATTCATAGAAGTGTATTCAGTGCATAATCTGGCACGTTGGAGAACGTATCGTAGTGCAGATAATCGATTCTATGGGCAGAATTCGTGGATGACATCCGTACTTTCTTTAACTCTCTCAACTGAAACCATCAGTACAGGAAATGGTCTAATACTATGGCTGCTGAGGAAGTAGCAGGACAGAAGACCTAAGGAGTATCCAAGTTGTCAGGCACATCTTCCAACCACTTGCCATTCATTTCGCTTTGGTCGAGGTTCCAGTTACAGTTTGTAAGCTTCCTTATTGTGCTCCATATATCTGAGATCTTGGTATCTCTATTCACTTTTTGAGAATAACTTATCCAGGTACAAATTTTTACTTTTTGAAATGGCTCTAAAATTGAGCGTCTATCTTCTGGTATTGCAGATAATCTTACCAAGATGATGAAATATGTTACTACGTAAGTACTGACCGAAGTTAGGCAATCACTCGAGAAATTCTCGTACGAAGGCTACTCGGAAAGTAACAAACGAAAGGTCGCAAAATGGAAGCCACAGTGAGAATTAAAACTGTTTTATTAGAAGTAGTTAGCTACACCTTCCAGCTACTTATCTCCATAGTCACCGATTAGATTTAGACGTTTGTCGTAGCGATGTACCAACTTTCCAATACCCCAGTTGTTGAAGACAGCCGCCAGTGGTTTCCGCCAATTCTCTACGCTGGCCTACAGCTCGTTGTCTGTGCCAAAATGTTGTCTTCATAACCAGCGGATCATATGAGCGGAGATGAAAATCAGAGGGAGACTATTACGGGCTGTGTTGTGGGTAATCAAACATTTCCAATGATAAACGATGCAGGAACATCTTCTTTGCCCCTGCAGCATGCGGCTGAGAATTGTCTTGAAGAAGACAACCCACGACAGTTATGTATTGTTGGCTGCATAGATTCAGGCGAAATTTCTTCCCAGGCCCTCGTACCTGGCGGGAGACAATATTGTTCTAAGTATCCTAATGTGCTCAGAACTAAAAAGAACAACTTAACGCGATCGACGGGCATACTAGAGCCACTGCCAACACACCTGTGCAAAACTTCATAAGATTTTCACTGTGGTTTCCAATTCGCGACCCATCGTTCCTTACTTTCCGAATAACCCTCGTATTTCATCATATCACGAGGTTTCTAAACTCTAACGAATTAGGATGTCGTTTTGGGGATAGAAAGATCTGCCACCCAATTTAGTACTTTGAAGAATGTGTAGTAGGTTACGTGCGCAGTGCCCGTTTCTGGTACTTTGGCAGTCATATTCTCTATTGCTTTTGTGTATGACCGCCAGCATGTTTCCTTAAATTTCCTTTGAGAGTTAGGAAAGAATGCCACGTCTCTTACTGATACATCTATCGTCAGAATAACACGGAAATAATTGATATCTAATGTGCTATCTCGTATCGATCAAGTGGAAACACTGACGATTACTGGCGAGCGTTAAGTGAAATCTACAACAGAGACACTTTTGCGGGGAAGAGACACTAGAGTAGGAGAACTACACTCCTGGAAATTGAAATAAGAACACCGTGAATTCATTGTCCCAGGAAGGGGAAACTTTATTGACACATTCCTGGGGTCAGATACATCACATGATCACACTGACAGAACCACAGGCACATAGACACAGGCAACAGAGCATGCACAATGTCGGCACTAGTACAGTGTATATCCACCTTTCGCAGCAATGCAGGCTGCTATTCTCCCATGGAGACGATCGTAGAGATGCTGGATGTAGTCCTGTGGAACGGCTTGCCATGCCATTTCCACCTGGCGCCTCAGTTGGACCAGCGTTCGTGCTGGACGTGCAGACCGCGTGAGACGACGCTTCATCCAGTCCCAAACATGCTCAATGGGGGACAGATCCGGAGATCTTGCTGGCCAGGGTAGTTGACTTACACCTTCTAGAGCACGTTGGGTGGCACGGGATACATGCGGACGTGCATTGTCCTGTTGGAACTGCAAGTTCCCTTGCCGGTCTAGGAATGGTAGAACGATGGGTTCGATGACGGTTTGGATGTACCGTGCACTATTCAGTGTCTCCTCGACGATCACCAGTGGTGTACGGCCAGTGTAGGAGATCGCTCCCCACACCATGATGCCGGGTGTTGGCCCTGTGTGCCTCGGTCGTATGCAGTCCTGATTGTGGCGCTCACCTGCACGGCGCCAAACTCGCATACGACCATCATTGGCACCAAGGCAGAAGCGACTCTCATCGCTGAAGACGACACGTCTCCATTCGTCCCTCCATTCACGCCTGTCGCGACACCACTGGAGGCGGGCTGCACGATGTTGGGGCGTGAGTGGAAGACGGCCTAACGGTGTGCGGGACCGTAGCCCAGCTTCATGGAGACGGTTGCGAATCGTCCTCGCCGATACTCCAGGAGCAACAGTGTCCCTAATTTGCTGGGAAGTGGCGGTGCGGTCCCCTACGGCACTGTGTAGGATCCTACGGTCTTGGCGTGCATCCGTGCGTCGCTGCGGTCCGGTCCCAGGTCGACGGGCACGTGCACCTTCCGCCGACCACTGGCGACAACATCGATGTACTGTGGAGACCTCACGCCCCACGTGTTGAGCAATTCGGCGGTACGTCCACCCGGCCTCCCGCATGCCCACTATACGCCCTCGCTCAAAGTCCGTCAACTGCACATACGGTTCACGTCCAAGCTGTCGCGGCATGCTACCAGTGTTAAAGACTGCGATGGAGCTCCGTATGCCACGGCAAACTGGCTGCCACTGACGGCGGCGGTGCACAAATGCTGCGCAGCTAGCGCCATTCGACGGCCAACACCGCGGTTCCTGGTGTGTCCGCTGTGCCGTGCGTGTGATCATTGCTTGTACAGCCCTCTCGCAGTGTCCGGAGCAAGTATGGTGGGTCTGACACACCGGTATCAATGTGTTCTTTTTTCCATTTCCAGGAGTGTATAATTTATTATTAGAAGCAAAGTTTTTTTGTGTACGAATTCCTTCAACTTGTGCTTTGGGCGTTGAAATCCCCACAGAGAACTGGGACTGCATCGCTTATCTAGCTACTCGGGGAGCAACACCCCGATAAAATAGTGAACGATGCTGAACTTCATTTAATTCGTACTACTGTAGTCAGCACTGTGATACGGGAATTTATCCATATTTCAGAAAACATAATTTCTTTCCGTAGCAGAATAGCAACTCTTCCTTTCCCGTCTGGTCTATATTACCTAATGACAGAGTATCGTCTAAGTTGATATGTCCATCCAGTTTGACCCACGTTTCGGAAATGCAAGCTTTGTTTGAGGTTCTCTTAGCAGGCTCTGTGTATTCGCTATGGCTGACTGGCTGACAGGACATTCCACTGAGCGATCCTGAAAACCACGATTCGAAATAATGCTTATAATTCCTATAAGGAAATCTTTGATGTGTAACTCAACCCTGGTAGATAGTGTCACACAATATTAAATATAAGTCTCCAGGTGTAGTGTGTGGGTTGATTACTACCTTTAACTGTTCCAGTATCTGAGGGATGGCACAGGGGTTAAACATCATAGGATATACAACACATCCTCTTCAGTCGAAAGACAGCAATCAAGCTTCCTCAGTTTAGAATCCTCTGGATTCCATCACGTCTTCTTAACTGTCGATTTACTGGTAAATACTTTGTGTGCATGTATGTCAGAGGAAGGTGTTGAGGGATCTATGGTAGAAGAGAAACCTGTTTACTCATGAACAGGCCAATGGTTCAAATGGCTCTGAGCACTATGGGACTTAACATCTGAGGTCATCAGTCCCCTAGAACTTAGAACTACTTAAACCTAACTAACCTAAGGACATCACACACATCCATGCCCGAGGCAGGATTCGAACCTGCGACCGTAGCGGTCGCTCGGCTCCAGACTGTAGCGCCTAGAACCGCTCGGCCACACCGGCCGGCAACAGGCCAATGAAAAGGATGGAATGAGCTATAATCCTGTATACTAAAAATGTTAACTCACACTTGAGAATTGAATATATGTCAATATTTACTGTCAATCGCTGAGTATCCTGTGACAGTGGCATATAATTTTCACAGAATCGGATTTCAGCTTCTTTGAACGAAATGTTACTGAGTGTAACAAACTTGTGCTAACAGCATAAAACAGGACAGTTCTTTCCTGTAGCCAGGTGGCCTCCAAAACAATACAAGCACTTTAAATTAGTAGCTGTACAGTCAGTTGACTGGTGTGCTCTGCCACATTTACTACATCTGTCGAGAGTACGGCCTTACCTTCTGATACGCCCGAGCATGCGGCATTTCTAATATTAAAGGGCAGGCGTAAGATAAGGATGTAATTCACACCTAGTCTCTGGGAGATAAACATATTTGGGAGGAATCTGTGAATTAAAAGTCAGGCCATGTGTTTCATTTCGAGCAGTACCTGAATCCCCTTCACTAATTATTTTCTTGGAGAATATTTTCTCGTCAATCACTTTAATAGATGGTTCGATTTCAGAAAGTATTTCCTGTTCGACAAATTACAGAATTACTCCTCGAATAACACTCTGCTAACGCCCAACGTAAGTAGATACGAATTCCACAAAATTATGGTTTCCAAATAAATCTGATTGTATTAAATGTTTTGCTGAGAGTGCCTTCGTTCCTTCCACATCGATCCTGATGTTACTGGCAGAACTAATATTTACCATAGAACACTAAAGTGAGGAATACTCTACATTGCTACTGAATCGCCGTAAATGTTACTACTTCACATTTTATGAAAAGCAAGACAAGCGTTAGTTTATTCATTAGTTAATTATAATTATTACATCTCAAATGTTATGTTACATATCAAATTAAGTATAAAGGGTCCTGTTTCATACACTAATGCAGTCGTAAAATTTTACGAAAGTTAATAACACTGCCTTTAGTTTCAGTATGAGACAAGTACATTAATTTCCCAACAGGTATTGGATATAATCTTATTAACACTGTTTCTCATTCAGTACTTTCAGGGCGGGACAAATGAAAGTAGCCGGAAAACAAAGTTCCAGGGTACCAAGAAACAAAGCTGAGGAAAGGAAAATGTTTGATTTGGTAGGACTCTGAAGCACTTTCTGGTGAACGCAGCCTCAGTTTCTGGTGTGCGCGCACGTTTGGGAATGTTTTTTTTTACTAGTTCAAAACAGATACTGCCTGATGCCATTTTGCGACGAATCGTTGCATGGCATTCTTTGCTGGCACTTTGACACCACTAAACTTCTCAGCAAACAGCTGGCCAAACCGTTTCCCCAACTTGTTGTCACGTAACTTTCCACAACGGCTTCCCGCTGCCCCACTGCAATCACCATTGCCCACTTCGTACTGTTCCATTCACATTGACTTAGACCGCACTACGCTCTGAACTGGTGTGGATAACGTGGCGGACGTACATGTGGTGTGCGTGTCACGAGGTGTGGTTATATGCATACATTCATTTAGAATCGTATCCACTTGTCTGGGTCACTTTTATTTGCCCCATCCTATACATAGTAAGGGCCACAGTAATTTAGTTTATCGCGTTTGCAAAAACTTAAACATCTCTTTCATTAGCTGCTGTGATTAAACCACATTTATCGATATTACATATAATGGACTTAACTAACTTCTATGTCTGTCTTTACTTAATGCGACTTCTGAATAACAATGCTCTTTGATTTGACATTCGTGTAAATATTTTATTTATTATTTCTGATAATTTATGTTATTGTATTTGATTTATGAATATATATTCAAATGTAGTGTGCTGTAAAAGAATGTGAAAGTTAATACTACTCTTGTAATATTGGTTCATGCATGGGCAAAATAGGTTTGTAATCATGTAAAACTTGGAGTGGAGTCCCTCCGCAACGGAACTGGGAATGCCGAAAGGAAAAGTTGGAGCTGGTGGTCGAACTGCAAGGCTCGTGTGTGGCATGAGTAAGTCGGTGGGTAG
Organism: Schistocerca nitens; assembly: GCF_023898315.1. Classification (NCBI taxonomy): domain Eukaryota; kingdom Metazoa; phylum Arthropoda; class Insecta; order Orthoptera; family Acrididae; genus Schistocerca; species Schistocerca nitens. The sequence goes on from NC_064616.1 coordinate 543,227,137, forward strand.
TAAGCAGTGACCTTGTGGACTGAAAGGGGTGAGAAGGACTGCATGATTATGTAATATCGTCTTGGAAGCGGGAGTAATGCGGCTTATTATTCACGGCATACACTGGTTAACTCTGTACAATGAAAATCCGACGCTAAGAAGAGAAATATGAGATTTTTGCACAGGAAGAGCCATAGATAGAGTCACGTCCTTTTTTGAATAATACAGTAGATCGACGCCACTGCAGTCCTCATTTCAAATTACCAATTGAGTGCTGTGTAAGGGAGTGGACTAGCTTTGTGATTTCGTTTTCAATAATAATTCTGTGTTTTGTAAACTCTGTGTTGAGCCACTGTGTTTTATGCTTAGTTATTTACCTAGACTGGGATCTGTCCCAAGTGCTACGATAAATTCGAGTATATTATTTTACTGAACTAAAAAGCAATTATCTTGTTTAACGGAAGTTAGAGATTGTTTGAAGTTGCAAAGTCTCTGATTATATAGTGAGAAAACGTGTTGAAATACCCCACTTAGCTTGCATAAATGAACAGTCAAAATTTCAGCGAAGTGTAGTTACTAAGACAAGATTTTAAATATTGAGTTCAAGGACTTCTTTTAGAATAATAGTGTCTACAATTTCACGTGTTATGTGGTTAACACTGTTCCCCATTTTGTTTTGTTACTAAAGTGTTCAGCACCTATCTGAGTCTACCGACTGTTTATTTTCTGGGTCCTCATGCTTACAGATGAGCCAGGTTCAAATGTGATATCACAACAACAGCAATCAAGAATAAGCAAGGAGTTAGAAATATTCAGGCTACACTATATCCATGTGTTACCCTTCCACTTGAGCTAAATAATATAAGGAAGTGAATGTTCCTTGATAATGCAAACAATAATCTGTAGATACCATTACTTCGTAGCTATTTCAACAGCGATAATTTCGTATAATTAAACTGGCAAAAGAACCTCTTCTTCAAGTCTGTAGTGCGCCAAAATTAGGAACGATTTTCCTACAATTAACATTATCTTCTCACTGTAATATACAGATAGGAAGTGATTTGAGAGTCAGTTGTTGCCTAAACTTGTTAATACTCATTTGTAGTTTCTGTCAAATCACTGGTACATTATTTTCTAAATTATGCTACCGTCTTGTATCTTACCAGCAAAACAGGAGTTCAATGTCAAGTAAAGGCAAGCCCAATAGTTAACTTACTTTCTGAACCGTGATAGTACTGGGTATAACTTTGACTAATTATGCTGGCGTTTCCTTTCACGTAATTACAGTTTACTTGATCACTAATAGAACCTTGGATCGGTTCTCGTTTATCTTGCTAGTAATCCCTTTTAACATAAATATTTAGGGGAACCCTACCATTACACACCGTCACGGTCACAAAATAAAAATCCGTTCACAGCGGTAACAATATCGGCATATTACTATATTAATAGCAGCTTAGTGTTATATACTGACAGTAGCATTGTAAACTTTTCTCATCAGATTGTGTAGAGGTCTTTTGAGTGGAAACATCTTCCGCTAAGATTATTGTGATTCTACTTTCCGTAGCCTCCATTCTCTCAACAACGAGCTGATTGTCTACCCCCCTGGCTGGTTCCCTATTTTCAACCACTACCTCCACAATAAGTAAATCCTCATAATGGCTGTTCATAGAGTAAGGCATACTGGCAACTGCCGCTGTAACAGTACCTTGGTCAGTGTCCTTACTGTGCAAGACGGGTCGATCACATTCTTGTTATAAGCTGCTACTCATGATGTGGTACAGAGCGCATCTGTGAAGTGATTAGTAGGCGCTGGATGGCAACACAGTACCCATGAAAACACTGAAACAGTATTTGAGCAAACGTGGTGACCTGCACTACTCCCTATACAAGAAGAAGGACTCGCTACGAAACGCGGTCTGAAACTGGAATGAAGTCTACGCGTAAGATAAAGTTTCTGAATCATCACCAGGTCCTCGTTTCTTTGGTAGTTTATCTTTGCTTTTCATACTCCCGCACCTCGAACCCCCCTACACATACCTAGCGCCAAACACATCTACCACTGACACCGCAAACAAACTGTAGCTTTTCAGTTTCTTAAATCCATCTGCGGAGCTCTGGACATTGGTGGGAGAATATGTGATTTGTTTAAATAAGTGTGACGTAAGATCACGGTGTTGAAATGAATATTTTCTGGTAGTTGAGGAGAGCTTTATGTTTTCATTGGAGGCTGACTAAGAAGATCTATTTTTGGCAGGATTTCCTGTTGGAGGGAATCCTCGTTATTGGACTGCAGTGGTGTGTTATTTGGCGATTGGCGACTGACACCCTTTTGACGACAAGGAATACGCAGGGTGTAGCGTCGCGTGAGAGGCACTAGCTGGTAGGACTTGAAGGTGCCCGCATCGGAGAATTACTGGTCAGTAGGACATTAAGGTGTCTAAGTCTGAGAAGTGCTGGCTGGTAGGAGGCAAAGGTTTGTAGATCGACTTGGCATATCTTTACCGTAGAGGATGCCATAACTCTGAGGCCTGCTGAGGTGCTGTTGCTTCCATCGTCAAGAAAGGACCTGCACGTCTGCAGTACGCCGCTCGCCACATCCCAGGCTTACTTATGGTTAGCATAATTGGCAACACCGGCAAAGCAGTGAAATTAGTTTCACACTTGTGCAATCCTGGACGACCGCCTCTCACCTCCTTTGCTCTGGTAATGAGTGTGTGGTTTTCTGGATTTTTAATGGTCGACTTCCAGTCACTGTTCCAATCAACCAGAATGTGATTCAATAGTCATCAGTTATCACTGAACACCGGAAGAGAATAAATTCTTTGGAGGTGTTGTAGTAATAATCGATAGGGGAGTGACACTGCTTTCCATTTAACCTCTACATAAATTTCTTTTTTGTTAATTATCACAGGTTTTGATAATCCGTCTATATGTTGACCTCATAAATGTGTTTAAGAATAAGGGTGAAAATTGATTTTAATCAAAGTTTCTGTTTCTGTTGGTTACTAAAGTGTATCCTGCAATGTATTCGCAATCAGCTCAGAATCTGTACCAACGTGCTACTCCAGTCACGTGGTGTTAGTCACAGTGAAATGATTGTTTTATAAATTATCCACATTAAGAGCTGAGCCTAGGGCTGTACCATGGAAGGTATTCGCATTCAGCTCAGAATTTTCGTGTTATCCGTTTAACTGTGTGCACAAGTATTTATAGGTAATTTCTTAAGGAAGTGGTTTGCCCGCAGTTAGGGTTACGGAAATTCCTCATAGCAGAGTTTTGAATAAAATTGGCGTTTCTGTGCCTGGACTGAGTTTAGGGTTCTCTGGGAAGCAGTTAGTTACGTTAATTGCGCACTTCATGCTGTTTGACAAGGCGTAAGACTGATCTTCGGCTGTGAGGAAAGTATACAGCTTCAGAGATCTGAGTGGTATCGTAATTTGCGGGCACTTAGAATTTCAGCTGTATAAATTTTTCACTCACGTTGGTGACTAAACGAACAGGCAACAAAATTTTGTGCATTTGTCGTAGTCCAAGACGGCGCATTCAAAAAATTTGTATTTTTGTTTCCTGTAGGTTCTGATAAAGCTCTAGTGGGTTGTGTCCCACATCTGAGGATTCACCCATTTGCAAGCCAGCATTGAAATTTTGGGGGCGAATTGTTATACGTAGAACAGCTGAGTAGAATATGATGAGAATATGCAAGAGGTTACGGAAAAGGCAGTACTGCTATATGTCCAATCAGTGATAATCAAACGTAATCCGACGGAGTATCAGGAACTGAAACTTGATGCAATTGACACTGACTCGCCACATTCAACAGATAGGAGTAGTAAGGAAGGAGGTTATCAGTTCGACTTAAAAGACTTTTTAAAACAAAAGAGGGAACAGTTGAAAGACCAGAGGAAAAGAATAAAAATGTGGTGGAGAAGAAATTAAAGACATGGTGGAAAAGGTCAAAAATAAAAATAAACAGAAGGAAGAGAGTCTAAGGAACTGTATTCGAGAGATAAGGATAGAAACCAAAAACATCCAGAAAATTGCAGAGGAATCTCAGGAAAACGTGAATCCGGCCGCAAACAAAGCAGACGAAGCAAAAAGTGTAGTGAAATAAACGTTTAGAACTACTAAAAAAACCGACAAGGATAGTCAGGAAGCAATTTCAAATCTACACATGGAATCAACAACACAGAGCAGTGTAAGATTATGTGGTATCACGATTCAAGAGCCCAGTAAAATTCTTAGAATTCACGATCTACAAATATGTTTCTGGACATGCCATGCGTACTAGGGGAGTAATCAAGCACTTCTATGCCACACTTCCGCTTAGTTACCAACATATTCAACTGGCAGAAGCAGTGTTGATATAATTGCTTTCTGTAACAGGCTACGTGAACCTGAATTTGCCTTTAATGCTCAGCACAGCTGCACATGGAGGCACGATTATGAAGGACACTTTCGCAAACGATAATGTTAGTGGAGGGAAGATAATTATAATAACAGAAACAGATATTCAATAAATGGAAACCATTAGATCAATGAAGGTTACGGGAACAACCATGTGCCAAGTAATGGAGATGTGAATGGTGGAAGAAGAAACAATAATGTATTCGACAACAGAGGTTGGAACACACAGAGAAGCTTGGAGAGCACTGTAAAACAGCAGATGGCGCAGACTGGTGAATAATGAATGTGGAGAACGTTTTGAAGGTAAAAACGGAAGTGGTGTGTCAGGCCATAACATAGAAAACATCGTCTGATTACAAGGACTGAACCCAAAACACCATCAATATGATTAGATCCCTCCTAGGAACTGACGTCTGGAGAGCGTGGTGAAGGCAAATTCAACACCCACATCATTAACCAGTCGCAGTCTCCTCGACGAAATCGAATACAATGACACGTCGGAGTCTTACCCAAGGAGACGGAATTAAATGCGACAAGGGACGTACATCCTATATTGAAGATGACAACAGGCAATGTGGAACTATACCGAATTTTGGATGGTGGCATCCCAATATTTGCAATTGCAGGAATGGCATTTAATATATGTAAAACAAATCATAGGTGGCTCGCGTTATCGCTCAGATAAGTTAAAATTTGAGGTTCTACCTCTGGAAAAAATCACTGATGAGCTTAAGCAAGTAAGGCTTGGATCAATGTATGAAGGACACATTTTGACAGGAAATTTCTTCGTGGTTTGTAAATAGGCAGCTGATCTTATAAAAGTAATGGACACCTCGAGTGACTATGCTGAATTGCCTGATCTGGGATGTGGCGAAGTTACCATGCAAAGAGCAGGAAAAGTACAATTGTGATTTGAGGAACAAGCTATTCGGTCACAGAGTCTGGGAGGTTGTTTGCATCAGTGTGTTGGCTGTCATAAAAGAAAGTCTGAGTATATTTATGGGTACAAAGCAGATGACGACGATTCGAGGACTGAGGAACAATAAATGAAAAGAGAAACTTAGCTTACCATCCAGGAACGGGTAAATCGGATTATGAACGTAGGAGCAGAAGACATGCGCAACCTACAACTTCCAGTACGTGTTAATGAGAGCCAAAGCACATCAAACATTCTTTGTAACTCTGTACACTATCCTATTAGCTCACCGAGCAAAAGGGCATCTGAAAATATCGGGAATGTCACGAGAAGTGATCATTGAACATGCAGTGTCTACGTATAGTAGTCCGTTACGAGTCGTTGAGAAGATGGATTGGTCCACTTAGTACTGGATTCCAGACAAATCAATACAATAATAACTTCGTAAATAGACAGACCACAAAACGCCGGAAGAACTGTTACAGAGGTTCCATAGACTAAGGTTTTTTCGTCAATAGACCTTCAGTAACGTTTCTGGCAACGTGAGTTACACCTATCCTGAAGCACATGGCGTCATAATCTCACTCCACAGCTACAAATTTCGCCGGTTACCCTTTGGAGTAAAAATATTTTAGGCATAATTCGTCCACAGACTGATTGGTCTTGTTTACGAGGTCGTAACGGGAGATGGGAGATATCACACGCTACGTCGATGGCCTCTTAATCGCTAAGGGAACTTGGAAGGACTACGTCGATGGCCTCTTAATCGCTAAGGGAACTTGGAAGGACCCTTGCATGTGTTGCTCAGTGCACTGAAAAATCATGGAGTACTCGTCAACCTGGAAAAGTCATTTTTCCTCGCAATAGAAGTATAGCTTTTGGAACACACATTTGCAATGGCAGAAATGATCAAAGCTACCCCAGAGATATTACAACCCACTACCCAGTTTCCTACGCCTCAGACACGGAAGGACTTTACAAGGTTCCTTGATGTCGTCAATTTTTGCAAGTAATTCATAAAGATAGACTCGTTAGCAGCGCTAAGACTCTATGCACTGACAGGAAAATAGACGCCGTGGATTTGGGACGAACTAGCTGAGAATGAGTTTCAAGCACAGTCAGGGGCACTAATAAATGTACCAGTATTAGCACATCCTGACCTGTAGGCCGATTTTTACTTTATGAGGTAGAGTACTGATGAAAGTGAGAAATATTTTCCCATGACCAAGCTCGTGGCCTTAGACGTGTTTGGCAGTTTCAAAAACTCAGGTACTCCTTGTTTGGATGAAAGATGAGGCTATCCACAGATTAGAATTCCTTTTCACAGCCAGACTCACCTGTAATATGTTAACCCATTGGGTAGCCGATTTACAGGAATTTGATTTCTCTATTATATATGTACCATTGCAATTGCACTGTCATATTCGCCAGAAGAGAGGACACACAAAGTGTTAGAGATAGCCTAAACTCACCATTTCAGCCTGTAATATATAAGGAATGGGGTCTTTGAAACCTGCTTAACGGTAACTCTGCAAGACATAGCTATAGAAAAGGACAAGACATCGCCCTGCAACGACTGAAGGATAGATAGTGAGACATGGAAGAAATATCTGTTTGGGTGTTCTGCCTGGTACGAAAGGGAATCTTCTTTCACAGGTAGAGTCCAACAAATTCCCTGGAGGGCATTGCTTACCAAAGAATGGTTCGAAATGGTTCACATGTCTCTCAGCACTATGGGACTTAACATCTGAGGTCATCAATCCCCTAGAACTTAGAAGTACTTCAACCTAACACACCGGAGGACATCACACACACCCATGCCACAGGCAGGATTCGAACTTGCGACCGTAGCGGTCACGCGGTTCCAGACTGTAGTGCCTCGAACCACTCGGCCACCCCGGCGGCTTCGCAACCACAAACACAGCTGTTGCTGCCTGTATGAGAGTCAAGGGGACATAGACATGTAGGACTCGGGAGGAAGATTAATATGAGCGGCCGACGTCCCTCATGTTCTAACATTAATATCTAGGTCAGTTTTATGAGATAAAGCAGGTTACAGGAGTAGTGCAAGTGCGAAATTGCATTTAAAACTTTTTCCTTTTACCCCAGAATTACATAACTTACATTATAGACAGCCTTTTTATTCACTTCACAGCCAATTCAGTGATTCAGATATGGAAGGAAAGGCTGACAGATGATGGAGAAACTAGAACGTTAACAAGGAAAATGATTTCATTATGAAATTAATCGGCCAGTTTTGTTAGATAAACCTTCAATACACTTATTTATATAATTAGAAAGTGATACAGATGTATACCATGATGAGTAGTTTCACAGATTATAAGGAACTTCCCTGCCGCTATCGAGGAAGAAATAGATGCAGACACACAACATTTACTTAACCATGGCATGTGTACAGCAAAGACTTCCGCAACGAGGAAACCCATAAACATGAAAGCTCTGCACGAGGCGACACAGCAGTGTCCGCAACCTCCTGCCATGGCTATTGTCCTATTCCCAGGAGTGCTCGTCGACAGATGACGTCAGTCGTCAATCGATGGTGCCGCTCGCGGTCAACTGGAATGACACAATACACATAATATGAAAAACAAGTGCAGACGGATTCAAAACATTGCCTACAGGCTGTGTTTTATAAATGTATGCAGTCTTCAGTCAAAAACACTTCTATATTTAGGGTCTACGCACATTGTACTTTGAGCCCAGTGGCTGCTTATTCAGAGCGTCATCTGTTAATGAAAAACATCTATGTTATTAAATTGATTATGTGAGTTTTAAGATACTTTATATTTGTCAAAATTTGTAGTTGCAAATAGTACAGCCAATATCTAGAGCCCCAGTTACTTGCTTCTTTTAGAATACAATATAATACATAAACTGTTACACACTTCTGTTCTTAGTGTAGGTTTCCTATTAATATCATTTTACAGTTAAGTATATCAATTTTCTAGTAATCGGCTAAGAAAATAGTATTACCATCCTTAGGGGGCACTACATTCGCCCTGTGACCAGTGCAAAGGTGTGTGCTGTTGCCTAGCAGTACAAGCAGGAAGGCGTTGGAGAAAACTTTTCGCATGCAAGTCATAAAATGTTCTTGTAGAGGGTTGATCGATGAGACGACTGTGCCACGTGCGTCTTCTGTCCATATTAGGCAACAATTTCTACCGGTGGACAAAATTATTAGGATTGTTCGTTTCTTTCTTTTCCATCTAAAGAGTGATAATATACTCGCAAAGAACTGAACGCCATAAATAAGAACTATTGTGTGCTTCACAAACTAATGAAGAAAGATTTTCCAAACGAAAGGGTGACAGGAAATGAATGTCGGCGATAAACACAAAACGTTCAACAGCACACAAAATTCAAAAACTAAGATAACGTCCGAAAGACCGGAATGTATTGTAACTACAGCTTTTATCACACACACACAAACCGAAAACCCCAAACCTCTTATTAAACATATTTTGAGATATCTTTCTTTCGAAAGGAAGTCGCTGTCATATCGCAAGGTGGTCGCGAAATCTGTTCAGCTGCCATAAAAGGAGCAGCGTGACGACAATATACACTCGACAGCAAAGAAAGAGGGTCACGCCTCAATTCCCAGGTGTAGGCTGCACCGGATTGTATGCAACCAACATAGCATATCTGTGTTGCACATCGTCGCAACCCTCCACAGTAGAGTCGTTGTAAGATACACAATGGGTACCACTAGAGACTACTAGAGAACACCGGTCTTTACGACAGTCCGTCCAGATGTAAAGTAACATTACGATACTACTGAAGAGATCAGACAGTCCTTAACGTTTGTAAACTGAACTTAATTACAATAAGTTACATTTCAAACGTTAAGGGACAACTAATTTTCTCACATAAATAGTTCAGTAATTCTTCGGCGCAGTTAAATATTTGAGACAGATTATGGATTCGTAAAGTTGTATCGCAGTTGGAAACAAGTTCTTTGCTGTCTAAAAGGATTACTCAACACATGCTGAACGTTGTTCCACGTTCAACAGAGTGTGGTTTCGCATCAACTTTATGTAACACTAACCAGTTAACAGAAAACGTGCTTAACAGCGGCTTGCACTCTACGGAAATCCCAACATTACAAGCGAATCACAAGTAATATAATTGTTCACATTACTCATCAACAGTTACTTGTACACAAAGTTGTACTTTAAATGACATGACCAACGTCTTCGTTCTGAATCCGGATGCAAACCCAAAGCGTAGGGCCATTGTTAACCAATGCATAGCTTTGTGCCTTATCGAGACTCGATCACAAGGCAAAAAGAGACCTCAAATATTGACGTTTGCACCAGTATCAGTTATCAATTCTCAACTTGAACCTAAGTGACGATAATGTTTGTACGAAGCCAGGAACCCTAACATGATAATTACCGTCTTGGTAGTTAACCTCGAAAGACGTATATTGTTGCACTGTCAAGGAACAAAGGATGCACATTTTAATTGAAATGCCATCATGTAATGCTGGTGACAAGGATGCGAACACAGCACCTAATCGGATTGTTGAATAAGTCCTTAAAATCAGATTGAAGATATCACAATTTGTCACCAGTAATGAGGGTGGAACCTTAAATGACAACTGAAGTTGTATTGCCTCACCGGGATTCGAGCCCGGCACCTACCTCCTTCCTTGTGTAACCCGGAGCAGACGTGAAGTGTCCAATGTTGGTCCACCATTAGCGAGATGTGCACCTTTTTATCTAGAAATAAGGCGACGAAAACTTCTATGCTGACTGAAAGTCGAACGCCGCACACATGGCAATGAAGACACGTTAATAATGAAATTCTTATTCAGTGGTAACTGGGAGTAGCATGTTTAGTTGCAAACCTTAAGGCCTTTCTCATCCCTACTAACGTGTTGCCTAATATCTGCGATATCATGGTGTTAATTTGCAAGTGGTTTGACTGCCGTAAAGAGCAATGTTCTCTAGTAGTCGTGTAGCATTGAGATGTAAATGAAGTGCCTCAGCAGAAAGTAATTTCCATCGTGCAGCACGTATTGTTTCAGAGACGCTGAGTACATGTTATAACTGCACAAAACGTGTATTATGTACTACGTATATAGTATTATTTGTAGAATCTGCAGCCAAATCTGTTTACTTTTACATTCCGCTTAGTTATCGTGGTTGAATACACGTTATCTTGAGGCCACATCTACTGCATAGCGGTTAAATAGCGGTGAGCAATATGGGACTTAGCTGCTGAGGTCATCAGTCCCCTAGAACTTAGAAGTACTTAAACCTAAGTAGCCTAAGGATATCACACACAACCATGCCCGAGGCAGGACTCGAACCTGCGACCGTAGCGCATAGCGATTACAAGAGGGAATAGTTTCCTGCGTCATGCTATTGCTAGCTAGGTGAAATATTTTAAAGTGAATGTATTTTTTAACGTATTGTTCGTCAAATATTTGAATGAATCGTCAACTGTAGGTGTGCCTGCACATGTTATAGTATAATAGCTGTAGCTGCGTTAGTTTGGTCTAGGGCACTGCAGTCATGGACTGTGCGGCTGATCGCGGCGGAGGTTCGAGTCCTCCCTCGGGCATGGTTATGTGTGTTTGTTCTTCAGATAATTTAGGTTAATTAGTGTGTGAGCTGAGGGACTGATGACCTTAGCTGTTCAGTCCCATAAGATTTCACACAAATTTTTTTGCGTTAGTTGATACTACAGACTTGGGTAGGTTAGGTGTAACTTTTGATCCTTCAGGTGGTGATCGTGGCCCTGCAGCCCTGGTCTGTAATAGCCACGGATGCGATCTACGGGCCAGCCCGGCTGGTCGGGGCGAGACGGAAGTGAGCGTGCTCGCGGTGGCGTTGGTTGGCCAACAGCCCGGGACAAGCCAGCAAGGCTACGCCGCATGCCTCTCCTCTGCCGCTCCGTTTGACGTAAATATGCTTACCTCCTCTCCTGGCATCAGTATAAGAGCGGCAATCAGAAATACACATCAGGCTGTCTGCCTTAATGGCTCACTGGGAGAGGTCTATCATGATAGAGTCCTCGCTCTCATTGAAGAAGGAGGATGTTCCATCAGAGAAGCTGGCAGACGGTATGGCGTACCACATACCATTGCAACGAGATGGTGGAGGATCTGCCTTGAATGAGGCACCACTAACAGGGCTCCTGGCTCAGGCAGGAAGAGAGTGAGCTCACAGCAGGAAGACATGGATCTAGTGTCTAGGAGAAGAGAAAATCCCTTTCTGATCGCGAAGCAGTTGCGGCGGGAGACCAACTTCACCGGCTCCAGTGACACGATTCGCCGAAGGCTGAGAGACGGTGGACTGCATGCACGTAGATCCGCCGTGAAACAAGAGCTCAGCGAAGACAACCTTTTATACCGGCTAGCATTTGCGGAGCTTCATCTGAGGGCGTCGTGGGACAATGGCATTTTCACTGATGCGAAGGTGTTTTCCACCAGTAACGACGGTCCACGAATCGTTTACAGGCCGCAAGAGACTCGCCATCGACGCGAATATGTAACCACGAAGAGAAGAAGTGGTCTGCTATCTGTTTGGATTTCTGCGAGAAGGGCTGGAATTCTACTCAGGATAGAAGTAACTCTGGACAGCGTGCAGCGTGCCCACATATTGGAAAATGTGATGCTTCCGTCAGTGCGAATGCTGTACGCAGAAGGGAACGTCACATTGCAATAGGACCATTCTCCCTTTCACAAGTCTGCATTTGTTCAGCAGCGACTCTCCACGATTGGAGTCTACGTCATGGACTGGCCGCCATTTGCGGCTGATATTAACCCCATGGAAAACCTGTGGGCTGAGGTCGCTAGAACATTAACAGGGAACTGGCCACGAAAGTAACTAACTACTGCGGACGCTCTTTGGGACTGCGTCCTGGAAGCCTGGGAGGCTTGACGTCCGACGGCTCATACATTCTATGCCAAGACGCATAATAGAAGTACAAAATAATGAATGATTCTGGATAAAATATTAGAGTCCTTAAAACGTTTTGTTATGTCTTCTTTTTCGTTATTATTCCACATTGGTAGCTAGTGGAAGATCGCGTGGCAACAGAAAAGATACAATATGGGTTAGTTTTCCTTTGAGTTGCCTTTTTAATTCAAGTGGGTTTCATTTGAACATACAGTTTTTTAAATATTATTTTTGAATTTCATTTATACACTGTCTAGATATGTACAAACTAATCAGCGTATATGGGCTCTGTCACTGTAGTTTTTGTTATTTCAAATACACTACTGGCCATTACAATTGCTACACCAAGAAGAAATGCAGATGATAAACGAGTATTCATTTGACAAAGATATTATACTAGAACTGACATGTGATTACATTTTCTCGCAATTTGGGTGCTTATATCCTGAGAAATCAGTACCCAGAACAACCACCTCTGGCCCTAATAACGGCCTTGATAGGCCTGGGCATTGAGTGAAATAGAGTTTGTATGGCGTGTACAGGTACAGCTGCCCATACAGCTTCAACACGATACCACGGTCATCACGAGTAGCGACTGGCGTATTGTAACGAGCCAGTTGCTCGACCAGACGTTTTCAGTTAGTGAGAGATCTGGAGAATGTGCTGGCCAGGGTAGCAGTAGAACATTTTCTGTATTCAGAAAGGCCCGTACAGAACCTGCAACATGCGGTCGTGCATTATCCTGCTGAAATGTACGGTTTCGCAAGGATCGTATGAAGGGCAGAGCCACGGGTCGAGACATATCTGAAATGTAACGTCCACTGTTCAAAGTGCCGTCGGTGTGAACAAGAGGTGACCGAGACGTCTAAAGAATGGCACCCCGTACCATCACGCCGGGTGATACACCAGTATGGCGATGATGGGTACACGCTTCCAAAGTGCGTTCACATCGATGTCGCCAAAGACGGATGAGACCATCATGATGCTGTAAACAGAACCTGGATTCATCCGAAAAAATGACGTTTTACCATTAGTGCACCCAGGTTCGTCGTTGAGTACACTGTCGCAGGCGCTCCTGTCTTTGATGCAGCATCAAGGGTAATCGCAGCCATGGTCTCAGAGCTGATAGTCCATGCTGCTGCAAACGTCGTCGAACTGTTCGTGCAGATGGTTGTTTTCTTGGCAAACTTCCCCATCTGTTGACTCAGGGATCGAGACATGGCTGCACGGTCCGTTACAGCCATGCAGATAAGATGCCTGTAATCTCGACTGCTAGTGATACGTGGCCGTTGCGAGCCAGCACGGCGTTCCGTATTACCCTGCTGAACCCACCGATTCCATATTTTGCTAACAGTCACTGGATCTTGACCAACGCGAGCAGCAACGTCGCGATACGATAAACCGCAATCGCGATAAGCTACAATCCTACCTTTATCATAGTCGGAAACGTGATGGTATGCATTTCTGCTCCTTACACGAGGCCTCACAACAACGTTTTACAAGGCAACCCCGGTCAATTGCTGTTTGTGTATGAGAAATCGGTTGGAAACTTCCCTCATGTCAGCACGTTGTAGGTGTCGCCACCGGTGCCAGTCTTTTGTGAATGCTCTCAAAAGCTAATCATTTCCATATAAAGCATCTTCTTCCTGTCGGTTAAATTTCGCGTCTGTAGCACGTCATCTTCGTGGTGTAGCAATTTTAATGGCCAGTAATGTACATCTCTCTCTTCCCTTCCATCCATGAATACAGCCTCCGTCCTCCACACAATACGCAAACGATTTCATATTACGTTTAATCGTTGTTAACATCTCCTCTATTCTCTCTCACACTCTCTTTGTCTGACACTATGGCCGCAAGTGCCCTTCTATTCCATTTCCCCAAAACTATATAAACAAATCCAACCGTTTCCATTGACGCTACATTTTCTCTTTTAATTGCTGCTGTCCTTACTATCTATCATTCCTCTTAACGCCTCTGAAACCGTATTCCCTATAACCCATTCTTCGTACTGAAAAGAGTCCTTCCTCATCTCTTGGTCCTAGGATAAAGCGAATTGTGGCACACATCTAAGTAAGCAATACTTTGCAAGCATTTCACGCAAATATTTTGCTCTTCTACAGTTCTGTCCATTCCCAGATCCCACCCTCCTTCCTGTTACCCGTCCCTTGACATCTGCATCAAACATCTAAATGAATACTCTGCAATACATGATTATGTGTTGGCAGGGGGTTCTGTGGTATGGTGTATTAATTTTGTATTGATGTATAAAAAGTGTAGGTTCACATCTCACGTCAGGCTTAGATTTTTAACACACTCAAGTAACTCTCCTTCACCCCTAGTAACGCCAGGCGCAGAACGCCAGTAAGCTCCTAGTTCAATATCCGCAGTAAAGGTAACATCCCTTCACTGCCGACTGGGACAGAGCGGCATTCCTTTGAGTTGTGACAGATGGAGAAACCCCGGAAGGCAGAGACTCTGTCACCAGCAAGCCGTCGTAAACTAGAAAACGTATTTCATTTAATGAACGAATGGCCATGTAAGTTCACAAGGGTCTTACTTTATTTGAATCTGAGACGTTGAAAATTGTGGTGCTGGACTGGGTTTCGAATTCGATTTCACTGTGTTCCCCAAGATTGCACAAACTCTTCTAGGCCTCCCCAAAAGTGAACTATCTGGTTTCGGATCCTGATCAGCACAGAATGTTCATTGTTTCATTTCATTTCATTTCATGTGCACTCCGAACTACTAGTGAAAAATAGTGGCATTTTCAACGTCTCTTCGTGCGTTGTCAGCTGTAATGTGTTCGTTTCAACTCACAGCTACATGATGAGCTTTTTATCACAACATTACAAGATCATACGTTTCCTTACTTCTTTTCCAAGTTCAAACATTCCATTCTACTTGCGAAAACGGATTTTGGTTTGACGTTGTGTTCGTTGTGATCACCAACGACGATATCATGAGGATTCAACGTGTAGCTAGCACAGTACTTTCCATCACATCATTCAAATTACTAACATGCCACTCCTAGCTAATATTGGAAAAGAATTTGATAGTTAAAGCATGCACACATCTCGCTACTGGTGAACCAACAATAGCTATTTATCGTCTCTTCCTGGCTAGAAAACGACGGCGCCAGATGCTGGGTTAAAATGCCAGTCAGGCAAATACAATTCTATCGTCATTTAAGGTTCCGACGTCTCACTATTGGTGAAAATATTTGATATTTAATTTCAGATTTTACATACTTCGTTAACAATCCGATTAGGTGCTGGGTTCGCATCCCTGTGACAACCTTTACATGATGGCATTTCGATTTTAAACATGTGAATACCTTGTTCCTGGTGAATGACACCATATTAAACGTCGTTGGGGGTAGTTCCCAGGAAGCTAACCGTTATGACAGGATTCCCAGTTGGGCACAAACATTTTCGGCATTTATTTTCAGGATCTGAATTGAAAACTGATGCTGGTGCAAACGTCTATACTTCACGTCCCTTTATGCCTAATGATCGCGTCTCAATAAGGCACAAACAAAGCTTAGCTTAGTTAGCAATGGCTATAGGTGCTGGGTTTCAATGCAGGTCCACAACGACGACGTTGGTCATGTCATTTAAAGATCAGGTTTGTGTACACGTAGCTGTTGATGTGTTACGAGAACAATGATATTACTGCTGATTCGCTGTTAATGTTGAGATTTCCGTAGAGTGCTTGTTGCCGTTAATCGCGTCTTTTTACTGCTTCGTCCAATATCCAGTTTCCAGGGCCACTCGCCGTTGAGCGACGTTCAGCACGTGGATGGAAAACCTTTTCGAGAGCGAAAAACATTTTTTCAATTGCCGTAGTGCTTTGTAACTCCATATATTGTCTCAAGTACTTCAATTTGACTAAGGATTACTGTAGGATATACGTAAAATAATCCGTTTTCTCAGAACTTCTGGAGTGTCACTTGATGTAATTAAGGTTACTCTAAGGGTGTTATGGGGTGTCCCATCGCTAAGGTTATGTTTTCTAATATGTTTTGTATGACGATATTAGTTGACGCTTAGACTGTCTGCCCTAAAAACCTTTGGTCTCTAGTAGTCTCTTTCGGTACCCTTTCTGTGTAGTCAAACGACTGTACCCCACAGGGAGTTTGGTGTTTAGAGGACCTGCCACACAGCTACATTACGTTGGTTGTATTCGGCAATGACCCACTTTTTTTGCTGTCAAGTGTACCTTCAGGCGTTCTTTGATATATTTCATAGTAATATGTTTAATAAAGCAGAGCGCCTTACGGTTCTGCACATTGATCACTTCAGGTGTACAAAAGGATTTAAGGAGGCTGATTCATAATGACACCTAATAACTTTGATTCGTTTTAGTGGGTTCATGGAGGAAGGTATTTTGGATAGAATACGTCGTCTTGGAACGAATAACGGCAATCGATTAGCTCCTACCGAGTTTGGCTGATGTTGTACGTGACTTCATGGACTCTTACAATCCTTCACCATTTGAATTCATTCAGATCTCTCTATTGATTCATCCTGTAAAAAATATAACAAAAGGTCTATGGTGCTGACACACTGTTTGCTCTTCATATCCACGGATAAGCTTAGTTTCGGAGACCTCTGAAGGCCTTAGTGTTTTTAGAGCTTGCAACAGTAAATCCTTTTTGGTATCTTTCAATTATTTATTAGATACTCCGTCATGTAGCTTTGCACTGTGTAGGATACCAGAAGCCGTTATTTGTGTGTTTCGGCAACAGGTGTGAAAGCTATATGACTTGTTATACTCTCGAATTATGACTGGTGAAGTGCAACATCTCCCAGCCCAGCAACAAACTTTCTTACTATTCAACACAAAATGCACATTTCTATGGCTAGTGTTTACTCCTCTCTTAAATTGGTATCTAGAACTTAAGTCTCTCCATCAACGGTAGACATGTTTGTGGAAGGTGCACACTTGTTCCTAAGATTTATTTACGCACATAACGTTTAAACTATGCAACATCGCACATTTAACACTTACCACATTACATAGTACATACGTCTCTGATTCACACTATAACCATCCACAGCTGTGTCAGTTTCTTCGGGGTTCATGCTGTCTGAGGGATGGAGCTTTTTCTGACTCCCTGAAGTATTTTGAACGGCTGTGCAGAGCACTAGTTGTGCTGATGATGCCACATATGTTTAGAATCATCGGTCATGCATCTCTCGTGTTTTTCCTGTTGTCAGGCCACAGCGAACATATTCCATGAAGTTTAGGGTCTTCAGTCCGATAACGGTGACTTCTTGCCAAGATATTGCGGCTGACAACAATTTAGCCATCTGAAGGTGAGTGTTTTGCACACGAGATTGTGCAAAAAACGAAGTTGACAGCTCTCCTAAACTAATATGATCCGATGCAGTCTGTATTTTTTCCAGCTAGGGCGCTGGCGAACAGTAGTACAGCTATAGACAATATTTTTATTTATTCATCATTACTGGATGGGCATTATGTTAGTAAAAGTGTAATACGCGTTTCAAACTATGATGCACAAATTTTGATACTAAAAGGCTTTTGTACTCAAAATAATCTCACATATATATGCAAACTGTGTAGGGACGTTATTTGAACGGCAATAGAGTTTTTTATACTTCGTTAAGGAACAAGAGTCCCGATAACATAGATGACAAATCTAATGCTTTCCTTAACACATTTCTTATTCTCTCTGAGAGTTGCTTTCCATTAGAACGTCCTAAACGCAGTACTAAAAGTAAAAGCAGCTTGGGTGGCTGACTAGTGGGATAAGGATATCATGTAGAACAAAACGGTATTTATATTAAAATGTTTGAGGAATTTACAATCAAGCTACAGTAGTCCAGTACAAACAGTGTTGTAAGCTGCTTAAAAATGTTATTATGAAAGCAGAGAGTATGTGGTACGCAAATAGAAATGCTAATTCACAGGATAAAATTAAAACCGTATGGTCAGTTGTGAAGGAAATGTCTGGTCAGCAGCACAAGGTCAGTTCGTAGTGAAAACATTACTGTTACTGATAAGTCAGATACATGTTCAGTATTTAACAATCACTTTCTGAGCTTTTGTGGTGAATTAAATGAAAACGTAGGTCCTGCAGGGAATCATATAACTCTCTTCGAAAATACCATTCGGAGACTGATGTGTGAAATACTCATCTGTGATACTGATGATGGGGAGATTGAGTCAATAATTAAATCACTGAAAACTAAGGACTCTCAGGGATATGATGGAGTGCACAGCATAATATGAAAGTAATGTGCTGCACGTATTAGCCCTGTACTTAGCCATATTTGTAATTTTTCGTTTAAGAATGGTTAGTTTCATGAACGATTAAAGTGCTCAGTAGTAACGGGCAGCTCGAGCAACAAGTTCCGTAAATTCGCCAACATCTTGTCGACCCCTGTTCCCTAGTCTGGTTATTTTGACATTGGCCTCTCAATATATATATTCTTTATTGCCATTTCTGGTTAACAATATCAGTTCATTCCCAATAATTATCTTTTACTCAGTTAATACTCGGCAGAAATTCAATCTGCATTTAGATCAAACTTCCTTAACGCTTGAGCAGGAAGGTGTGCAGTATACTGCTGCATCCATGTTAAATAAGCTACCACAAAATTTCTAAAATCTAAGTAGCGATCCACGCACTTTCAAATATAAACTGAAAGTTTTCTCGTGGGTCACTCCTTCTATTCTGTTGAGCAGGTCCTTGAAAAATTAAGCAGATTCTTATGTTACATAGTTGATTGCGAAAATTACGGTTCGACTTATTTGTTCATAAACATTTTACTTTATCTGTTACTACTTTCACGTTGTAATTTCGTCTACTGACACATTCCATGACATTGGAGATTTGCTCCTCAATTTGGTCGTACGGAACAAGACGTGTAAATTAAAAAAAAACTGGAAGATGAAATTGCTACCTTCATACCAAAAAACACGCGAAGACGCATGCGCGAAGGCAGCCTCTACATGAGTGATCTCGGCCGAGTTTAGCGCCCTCTTCGAATACTGTTCCATATATGGCGCGCAGGCGGATGCATAATGAGGTTCTACGTACGCGCTCTGTTGGAATGCGCATTCGCGGAGTTAAAGATTCAGACGTCTAAATTAATAAAACTAAATGGCGCACATGTGTCGCTGCTCATAAAATGTTTTATTTCTGAAGAAATTAAAGAAATCACTGGGTCGCACATATTATGTAGTTGAAAGCCGCCATGACGGTTAACCCTTAATCCAAAACAACAGTCTCTCACACCCATCGTTCATTTTAAAGGTCGAGTGTGGTAGCACTGAATTAAATCATGACCTCCCTTCACAATTATCTCCAAGTTGATGCCTGCCGCGTGTGAAGCAACAGTCAACAGTCTGTTTGGTTTTATCAGTCAAGTGCTAAAATGTGTGATTTAGAGCTGAGCCTGAAATGGGAAGCGAATAATATCTCATGTTTCGCATCACGTGTAACAATAACGTAAGTCCAACAGATCACATTATTCTAATTATCACATTTTCCTTTCAATTGGTGTTTCGGATTTTTGTATTTGATAGCGTTTTATTATATACGGGAATTTGTTATTTTTCAGCTATAGTATGAAGCGACCTCCTAAGAAGAGTACGATGTGTGCAGCACATCCAAGTCTTGAAGCTTGATTGCTAGAGCAGTTACGTGTTATGGTTGAAGAGGAAAACACGAAAGATTAAAAGATTTTTGACTATTCTGATATTAGGGAGGACGACGGTTCAATCCCGCGTCCGGCCATCCTGATTTAGGTTTTCCGTGATTTCCCTAAATCACTCCAGGCAAATGCCGGGATGGTTCTTCTGAAAGGGCACGGCCGACTTCCTTCCCCATCCTTCCCTAATCCGATGAGACTGATGACCGCGCTGTCTGGTCTCCTTCCCCAAACCAACCAACCAACCAACTATTCTGATCCTGGTCCAGATTTTGCGTTAGCTGATGATCACTATGAAACAGTGTGCGATACTAATGGAGAAAAGAAGAGCCTGGGGTGATCTGCATCCCAGATAATTCCTCACAGCAAATACAGTCCCTTTATGGTAAAAATAATTTAGAATGGGAGCGTTCCAGTTAAAAGGAGTAATGCCTGGACCAACAGACAAAAATAGAATTTTGGGTCGAAGGCGTACCAAACCTCAATCATGGGAGAATTTATGACGTGTACGAGGTGGTCTGGGTCCTACGAAAGGAAACCAGCATACGAGTGCACTAAAATATTGCCATACAATTTACGCGGTACATGTACTATGAAAAATTGTTGTATTTTATATTTTCAGTTCATATAATTAATAACTTCTTTCATGTTTTCTACAATCTTTCATTTATATTATGAATATCCCCGCTTGAGTAACAATGTTATCAATCATCTAAGGAGTGATACAACATGAACACAAATTATCGGGGTATTTCGTGTTACTTTTAAATTATGTAAACAACGAATTCCTTGTGCACATTGAATAGTATTAAATTTACTTATAATATGAAGTAGCTGACTGTTTTCTTTTTTTTGTCAGTTACTTTGGGGTTACATGATTAAAAAAAATTACGATGTCTAAGAGACCATATGTTTCTAGATACACACATCTGAGATATATGTCAGTTTAATGGTTAATAAGACCTTTTGCTAATAATATCTCCTCCGATTCATTATTAACTGAATCCCCCAAGGATCTCTGCGAGACCAAGAATTATATGACACAGTAATCCATGGAATGTTTTGAGGAGATAGAGTGCTGGGCAATGGTTGAGTTACTTTCCTGTGAAAAGCAATTGTCACGATCATGCTCAACGCAATTAGGCAGAATCTTAAGGAAGCTTCATGTCAAACAAATTCCGCCCACCATCAAAGACTTGTGTTTTTATCGGTTCAGTAAAGGACGATCTGGGATTGCAGAAGACTGGAGTCTACAGACTACCGTATCACTGTGGCCAAACATTCATTGGTCATACGACGCAAACAGTGCGTCAAAGATGCGTTGAACATGATCGCCACACTCGCCTGTCGTAGCCCAGTAATTCAGCTGTAGCCGGACATCGTGTCTCCACAGGACAAGCGATGTATTATTCTGCCATGGAAATCTTGGCCTCGGCGAAATCCGTCTACGATTCAATAATTAAGGAATCGATGGAAATGCAATTAGCACGAGGTCTTATTATTCGTGATGGCGGCTTTCACCTGAATAAGGCGTGGGACCTGGTGATTTCCTACATTTAATCAGAAAAAATTTTTTATGACCAGTGACACTGTCATTTAATTTGATTAATTTAGACGTCTGAATTTTAACTCCGCCAGTGCGCATTCCAACAGAGATCGCGTATGTAGTATCTTATTACGCATCCACCTGAAAGCCACAGATGGAGCAATAAGCGTAGAGAACTTCGAAACTCAACAGAAGTCCCTCATGTTGCGTTTGCCTCTCCAGTGCAAATCACTCACCTGAAGATGACTGAACGGTTGTCAGCCGAAATATTATGGCAAGAAGTCAATGTTATCCAGCTGCAGCCCCGAATGGAATGTTCTTTACGCCGGAAAAGTTTCTAGAATCTCAGGAGAGAGGGTATTTATTGGCGGACTGCTCATTTTTTCGATTTCACTCCTGTACTGGGGACCAGTCGGTAACACTAGTGCTTCCGTCTGCACGAATTGCTACAAAGAATGCGGTGGCTTTCGCTTCAAGTAATTACCCAAATGTCATTTAGACGTGTGGCTACGTAAGGTGTCGCTGTGTGTAAATAATGAAACTAGCATATCAGTGTGCTATTTGTAGCAGTACCAGGTCTTAGGTTAGAACGGAGTTACACGGTCGAGGAAAAAGGGGAGGGGGGTTGCCGGGACAAAATCTATGCTGGCATATACGACTGGCTCCGGTAGTGAGTAGCTAATGGTATGGTAGTGTGGGACAGGAGAATCTCCAAGGCACACGAGGAAACGGTGCAAAAAACATTGAACATTGAAGTAGTGATTATTACTATTGTTGGAAATTATTATTAACTAGCTGTGCTTATAATCTCATAGTTGAACTGTTGGTACAGAAGTTTCTGTAAATCCTTAAACTAAAAGGTGGATACCAGCTACGGTTCTATTACAGGGAGGGCTAAATGAGCGCCGGCCGGAGTGGCCGTGCGGTTCTGGGCGCTACAGTCTGGAACCGAGCGACCGCTACGATCGCAGGTCCGAATCCTGCCTCGGGCATGGATGTGTGTGATGTCCTTAGGTTAGCTAGGTTTAATTAGTTCTAAGTTCTAGGTGACTAATGACCTCAGAAGTTGAGTCGCATAGTGCTCAGAGCCATTTGAACCATTTGCTAAATGAGAACGGCCCCAAGGACTCTCCTATATGAAACAGACCATAGAAGGGAAAATTGTACATCCTGGGAAGTACATGGATTAGTTTCCACTGCTAGAATTAAAAGGTGCGTGCACACTTCAACAGCCATGCTCATATTATTCATCACATATGTTAAAACAACTATGTCTCCAATCGTCGTATCTGAGCCGTCCATTCACGTTGATGATCGTCAAAATGCTAGGGAATGTAGAAGCATCGTGTTATTGAACTACTACTAATATGTGCAATTTGTGAACAGTCGTCTCACCAGCAATAAAACTGAAACTGAAAGTAGGCAGCCAGTCGGCCGTTATCATGGAAGTATTCTCGATTTCATACTTTAATATTTCATACATGTATTTGATGTCACGTTTCCACCATCGGAGGCGTGTGAAGCATCTTTTGATGCTTAGTTATAGTGAAACTGCTACACCTCGTCTTAAGTGACATTATTAGGAGTTGTGTTGATAGTTTACCCACAGATTCCAGTGAGAGAAATATCGATCATGGAAACGATATTGGCGCTCACCCGTATTTTTACTGTATTAAAGGTCTGTTTAGGGGCAAAATGTGGCCACTCTTCCCCCTTCGTTTTCGACCAACTCCTGCTTGTGATTCGCTAAAATCACGATTTTGGCCATAATGGACTCTTCAGTTATATCTATAGCATAGGACGTATTATGTTTTCAGAAGTTTACACTGAAATATTGTAAGACTATACTTTCGTCTTAACTTTTTGAGCTCAGTGGAAAGAGAAATTTTATAAGCTACCTATTGAGGGGAGAGATGCTACAATAATTTTTATGCATTAGCGCAGATCATCTTAAGATTTAGATTTCTCATACGAGTATTATCGTGTAACAGAAATCTTCCATGTTTTGACTACAAAGGATTCATGATCAACGTTTCCCCGTAATGATGGGGTTAAATATTTCAAAAATAAATGCTTTTTACTTGCCTGTAGAGGCATTGTCTGATCAGAAGTATTCTGACACTTGTTTGCAGAAATTAATGTGGGGTGTGCCCTACCTTCACTTTTATTAAAGCTTGAACTGTGCCAAGGACACCTTAATTGAGGGTCTCGATGTCTGTGGAAGAATTGCATTACATTCGTCCTGAAGAGCCGAAATCAAAGAAGGTACGGATTTGGACGTAGGATCTATAGCGAAATCGAACTTCTACCAGATCCGAAGGTGTTCCTTTGGTATCAGGTCAGGACTCCGCCTAGGCCAGTCGATTTCAGAAATATAATTGACCACAAACCGTCGCTTCATAAATGTTGCTTCATGGCAGAGTGCATTGTCATGCTGATTTAGTTATCGTATACGAACTCTCCCGTACTGTATGCAGTACATAATGCTCCAAAATGTGTTCAAGTCCTCTCACATTTAGGATTCTCTTAAGATTAATAAGGGAACCATACACTAATCACGAAAAGCAACTCTATATCATAACACCTTCTGTGCGCTTCACTGTCGGCTACACATGATGCCAGGTAGCATTCTTTAGTCATTCGCCACACCCAAACACTTCCATCGGGTTGCCATTAGTTATAGCTTTATTTAGCACTCGAATTCAGTCGCTTCGATTCATCCAATTTCCTGTGGTGTCGCTCTTTTCATGACCTCAAGAGACGCTTAGCATTGACAACAGTAATATGTGACTTACGAGAAACTGCTCGACCACTGTCCCCTATTCTTTTTAACGCCATAGACATAGTGATAGCGCTAGCTGGACTGCTTGTGTAACTTTGGAATTCACGAATGATTTCTTCGGCTGAGTTCATATAATTTTTTACAATCACTTCTCGCAGTGCTAGACAGTCCCTGCCCTTCAGAACTTGAGATCTGCCTGTTCCTAGTTTAGCTGTGGTTGTCTTTTGCAGTTTCCACTCCAGAGTCACATCACCAACAGTCGACTTGGGCAGCTTTACAAGAGTTGAAGTGTCCCTGATAGATTTACTGCTCATATACAGGGTGAGTTACTAACTATTGCCACTTAGAATAACTCCGAAAGTATGATAGGAGCGGAAAAGCTTGTGGGGAAAAGTTGCTTAGTACAACGCGGGCCATAATATGATGTTGGTTTTTTGTGATAGGTTGGTACACGCTAGAGATCTGAAGGTCAACTTATTTTTATTTTAAGTGGAGTACTACACTGTGGTACTTATTGTCTGATTGTGGCTATCGAGACGAATCAAATGATGTGTAACGATAATGTCTTTGAAGGTCAACAAAAGTCAAAAAGGTGGAGTGAACGTCCATTTACAGAGGGTATTGGAAGTGATGACCATTGGTGTCAACACGGTGCTGCAATTTTTGGAGCATGGATTGAGTGGTATTCCTTATCACTTCGGCATATATCGAAGCACATACTCTGACAATTCTCTCTCGTATATCGTGCAAATAGCCAATATTCGCCGAATACGGCGTATCAATACAACGTGCCATTTTCATGTGAAAACCATTCGACGTTTTCGCAATACAACACTAATAGGAACGGTAAGATTAATATGGACGAATCAAGCAAATTTTAATGATGTATTCCTTCGAAGAACTGGTCGATATGCTTCTCATTTACGGAGAGTGCCAACGAAATTCGGTGAGAGATAGAGACTTACACGCTGATTTTATTTACTGACGAGGCTACATTCACGAACCATGGAAATGTTAGTTTGCATAAGGTGCATTATTGGGCAACTGAAAGTCCATGTTGGCTGCGGGATGTTGCACACTAAAAACCGTGGTCACTGAATGTATGGTGTGGGATTCTGGAGGACAGAATTATAGGCCCCTATTCCATCGAAGGAAATCTTAATGGTAGGAATTCCACCACGATTCTGCAGAATTCCCAAATCATTGGACGCCTGTGGATTATTCCTTGTGGGGATTCGTAAAAGACATTGATTATAAAGATGCTCCAACTACACCTGAAGATATGCGAGAGAGAATTGTGAGAGTATGTGATAGGGAACACCATTCAATCCATGATAAGAAGATTACAGCATTGCATTGTTACCAATGGTTATCACTTCGAACACTTTCTGTAAATGGACGTTCATACCACCTTTGTGACTTCCGTTGACCTTCACGGATGTTACTGTTATACGTCATTGCATTCATCTCGATAGCCGCTATCAGAAAATAAGTACCAAATTATAGCATCCCATTAACAAAAGCGATCCCACCAAGCAACAAAAAAGTCATGTTATGGTCCTCGATGTCCCATGCAACTTTTGTCCCACAAACCCTTCAGCTACTACCACACTTTAGGAGTTATTCTAGGTGACAATAGTTAGTGACTCACCCTGTAATCCAATGACTCCTCCATTTCTAAATTACTGACCTCTCCTGTCCGCGACATCCTGGCGTTACTGATTCTCTGTTGACAACAAAACACTCCAAGGCTCTTTTAATACTGTCGAGTCCACATCTCATGAAGTTAAAATTTCCACTCCACATTACACACACTGTTTGATGAAAAGTATCCGGACACCCCCAAAAACATACGTTCTACACATTAGATGCATTGTGCTGCAAACTACTGCTATGTACTCCATATCAGCGGCTCAGTCATCAGACATTGTAAGAGAGCAGAATGGGGCCCTCCGGGGAGCTCATGGACTTCGAACATTATCAGGTGATTGGGTGTCACTTGTGCCATACGTCTACACGCGACATTTCCACAGTCGTGAACATCCCTACGTCCACTGTTTCCGATGTAATAGTGAAGTGGAAACGTGAGGGGATACGGACAGCATAAAAGCGTACAGGCCAAACTCGTCTGTTGAATGACAGAGATCACAGCTGATGACAGTTGAAGAGGATCGTAATGTGCGATAGCCAGACATATATCCAGACCATCACACAGTAATTGCAAACAGCATCAGGATCCACTGCAAGTACTACGACAGTTAGGCGGGAGGTGAGAATACTTGGATTTCATGGTTGCCCGGCTGCTCCTAAGCCACACATCACGCCGGTAAATGCCAAACGACGCTCCGATTAGTGTAAGCATCGTAAACATTGGTCGATTCAACACTGGGAAAACGTTGTGTTTAATGACGAATCACGGTACACAATGTGGCGATCCGATGGCAGGGTGTGGGTCATGGCAAATGCCGTGTGAACGTCATCTGCCAGTGTGTGTAATGGCAACAGTAAAATTCGGAGGCGGTTTTGTTGTGGTGTCGAGTTTCTCATTGAGGGGGCTTGCACTCATTTTTGTTTTGCCTGGTACAGCACAGGCCTACATTGATATTTTAAGCACCTTCATGGTTCCCACTGTTGAAGAGCAATTCGGGGATGGCGATTGCATCTTTCAACACGATCGAGCACCTGATCATAAAGTAGGGCCAGTGTCGGAGTGGTTACACGACAATAACATCCCTGTAATGGACTGGTCTGCACAGAGTCCTGATCTGAATCTTATAGAACAGCTTTGGGATGTTTTGGAACGCCGAATTCGTGCCAGGCCTCACCGACCGACATGGATACCTCTCCTCAGTTCAGCACTACGTGAAGAATGGGCTGCCAGTCCTCAAGAGACCTTCCAGCACCTGACTGAACGTATGCCTGCAAGAGTGGAAGCTGTCATCAATTCTAAGTGTGGGCCAACTCCGTATATCAGGTAGGTGTGCGGATAATTTTGATCACACCGTGTACAGGTTTCGGGCCTCTTTTCATCAAAAAGTGTTGTCGAAATATCCAACATTTTTAACTCATAGGATTACTTTGTGTTTTTCTATATCTCACAGACACTCAGTGGGTGTTTCTTCAGTTCAAAGGGTTAACAAGCTGCCATAACGATAAGTGTGGTTTATGAGATCATATGCCAAGAATTAAATCCCACTATAAAAGACAACCACATAGTTATTCTGTACTAGGTTCAGAGAACACCACACAAAATGGAAATTAAAGAAATATCAAATAATGGATACAGAAGTCTTACAAGTAGTGGGATGGGTTGCAAAGTTTGCTCTATAAGAAATATTAGAAATGAAGCAAATCATGTATCCCTACTTTTACTGATCGGCAGGATGTCTCAAATGAATTATTCACCCTTTAAGATAATGTTGTTACTTCAACACAGGAAAGAAGCGGGTGAGTTTTGGTGCCTTGGAATCAACATTCATGGGTAATCAAACAAATACCTATTTACATAAGCAACATCGTGTGCCCTGTGCACATAGCTGTATGCCAGTGTATGATATGTAACACAGATGTTATCCTAATAAGTGTCATGAAGCTGTTCAGTACAGATGTAATTGTTCTACAAGTAAAATATTTAAGCGAACTTGTACGTTCTAGGGTGAGAAGCAATAGATTATAAGATCTGACATGTTTTCTTTTCTTTAGTGCCATCTTTGAAATCAGTTTTTTACGGCAAAATGTTCTTACAGCTCGAAACCTAGATTGTACGAAAATAAGGCAACTGGCACAGTTCATCTTGTTATTGTTTCATTTTGTTTCGTGAGAAATCCTAAACCCTTTAAGGCTGCTACATGCTTGTTTAATGGATAATTATCTTTAATGTATTGTTACAGTAAAGAGGCCAAATGTCTTAAAAAAGGATACAAATGCTAATATAATCGAAAAAGTACATACATCTTGATACTGTTGACTGCATGTCCATTATCCCTAAGCCATTTATATTTTGTACAATACTTTTATTCAGGAAAATTTCCTCAACAATAAAATAATTTTACTACTCAAGTTGTATACTGGCGCTAGGTGCGTTCAGTGTGGCGCAGTGGTTGGCATGACCTGGCTTGCTGCCGGTCGCCACTGCACATTTTTTATGCTTGCATAGTCTGGAATATACGATGATGATAAAAATAACAGCACTCTCTGACCCGGACACCAGTTCTGTTTAGACTGTGTGTTGATGTTCGTAACACATGTATTTTCAGTGCTAGGTGTTCTATTTCACTGACGATTCTGTTTTCGAATTTCTGTTACAACTGACACTGTAATTGCAACAGACATTGTTTGGTGAGGACGCTGAGTACTTCAGAATATCTAAAGCACATCCTTCCAGTTGGATAACATTAAAACCGTCTCTTACACGGACAGGAACCAGAATAAAAGCAGTAAATCTTACGAATGGTACGTATGTTCTTGAGACCAGCGAATTCCAAGCCAGCTATACATCAGGCATCTTATCACTGTGATCCCGATACGCTGGTCAGGATACAACGAAATGGCCAAACAGATTCGACGGAGTAGGCATATATAACGGGAGGCATGACATGATATTTGGCAAACGTGTACTTTTACTTGGCAGCCAAAGACCAGCAATGGTTCGAGGGCATTGAAGAGGATATCTGTAGCTCTGACAAATTCTAAGGCCAAGTGAAGATAACATTTACCGGCAATCAGCAGCAAACCCGCTTAAATAAGCGAAAGGACAACTGATGAGTAGTCCTTAACGTCTTGCTGGAACGGCAGCCTTACATAAGGAATGTTCCCTGTCATCGTACAGGGGTACGAGCAAATCACCTAGGTGCTTAATTCAGGAAAACTTAGTGAAGCGACCATCTATGGAAGTGAGGCCGCCACAGATGAGAACCCTCCAAATGACAGAGAATCTATACGACGTCATCGTCGATGGCCAAGGTGTCCGGATGCTAGTCGACCTTGTTGGCTTCTTTCTGTGTAACGGTGAATGCTTATCGTCGTCCACTAAATGAGATTACGTTCCATTGTATGATAGTGGTTTCGCCGAAGATCGCAAATGGGAAATACATGTATTGCAAGAACAACAATCAATGACAGACAATATACTGTCGAATTGTCGTTTTGACAGAATATAGTCACGATATTTTTGGATCAGACTTTTTGCAGGTATCATTAGCAGTCAAGGACCGTGGAAGATCACAGCTCCAGATGGACAACCTGTTCCAGCAACCGCATATATAATGGTTGAGCTGGGCGATTGTTTGCCGTTGAAGTCATCGTCATCCCGCCATCAATGATGCGAGATTCAGTCTTCGATCGAAGTGTAAAGCTTTTGTCTATTGCGAAAAGCTACCCAGACGTACAAAAGAAATCTACATTCCAGAGACTATCAAAAGCTTTGTAGGTGGTCAAGGAAAATTTTGGTTCACTGTTACGAGCAACCTCAAGGTATGTGGATAGGGACAGTCGAAACAGGCCAGAAATGGCACCTTAATGTCATCGACGAAGAATCCTGTAACAGTATCACTACAGACAACTCAGGTGAAGAAGCTACTATCGATTTGCCAGTAGGACTTGACCTGGCCAAAGAACTACGTCGGCGAGTGTTTGGCGTTATGTGCCTGTTTTCCAATGCGTTCAAACCCGGAGTGGAGAAAGACATAGTGGCCCATAATAGAACACCATACCAGCACTGGGGACCATCCACCTTGCAGCCAGCACTGGATTAGGGCGTCGCTTGCTAAACCACACATAATTCTGGGGGACTTGGGAAGTGTGCTGCATGATAACATAATTAAACCTTCAGAGTCTATGGTCTTGCCCTGTGATCCTCATGGGTTCAAATGGATCTGAGCACTATGGGACTTAACATCTTAGGTCATCAGTCCCCTATAACGTAGAACTCCTTAAACCTAACTAACCTAAGGACATCACACACATACATGCCCTAGGCAGGATTCGAAACTGCGACCGTAGAGATATAGCGGTTCCAGAGTGAAGCGCCTAGAACCGCTCTGCCACACCGGCCGGCCTGATCATCATGAAGGTCTGCACATGTCTGTTCTGAATGGACTACCTACAACTGAGCAAAATTGTTAATAATTATTTTTACCTACTGACACCCTGGACTATTAGAAAGGCGCAAACTACACTCCTGGAAATGGAAAAAAGAACACATTGACACCGGTGTGTCAGACCCACCATACTTGCTCCGGACACTGCGAGAGGGCTGTACAAGCAATGATCACACGCACGGCACAGCGGACACACCAGGACCCGCGGTGTTGGCCGTCGAATGGCGCTAGCTGCGCAGCATTTGTACACCGCCGCCGTCAGTGTCTGCCAGTTTGCCGTGGCATACGGAGCTCCATCGCAGTCGTTAACACTGGTAGCATGCCGCGACAGCGTGGACGTGAACCGTATGTGCAGTTGACGGACTTTGAGCGAGGGCGTATAGTGGGCATGCGGGAGGCCGGGTGGACGTACCGCCGAATTGCTCAACACGTGGGGCGTGAGGTCTCCACAGTACATCGATGTTGTCGCCAGTGGTCGGCGGAAGGTGCACGTGCCCGTCGACCTGGGACCGGACCGCAGCGACGCACGGATGCACGCCAAGATCGTAGGATCCTACGCAGTGCCGTAGGGGACCGCACCGCCACTTCCCAGCAAATTAGGGACACTGTTGCTCCTGGGGTATCGGCGAGCACCATTCGCAACCGTCTCCATGAAGCTGGGCTACGGTCCCGCACACCGTTAGGCCGTCTTCCGCTCACGCCCCAACATCGTGCAGCCCGCCTCCAGTGGTGTCGCGACAGGCGTGAATGGAGGGACGAATGGAGACGTGTCGTCTTCAGCGATGAGAGTCGCTTCTGCCTTGGTGCCAATGATGGTCGTATGCGTGTTTGGCGCCGTGCAGGTGAGCGCCACAATCAGGACTGCATACGACCGAGGCACACAGGGCCAACACCCGGCATCATGGTGTGGGGAGCGATCTCCTACACTGGCCGTACACCACTGGTGATCGTCGAGGGGACACTGAATAGTGCACGGTACATCCAAACCGTCATCGAACCCATCGTTCTACCATTCCTAGACCGGCAAGGGAACTTGCTGTTCCAACAGGACAATGCACGTCCGCATGTATCCCGTGCCACCCAGCGTGCTCTAGAAGGTGTAAGTGAACTACCCTGGCCAGCAAGATCTCCGGATCTGTCCCCCATTGAGCATGTTTGGGACTGGATGAAGCGTCGTCTCACGCGGTCTGCACGTCCAGCACGAACGCTGGTCCAACTGAGGCGCCAGGTGGAAATGGCATGGCAAGCCGTTCCACAGGACTACATCCAGCATCTCTACGATCGTCTCCATGGGAGAATAGCAGCCTGCATTGCTGCGAAAGGTGGATATACACTGTACTAGTGCCGACATTGTGCATGCTCTGTTGCCTGTGTCTATGTGCCTGTGGTTCTGTCAGTGTGATCATGTGATGTATCTGACTCCAGGAATGTGTCAATAAAGTTTCCCCTTCCTGGGACAATGAATTCACGGTGTTCTTATTTCAATTTCCAGGAGTGTATTTGTCAGCTATGGACATGGAGACAGGCTGCTGGAAAATAGAGGTTGACTGGGAACAGACTGCCTTCTTAACTTCTGCCAGTCTCTGTTGGTTCAAAGTTATGATGATAAGACTATGTAACTCTCCCATCACATTTGAATGCATGAATGCTAACATGCTTTGACATCGTAAATGGACGATGACTCTTTGTTATATGGGCAATACTGTCGTTCCTTCGGAGACATTTAAAAAACATCTAAGTTAACAGACAACTATGTTGAAGTGCGTTCAGTTGGAAGACATCCATCTGAATATCAAAAAGGGCCTCTTCACCAACAAAGAAATAAAAATCTTGGTACAGTTAATGAATGGCAAAGAAATCATCTCGATTTATAGAAAAATTAAATCAGTCACTCGTTCTTCTTGTGAAATGTTTCCTCGTAATGTGCCCATACTGCTATCGATTCATAATGGTTTTTGCATGAACGTGTATTCTTTGTAAGTACTACTCCAGGGAAAATTTTCTTGGAACGTAATATAAGAGAGGCCTTTCCTCTCCTTAAGGAGGCGCTAATACCTCCACTACTAGCACTATATTAATATTACAAAAACATCGCGACACAACTTCACATAGCTGCTAGCAAATGTGGGATACGTCCAGTTGAAATGCTAATTTAGGGAAGTACCGAAAAGGCAATAAATTACGCGTGCAGTGTACTTTGAGCCAGAGATGACCTACCCTACAACTGAGAAAGATTGCTTTACAGGTGCTTGGGCCATCAACAACTTCCAGTCGAATTAAGGTGGCTAATTAGTCACCGCTGTGATGGAACATTATTCTATATGCTAGGTGACTAGACAGAAAGATCTGTAGAATCAACTTGCGAGATGGGGACTGCCGCTTCAAGAGTACGATGTCACAGTGGTATACAAAAGTGGATGCAAACACAAGGACGCCTACTGCCTTTCAAGGAATCCTTTGATGGAACACAGCAGCATGGACGTAACCTTAGTGATCGATTTGTTGAATGACATTGCTGCTGAACAAATAGAAGATCCAGCACTGCTGAATACGATAGATGCCTTGAAGGAGGAACCAACCAACGAGAATCCCAATTAATGAACTGAAAATTGCATAAGAGAAACTATGATCCAGTGGAACAGAAATTATTGCTCACCATCCCAGCACGTCTAAGGCCAGCTGTCCTGAAGTATTTCCATGATGCTCCAACATTTGGTCTCCTGGGATTCGTTTAGGCTCAAGACAGAATCAACACAGGTATCACTGTCCAGATCTCTACCAATCCATTAGTCAGTATGTGAGTTACTGTAATGAATAATAGTGGCAGATGCATGTGGTACAATTATCTCCAGTGCATCTGGTACCACGTCTTCCGGCAGTAGAGCCATTCCATGGAGTTGGAATCGGCCTATTGGCTAGGTTCCCGAAATCGTCCAACGGAAATTGATGGATAGTCAGCACTGACTCCTTCGCCCACTATGCTGTCACCATGCTAAGCTGATTGCTGTAGCTCAGGAAATGTCGAAGTTACTTTTTGAAGATACCATTTTCAAGCACAGACTATCCCACGTGAAGTTCTCTTATTCACAGAAAAGTTTCCAAGTCGAGACTAGTATCAGAAATAATTTCACATCGCCAAATCACCCACAGGATGACAACTGCCATCCAATGTTTAAACCCCATTCGCTATTAAAGAGAGTGACAAATGATGCTGGTTAGTTAGCACTCTAGATATCTTACCAGTTAACCACCATATGCCGGCCGCGGTGGTCTCGCGGTTCTAGGCGCGCAGTCCGGAACCGCGTGACTGCTACAGTCTCATGTTCAAATCCTGCCTCGGGCATGGATGTGTGTGATGTCCTTAGGTTAGTTAGGTTTAACTAGTTCTAAGTTCTAGGGAACTGATGACCTAATATGTTAAGTCCCATAGTGCTCAGAGCCATTTGCACCATTTCACCACCATAGCTGCACTGTTGACAACAGAGTTGATGAATGCTAATTTTCGGCCCGGCAATAGATCACTGGGTTGTGTAATCACATAGTTACCTTAATTATGCACAGAGTGACTAGCTATAAAATGAAATTTATCAGCACAAATATATTTTGTTTAATACATTGCCACGTACGTCAGTGAAAGTTACTCAAGATGCTACGACATTAATAATAAACACATAAAAAGAACAAACAGATGTGAATTACGGTTGGCAGAGTTCAGAAAGGAAAACATATGATGGTAAATTCAGCTCACTAACGTGTTAAACTTCCCGAGAATCAAATCCACGACTAGACAACAATGGCTGCATGCATACTTGGTATATGAGTCGGAATGCAACTGTGCCATCCCAGTACAGTCTGCCCGTGATAATATTACGGGGTATCAAATCCAGCGCGATATATACCACCTGTGCTACCAGTAAATTTCACTATCCTTGGACTATGAACGTTCTGCATCCTGGTGGTGACGTTGATTCGCTAAGTGTGCCTGTGTGGACGCCGCTGCTGCATTCTCCTCAGATCTGCTGCATTGTCCTCAGATAACGTCTGAGCCAGAAGTGTACCCTGCAAAGGCACCACTCAGAGCTGCGCGTGGAACATGCAGTATGTCTGCCGCGTGTAAAGGGCGAAGAGGCTGCTACAAACAGAGGCCGACGCATCCGCTCTGTAAGCAGTCTGAAGTCACTATATACGAAACTCAATCCGAAGATAAGTTAAATGCTCAGAGGGCGTCGATTCTGCAGACGTTTGCCGCCTTTAAAGTAGGAATTTCGAATCAGAAAGTAACATTTTTTTTCCTCCAGTGAAAAAATTATGCAGGCGCTTCTGTACTTCCAACACTGTAAGAAGAAATGAGGCTCTTCAAATCAAATGTATTTAAACCGCTCTTCCACAAATTTGCGTCTAAAAATTTTATATCGTGATACTTCAGCCGATCCAGATGACTTATAACTAACTGCTGAATAGGGGGCCGAAGCTTGTGACCCTCATTATCAGGGACTCCCTGTCTCTGTTACAAAGCTTTGTAGATCGATAACTCGTCCAGAATGTTTTCTTTTAAGAATTACTCAAAAACTGTCCATTTTCTCAAATTCTCTTTCCACTAGGAAAGCGTTTCGCAGATTGTATTCAGTAGTATAAAGTTACAGAATGCATGACACTAACAGTCTCTCCAGGAAGCGGAGTCTACTTGTCCTGTTCTATAGCTATGTTTTGCAGAGTTACAGTTACGCAGTTTTCAAAGACCCCATTTCTTATATAGTACAGGCTGAAATGGTGACTTTAGGTGATCTCTAACACTTTGTGTGTCCTCTCTTATGGCAAATATGACAGTCCATCGACAATAATACTCGGTTTCTCCTGGCACATACATAATAGAGAAACCAAAGTCCTGCAAATAGGCTACCCAATGGGTTAACATACTACAGGTGAGTTTGAGTATGAAAAGGAATTCTAATATGTGGTGGTATGTTGATAGCCTCATCTTTCATCCAAACAGGGAGTAGCAGAAATTTTTAAACTGCCAACCACGGCTAAGGCCTCGAGCTTGGTCAGGGGGGAATTTATCTCGCTTACCACCAATACTCTACCTCATAAAGTAAAAATCAGTCTGCTGGTCAAGATGTGCTAATACTGGTGCATTTATTAGTGTCCCCGACTGTGCCTGAAAATCATTCTAAGCTATTTCGTTCCAAATCCACGGAGTCTGTTCTCCTGTAAGTGCACAGTCTCCTAGCGCTGCTAACGGGTCTATATTTATGAATGTATTGCAAAAATTTATTACAACAACGAACCCTGTAAAGTCCTTCCATGTCTGAGGCGTAGGAAACTGGGTAGCGGGCTGTAATTACTGTGGTTTAGGACTGATCATTTCTGCCGTTGCAACGTATGTGCTCCAAAAGTTTAACTTCTGTTGTGCGAAAAATGACTTTTCCAGGTCGACAAGTGCCCCATGATTTTTCAATGCACTGAGTAAGTCATTCAAGGGTCCTTCCAAGTTCTCTTAGCGATTAAGAGGCCATCGACATATCATCTGATGTCTCCCCTTACGACCTCGTCAAAAATTCCATTCAATCTGTGGATTAATTATGCCTAAAATATTTTTAGGCCAAAAGGCAACCGGCGAAATTTCTAGTTGAGGTCTGAGATTAGGACGCCATGAGCTTCAGGATGGGTGTAACTGGCATTGCCAGAAAGTTTATTGAAGGTCTACTGACGAAAAACCTTAATCTTTGGAACCTCTGTATCAGTTCTTCCAGCTTTTTGGGGTCTGTTTATTTTCAAAGTTGTTATTGTATTGGTATGTTTAGAATCCAGTACCAAGTGGACCGATCCATCTTCTCAACGAAACGTAACGGGCTGTTGTTCTTAGACACTGCATATTCTACACTACTGGCCATTAAAATTGCTATACCAAAAATAAAACCAGATGATAAACGGGTATTCATAGGACAAATATATTATACTAGAACTGACATGTGATTACATTTTCACACACTTTGGGTGCATAGATCCTGAGAAATCACTGCCCAAAACAACCACCTCTGGGCGTAATAACGGCCTTGAGACGCCTAGGCATGAGTCAAACGGAGCTTGGATGGTGTGTACATGCAGCTTCAACACGATACCACAGTTCATCAAGAGTAGTTACTGGCGTATGGTGACGAGCCACTTGCTCGGCCACAATTGACCAGACGGTTTCAGTTGGTGAGAGATCTGGAGAATGTGCTGGCCAGGGCAGCAATCGAACTCTTTCTGTATCCAGAAAGGCCTGTACAGGACCTGCAATATGCGGTCGTGCATTACCTTGCTGAAATGTAGGGTTTCGTATGGATCGAATGAAGGGTAGAGCCACGGGTCGTATCACATCTGAAATGTAACGTCCACTGTTCAAAGTGCCGTCAATGCGAACAAGAGGTGACCGAGACGTGTTACCAATGGCACCCCATACCATCACGCCGGGTGATACGCCAGTATTGCAGAGACGAATACATGCTTCCAACGTGCGTTCACAGCGATGTCGCCAAACACGGATGCGACCATCATGATTCTGTAAGCAGAACATGGATTCACCCGAAAAAATGACGTTTTACCATTCGTGCACCCAAGTTCGTCGTTGAGTACACTATCGCAGGCGCTCCTGTCTGTGATGCAGCATCAAGGGTAATCGCAGCCATGGTGTCAGAGCTGATTGTCCATGCTGCTGCAAACGTCGTCGAACTGTTCGTGCAGATGGTTGTTGTCTTGCAAACGTCCCCATCTGTTGACTCAGAGATCGAGACGTGCCTGCACGATCCGTTACAGCCATGCGGATAAGATGCCTGTCATATCGACTGCTAGTGAAACGAGGCCTTTGGGATCCAGCAGGGCGTTCCGTATTACCCTGCTGAACCCACCGATTCCATATTCTGCTAACACTCATTGAATCTCGACCAACGCGAGCATCAATGTTGCGATACGATAAACCGCAATCCCGATAGGCTGCAATCCGACCTTTATCAAAGTCGAGAACGTGATGGTACGCTTTGCTCCCCTTTACAGGAGGCATCACTACAACGTTCCACCAGGCAACGCCGGTCAACTGCTGTTTGTGTATGAGAAATCGGTTGGAAACTTTCTTCATATCAGCATGTTGTAGGTTTCGCCACCGGCGTCAATCATGTGTGAATGCTCTGAAAAGCTAATCATTTGCATATCACAGCATCTTCTTCCTGTCGGTTAAGTATCGCGTCTGTAGCACGTCATCTTCGTGGTGTAGCAATTTTAATTGCCAGTAGTGTATTATCCCTTCTCGTAACATTCTCAATATTTCCTGATGCTCTTTTTCTCGCTGAGCTAATGGGAAAGCATACAGAGTTACAAAGAATGTTTGGTGTTACTTGTCTCTCATTAACAAGTCCTGGCAGTGGTCGGTTGCACATGTCTTCAGCAGGAATACACCACGATTTTCATGTAGGATTGTGCGTAGTTCTTCTGTCTTTTGCTCCTATGTTCATGATCCGATTTACCCGTTCGTGAATGGTAAGCTCAGTTTCTCTTCTCATTTGTTCTTATTCAGTCCTCGAATCGTCATCCTCCTCTATCCCCTCATAACTATTCTCAGTCTGCCTATTATGACAGTCCACACAACGATGCAAACAACCTCCCAGACTTCGTGACCGAATAGCTTGTTCCTCAAATCACAATTGTACCTTTCCTGCTCCTTGAAATGTAACTTCGACACGTCCCAGGTCAATTAATTCAGCATAGTCACTCAATGTGTCCATTACTTTTATGAGATTAGCTGCCAATTTACAAACCACGAAGAAAATTCCTGTCAACATGTGTCCTTCATACATTGATTCAAGCCTTAGTTGCTTAAGCACGTCAGTGATATTTTCCAGTGATAGGACCTCAAATTTTAATTTATCTCAGGGATAGCGCTGGTCACCTATGATTTGTTTTACATCTGTTAAATGCCGTTTCTGCAGTCGCCAATCTCTATTGTTTCTTCTTCCACCATGCACATCTCTATTATTTTTCCCATGATTGTTCCCGTAACCTTCATTCATCTAATGGTTTCCATTTCTGATGTTCCCGTAACCTTCATTCATCTAATGGTTTCCATTTCTGGAATATCCGTTCATGTAATTATAATATCTTGCCTTCACTAACATATTGTTTTGCGAAAGTGTCCTTGATAATCGTGCATCCGTGCGCAGCTTTGCTGAGCGTTAAAAGCAAACTCAGGTTC
This sequence comes from Schistocerca nitens, assembly GCF_023898315.1. NCBI lineage: Eukaryota > Metazoa > Arthropoda > Insecta > Orthoptera > Acrididae > Schistocerca > Schistocerca nitens. The sequence continues at coordinate 543,265,700 of NC_064616.1, forward strand.
ACGTTACATGTTACAGAAAGCATTTATGTCAACATTGCATCTCCCAGCTAAAAATTGATGGTAATGAAGAGGAAGTGTGGTATAGAAGTGCTTGATTACCGCCCCAGTTCGCATGGCATGTCCAGAAACTGATATATCTTGATCGTGAATTCTAAGAATTTTACTGGTCTCTTCAATTCTGATACTACATAATCTTACACTGGTCTGTGTTGTTGACTCCATGGTGTAGTTTTGAAATTGCTTCATGACTATTCTTGTCAGTGTATTTACTAGACGTAAACGTTTCATTCACTACCCTTTTTGCTTCCTCTGCTTTGTTTGCCGCCTGATTCACATTTTCCTGAGATTCCTCTGCAATTTCCTGAATTTTTTTGGTTTCTATCCTTATCTCTCGAATACAGTTCCTTAAACTCTTTTCTTTCCTTTTATTTTTATTTCTGAACTTCTCCACCATGTCTTTAATTTCTCGTCTACTCTTCTCCACCAAATTTTTATTTCTTTTCTGGTCTTCCAACTGTGCTTCATTTTGTTTTAAAAAGTCTTTTAAGTCGAACTGATAACCTCCTTCCTTACTACTCCTATCTGTTGAATGTGGCGAGTCAATGTCAATTGCACCAAGTTTCAGTTCCTGTTACTCCGTCGGATTACGTTTGATTACCACTGCTTTGACATATAGCAGTACAGCCTTTTTCGTAATCTCTTGCATATTCTCATCCTTCAAACTGTCCTTGTTTCGTAATTGACGGTTATTTGCAATGTTACAGTCATGCTCATCACCAATGGGATGTGACTGCTCTGCTGGATGAACTGTATGTTCCTCTCCTGACTCACGTAAATTCATATTTCATGCAATTCCACCATATTATCAATTTTAATACAATTCCGTTCTAACTCGCGACGTGCCTTACTCCTTGTTAACATTCAAGATTTAATTAACCGAACTCCTATACATAAATTACTACATATCTCCTACCATGTAAAGGAAAAGGAAGAAACAATCAGCCTCTCATATTCTACTCAGCTGTCCTACATATAACAATTCTCCTCCTAAATTTCATTTCTGGCTTGCAGAATGGTGAATCCTCAGTTGTCGGAAAGAACCCAAAATAGCTTTATCAGAACCTACAGGAAAGAAAAATACAAATTCGTAAAAGGCGCCAGCTTCGACTACAATAAATGCACAAAAATTTGTTGGCTCTTCGTTTAGTCACCAAAGTATGTGTAAACTTTATACAACTGAAATTCTAAGTACCCACAAATTACGATACTACTTTGATCTTTGAAGCTGAATATTTTCCTCACAGTCGAAGATCAGACGTACACCTTGTCAGACTAAATGAACTGCGCAATTAACGTAACTGACTGCTTCCCAGAGAATCCTAAACTCAATCCTGGTACAGAGACGCCCATTTTATGCAAAAGACTGCCATGAGAGACTTCCTTAACCCTCAAAACCAACTTGGGGCAGACCACTTCATAAAGAAATTGCCTATATATACTTGTGCACAAAGTTAAACGGATAACAAGAAAATTACCGCCCTAGCCTTAGCTCTTTATGTGGATAATTTAGAAAACAAACATCTCACTCTGATTAACGCCATCTGACTGGAGTAAAACTTTGGTACAGATTCTGAGCTGATTGCAGATACCTCCCAGGATACACATTATTAACCTACAGAAAAATAAACTATGATCAAAATCAATATTCACATTTATTCCTAAACACGTTTATGGGCTCAACGTATTAATGGATTATCAAAACCTGTGATAATTAGCTCAAATGCAATTAATGTAGAGGGTGAATGGAAATCAGTGTCACTCCCTTAACAATTATTACTATCACATCTCCAAAGAATTTTTTCTCTCCTGGTGTTCAGCGATAACTTATGGCTATTGAATCACATACTGGTTGATTGAAACAGTGACTAGAAGTCGACGATTAAAAATCGAGGAAACCACACATTCATTACTAGTGCAAAGGCGATGAGAGGTGATCGTCCAGAATTCCACAAGCGTGGAACCTATTTCACTACTTTGCCGGTGCTGCCAATTATGCTCACCATAAGTAAGTCTGGGATGTGCCGAGCGGCGTTGTGGAGACGTGCAGGTCGTTTCCAGACGATGGAAGCGACAGCACCTGAGCAGAACTCAGAGAGATGGCACCCTCTGCTGTGCTGATACGCCAAGTCGATGCAGAAACCTTTACGTCCAACCAGCCAGCACTTCTCCGATGTCGACACCTTAATGTCCTACTGGACAGTAATTCTCCGATGTGGGCAACTTCAAGTTCTAACAGCCAGTGCCTCTCATGCAACGCTATATCCCGAGTATTCCTTGCCGTCAGAACGGTGCCAGTGGTCTATCGCCAAATAAGAGACCACTACAGTCCCACAACAAGCATTCTCTCCAACAGAAAGTCCTGCCAAAAATAGATCGCCTTAGCCAGCCTCCAATGTAAACACAAAGCTCTCCTCAACTACCTGAAAATATTCATTTCAAAACTGTGATCTCACGTCACACTTCCTTAAACAAACCACACGTTCTCCCACGAATCTCCATAGCCCCACAGCTGGATTTAAGAAATTCAGAGGCTAGACGTGGTTTGCGGTGTGAGTGGGCGATGTTTTTGGGGCTAGGTATCTGTAGGGGGTTCGACGTGCGGGAGGATGAAAAGCAAAGATAAACTACCAAAGAAACGAGGGCTTGGTGATGATACAGAATTTAACTTACGCAAAGACCTCAATCCAGTTTCAGACAGCGTTTCGTAGCGAGCCTTTCTTCATTTATTTTGAGTAGTGCAGGTCGCCACGTTTGCTCAAGTACTGTTTCAGTGTTTGCATAGGTATTGTGTTGCCAACCAGTGCCTGATAATCACTTCACAGTTGCTCTCTGTGACACATCATGAGTAGCAGCTTATTCGAAGAATGTGATAAACCCATCTTGCACAGTAAGGACACTGGTCATGATACTGTTAAAGTGGCAGTTGCCAGTATGCTTTACTCTGTGAACAGCCATAATGAGGATGTGCCGGCCGGTGTGGCCGAGCGGATCTAGGCGCTTCAATCTGGAACCGCGCGACCGCTACGGTCGCAGGTTCGAATCCTGCCTCGGGCATGTATGTATGTGATGTCCTTAGGTTAGTTAGGTTTAAGTAGTTCTAAGTTCTAGGAGACTGATGACCTCAGATGTTAAGTCCCATAGTGCTCAGAGCCAATTGTACCATTCTGTATGAGGACTTACTTAATGTGGATATTGAGGCAGAAAATAATGAACGAGCCAGGCCGGTAGACAATCAACCAGTTATTGAATGAATTGTGGCTACGGAAAGTAGAATCACAAGAATCTTAGCGAAAGATGGTTCCACTCAAAAGACCTCTACACAATCTGACGAGAAAATTTGATAGTGCTGCTCTCAGTATACAACACTACCGCTTACTGTTAATATTTAATGTTGCCCCTGTGAAAGGATTTTTGTTTTTTGACCGTGACGGTGTGTAATGGTAGCGTTCGCCTACGGATTTCTGCCGAAAGGAATCACTAGATAAACAGGAACCGAACTAAGGTTCTATTAGTGATCAAGTAAACTGTAATCACGTGACAGGAAACGGTCGACAGGATAATTAGCCAAAGCTGTACACAGCGCTATCATGGTTCAGAAAGAAAGTTGACTATTGCGGTTGACTTTACTTGATACTGAAGTCCTGTTTTTCTGATAAGAAACAAGACAGCAGCACAATTTAGAAAATAATGTACCAGTGATTTGACATGGACTACAGATGAGTATTAATAAGTTAGGCAACAACTGACTCTCAAAACACTTCCTATCTGCACATTACAGTGAGAAGATAATGTTAATTAAAGGAAAGGCAGAAAGGTGGAAAGAGTATATAGAGGGTTTATACAAGGGCGATGTACTTGAGGACAATATTATGGAAATGGAAGAGGATGTAAATGAAGATGAAATGGGAGATACGATACTGCGTCAAGAGTTTGACAGAGCACTGAAAGACCTGAGTCGAAACAAGGCCCCGGGAGTAGACAACATTCCATCAGAACTATTGATGGCCTTGGGAGAGCCAGTCATGACAAAACTCTACCATCTGGTGAGCAAGATGTATGAGACAGGCGAAATACCCACAGACTTCAAGAAGAATATAATAATTCCAATCCCAAAGAAAGCAGGTGTTGACAGATGTGAAAATTACCGAACTATCAGTTTAATAAGTTACAGCTGCAAAATACTAACGCGAATTCTTTACAGACGAATGGAAAAACTGGTAGAAGCGGACCTCGGGGAAGATCAGTTTGGATTCCGTAGAAATGTTGGAACACGTGAGGCAATACTAACCTTACGACATATCTTAGAAGAAGGATTAAGAAAAGGCAAACCTACGTTTCTAGCATTTGTAGACTTAGAGAAAGCTTTTGACAACGTTAACTGGAATACTCTCTTTCAAATTCTGAAGGTGGCAGGGGTAAAATACAGGGAGCGAAAGGCTATTTACAAATTGTACAGAAACCAGATGGCAGTTATAAGAGTTGAGGGACATGAAAGGGAAGCAGTGGTTGGGAAGGGAGTGAGACAGGGTTGTAGCCTCTCCCCGATGTTATTCAATCTGTATATTGAGCAATCAGTAAAGGAAACAAAAGAAAAATTCGGAGTAGGTACTAAAATTCATGGAGAAGAAGTAAAAACTTTGAGGTTCGCCGATGACATTGTAATTCTGTCAGAGACAGCAAAGGACTTGGAAGAGCAGTTGAACGGAATGGACAGTGTATTGAAAGGAGGATATAAGATGAACATCAACAAAAGCAAAACGAGGATAATGGAATGTAATCAAATTAAATCAGGTGATGCTGAGGGGATTAGATTAGGAAATGAGACACTTAATGTAGTAAAGGAGTTTTGCTATTTAGGGAGTAAAATAACTGATGATGGTCGAAGTAGAGAGGATATAAAATGTAGACTGGCAATGGCAAGGAAATCGTTTCTGAAGAAGAGAAATTTGTGAACATCGAGTATAGATTTAAGTGTCAGGAAGTCGTTTCTGAAAGTATTTGTATGGAGTGTAGCCATGTATGGAAGTGAAACATGGACGATAACCAGTTTGGACAAGAAGAGAATAGAAGCTTACGAAATGTGGTGCTACAGAAGAACGCTGAAGATAAGGTGGGTAGATCACATAACTAATGAGGAGGTATTGAATAGGATTGGGGAGAAGAGAAGTTTGTGGCACAACTTGACTAGAAGAAGGGATCGGTTGGTAGGACATGTTTTGAGGCAACAAGGGATCACAAATTTATCATTGGAGGGCAGCGTGGAGGGTAAAAATCGTAGAGGGAGACCAAGAGATGAATACACTAAGCAGATTCAGAAGGATGTAGGTTGCAGTAGGTACTGGGAGACGAAGAAGCTTGCACAGGATAGAGTAGCATGGAGAGCTGCATCAAACCAGTCTGAGGACTGAAGACCACAACAACAACAACAACAGGAAAATGGTTCCTAATGGTGGCGCACTACTGATTTGAACAAGCGGTTTTTTTTTAGTTTAATTATAAGAAAACACCGCTGTTGAAATAATTACGAAGTAGGGGTATCTACTGCTTACTGTTTGAATTCTGAAGGAACATTCACATCGTTATATTATTTAGCCCAATTGGAAGGTGTAACACATAGATAGTATAGTTTGAATATTTCTAAGTCGTTGCTTATTCTTGATTGCTGTTATTGTAATACCACATTTAAATCGGACTCAACTATTACCATGAGGACCCAGAAAATAAGCTGTCGGTAGACTCTGATAGATGCTGAACACTTTAGTCACAAAACAAAATGGGAAACAGTGTCAACCACATAACACATTAAATTGTAGACACTATTATTCCAAAAAAAGTCCTTGAACTCAATACATTAAATCTTGTCTTAGTAACTGCACTTCAATGAAACTTTGACTGTTCATTTACGCAAACTAAGTGGAGCATATCAAAACGATTGCTCACTTTATAATTATGCACTTTGAAACTTCAAAAAATCTCTAACATTTGTTAAAGAAGGTAACTGCTTTTTAGTTCAGTAAAATAATGTACTCGGATTTATCGTAGCACTTGGGATAGACTCCTGTCTAGGCAAATAACTAAGCATAAACACAGTGGCTCAACAGAGAGTTTACAGAACACAAAATTATTATTGAAAACAAAACCACAAAACTCGTCCACGCCCTTACACAGTACTCAACTGATAATTTTAAATGACGACTGTGGCAGCGTCAATCTGCTGCGCTATTCAAAAATGGACGTGAATGTATTTATGGCTCTTCCTGTGCCACAAGCTCTGATAATTCTCTTCTTAGCTTCGGATTTTCATTGTGCAAAGCTAACCAGAGAATGCCATGAATAATAAGCCGCATTACTTTCGCATCCTAGACGATATTACATAATCTTGCAGTCATTCTCCCCTCATTCATTCCACAAGATGACTGCTTACTAGCCACCGACTTACTCATGCCGCAGACGAGCCTTGCAGTTCGACCACCAGATCCACCTTTTTCTATTCCCGCCTACCCAATTCCGTTGCGCAGTGACTTCCATCCAAGTTTTACATGATTAAAAACCTATTTTCCCTATGCATGATCCAATATTACAAGAGCAGTATTAAGGTGGTGGTGGTGGTTAGTGTTTAACGTCCCGTCGACAACGAGGTCATTAGAGACGGAGCGCAAGCTCGGGTTAGGGAAGGATTGGGAAGGAAATCGGCCGTGCCCTTTCAAAGGAACCATCCCGGCATTTGCCTGAAACGATTTAGGGAAATCACGGAAAACCTAAATCAGGATGGCCGGAGACGGGATTGAACCGTCGTCCTCCCGAATGCGAGTCCAGTGTGCTAACCACTGCGCCATCTCGCTCGGTGCAGTATTAACCTTTACATTCTTTAACAGCACACTACTTTCGAATTTACATCCATAAATTAATTACAATAACATAAATTATCATAAATTATGAAAAAAATATTTACACGGATGTTGCATGAAAGAGCATAGTTATATGGAAGTCGCATTAAATAAAGACAGACAAAGAAGTTAGGTAAGTCCATTATACGTAATTTCGATAACTGTGTGTCAAGCACAGCTGCTAATGAAAGAGATGCTCTAGTTATTGAAAACACGACAAACCAAATTACTGTGGCCCTTGCTATGTATAGGATGGGGCAAATAAAATTGACCCAGACAAGTGGATACGATTGGAAGTAAATATATGCGTATAACCACGCCACGTGCGCGCACACCACATGTACGTCCGCCACGTTATCCACACCGCTTCCGATCGTAGTGCGCGCTGAGTAAATGTGAATGGAGCAGTGCGAAGTAGGCGATTGTGCTCACAGTTTAGCAGTGGGAAGCCGTTGTGGAGTGTTACGTGACAACAAGTTGTGGAAACGGTATGGCCAGTTGTTCGCTGAGAAGTTTAGTGGTGTCAAAGTGCCAGGAAAGAATGCCATGCAACGCTTAGTCCCACAATGGCACCAGAAAATGCTTAAGAGTCCTAACAAATCAACTATTTTCCTTTACTCTATCTTGTTCCTTGGTACCCCGAAACTTAGTTTTCCAGCCACTTTTATTTGTATCGCCCTACAAGTACTGACAGATAAACGGTGCTGGTAAGATTACATCCAATGCCAGTTGGTAAATTAGTGTACTTGGCTCATACAGAAACTAAAGGTAATATTATTAATTTTCGTAAAATTTACGATTACAGTAGTGTATGAAACAGGACATTTTGTACCTAATTTTATATGTAACATACCATTGGACATCTAATAATTTGTAATTTACTAATGAATAACCTAATAATTGTCTTCCTTTGAGAAAAAATTGAAGTAGTAACATTTACTACGATTTAGTACCAATGAAAATTTTTCCTTACTTCAGGGCTGTATGGTTGATATTAGTTCTGCCCGTGACATCAGGATCGAAGTGGAAGGAATGATGGCAGTCTCAGCGAAACATTTACTATAATCAGATGTATTTGGAAACTAAAATTTTGTGGAACTCGCATCTACTTACGTGAGGCGTTAGCAGAGTGTTATTCGAAGAGTAACTTTGTAATTTGACCAACAGAAAATACTTTCTGAAATCGAATCATCTGTTAATTTGATTAGCGAGAAAGTATCCTCCAAGAAAATACGTTGTGAAGAGGATTCACCTACTAGCTGGAAATAAAACACAAGGTCTGACTTTTAATTCACAGATTTTTCAAAATATGTTTATCTCCCAGAGACTACGTGTGAATTGCATCCATATCGTACGCCCGCCTACCAATTTGACAAATGCCTCAGGTTCGGGCGTATTAGCAGGAAATGCCGTAGTCTCGAGCGATATAGTAAATGTGGCAGAGGACACCCGTTAAGTGACTGTATAGCTACTAATTTAATGTGTTTGCATTGTTTTGGAGGACGTCTGGCTACAGTTAAGAACTGTCCTGTTTTATACTGGTAGCACAAGTGAAGCGAGTTTGTCACACTCAGTAACATTTCGTTCAAAGAAGCTGAGGTCAGATTATGTGAAAATTATTTGCCGTTGTCACAGGAGACTCTATGATTGACAGTAACTATTGACATATATTCAATTCTCAAGTGTGAGCTGACGTTTTTACTATACAGAATTATAGCTCATTCCATCCTTTTCATTGGCCCGTACATGAGCAAGCTAGTTTCTCTTCTACCATCGATACATGAAAACCTTCCCCTGACATTCATGCACACAAAGTGTTTCCAATAAATCGACAGTTTAGTGGACGTGATAGACTCCAGAGTATTCCAGACCCAGGAAGCTTGAATGCTGTCTCTCAAGTGGAGACGATCTGTCGGAAATAATGTCATCCGTCAGACAGTGGAACAATTAGAGGCAGTAATCAACCCACAGACTACGCCTGGTGTCTTATATTTATTATTGTGTGACACTCTCTACCAGGGCTGGATTAGACATCAAAGCTTTCCTTATAGGAATTATAAGGATAATCGTGGTTTTCAGGATCACTGAGTGGAGTGTTCTGTCAGCCAGTCAGCCATAGCCAATACACAGAGCCTGCTAATAGAACCTCGAAAAAAGCTTGTTTTTCCGAAACGTGGGTCTAACTGGACGGACATATCAACTTAGAAGATTCCCTATTATTAGGAACTACAGACCAGACGGGAAAGGAAGAGTTGCTATCCTGGTACGAAAAGAGGTTACTTTTTCTGAAATATCGATCAAATCCACTATCACAGTGCTGACTGCAGTAGTACGAATTAAATAAGTTCTGTATCGTTTACTATGCTATCGGGCTATTGATCCCCGAGTACGTAGATGAGCGAAGCAGTCCCAGTTCTCTGTGGGGTCTTCAACGCCCACAGCACGGGTTGAAGGAATTCGTTCACAAAACCTTTGCGTATTTAATATAAGACAATTAGCTTATTATCTTCAATTATGGTTATCCTCAATTATGGTGTCTCTCGCCCCCAAAACTGACTGTGTTGTAGATCTCACATCACGCTCGCCAGTAATCGTCAGTGTTTCCACTTGATCGATACGGTATGACACATTAGAATCAACTATTTCCATGTTATTCTGACGATAGAAGCATCTTCTTTCCTAACACCCACTGGAACTTTAACAAAACATACTGACAGTCATACACAAAAGCAATAGAGAATATGATTGCCGAAGTGCCATAAACGGGCACGGTACACGTAACCTACTATTTATTCTTCAAAGTATTCAATGGTGTGGAGATCTCCCTATCCCCAAACGACATCCTAATTTTTTACAGATTAGAAACTTCGTTATATGATGAAATACGAGGGTTATCGAAAAGTAAGGAACGATCGGTCGCGAAGTGGAAACCCCAGTGAAGATCCGGTGAAGTTTAGGACAGGTGTGTTGGCACTGTTAAAAAATGGTTCAAATGGCTCTGAGCACTATGGGTCTCAACTACTGTGGTTATCAGTCCCCTAGAACATAGAACTACTTAAACCTAACTAACCTAAGGACATCACACACATCCATGCCCGAGGCAGGATTCGAACCAGCGACCGTAGCAGTCCCACGGTTCCGGACTGCGCGCCTAGAACCGCGAGACCACCGCGGCCGGCTAGTGTGTTGGCAGTGTCTCTAGTATGCCCGTCTATCGTGTTACGTCGTTCTTTTTACCTGTGAGCACATAGGGAGCACATAAAGATACCTAGAACAACAGTGTCTCCCACCAAGTACGAAGACCTGGTGTGAAATTTCGCCTAAGCTATGCAGCCAACATTACGTAACTGTCGGGCGCTGTCTTCTTCAAGATAATTCTCAACCGCATTCTGCAGGGGTATTGAAGGTGCTCCTGCATCGTTTTCAGTTGGGAATGTTTAATTACCCACAATACATCCCGTAGTTGAATCCCTCTGAGTTTCAACAACTCTGCTCACATGAACCGCTCTCTATGAAGACACCACTTTGGCAAAGACAACCGGTTGTAGGCCAGCGTAGAGAATTGGCCGAAAGCACTGGTGGCTGCTTTCTATAACGAGGGTATTGGAAAGTTGGTCCAACGCTAAGACAAAAGCCTAGGTCCGATCGGCGACTATGGAGATAAGTAGCTGAGAGTGGTAGCGAACTGTTACCAATAAAAAAGTTTTGATTTTCACCGTTGTTTCCATTTTGCGACCTACCATTCCTTACTTTCCGAATTGTCCTCGTACAAGAATTTCTCGAGTGATTCCCCAACTTTGATTAGTAATTAGGTAGTACAATATTTCCTCATCTTGGTAAGATTATCTGTAGTACCAGGAGATAGACGCTCAATCTAAGAGACATTTTAAAAAGTTAAAATTTATAGCTGGATAAGTTATTGTGAAAAGGTGAATAGAGATACCAAGAGGTCAGATATGTGGAGCGCAATAAGTAAGCTCAGAAACTGTAACTGGAACCTCGACAAAAGCGAAATGAATGGCAACTGGTTGGAAGATGTGCTTAACAACTTGGGTACTCCTTATGTCTTCTGTCCTGCTACTTCCTCAGTAGCCATAATATTCGACCCTTTCCTGTACTGATGGTTTCAGTTGAGAGAGTTAAAGAAAGTACGGAAGTCATTGACGAATACTGCCCGAAGAATCGATTATGTTCACTATGCTACGCTCTGCGGCGTGCCAGATCGTGCACTGAATACACTTCAATGAATGTTGAACTACTTATAGGTGAAAATTCTCTCCAGGAAACAGATAGAAAACCATCCACAGCATTGTTCAGCATCCGTTCTGCCCCTCTCGGAGTGCGGCATCAGAGCCCGACGTAAACCAATGATAAGTGGAACGGTTCTTCTACATCTACATCTACATCTACATCTACATCTATACTCCGCGAGCCACCTTACGGTGTGTGGCGGAGGGTACTTATTGTACCACTATCTGATCCCCCCTTCCCTGTTCCATTCACGAATTGTGCGTGGGAAGAACGACTGCTTGTAAGTCTCCGCATTTGCTCTAATTTCTCGGATCTTTTCGTTGTGATCATTACGCGAGATATATGTGGGCGGTAGTAATATGTTGCCCATCTCTTCCCGGAATGTGCTCTCTCGTAATTTCGATAATAAACCTCTCCGTATTGCGTAACGCCTTTCTTGAAGTGTCCGCCACTGGAGCTTGTTCAGCATCTCCGTAACGCTCTCGCGCTGACTAAATGTCCCCATGACGAATCGCGCTGCTTTTCGCTGGATCATGTCAATCTCTTCAATTAATCCAACCTGGTAAGGGTCCCATACTGATGAGCAATACTCAAGAATCGGACGAACAAGCGTTTTGTAAGCTACTTCTTTCGTCGATGAGTCACATTTTCTTAGAATTCTTCCTATGAATCTCAACCTGGCGCCTGCTTTTCCCACTATTTGTTTTATGTGATCATTCCACTTCAGATCGCTCCGGATAGTAACTCCTAAGTATTTTACGGTCGTTACCGCTTCCAATGATTTACCACCTATGGCATAATCGTACTGGAATGGATTTCTGCCCCTATGTATGCGCATTATATTACATTTATCTACGTTTAGGGAAAGCTGCCAGCTGTCGCACCATTCATTAATCCTCTGCAGGTCTTCCTGGAGTACGTACGAGTCTTCTGATGTTGCTACTGTCTTGTAGACAACCGTGTCATCTGCAAATAGCCTCACGGAGCTACCGATGTTGTCAACTAAGTCATTTATGTATATTGTAAACAATAAAGGTCCTATCACGCTTCCTTGCGGTACTCCCGAAATTACCTCTACATCTGCAGATTTTGAACCGTTAAGAATGACATGTTGTGTTCTTTCTTCTAGGAAATCCTGAATCCAATCACAAACCTGGTCCGATATTCCGTAAGCTCGTATTTTTTTCACTAAACGTAAGTGCGGAACCGTATCAAATGCCTTCCTGAAGTCCAGGAATACGGCATCAATCTGCTCGCCAGTGTCTACGGCACTGTGAATTTCTTGGACAAATAGGGCGAGCTGAGTTTCACATGACCTCTGTTTGCGGAATCCATGTTGGTTATGATGAAGGAGATTTGTATTATCTAAGAACGTCATAATACGAGAACATAAAACATGTTCCATTATTCTACAACAGATTGACGTAAGCGAAATAGGCCTATAATTATTCGCATCTGATTTATGGCCCTTCTTGAAAATGGGAACGACCTGCGCTTTCTTCCAGTCACTAGGTACTTTACGTTCTTCCAGAGATCTACGATAAATTGCTGATAGAAAGGGGGCAAGTTCTTTAGCATAATCACTGTAGAATCTTACGGGTATCTCGTCTGGTCCGGATGCTTTTCCGCTACTAAGTGATAGCAGTTGTTTTTCAATTCCGATATCGTTTATTTCAATATTTTCCATTTTGGCGTCCGTGCGACGGCTGAAGTCAGGGACCGTGTTACGATTTTCCGCAGTGAAACAGTTTCGGAACACTGAATTCAGTATTTCTGCCTTTCTTCGGTCGTCCTCTGTTTCGGTGCCATCGTGGTCAACGAGTGACTGAATAGGGGATTTAGATCCGCTTACCGATTTTACATATGACCAAAACTTTTTAGGGTTCTTGTTTAGATTGTTTGCCAATGTTTTATGTTCGAATTCGTTGAATGCTTCTCTCATTGCTCTCTTTACGCTCTTTTTCGCTTCGTTCAGCTTTTCCTTATCAGCTATGATTCGACTACTCTTAAACCTATGATGAAGCTTTCTTTGTTTCCGTAGTACCTTTCGTACATGATTGTTATACCACGGTGGATCTTTCCCCTCGCTTTGGACCTTAGTCGGTACGAACTTATCTAAGGCGTACTGGACGATGTTTCTGAATTTTTTCCATTTTTGTTCCACATCCTCTTCCTCAGAAATGAACGTTTGATGGTGGTCACTCAGATATTCTGCGATTTGTGCCCTATCACTCTTGTTAAGCAAATATATTTTCCTTCCTTTCTTGGCATTTCTTATTACACTTGTAGTCATTGTTGCAACCACTGACTTATGATCACTGATACCCTCTTCTACATTCACGGAGTCGAAAAGTGCCGGTCTATTTGTTGCTACAAGGTCTAAAACGTTAGCTTCACGAGTTGGTTCTCTAACTATCTGCTCGAAGTAATTCTCGGACAAGGCAGTCAGGATAATGTCACAAGAGTCTCTGTCCCTGGCTCCAGTTCTGATTGTGTGACTATCCCATTCTATACCTGGTAGATTGAAGTCTCCCCCTATTACAATAGTATGATCACGAAACTTCTTCACGACGTTCTGCAGGTTCTCTCTGAGGCGCTCAACTACTACGGTTGCTGATGCAGGTGGTCTATAGAAGCATCCGACTATCATATCTGACCCACCTTTGATACTTAACTTAACCCAGATTATTTCACATTCGCATTCGCTAATAACTTCACTGGATATTATTGAATTCTTTACTGCTATAAATACTCCTCCACCATTGGCGTTTATCCTATCCTTGCGGTATATATTCCATTCTGTGTCTATGATTTCGTTACTGTTCACTTCCGGTTTTAACCAACTTTCCGTTCCTAATACTATATGCGCACTATTTCCTTCAATAAGCGATACTAATTCAGGAACCTTGCCCTGCATACTCCTGCAGTTTACCAATATTACGTTAACTTTTCCTGTTTTTGGTCTCTGAGGACGGACGTTCTTTATCAACGATGATGATGTTCTCTCTGGTAAGCCGTCAGGTATTTTATCGTTTCGCCCAAGGGGGGGTCCCTCTAACCTAAAAAACCCCCGTGTGCACGCCACAGGTACTCTGCTACCCTAGTAGCTGCTTCCGGTGTGTAGTGCACGCCTGACCTGTCTTGGGGGGCCCTACAATTCTCCACCCAATAACGGAGGTCGATGAATTTGCAACCATTATAGTCGCAGAGTCGTCTGAGCCTCTGGTTTAGACCCTCCACACGGCTCCAAACCAGAGGACCGCGATCGACTCTGGGCACTATGCTGCAGATATTAAGCTCAGCTTGCACTCCGCGTGCGATGCTGGTTGTCTTCACCAAATCAGCCAGCCGCCGGAAGGAACCAAGGATGGCCTCAGAACCCAAGCGGCAGGCGTCATTCGTTCCGACATGTGCTACTATCTGCAGCCGGTCACACCCAGTGCTTTCAATAGCTGCCGGAAGGGCCTCCTCCACGTTACGGACGAGACCCCCCGGCAAGCACACCGAGTGCACACTGGCATTCTTCCCCGACCTACCCGCTATTTTCCTGAGGGGCTCCATAACCCGCCTAACGTTGGAGCTCCCTATAACTAATAGGCCCGCCCTCTGTGACTGTCGGGACCTTGCCGGAGAATCGGCCACTGGCCCAACAGGCGAGGCATCCTGTGGTGGCTCGGAAACGATGTCATCACCACTAGGAAGCAGCCCGTACCTGTTGGAAAGGGGTAAGGCAGCTGCCACGCGGCCAGATCCCACCTTCGCCTTTCGGCCAGGCACGCGCGAGCCCACCACTGTCCGCCATTCACACTGGAGTGATGGCTGACCGGTAAGATGCTCACTGCCGGAAGACGCAGCGACATCAGGGGTTCCATGTGATTCCAAGGCCACCGAAGTAGGCATAGGTCTCACCACAGTTGCCCCAACGCCACTACGAGCCGACGCCTGCGCCTCGAGCTCGATGAGCCTAACAGACAAAGCCTCCACCTGCCCCCGAAGAGTGGCCAATTCTCCTTGCGTCCGCTCACAACAACCACAGTCCCTACACATGACTATGTTTACCCTACTCTATACGGTGACAAATTCCCAAGATAATCTTCTGATGAGCTACTCTGATAATCAAGAAACACTCACTGAAATACGAGACGCGAAAACTACGCTAGGTTTTCCCAGAAAAACTAAAAGCTAAGCGCAGCAAATAAGTACAAAATAAATTTCTCTCCTAACGATCAAGAACTGTTACTTTCTATGCAGAGCAGATAAACACAAATAGAATCCCTTCCTTAGTGGAAGGTCGTAAACAAAATGCAAAATAAACGCTTTATACAAACAGTACTCGCTGCTGCTGGTGCTCTCGCTCTGGCTGTCACAAGACAACTGCCCTTGCATATCTGCGGTTGGCACAGCACGCAGGAATCGCCTTACCCATTGTCGGTACATGGAATGAAATGTCTAAAAGTGTCAGGATGGAAGAAAAGGAAGTAATATCCTACACATGAATTTAATCTGAGATGTAGTTGATTTGTATATCAAACTGACACCAATTTGCATTTAAAAACATGGCTAATTTGAACGAAAACGTATCGCCAGAATGAAAAGACACGTGGCATTCTGCTTCGCTGCTTTTCACATAGGCTGATCACATATCTCACTTAGTCAAGGAAACAGAAAAAAAAAACAGTTCATGGCTGCAGATTTATTTGCGAAGGGAGTAGCGCAGTAGTAAATCAATCAGACTCCCACGATAAATGAAAGACAATCTTGCGCTCATAGGGTCGGAATCGAAAATCGGAAATCTTTGTCCTGTACTGTGGACAGCAGGAGACTCAGTCTGTGCCGTCGACGGTAGGACAAAAACAGACAGCGAAGTAGACCTATCAGGAATTCCTTTCAGATAATATTTAGAAAACTTGATATTCACTATTAAAATTTTATGAAACATTTGTTACGAGCAATCATTTCAAGCTGAAGTGGTTAAATTAATCTTTATTAGGCCCACTTTGTTCATGTGTATACTCACAGCTCAAGATATCAAGAGACTTCAGAAATAAGATGACCATTTTTCTCCTAACTGAAATATTCCAAGCAGTTTTACCAACCTCCATATGGTTCAATTTTCTACGGCAACAACGATTGGAGAGCTTCTCATATCTGGTTGGCAAGCAGCATTCCAGAAATTACTGATTTGTTTCAGACCCAAAAAACGTAATGCTACTGATTAATACCCTTCATGGAAAAGTAAAATTCATATTCAAATACTGGATGGCTCACGAGAATCATTGCTAAATAAACGAATGGGTATGAGAATACACTTTCTACAGTCTCCAGCTTCGGTGGAACTGGTTTACAATTATAAGAGCGACTAGATGGCAAAGTATGCCTGTGTTCTTTCTGTAACTGCATAAACCCTCTTACTTCCAGGTGTACCCTTCGCAATCTCTATTAAGTTCTCGTGTTTATATACTATTTTGTCTGTAGTGGAAGTGTTAACATTACTTAGCTATAGATATTGAACATATGGCTATAGTTGACGCATCGATATTTTATAGCTAAAAGTACTGAAACTATAAGGAGATTATAAAATGATTTTTAAGCTTTTTCAACAAACTGTTTATGTCGTTACTTCTCTGTGTATATGGTTTTGTATTAACTATATGGTTCAACAACGCCAATCGAAAAGATCGTCATTCCTTTCCCAAATGCCAGCCCATCACATATTTTAACTAACTGTTCCTAGATCCTTACAATAGTTCGTCATATTCGGTGAACTTAATACAGTACAGCCCCTCATATCACTTGTACAATATATGGATACATGCTGCATGTATTCATACGTAGATCCAAGACATAAATCTATGAGTGTATGACTCAATGCTAATCGACACTGCTTTAAGAAAAAATCATTCACAATTTTTTCCTTCTCATTTATGACTCATGAGTTTTCTTCTAATTATTGGTTGGTTGGTTGATTTGGGGGAAGGGACCAAACAGGAAGATCATCGGTCCCATCGGATTAGGGAAGGATGGGAAACGAATTCGGGCGTAACCTTTAAAAGGAAGCGTCTCGGCATTTGCCTGAAGCGATTTTGGGAAATCACGGAAAACCTAAATCAGGAAGGCTGGTCGCGGGATTGAACCGTCATCCTCTCGAATGCTACTCGAGTATGCTAACCACTGTGCCACCTCGCTCGATTGGATGTAACGTAATAACGCATTGTTAATGCCGTGATGTTTTCGTTTACCTGTTATCCCACACCAATTAGTATTGTTTGAATATTCTATGATACAACTATAATATTGTTATGTGCCAGGATTTGATGATGATTGTAAAACATATATGACTTCGTCTAAATTATGTGTTCTGCCTTTAATGATGTGGCTTTCTCTCTCTGTGAGCAGATCGTGAACAGTTCGTCATTTTTTTTCATTCCCAGGACAAAGATATCTGTTAATGTTACACTGAAAACTGATTCAGTGTTAATATTTATATCTCCATTAGACGAGTATAGTGTCGAATGATGAACCTGTGCATCATAAATGTAAAAAATAGTGTGGCTATAGTAAATAAGCCATTCATACGTTTTATATTAACCATGCGCATCATAGCGATGGGACTGAGACTAATTTTTAAAAGTCCTTTACGCGTAATGAATTTCTTATAATATTGCCTGGTTTTAAATTCGGTAATTTCAACCACTCAAAAGTTTGTACCCCTGGTAATGTCTGAGGTCATAGAACATTTATGTCGGACGTTTCCTCCTAGTATGATACTCATCTCGTGCTGGTGATCGACAGTACATTTAATTGAAGATGAGCTTACATCCTGTGTTCCTCAAGTGTAGTGACAGTAGTTCACGTACATAATTCAGTATCGTTAGGCTACAGTTACTCAATATGAATCTTTGCTTGTGTAAATCTTTTATCATATTTGTGGCATATATTTTTCTGATACAATTCCATATAACATACTTAGTTGCTACATAGTGATGCACAATAAATTGAATAACAACTTCATAT
Organism: Schistocerca nitens; assembly: GCF_023898315.1. Taxonomy (NCBI): domain Eukaryota; kingdom Metazoa; phylum Arthropoda; class Insecta; order Orthoptera; family Acrididae; genus Schistocerca; species Schistocerca nitens. The sequence continues at coordinate 543,283,912 of NC_064616.1, forward strand.
AAAAAACTGTAATGGCCGGTGACTTAATATCAACCAAGAAAAGTCCAAAAACTGCCATGTTGAACTCTAAACAAAATTACACCCTCAAAAATGCCACACTTCTTGATTTTATCGAAAATTACTTCGAGTAAATGTCTTTTAGCTTTGTCACTTTCGCAGATCATGTCCCACAGTGTGAAAGCAATTTCATCAAATATTTGCAAATTTATTAACGAGTTTCGAATACTGTTTATACAATTCCATAAATGCTGCACTATACTTAAATATGAAAATGTGACTGCTTTTCGGTCTGCAGATGCTGCTGACTAATGACAAAGTCCTGTCATGGCAACTTCTTTTTAAACCCAGTTATTCAGTAAATGAGTTTGCTGGATGTCCTGTATTGGTCATTTCCATCAGAATTCATTATGGAATAGAATATTTCACTGGGCAAGTAAGTAACATTTACTTTAGCCCCAGTGTCATAATATGTTGCTTAATAACACAAGTGTCTCCTGTTGCTACTGAACTGCTTCATTCAGAACGAAAGCTCATTAATGACTATGTATTTTGGTTTGTTTTCCTATCTATTTATCAGTATTTGGGATGCCTGCACTTCCTTTTCTCGTGCAGACATTAAAAGCTTGCAACTTCCTCATATAATTAAACACAATGATTTTTCGAAGCCTATTGCTGAATTAGCGACCGGGGGCACAGGGCAACAGCTAGGCGCAGGAGATGGCGTGCGAACCGCCGGTGCTCCTCACTGTTCTGCTCTTCTGCTGCAATGGAACAACCCGCCGTCACATCGATCTCGTTTCCTTGCTTTATGTGTCTGACTGAATAGTAATTAATAAAAATAATGCATCCAAAAGAGATCTTTATACGAAAATATTTCGTGTAACTGCTATGAACGGAGTTTTTCGAGTAATTCAGTAGTTCACTTACAGATAGTACATATTATTTTTATCTGTCATAAGCTCTAAGCCTTTTAACAAGGCTACTTGCTTCAGCACCACTGAAGAAAGAATAATTAATGTGCACTTTCCTCCTGACACAGTTGTGTTTTAGTAAGAGTTTCAAACAGAAGCAATAGGCCACTACAGATCTCTTTAAAACGATACTTTCAGACTAACTGTAAGTATTTATAGTTCGTCTGCGACGTCCGTGAACGATGAGAATGCGAAGGAACAACTGCCGTATCTCGCCCAGCTTTTAACGAATACTGCTCTTGTTATTTAAAGCTCTTCTGCCTCTCTTAGTTCATCAACAGGATATAAGATGACGTAGTACCACTGTTTTAACATGAGCGTGCTTCTGCTCATTCTGTTCTCCCTAATAACATTGTGTATGCGTTTCCACAAGTCACTTTCCTTATTTGAGTTTTTCCCATTAATATCATTTATCTTATAATAATTATTTTCTGTAAGTATGAGCCATTCACAACTTGGAAAAAGAAGGCGGAAAAAAGTCTGTTAAAATATTTATGTTTTGAAAAAACGATTGGTTCAATTTGGTGCTAGGACATATTTTCATTTAGACCAGATGTCTCCCCTAAAAGCCATCAGGCGCATTTTCTCAGGTGTTTCGGCCGATATTTGCAATTTCGTATCTGCATCGTGCAGCTGATGTAAGAACAAAGAAACATCGATCATCACATGATTCATGCGATGCCCATCGTCGACGGAAGGTGTTTATTTCTTTCCCCTTTTGCTTCCCTTGTTATCACATATCAGTGATATGAACATCGCACTAGACCAAATTGGGACCTCTCTGTCCAATAGCCACATTAAATTACACTTCAGAAATGATTTTGTTTGTAACGGGAAACAAAATAACGCGTCGTATCAAAGAGGTGATCAGCAGCATTGCAAATACAAAACTGCAAATATCTGCTGAAACGCTGAAAAAAAAAGGCCCTTGTCGTTTCTTAATAGAGACACTCTGTATATCTAAAAAATGCTTATTAACAGTAGCAACTATATCAATACCCACATGATTTTTCTACATTTTAGACTTAAGTGTCTGGTACAGAGTTCATAATACCACTTTCAGACTATTTCTCTACCGATTCACATTCAAATACCACATGCGATAAATGAATAACTACATCTTTCTGTGCGAACTCTGATTTCTCTCATTTGATAACGTGGTCTTTTATCCTCCGGTAAGTGAGTCAAAGTATTTCAGAATTCGGAGGAGAAAATTGGTGACTGAAATTTCGTGGAAAGCTTTTGGCTGCAATGAAAATCGCCTTGTTTTAATGCATGTCACCTCAACTCGCTGATCATATTCGTGACCCTTTCATAGCCTGATATTTCGCGATATTACGACATGTTCTACCCTTCTTCGAACTGTTTCGATGTTTTAAGTCAGACCTACGTGGTATGGATCCGCTACCGCACCGCAATAATACGGAGGTGGACAGACAAGCGTGATGAAAGCACTATCTTTAAGATTACTTCATCGTCTGAGTATTTTGCCAGTAAATTGCATCTTGTGTTTGCCTTCCCCACACGGTTTTCTACGTTATCTTCCAATTTGAGTTGTTTAGAACTGTAATCGCTAGGTATTTAGTTGCATTTACAACCTTTAATCATGTGTTATTTATCGTGTAACCACAATTTAGCAGACTTCTTTTACTACTCTCGTGAAAGACATCACTTTTTTATTGTTCAGCATAAATTTCCAGTTTTCACGCCATGCATACATCTTGTCTCAATCATTTCGCAATAGTTATGATCTTTTGATGACTTTATTAGACGGCAACTGACGGCAACAACTGGAAAGGTCTGCAGTTGTATAAGATGTCTCCTCAGATTGTCTCTTCAATCCTTACATAGGTTGTGATCAGCAGACGGTCTAAATCCTAAATATACGTTTAACTAGCTGACTTCCTATCAGTTATTACTAACTTTGACGGAATTGCGTACGCATTTGCTCTTGGCAGATAGTCGACATACGATGCCTTTTTTTAAAATTTGTAATGACTATAGTAATGGTTTGCAGAACGTCTTTCATTTGCCAACAAACATTTGTAACCTTAAATCCATTTAGCGCTTAGTGCACATCCCTAAACGACGCAGCTCATTCTTCGCACTCAGACAGTGCTGGCCTTGAGGCTGCTGGAATCTCTTAATAGCAGGTTTCTCTGTTGTTCACCTCTGTCTTGATCTAACTTTTGACACTACCCTTCACTCGTAGTACTGCTGCAACTAAATGTGTACAAGGAATTGCACAACCCTCCTGAAGTCTTGCCGTTGATCATCTCCAATTTCTGCCTCAGAGCTGAATGCTTGATATTGGGTCACATTTACTGAGCAGAAATATTTGCGCTGTTTCTCAACATCCGTTTCCACACCGTTGCCATTCACGTTACAACAGTACAGTCATTACTGTGGCCCACATTCTGTCCTTTATCATTTTGCATCGAAAAATTCTCATCTGTTTGTCGCTAGATACAAGACAACGCATACATTACTCAATTCTCTACATACTCAATTTTTTTTGGATAAAACGATTAATCCGTCCTGCCACCTTCCGGATGCACACTCTCCTCCCACTCTATGAATCATTTATTAAAATTTTCCCCTGCTAGCATCGCATGATTGGGATAGCCTTCTCCACTTTTTTCCTTCAAGCAGTCTGCCGCTATGGTGCAGAAATGCGAAGTTTTTACCCACGATTTTGATTCTTACCTGACACACTTTATGGGGGATTCGGCATCAACAACTACAAAAGACATGAAAGACTGTATTTTTTATTTTAATTTTTTTTTTAAGGAAGGAATATGCAGATATCACTGATGTTCAGCCAGTACCTGTGATGCGTAATAACATTCCACTTGATACCTTAGGTTCTTTTAGAGGAGCCAGATTTCGACACTGTTATCTGACACAATACTGACATTTTCTCTCTCTTACTTACAAAGACGTCCGTACTCCTCTGTAAATACTCTTCTCTCACAGTACTACACTAACTGCTAACATAACAGCCCAGAGAGGTTTTATCATTCTAGGCTACAACCCTACAAGTTATGTGATATCTATGTAGCCGCTTCCTGTATGAAACTGATAATGTGTCTATGTACAGTGTGACGTTCGTTCGTGTGTAAGATTCATCATATCCAGAGGGTATCCGCAGTCAGCGTCGTCGTTCGCATCTCTGATGTCCTCAAGGGTGAAGACAATGTCTCAATCGGCGCTGGTGGTACTAGGGCAGTAGCGACTCGCAGGAGGTAGCGACACCGCTGACTGCTGCCTGCTTTTGCTGCAAAGCGGACCTCCCCAGTCGTTCTGCATTCCTGGTAATGCGGCGCCGGCTGTGTCATTTATCCCCACCTTTCTCTATTCATAATTAATTTATTAAATAATTTGACTTATTAATTATTTGTAACAGACGTAATGTTTCGTTCTTGGGCAGAGAAAAATCAAAAGCCTGCTCAAGAAAAATGGAAGAAGGACAATGTATTTTAAGTGTACTCGAGGTTGAATATTCTACGAGTCTATATATGATCTACTCCATAAGCATTTCTTGGTGGGGGAGGAAAGTAATATACACTATCTACGATCATAAATGATCCTGTCTACATACATAGATAACTTGCTGTTCCGTCAGAACTACCCTCTACAGTGTTGCTCTTATCGACAGGCTCACAAGCTCTTCTTCGTTCGTATAGTAACATGCAGCACAGTCGCGGTTTCACTCGGAGCGCGGAAAATCTGTTTCACAGCCAGATTTCCAGCAATTTTTTACAGCTTGTGAATCCACATCTCATGAAAAGAAAACTCTATCAAAATTCTGCTTCTTCATATTTCCTTTTGCTACTTAGCTCCGTCAAAAATCGCACCGGACTCTCTAAATCGGGTCATATGAAAGCCGCCATTGATCTCTTCTTTCATTCCCTCCCGAAAACTCCAGGCCGAGCCCTTGTAGAACTTTAAGTCTTTTGACCTGTGTCACTGTCATCGCGCGTTACACGTCAATAACACAGGCCAACAAAATATATTTTTGAAAAACTTTTTTTACTTTGATAGCTGATCTTTATTGATTTTTATGAGCTGATTCCACATCTAGTATTAGTTTTTTTGTATCACCCATAGTTCTCGAGCAATATGCTATATGGTAAAAGGGGAAATTAATGAAACGCTTTGTTGGGACATAAGTATTGTTTGTATTTACAGTGAGCTACTTTAAACAATGATATATGTTAATAGAGGTTTCGCTTGTAAGCTGGAATTTGTTTGTATTTTCTTTTCCTGTTTTCTTTGAAGTTTCTTGTGCAGTTTTTTATACTATAAGTCGTTTGCTGAACTTCTCGGTGAAGTGACTAACAGTAGTCCCCCATCATGCTGGTGGTCCAGCGGCCTTGGTAGCGTTTTTCCATCACTTTAACGGCTTAGTAAAAAGCTCTCCTTGCTGCTCACTAACATCTCCCATATTAAACATACAAAAGTCTTAAACTTCTTTAACATTGTGGCTATAATAGAAACCTATTCTGGGTTTTTTCATGCCCTAAGAACTTTGTAACGATTTGCTTGTATGATACCTATGCTGCTTTCTGATTAAAGGTCAGTGTGGATTCAGAGTTAACATCTAATAGCCGGCCGAAGTGGCCGTGCGGTTAAAGGCGCTGCAGTCTGGAACCGCAAGACCGCTACGGTCGCAGGTTGGAATCCTGCCTCGGGCATGGATGTTTGTGATGTCCTTAGGTTAGTTAGGTTTAACTAGTTCTAAGTTCTAGGGGACTAATGACCTCAGCAGTTGAGTCCCATAGTGCTCAGAGCCATTTGAACCATTTGAACGATTTTTATCATCTAATATCAATTTTCTAATGTCAGGTCCGATAAAGACGCCCTCTTTTAGTTTAGCTTCTGAAAGGTGTGGAAATTTTTGGCAGAGATACTTAAAGCACGGTCCATCTTTAGGCAAAGCCATTACAAACTGTTTCATTAGGCCTAACTTTCTATGTAGAAGTGGTAAGAGTACGTTTTTGGATCTACAAGGTTTTTGCGTAGAATTTTTTTCTCGTTAGGTTTTAAAGACTCCCTTACAGGTCAGTTCTTTCTGCACCAGTGTGGATCCCTAGCCCTACTGTCCCATTCACACAAGAAATATGGAAATTTCGTAAAGCCTCCTTGCTGACCAAGGACCATTCATGTTACTTTTATATCGCCACATATCATCCAATCATGAGCAGAATAGCCTATTTTATTTAGCACTATTTCAAGGTGTTCATAGCTTTCTTTCATATGAACAGAATGTCCAACAGGTATAGATGCATACATGTTACCATTGTGTAATAAAACAGCCTTTAAACTAGTTTTGGGTATATCAAAAAAGCCTCCAGTCTTCCTTTTTTTATTCAATACCAAAATCTTTCATTCAACTGGGAATGTCTGAGCAGTACACTAAATCATCTTTGTCTTGGAAAAACTTGGAAAAATGCTGCTCTTTCTTCTATATATGTACATTCAGTTTCCAACTGCCAATAATTTCTTTTCTTTTGATCTAGAACCAAGCTACTCAGCTTTTTCTTTCGTTAAGCCCAGATACCTAACCAAATCTTTAAGCTTGGTTTCGGTAAACAATTAGGACTCTAGACTTTCTGTATTACAGTGGAATTCATCATCATCTGGTTCATGTGAACCAGATAGTACATCAAAAAATACTTCTGCTGGAAAGGAATTTAAATCATCTGGTGGTTCAGGAACCAGGAAGTCTACACCATGCCCTACTGGTCGGATAGCAGACGGAAGGTTAGGGTAGCTTATAACCTTCCTGTGTTTCGAATTATGACCAGTAATATCAACACTGCAAAAGTAGCTATCATCAGAATGATTTCTTGGCTCCCTCCATATCATAGGAACAGCAAATCTTAAGGTTATTTCCTCCTTTTTGGACCATTTTCTCAGATCTTCAACACACACATTACATACCTTATGTGGCGCCCAAGATTTATTTTGATCACCAAGTGTAGATCCAAAGTATGATATATAAACTTTGATTACAACGTCTTTATTGTTTCTTTGTTGCTTTTTAATAATAAATTCACGTCATATATAACAAAAACTGTCAGCAGATTTTTTATAACCACGATTAGACATTGTACTGGGCACATGTACAGGAAACGGGAAAGTGAGGTTAGGTTGACAGTAAACAAAACACCATCTGTTAACCCAAAAATAGCATCGACCTTTTTTGCCAGCAAATATTTTTCAGCAGTGCTACCAATTTCATCTACATTCATTACACCTCCGCTTTTAATTATTTTAACTATATGAAAGCTGTTAAATTCTTTTAAAAATTGCTTAATTCAATAAATTTAATTGTAAAATATGAAGAAATTGTAGGTAATACAGATTTTTAAGTATCATATTTGGCTTTACCCCCCTAAATAACATAAGAATAAGGCATTTTCTGCAAAAAGGTTTTACCATCGTTGGCCTGTGTAATCTCTATGAGGGTGTCTTTCCTAACATTGAGGTCCAGCAGTACCCTACAAGTGAAGTATTCATGGACGTATTCTCCATGGAATTCAAGAAACTACTCATTGTTATCCCATTTACATCAATCTATATCTGCACATACATACACACTCCAAAGTCAGCATCCGATGCGTGGCGGAGGGTACGTTGTCCCACTATCAGTCATTTCTTCTCCTGTTCCACTCGCAAATAGAGAGAGAAAAACGATTGTCTAAATGCTTCCGTACAAACCCTACTTTATGTTATACTTCGTAACGTTAGTGATGGAAAAATCAATCGGCGGTCTATATACACATGGACAGAAACAATTTGAAATACTTGTAACGGTGCTGCAGGGTAGGTTGTGCTGAGAAATAATTGTAAAAAAAATTCTGAAGTTAGTCTGTCAGGCCATTGCGTTTACTGTAAAACGGTCTTCAATGGTCTGAAATTTTGTGTGATGTGGTTGGTGTCTGTGAGGGTACTTGTTTTGGTATAGCCGTGCTGTCTCTCGACCATTTCCACCTGCTTGGGCGTACACCATCTTGGTTTGTTCCCGACATGAATACCATCCTGTTATTCACGTCGGGAACAAGCCAATGTGGTATTTATGTACGGCCAAGGAGATGGAAATGGTCGAGAGGCAGCACGGCTGCACCAAAACAAGTACCCTCACAGAAACCAACCACATCACACAATATTTCAGACCTATTAAGATTGTTTTACAGTAAACGCAACGGCCTATGGGACTAACTTCAGAGTTTTTTTTTTTTTTTTTTTTTTTTTTACCCTGCAGCACCGTTACAAATTTTTCAAACCGTTTCTGTCCATATATACATATATACTTTCTGTTGACACTGGATCACATACAAAACGCTACGAGTAGTAGTTGTTTGGACTGATTCAGCTTCACAGTGCCAAAACCAAACAGCAAATATCTGCCGAAACATAAGAGAAGATAGGCCTGAAGATTCACAGGAGAGGCGTGAAATGTAATATAGAGAGTGAACATAATAAAACCGACAAACTACAGGACGGATTGCCGACTGAAAATGGAGAATAAAAGGTCCTATGATTATATCTCCGGAAATGCATCGTTGCCACGGTAGATGACGCTGATGCACAGCACTTCCTCTGACCACGTGCTGTGTGTTCTTTGTGTGTTGTAGGATATGCGGTTGACACGAAACCTAGTACAAGGAATACATAAGTGGCCCACCAAGGAACGATTGTGTGTATCCTGCATAACAACCGCTACTATCTCGATCACTTGCAATCCCATGAAGGTCGCTTTGAGCACCTGTTGCGACGTTAATGCGATGAAACTCGGTACTGTGTTACGGGAAGATTTGTTGTCGTTGCACGTCCATTTCTGGACACATGTTCAGAGGAGCTTTTTCCTCCATTTTCAATTAGGAAGCTGTCCCTACAGTTTGTCGGCTTTATTAATGTTTGCTCTGTATAACAAACTGAGTCACATAAGACTTAACACCCGGTTTATTTTGTGAACGGCTCCAGATATCGAAACGAGGCTTTCGACAGTTGATAGTACGCTAAGGGGCACCTACTTTAATATGTGGGGAAGAATCGTAAGTCTTATATCGATCGAGACACAGAAGTAATAATGTTTTTTTATGGAACGGTGTACTCTCCAGAACTCCACTCAGTGCCTCTGGGAATGACAATTACAGTGATATTGCATAGTTCATAACGACGTCGAAAACTTTCGCAAAAAGATCAGAGAAATTTACTGAAACTGGAATGCAATGCGGCGAGAGTCTGCTGTTGCATTGTAAACACAACCGTCAGAGCCCTCATCCCAGGCTCCTCGGTTATATGCGGCAACTCAGGCTTACGCTGCTAAGATCACGCATTTGCTATACGACAAATACCGGATGAGCTATGAGTTTTGTATCTAGAACAACGCCATATGCTAGGTTGTGGCACATGACATGGGGTCTAGGACTACTATTTCAAATACCTGTACGTTTCCTGGTATTTGTAGGAACATCTAACTTTACGTCTGGCAGTTACCCATTTACGAATAAACCCATCGCGTTGTTGTTCGCTTGTCAAAGCCGAAACAGTAACGTCGGTCGTTCATATTTCATTAACAGCTCTCGTTACGGGAAAAAAAAACATCTGGAATAACTTTCTTAGATTTTAAAAAACAAAAATAATACCTGATCTACCTTTGCCTGGAGACACCTGAAGGCTTCTTAAAGGTAGGACAGGTCCTGTAGCACAAATGTGTCTACAGTTAGTACGTAAAATTGTAATTACAGTGAATACACTTTAAATAAACTAAATATTTTATTCAGAATGACAAACGACATGTCACCCCCAAGAGAAATATTTTTTAACGAATTATAGTTATATGCATTACTTAAGCATGTGCTCAAATTATTTACCATCGACTACTAGGCAAATCTGCTGTCACCGTTCGAGAGATAGACGAACAGAAGAAATGATGATATGCCGTTGCGTGCTATGGCGGTTGGACTGCGAATGTAGCCTGACGTAGTTGGAGCTTCAGGATAGACTGCATCTTTCAGTATTCCCATATACAAAGCAATCAAGAAACCAAATCAGAAGACCTTGCCAGCCATTGTTGTTCAGTATTCCATCCCGTACAATGATTAGCAAACTATTCATGCAGTACCTGAGTTGCAACACGCGAACAGCAACCTGGGAAGCCGTCGTGTTAGAAACACATGTACTCTCACTTATCAAGTTGTACCTCTTCTAGAAGATCGGATAGAAAGTTCGTAAGAAAGTGAGCATACATAGTTTCCTTTAGCACCACTGGGATGAAGTAAGGTCACACAATGAAATTTCCTATGATGACACCACACACATTTTAGCTCAATGGTCACTGGTGTCGTATCTTATGAAGCCAGCTGCTGGCTATCGAGCATTTTACCGAAATCGACATTACCAATGTTTGTAAACGCTGCTTCGTCGATATGGAGCACCATGTTGGAAAAAACGTAGAGCCGTGTCCCAGACGGAGAGAGTGAACCGATAAAATTCTGTATCACGTTCGAAGTCACGTCTTAGAGTTACTGACATAGTGACGGATCATAAAGGAGAATTTGGCTGATGATGCAAGCTATGAATGACACTCGTCTGGCTAATCCCACATTACTTGCAGTTCGTCTCGCGCTACCGTGAGGAATTATAAGCGTGAAAGGTAGAACAGCTTCTTCATGTGCGCTGTCAATTACACTCTTCGTTCACTATTTGATGTTGAAGCTACCTGTTAGCGCTAGTGAACCAATAATTAATGCACGTGCCTGGCGCGACGGACAGCGACTATCAGGATAGACATCCCTATACCGTCGGATCGTTGCGACAGCATTTCTTTGACATTCGCCGTATGAAAGTAGCATGTCTAACTTCTTCTCGTTAGTGCACATGTCGGTATACAAGGAATGTTGAAGCAGAATAGACCTGCCGTTAGAAGACACAGTTCCTGCTAGTTCTGCAATGCAAACAAGTAAATGGTCGAAAAACCTGAAACAACGATGTAGCCCTGCCTGAGCGTGGTCACAACGCAACACCGATTCCGGCCGACGCACCTTTATATTTCAGAGTATTTCCCGGATTCTCTTACGTTTCAGCTTCAAAATTAACAAGCCTTTTGGCTAACCGAAGTGGTCCGGGTTCAGTTCCCGGTTGGGTCGGTCAGCAGCCCGTGGTCGTGCGGTAGCGTTCTCGCTTCCCGCACCCGGGTTCCCGGGTTCGATTCCCGGCGGTGTCAGGGATTTTCTCTGCCTCGTGATGACTGGGTGTTGTGTGATGTCCTTATGTTAGTTATGTTTAAGTGGTTCTAAGTTCTAGGGGACTGATGACCATCGATGTTAGGTCCCATTGTGCTCAGAGCCATTTGAACCATTTTGAACCGGTTGGGTCGGAGATTTTCTCCGCTCGGGGTCTCGGTCTTTTGTTATCCTTACGTTCATATCATCGTACCTAACGAATTGGTCTCCAATATGTTATCGTATTGCTTTCCATTACTGACATGGCTGAATAGGCACGACCCGAAATCCAATGAATTGAAATAAATAAAGAAGTACATTATAGATCTGTACTCGTCTTTTCCAGAGCATCCGAATGTCATTAACAAAAGTATATCACTCTTATTTAAATATCTGTATTTCCTTCAATATCTGGATAGATACAAAAGAAAAGGCTCTTTATCACATAGCGAAGTTCGTGCCCCTTTGCGTACTATCTTTTGAAAACCTCTTTTCTGTATCTGGAACCGCTAACGAAACATATGCAGCGTTACGTGACTCACAATATATACAGGGTGTCCCACCTAACTTTGTCACATCATATCTTTCCTAAATGAAATGACACTTGAAAAATGCAACAGACCACGGATGCACTTATGTCATGTGCTCACACTGTAGGCAGGATGCACAAACGGTAAATGCAAATAAATACCACTTTCAACACAGAGTTACGTTTCTTTTACCGAAATGGACACCAGAGGTGCAATTAGTGATGGCAGATTAGGTTTCACTGCTCTAAATCTTATTTATGCCCTCTGGCATACTAACTGTAAATGACAGAGACGGTGCCACAGTTTCTGCCTTAATGCGGGTTGCCTGCTATCTTCTGAATCAAGCTCTAGGCAACTCTTGTTCTGCGCATTACGGAAGAAACTGTGGGTACATTATCATCCTTTAAAGTCTATGAATTTCAAGAAGTATGACATCTAGAACAGTGAAAAAAAGTCACTAACTATACCTCTAGTTTTCATTTCCATAGACCAAACATACATGTGCCACTAAAAACAAGTAACTTTTTTTAATGTGACGCTTGTTTACATTTAGGGCTTGTGCATTCTTATCCATTGTGTCAACCCCTGACATCGGTGAATCCCTGACCAATTGCATTTTTCAGTTTATTTTTCGTTTCGGAAACATATCAGTTGTCAGACACACTGTAAAATATGAACATACTATGGTATTGTAGATATTAGAACACACGAGATCTCAAGTCTTCAAAATGCTTATCAACATTCCACAATTCATTTCATGTTCCTTGTAGAGCAGTCTGCTTTTCTCGTAATTTTGTCTGGGGGTTCATCTCTTCTTCAACAACTTGAGCGCTTGAATACCTGTATGTTTTGTTTATAGAGTTCGCACGGTTTTTTTCTCAGCCGAATTCAGTTACACAGGTGGAGAAATATCGAAGGCTTAAACGACTCCTAGGTCGAAGCCACAGTTCCTTCTCAATGTGCATAATAGCATGTATTGCTTACTACATTACAAACACGATTTTTCACAAGAGGTAATTTAATAATAAATCAGGTCATCGACGATACATTATTTGCTTACTTGCTGAAACTTTTCTACAGAAACGTTGACGGGTGGAAGCGAAGATGCGCTATTTGCAGAATTTTTCCTACTTCGACAGGAAACCAGAATACTGAGAAAAAAGAGAGAGTTCTTATATGTACATCACTCATTTGTGAAAGACACCTTTCATACGTAGATCCGGAGAGAGTAAGCATTGATTCAGGCGTCTAATATTGAACTTCGTTACAACAGTCTTCGGTTCCTCTGCTTGGCATTTGCGTGAGCACTTTGCTATACATATTAAGCAGCTTTTTGACTGGCTGTTGCTTACAGCTTTGCGGCTAAATTTAATTCTTCGTAAAAACTATACGTATTTTTCATTTTATTCGGAAGTAACTAAGGACTAACGTTTCAAAATTCCCGTCTGATGTCCGTGTATCCAGAATGGTTTCATATCAGATAAATGAGCTGATTCACCAAGAAACTATGTGTATCCAAATGTAGTATGTGTCAAAAACCGGCTCCAACGTGAAGCCAGGTTCTCAAAAATCACCCTCACACACAGGAAAACAGCGAGCTGTAGGGGGTGGCGTACGGGCCGCTTCTGCTGGGTCGATAGGGTAGGTTAGTAGCAGTGGGTGAAAACAGATAGCGCGCAAGGAGCAGTGGCCGGCGTGCCACCTGTTACCTCCCTCTGCTGGCCTGTGTACAAGAGCGACTCTCTGGCCTCGTCTCCAGGGCTTGAGAAAAGCTGCTGGTTGCCACAACCCCTAATAACCAATCGCAGTGCTGCTACTGCCCATTAGCGCTTCCACGTAGCGAACATAGAAACCAGAAATAGTCATAGCATAGCACAGCTGCGTTCACACCTCGCGCCGAGCCAGCACGGCGAAGAAGGGAAAAATTCACTTCCTTATTTTAAAGGTGTAAGAAACTCTTGGTGGTGTATAAGACTACACCGCATCGTTTTATAAATAGTATTTTTCTTTAAATCTTTTCTTTCCTCGTAAAAAAAGAAAAAGCTCCCAATTTTGGTCTTGCGTGATTTCTTAATAGCGTTTCTCAGTCGCTTTCGAAAAAAAAATATACACGTTAAAACATCTGATTTTCCTGCACGTTGTAGAGTGGCATCGTAGTTTCGCCTCAGCGGCTGAAAGAGTTATACGTTTTATTTGTGAAGGAGGCTTTTATCACTCTCTTTCAGGGAGAGTCACTTAACCTTATCGACACACTGAGGGGTTGGCAGAACACTCTGTTCCTTCCTCTGCCCGTACCGGGCGGAAGTTATCAGGGTTTGGTGGTCCAGCCCGGTCCTCATCCAGCCTGCTCGTTTAATCTTCTTCCCTCTCTCACGTGGTCTGTTACACAAGTTCATACGTGGTCTCTCTGTGCGTATCTTGCCCTGTCCTTGTCGCTAGTCTTTCCTATGCTATTTCAGAATGGGGTACCTCTGCTAAGTGGCGGGGGCTGTGGGATGTAAATTATGCGATCAAAACTATCCGGACACCTGGATGAAAATGGCTTACAAGTTCGTGGCGCCCTCCATTGGTAGTGCTGGAATTCAGTATGGTGTTGGTCCACCCTTAGCCTTGGTCATAGCTTCCGCTCTCGCATGCATACGTTGAATCAGGTGGTGAAAGGTTTGTTGGAGAATGGCAGTCCATTTTTCACGGAGTGCTGCACTGAGGAGAGGTATCGATGTCGGTCGGTAAGGACTGGCACAATTTCGGCGTTCCAAAACATCACAGAGGTGTTCTGTAGGATTCAGGTCAGGCCTCCGTGCAGGCCAGTCCATTACAGGGAATTTATTGTCGCGTAACCACTCTGCCACAGTCCGCGGATGATGAACAGGTGCTAGATCGTGTTGAAAGATGCAGTCGCCATCCACGACTTGTTCTTCAAGAGTGCGAAGCAAGTAGGTGCTTAAAATATCAATGTACGCCTGTGATGTGATTGTGGCACGAAAAACAACGAAGGGTGCTAACCCACTCCATGAAAAACACGACCACATCATAACACCACCGCCTGTGTATTTTATTGTTGGCACTACACACTCTGGCAGATGACGTTCACACGACATTCGCCATATCCACACCCTGCCATCCGATCGCCACATTGTGTACAGTGATTCGTCATTCCACTCAACGTTTTTCCACAGTCCAATCATCCGATGTTTACGCTCCTTACTTCAAGCGAGGTGTAGTTTGACATTTACGGGCGTGATTTGTGGCTTATGAGCAGCCGCTCGACCAAGAAATCCAAGTTTTCCCACCTCCCGTGTAACTGTCATAGTACTTGCAGTGAATCCTGATGCAGTTTCCAATTCCTGTGTGATGGTCTAGATAGATGTCTGTCTATTACACATTACGACCCTCTTCAACAGTCAGCGGCCAGCCGGAGTTTCCGAGCGGTTCTAGGCGCTACAGTCTGGAACCGTGCGACCGCCACGGTCGCAAGTTCGAACCCTGCCTCGGGCATGGGTGTGTGTCGTGTCCTTAGGTTAGTTAGGTTTAAGTAGTTCTAAGTTCTAGGGTACTGATGACCTCAGCAGTTAAATCCCATAGTGCTCAGAGCCATTTGAACCATTTGAATAGTCAGCGGTCTCTGCCAGTGAACAGACGAGGTCGGCCTGTACGCTTTTGTGCTGTACGTTTTCGTTCACATTTCCACTTCATTATCAGGTCGGATGTTTAGGAGAGTGGAATTTTCGCGTATAGATGAATGATACACGTAACACCCAATAACCTGACCACGTTCCAAGTCTATGAGTTCTGCGGAGCACCCCATTCTGCTCTCTCACGATGTCTAATATCTACTGAGGTCGCTGATATAGATTACCTGGCAGTAGGTGGCAGCAGAATGCACCTAATATGGGGAACGTATGTTTTTGGGGGTGTCAGAATACTTTTAATCACATAGTGTATGTCCCCTCATTACGCTCTGCTTTGTGGCCTTCCAGCTGAAAACTCGATCTGGCACCTTGCCAGTCTTCGTCCCTACCTCTATCTCCCTTTCTTCTTTTTTGTCCCTTATCTCGCCTTCGTTGAACTTTCGTAGACCTTTGGGTTTCCTTTCTCTGGGTTTTGCGCGGTGTGGTACCTCAGACCTGCAGTCATTTTGACCTGTCTTGTCGGCGAGAAAGAGCAGACGACCTAGTAGTTATATCCCTTTAATCATCCAATCAGTGTAGCACCTTAGTTTCTTAATAATCCATATACCTTTTCATAATTCGTAGCAGTCCTTGTGACATGTTTGTCAACCACGTTAACCTTTTGTTTTTCAAATGGCGTACACCAAATCATGTCTTCTTTCAGATGAAAATGCGACTTATTGAGTGACTTCAATGGCGTGATCGCGAGCTCACGGTTTTAATTTGGTTTAGCGTAGTGTCAAGCACAGCAGAATATAATAAAGTAGATTACTCCCGATTGTTTTAGCCCTAGTGTCGATCCGTAGTCTTCTTTTAATGATCCATCTCTGGAAAAATCCAAATATATACCAATTTTTCGCCGGCGATACAAGCGGCCGCACCTTATATTATAAAATGCAAAAAATTATTTTTGGTCCACATCCTACAATTACCAGCATCCACACTTCATATTTCGAATTAGAAGAGAAGAATAAATTTATCTCAGATGAGATTTTGGTGTGGATGGACTACAATAAAAGCTTGCAACATTCACCTTAATTGCTTTCTAGTTGGAGATGAAAAACAGCAGATGCTGAAAAACATAATTACATTTATAGATGTTTCTCTGCCTTAGTTTGACTAATACGTGAGATGTGCATTTTTTACGTTTTCGCTTTTGTAGTTCTGTGCAAGTACTGTACAATACCACATGCTGTAAGTAATTACATGCTTTAGATCGCCACTAGCTCAACTTTCAAATAACTGTTTATAGCTCTTGCGAATAGTATTCATTTTGGGAAATTCATGTAATGAAACCAAAGCTAAGTGGAAGAACGTTTCAATGCATGCTTTTCTGGATCATTCGATGACAAAACTACGACGTTCTCGGCGTCTCAAAGGTGCTTACATTCCGATTTTTTTTTTTTTTTACTTTAACTGGAAGAAAAATGCGCGGATTCAGCATAGCCCCAAACACTGCCAAACAGGTAAATTAATTACGGTCAACTGTTTTGTTACATCGTGATGCAGTTCAAACCAGTTTAAAGGATACGATCTATGCGTAACAGTCTGTTGCTCCATAGTTCTTTTCCCCGCGTTGTGGACTTGCTGCAGCGCCAAGGGATCCACACTCTTTCACAGCTGAACGGTCAAAATAAGACAGGTGCTGCCAGAGGTGTTGCGCCACTATCCAATTAGTGCCATCATACACAACAATGATTTCATTGTACTTTTTGTTTTGTTTTCACATTTTTGTGTCTCATCGAATTTTGAGGCACATAAGTAATGGATGGTTATGGCCTCGTTTTATGAATACTGAATGACAGGAGAGTTTTCTCCCTAAGTCCTTCAGAAACGATTAACAATACGTTTCAGTATGAGCTGAAACACATGGAAGACGAAAATTTCAAAACAGAATATGTTTTTACGGGAGTACAACACAAGAAGCGAAGTTTGTCTGTGGCAATGAAATAAGGTGAACTAGTGCACTGTCATTGTTTTAAAGCAGAACTTGTTACTGAACTCACTGTCTCCCATTCATTATAGACAAGCGCTTGCTTTTTAAGTTTTACAAATATTAGTCTCTGAAGAGGAAGGGAGTATACTAAACTTCTGAGAGTCGTCACGAAGTGGTACGTGACGTCGTTTTTAGTGACGTCATGGTGTGCGTTCACCACAGGTAATTTGTCCTTTTCGAGTTTTAAAACTTCTTCTTCAAAGATTGGCCCACTACTTTTTTTCTTTTTTTCTTGTGATTCCGTTCTTTACAACACATTGACATCTGGTAAGGACGCTTTTCGCTCCCACATGTATGCTGTCATGCACAGCATGACTGGACATGTTAGAAATTAAATAAATAAATAAATATATATATATATATATATATATATATATATATATATATATATATATATAATTTGTAACATGTCCACATATATGTGTGTGTGTGTGTGGCGATTTTGCGGTGAGTTCGGAGGGTGCATACACATGCAGAAAGAGATGCTCTGTGCCACAACACTACAAACAGTGGTTCATGAAACATGAGCTATAGTAATACACTATAATTAGTGCAGGTTATCAGTTAAAGCTTTCCAAAAATGATAGAATACCAGGGAAAGAGTATTTTGGTGTAGAGTTGATGCTGTAACTGTTCTACAACTTAAATGTTAAGAAATGTGTCCATAAAATAAAATAAAATAAAATATGAACTGTTTCCGCCGGCCGCGGTGGTCTCGCGGTTCTTGGCACGCAGTCCGGGACCGCGCGACTGCTACGGTCGCAGGTTCGAATCCTGCCTCGGGCATGGATGTGTGTGTTGTCCTTAGGTTAGTTAGGTTTAACTAGTTCTAAGTTCTAGGGGACTGATGACCTAAGATGTTAAGTCCCATAGTGCTCAGAGCCATTTGAACCATTTGAACTGTTTCCCGTGTTCAGTGAGAGCTATTGACGAAAACAGCAAGGTGAGTGACAAATGCTGATTAACATTTGGTGTGATATATCTGACAAAACAGATGGGAGACATGTGATACGTTTACTTCAGAGCTTCAAGTGTAGCTCCACCGGCATGCACCGGCCGCCGGCTCAAGAGGGGGATAGTCAGGATTCTGGCTGTGGCCCGTGCCGCCCGGTTCGGTTATTGCTGTGCAGGCGCGGCCCGGCCGCAGCGCTAGTGTGAACACTGCACTGCAAATCAAAGGGTTTACAATCGAGGCGCGTCCTAGCCAGCCCTAGCCCGAAAGGTCATAATGATACAGGTGCTGCCAGAGGTGTTTCCCCGCTATCCAATTACTGCCATATTACACAACAATGATTTCATTAATCTTTTGGCATTGTTTTCGCACTTTTGTGTCTCATCGAATTTTGAAGCTCATAAATTTTGAGGCCCATCAAGTCTCAGCCTGGAGTGCAGGGTGAGCACACTCGTAAGATGTGACGTAGCGGCGACCAACTGAAGATGGCACTGTAGAGGCTGCGCTCAAGAAGATACTTTTTGCTGTATGCTGTAACCCTGTCCGCAAACCCTATTCCCCTATTTTGATTTCAGAGCGTGGGGAAAGCAGCAAAGCTGACAGGTTCACCAACAGTGATAATGAACACATTCTAAGCACCACGTGTGAAAATCAGAGGTAGCCGAAGTGTGCTCGTCTCATAGGAAGAACTCCTTCTCTTATTGGCGTGAAGAGGAAAAAGTGGTGTGTCTTATTGGCGGGAAGAGGGAAAAGTAGCAATATGATGTTAGTGACTAGTAATAACTATATGTATACGACGAGCGATGGATCACAACAGCGAACTCGCCACTACCTGCACGGCTCTATTCCGCCAGTATTACTTCGGCTGTCAAAAACTGCTATATGTCCACACCGACGGGCTATTCCGTGGAGAAAGAAAAACTGATAAAGAATGAATCCGATTGGAGCATACATAATTTTATTACCACTTAATCTACTGTTTTCTCCATAATGTTGGGATATCTCTTTTACTATATTGGATACGTTGAGTGCTTTCAGTAGCACTAATTAGGTTTCTGTGTTTTTCATGCATTGCCCAAGTTATTGAAGAAAAATAGATATCAGCCAAATTGAATCCTTTGGAAATGACATGGTCAGTTTCCTTCTGCATCTTTGCACTCTCAGGGTCCCATCATCTAAGTAGTTTTCATTATTCTCTCTTTCCTCCCTTCAGAAAACCAACACACATATACTCTCTCTCACTTTCTGGGTCTGTGTAGGAGGGTAGATAAAAATTTAGCACGCTTCTGAAGGGAAGGGTTGGAACCATTTGAATCTTCCATTATGATTACAATGTGAGTGCGTTTACAGGTGCTCCCAGTAGTGACGCAATAGCTGTTTGAATTTGCGATCTTATTGCCTACCTTGATGTGTTTAATTTTTCAGTGATAAGGTGTTTATAAAAATGCTTCCAGGTGAACACATGAATGGAAAAGAAGAAAGAAAGATTAGAGTTTAATGTTCTATCGAAAGCGAGGTCATTAGAGAGTAGCAGATCGATGGTTTTTGTTAAGGATGGGGAAGGAAATTGGCCGTGGCCTTTCAAAGGAATTATCGCGACATTTGTCTGTAGTGATTTAGGAAAACATAAATCTTACTGACGAGACGACGATGTCAACCATTACCGTCATGAAAGTGAGTCCAGTGTGCTAACCACTGTGCCACTTCACTCATTGTGAACTTGTGACAATCCTCTCTAATAAATATAAGGGAAGTGACGCTGCCAATTATTTTCATTGTCTCTCTCAATCAATTCTGATTATGTCCATAAGGATAAGTTAATAATTTTGTACAAGCATCAAAACTGTCTCCTTGTACCAAAAACAATTTCAAATTGCTATTCTGAGCTATGGGTTGAAGTAAGGGTTAATAGATACAAACAGGTAAAGACAGGACAGGCTCCTAAGCAAGCTCAGAGAAATGTACTCCCACACCTGACATGTGAAAAACACCACACGAACTGACGTGCTGCTGGTGGTGCTACGTTTATTACCACTGGAACTAGCAATGATGAAATGAGATACACAAGCTTTGTTCAAGAAGGGCGAATATGATATGGTAAAGAACATACTGGGCTCAAGAGCCACTTAAAACAAGGAAATACAGTCACACATTGATAGAGAAATGAAAGAAACCTGGGACCACCTAAAATCGGGGTGGATAATCTACTAGTTCCTTCCCAACATAAAAAGAAGGCTCAAGAATGTCATACTTCTTTCTGAACAAGGAAGCTACATATTACCTTTCGGGACATGATCCATATGCCCGTTACTAACTAAAAATTTGGCAACATAGCACAGATATTTAGCAATACACTTGTTTATAACATGGTAAGGAATGTGGAGCTGTGGCACAAACTGGACTTCCTGACAGCTAAATTAGCTTTCGATGAGTATGTCTACATGGTCTAGAGAGACAATAAAGAAGGGGCCATAGCTCATGATAAAGAGAGCACACAACAGGAGAACATCCATATACAACTTTCCAGACTCAGCCACGAGATAGCCTTGGGGATGACCAGGAAGGATTCCCTGAGACACTGACAGATATCTCCCAATCTCGTCAAACTTGGGTAGCATTCTGAGATGTGCCTTTGTATGCCAGGGGCTAATCACCCTAACAAATTGGAAAATCTAATATCATTGTGATACCAAGTATTGGAATGTAATGAATAGCATAGTGTATTGTTGTTTAATATAGTGCAATCATGAATGATAAATTTCAGAATTTGTAATATAGTATTGTAGCATAGTACATGAGACCAGTGGCATGTGCCTTCTAGATTTCAGATGTATCTGTGCATCTAATGGAAAAGTGGTAATCTATAGATATTTTAAATTGGGGAGACATTTTAGCTATTTTCAACAACATAATGCCCAGTTATACTGACTCATTTTAAATTATGTTAAAATTTTATAATTGCAATATTTGGCGTGTTCTTACACCTAGATAACCGACTAAAGGAAAATGGCAAATAAATAATAAATAAATTCATCACTGTTGTGGTGGCCTTTAGTCGGAAGACTGACTTGATGCAACCCTCGGAATCTATCTCAGGCAGGATCTTCATTTGTACATAACTAATTCAAACTGCATCTACTTGAACCTGCTTATTATACTCAAGCATCAGGTCCCCTCTACAATTGGTAACCCAGACTCTTCCCTCAATCATCAAAGTCACTGTTACCAGTACTTCATCTTTCAGGATGAGTCCTGTCAGCTTAACCCTACTTCTAGTCAACTTTTGCCATAAATTTCGTTTCTTCCTGATTCATTTCTATGTCTCTTCAGTAGGCATCCAGCCTATTCATGTAACCTTCAGCATTCATCTGTAGCAACACACGTAAATGATAAGTAAGTGCACCATAGAATACTACACGTGAAAGATTTTTCAAGCGAGGCAGTGACATGGAGAGCCAATTGCGCTATGGGAAAGTCGAATTGACGAGATGCAGAGAGATTTCAGGGAGGCCGTAAACAGGGTCACTGCTCGACATAACTTAAAGGGCTCAATAGATTTGGTCGAGCCGTTAGGTAGAGCCCGTTTTATGCAAGGGGTAAGGAACGACAGAATCCAAACGATAGTAAGAAGCAGAGGCGATGAAATTACGCTAGCGGCAGCAGTGGAGTTAGCACAGCCAGAGCAGAGTGCGGTACTGTCCACGAAAGAGAGGGGACTAGCTCCGAGAGCAACCTTTAACCATGGAAGGGAAACGGCGGAGAGCTCTAGAGATATTAAGGAATTAAAATGTTTCACCTGCGGTTTGAGAGGTCATATTGCGAGCAAGTGCAGGAAGAATAATCCAGAGGGTAGAGTACGGGCAGCGACGTGTAAAGAATTCACCAACTTTTGCTACGGGTACAACCAGCCTGGGCACACCGATTCAGAATGTCGGGTGACACTAAGAAAAATTCATTCGATAGATGTAAGAGATTTCAAAGGCAACCACAGAGAAAGCGATGGAGGTTTACGGGAGTGTAGATGTCCACAACGCAACTTACCAGGTGACTGTTGAGTTCCGTGTACAAGAGTAAAAGACGTAGCCTGCTTTAATCGTAAGCGGCAGGGCCACTATGCTGAAGATTGTCATGAAGAGCCCTGGCACGCCTACAGAAAAGACAGGCTGCCAGTATCTAGTAGAATCGGCGAAGTGGTGCAGCGAAACTAAGAGGCCGCAAGGCCGCACTGTCGGGACTTGTTGCGGCAGGTAAAACCACATTTAGGGTAATAGACTGCGCAACAGAGAGCGATGCTTTAGTATTGTACTGCATAGAGTTAAAAGGATATTTAAAGTTACTGACAGACACAGAAGCCCAGTTATGTTTACTTAAGATAACAAGTATTCCAGTGAAAAGTGCAATTACAATAAATGTAGCAGATAGGCTTCGGCTGAAAGGTTTAACAAGCGAAGCCGTGAGTACGATAGGTGCAGTAAGGATACGCGTAAATGTGGAAGGTGCTGGAAAACTCGGGCACAAGTTCCATGTGTACGGATCGGGATTAGACATCCGGTACTACGGTTTAATAGGTAGAGATCTCTTAACAGAGCATAAGATCACGTTAGACTATGCAGGGAAAGTAATAAGGCTGCAAGGGCGAGATATACGCTTGACAGTAGAAGAAGAACCGAAGGGAAATGAGGTCTAATCGGATTCAGGATTAGGTGGGGAAATGGGGCCCCGAGTGGGTAGAAACGTACTACAAGAAAGCGAAAAAGAAATGATTATTCCAAGACAGGAAATTGCACAGGTGGTGCATGTACCTGAATCTTTGGTGAAAGTGCGAAATGTCAAATTCATAGTAAGTGCATTGAACTTGTCAGATGAGAAGGACAGAGAAAACTTCGTTAGGTTCGAACCATCTACATTATGAATATAAGAGAATGCTGATGGGACTGAAGGGAGCCCCAGGATGTTTCCAGAGACTAATGAACATAGTTTTGGCAGGTTTGCAAGGTGTGAAATGTTTTGTTTATTTAGATGACATAGTATGTTGTGGGAAGAACCTGCTGAAGTATAACGAAAAGCTCCGGAAAATATTTGATAGCTTTCGAGAGCACAAATTGGAGCTTCAACCAGACAAGTGTGAATTCATGAGGAAGAAAGTAATCTTCCAAGGTCACTGTATTACTGACAAAGGAATAGCGCCGGATATGGCGAAGTAGGAGAAGGTAAAGTTCTTTCCACACCCAGGAGCAACGAAAGAATTAAAAGGCTTTCTCGGATTAATAGGCTGTTACCGCCGTTTCATTGCACAATTTAGCAAAATTGCAGAGCGACTTCATGAGCTTTTAAAGAAAGGAGTAGGGTATAAGTGGAGAGAACAACAGAACAATGCTTTCGAAGAGCTGAAGGAGAAGCTGATCAATCCTCAGCTACTTCAGTACCCAGATTTCATGAAACCGTTTATTGTTACAACGGATGCGAGTAACACTGCCCTGGGCCCTGTTATCGCAAGGGAAGAAAATGGGCGAGGACTAGCCCGTTGCATATGCGTCTAGAGCATTGAACAAGGCAGAACAAAATTATAGCACAACAGAAAAGGAATTGTTGCCCATAGTGTATGCAGTAAAAGAGTTTTGACCACTTATATATCGACGAAAGTTTACAGTGGTAACAGACCACAAGCCACTGACATAGATATTCAGTGTAAAAGATCCGAGTTCGAGAGTCCTGGAGACTAAAGCTTGAAGAGTATGACTAGGAGGTAACAGACTAACAAGGAAAGCTAAATAGTAATGCGGATGCGATAAGAAGAATAAGGCATGAAGGGAAGGAAGAGATAGATGCGAAACAGAATATGGGGACAGAGAAGATCTCTGTAGCACAAGCAAGTGTGGAACAAAATTACGTAAACGTGCGGCAAGTACAAGTGTCGGCTTAAATGGAACAGGAAGCAGATAGCGAAGACGAAATTAGTCCGGAGGAAAAGGAGAACATACTGAAGGAGGTGCATGTTAATCCTTTGGGAGGGCACCATAGAATGATCATGACATTAGAAAGAATCAAGACGTACAAGTGGTGACGCGGAATGAAGCGCGACATTGAAAATTACATACGGAAATATACGTCAAGACAGAAAAATAAAAACACGCAGATGAAGACAAAGATGCTTTTTCAGATTACAGACACTGCATAGCCAGTATCTGAGAAATGGTCAGTGGATATAGTAGGTTCTCTAGATGTATCCGGCACAGGAAAAAGGTACATGTTAACATTTCAGGACGGCTGAAGTAAGTTTATATAGCAGTTCCAATTGAAAGGGAAGATGCCGAGACGGTAGCTGAAGCATTCGTGGAAAACATTGTATGTAGCTATAGAATTCCATCAGTATCATTAACGGATCAGAGTTGCCATTTTCTGAGTGACGTTTTTAAAAGAGTGTGTAAACTGTTGAAAGTTAAGCCTATACATACTACAGCTTATCACCCAGAATCAAATGGTGAGCTAGAAAGAAGTAATAGAACACTTGCAGAGTATCTCAGGTACTTTGTAACAGGTGATCAAAATTCTTGGGAAAAATGGGTGTCGTATGCAATTTTTGTGTTCAACACTACACCACACAGCAGCACAGGTTACACACAATTCGAACTACTATATGGGAAAGAGGTCAACATACCAGGAGTACTTCAGCAGTAATCACAACAGGTAAGCTACGATTATGAATCATATATAAATAGGCTAAGAGCGAGAATGCGGGAAGGCTCAAACGGTTCAAATGGCTCTGAGCACTATGGGACTCAACACCTTAGGTCATAAGTCCCCTAGAACTTAGAACTACTTAAACCTAACTAACCTAAGGACAGCACACACACCCATGCCCGAGGCAGGATTCGAACCTGCGACCGTAGCAGTCCCGCGGTTCCGGACTGCAGCGCCAGAACCGCTAGACCACCGCGGCCGGCTATGCGCGAAGGCCACAGAGTGGCTAGAGTCTCGATTATAAGGAGTAAGAAAACCAGTAAGAGACAAAATGACATGAAACAGAATCCAAAGTAGGAGGTAAAGTGTCACTGCACGATGAGTCGGTGAGACGTGGTAGATCTCGGAAATTAGACTCGCAGTGGAAAGGTCCATTTCAAGTATTAAAAGTTAGAGGTCCTAATGTAGTTATAAAAATTAAGAGACATATGAAAACAAGTGTATATGCAAATAGTTTGAAACAGTTCTCTTAAATTTCCGGTATGGCACTCAAGTGGAATATTGTACTACTCCTCATAGTGGTAGCCACATACGACATCACTGCATCAGAGTATGCAATGAACAATTTCCAGGTGACACAGTTTTCGAGTTCTTCAGGATTATGTTAAGATAACGGAGGAAAAGTAGAAATATATAGCACCACATGGAGAATTGTTACTTATGTGAAACTAGATGCTATAACAGAGAGGTTTCAGAAGGCGGAAAGGTACGATAGAACAGCGGTACAAAGGTGCCGGGACACCATACAACTAATCGTAGGATTAATAGAGTGTAGGGTACTTGATCAGCAGGTAACACACCATGTAGAAAAAATTACAGGTATGCACCAGCTAGTACAACAGCTGACGAAACATGGGACTAGAAGGAAGAGAGGAGTTTTTAACTTCGTTGGACAGGTGAGTAAGATACTGTTCAGGACATTACATGAAGCAGATGCAGCATATTACAAGGAAATATAGATGGTATTGAAAGAAATTCAGAAGGATGG
Organism: Schistocerca nitens; assembly: GCF_023898315.1. Lineage (NCBI taxonomy): Eukaryota > Metazoa > Arthropoda > Insecta > Orthoptera > Acrididae > Schistocerca > Schistocerca nitens. The sequence continues at coordinate 543,309,996 of NC_064616.1, forward strand.
CTAAGGTTAACAAAGGAATAAGTGGCAGTAGTAAGGGCCACGTTAGCAGGAGTGAACAAGACAGTGTATACGTTAAAATCAAACGAACATGCTCTATAGACGGGCATGCAATGATTAGAGACGTTCATGAAAGACTATGTGAAAGAAACAGACACCGGTTTCAAACGTGTAGCGTCCTTTGCCACAATAACTGAACAAGTATTACAATTAGTGGCAGTGTTTTTCCAAATTGAGGAAGAATATGAACAGATGATACACGGTATTGTAAAGGCACAAAAGGGAATACTGCAGCCTCATATCATAAACCCAGTTCAAATTGTGAAATATTTAAATTTAATACGTGAAGAGCTAAAAGTTGTAAAGTTTCCTGTTCCTCTAGCCGAATCCTCAGGTTACCTACTACATAGAATAATTGATTTAGATGTCTTCATCGCGGGTAGTATATGAGGCTATGTAATCAACATACCATTGACAGATAATAACATTTTCAAGTTGTATAGAGTACTTCCACTATCCAAAGAGATCACGGAAATGAAAGGGAGGTATGTATACATGGAGCCAGTAAAGGAATTCTTACTAATAGATGCGTCCAAAAGCCAATACGCGGCACTTTCTGCGGAGCAGCTGAAATGCAAAGAACTAAGTAAGAATAGACGACTGTGCAGACAGTCATTTGCCTTGTTGTCAACATTCGATCACGAAGAGTGTGAAGCCAAGTTGTTGCAACCGGTGAGAAAAATTTCGGAAGAATGTGTGTGAAAAGTGGTCGCACTGAATCAAAGCATTTGCACACATGTAAACAGTAATGAATGGTTGTACGTAGCGCCAAAAGAGGAAGGCCTAACGGTACCACGTGGAAAGGAACCACTACGGGACCTAATAATGAAAGGGGTGGGTTAAATACGCTTGTGTAGTAAATGTAAGGGATATGGAAACAGAGTGTTCATACAGACAGACGGTGAAATCCATAGCAGTACCACAGAGAAAGAGGTAGTGCCTCAGAATAATCTAGAATTCGATTGATTGATTGATGGAGAGAGTATGGGACCTAACGGTGAGGTCATCATTCCTGCGATTCCAAAGGGGCTTACATAAGAAAGAGAGTCTGCTAAAAGTGAACGGATTCAGTCAGAGGAGTCAAATTATAAAAGAATGAACATTAAATGCACACACTATAAGCATAAAGGATGAGACCAAATATAAAAAATGGAAAAAGGGGAAAAAGGGGGTGGGGTCGGTCATGGACTCACAGACCGTGAAAACTGCAAAAGGAGTGCGAGTCACAACCAACAACCCGCACCTGCTCCAAGACGAAAGGAGAACCTTATATCTGAACGCAAAAACCCCTTTCACGAAGGAAACCGAGGACCAGGTCTACCATCCTTGGAACGTCTGCTATTATTAAATTTAAGGTAGCAGGAAGACTATACTTACACGAAGGGTCGAAAGAAGGGAACATACCACCAATATGTGAGATATCGTCAGTCTGGCACCACAACCATATTGTGGGGGTGGGTTATTATGTAGGAGGAAACAATGGGTGAGCCGGGTATGGTCAATGTGTAAACGACATAAAACAGTGGACTCCTTCCGAGAGGGGAGGAGAGAAGTGCTCCAACCAGCAGTAGACTCCTTGACTGTGCGGAGTTTATTACTATGAGCAGTAGAGCTCCAAATGGCATTCCACTGTTGGGCAAAGAGAGATTTCACGTAGATCCGCATATCTGCAGCTGGAATCGTGAAAAGAAAATGGGGGGGTAGGTATCCGCTTCTCTAGCCAAACGGTCTGCCAATTCATTCCCTTGGATTCCCACATGACTCGGAACCCAGAGAAAGACGACTGAACAGGTGGCATGCTCAAGGTCAGAGAGAAGGTCATGGATGGCAGAGACCAAGGGGTGACGAGAGTACCATCGATCGATAGCCTGTAGGCTGCTCACAGAGTCGGAACAAATTAAAACACTACGGAGAGAGGGCTGAGAAACAAAAAGGAGGGCCCTGTAAATGGCTGGAAGCTCTGCTGTAAACACACAATATGATCCTGGCAACAAATGGTGCTCTAAGCTGGTAGGAGATGTAAAAGCGTATCCTACCTTATCAGTAGTCTTAGAACCATCAGTATAAAGGATGATGGCACCCTGGAACTCTGCAAGGATGGCACACACAAGACGCCAGTAAACCATAGGACCTTGGAAGGAAGCGGTCCTAATCTGTGGTCTTGGCACCATCTAGGGGGGGGGGGGATGGGAGGAAAGACACAGGGCGCAGTCCAGTGACTGATGGAGATCCTGGCAGAGGGTAGTGAGAGTCATGCTAACCGGCAATCCAACCCATGTTAGGAGGGAGACATCCCTCACTGGCGAAGAGCATAGCTTTTACAGAATGGTCAGGGAATCGGCGAATGGCGACTGCATAAGAAACAAGGAGTTGGCTCCGTTGTATGTGTAGAGGGGGAATCCCTGCTTCTGTGAGGAGACTCTCAACAGGACTAGTGCGAAAGGCACCAATAGCCATACACACCCCCCAATGATGGACAGGATCAATGAGTTTCAAAGTGGAAGGAGCTGCTGAGCCATAAACCTGACTACCATAAACGAGTCTGGATAAAACCAGAGCACAGTATATATGTAGAAGAGTGGAACAGTCTGCACTCCTAGACGTGTGGGCCAGGAGGCGGAGAGCATTAAGCTTCCGCATGCATGTAGTGTTTAGGTAACGAAGGTGGGGCAGCCATGGACAAATATAAGGCCCAGTAAACGGGAATGTGTTACAACATCAAGGAGCTGGTTGCCTAAATAAATTTCTGGATCAGGGTGTAATTTGGGTTGACGAGAAAAATGCATAGCCCGCATTATGTAGGAGGAAAACTGGAAGCCATGGGCGGTGGCCCCGTCAGATGGTTTCTTGGAGCTGGCGCTCAGCAGATGGCATCGAGAGGGAGCTGGACCAGATGCAAAAATCGTCAACGTACAACGCCGAGCCAACCAGAAGCCCAACAGACATCGCAAGCCCATTTATGGCAATGAGGAAGAGCGTAACACTTAGCACAGAACCCTGTGGGATACCATTCTCCTGAACCTGAGAGGTTGTGAGTGAAGTGACAACTCGAAACCACAAGATCCGGTAAGATAAAAACTCGCAGATAAAAATCGGAAGGGTATCATTGAAGCCACAGTAATGGCGGGTAACTAAAATGTGATGGCGCCAAGCCATGGCATACGCCTATGTAGGTCAAAGAAAATTGTGACAAGGTGCTGGTGGTGAGTAAAAGCCTCTCAGAAGGCTGATTCCAATCAGAGTAGATGGTTATCTGGAGATCGCCCTGCCCCTGAAGCTACACTGATATGGTGATATAAGGTCCAAAGATTCGAGTACCCAACATAATCTGGAGTTGACTATCCTTTCAAGCAGTTTACAAAGCACATTTGTAAGGCTAATGGGGCGGTAGCTGTGGAGAGACGTTGGGATTTTCCCAGGGTTAAGGATGGGGATAACTATACTGTCTCGCCATGGTGACGGAAAAGTACTCATGAGCCTGATGTGATTTAAGACCCTGAGGAGCTGTTGCCTCTGGGGAACGTCAAAGTGTTGAATTATTTGATTGTGAAAGGAGTCGGGCGCTGTGGTTGTGTCTCGTGAGAGCTAAGAGCCTGTACCAATTCCCATTCAGTGAAAGGAGCACTGTATGGCTCAATGTGGTGTGGGACGAAATGGAGGGGGGTCTGTTAAACTCTGCGTTTCTGCTAGAGAAAGGCAGCAGGATAGAAAGCGGACGACGATGCCATCACAAAGCGTGTGCCAAAGTTTTCAGCGACGACCAATGGATCGGTGCACAGAGCTCTTTGGATGTTCAGACCCTGGACAGTTGACTGTTGCTGGCGGCCCAGAACGCTACAGACCTATGTCCAAACCTGCCATAAAGAGGCAATTGTCCACAGGGAGGAAACATAGCGCTCCCAGCATTCCTTTTTATTCCACTTAATAATATAACGAGCCATAGCAGGAAGACGTTTAAAAATGAGGAGGTTTGTCTGGGAGGGGCGCCGCTTAAATCGCTGCAGCGCCTGTCGGCAGTCCTGGACAGCGACTGTGACGTCCTTGGTGCACCACAGTACCGGCCACTGACGAGGGGGCCCTGTGGATAGGGGGACAGCAGTTCCAGCAGCATGAAGAAGAGTGGCAGAGATGTATTAGACGACTATATCAATGGAATTAGAGAGGGAGGTGTCAAAGCTGACAGTAGCTCAGTATAAAGACCAACTGGCACTGCAGAATGCCCAGTGTGGGGAAGTGGTCACTGTCACAAAGGTCATAATGGGATCACTAATGTACGGAAGCCACATGGGCAGGGGAAGAGATCGAACGATTGATAGCAGAGGAGGTGCCATGAGTGACACTGAAGTGTGTTGGGGAACCATTGTTGAGGAGACACAAATCGAAGTCTATGATAAGTTGGTCGATTAGGATACCCCAAGCGACTAATGTAACACTCCCCCACAGTGGATGGTGGGCATTGAAATCCCCAAGGAGGTGAAATGGGGGCGGGAGTTGAAGGAGTAAGGTAGATAGTGCAACATAAGCTAGTGGCTTACCTCTTGGGAGCTAGAAACTGCAAATGGTGATTGCCAGAGTCGTTGGCAATTTAACTGCTATCACTCCCAATGTGGTACATAGGGGGATCCAGTCACTAAGGACATCAGAGCGAACCAAAGTGCAGACCCCACCAGATGCTATCACAGGGCCAGCATGGTTCCAACAGAATGCCCGATAACCATGTAAAGTGGGAGAGCGGTCGTCATTGAAATGCGCTTCTTGGAGAACTAGATAGAACGCAGAATGAGAGGAGACAAGACGTTACATTCCCAGTAGATGACGATGGCAGCCATTGCAGTTCCACTGGATGATCGTGTGGTGTGACTCCAAGGTAGGTAAGAAGGAGCCCAGGAGGAGGTCAGATCACTTAGTCAGCAGTTGTCACCGACAAGGATGGGGTGAAATCCATAAATAATATGTCAGACTCAGTTTGCGAGAGGGGCACGGGAGACACGTTCTCTTCGGATTTTGTTTCATCTTCTTCTCTTTCTGAGGTGGAGGAGGACAGGCCACAGGAGGAGTACAGGCGTCTACAAGATAGGGAACCAAAAGAGAGTGGGCGACCTTGGGTCCCACATTCAGTGCGCCTCGTGGCCGAGTAGTGGTAACAGTCTTCTGACGTGAGAGATGCTTGGGAGAGGGTTCCTAGGAGGGAGCCCAATTACTGGCAGATGCCGAAGAGGGGGGGCACTTCTTCGGCTGTAGTGGGGGGATGACTGCCAGATGGGTGGTCATGGGAACAGCAGGGGAGGTGGAGGGAAGAGTGGGGCAGGGATGGGGTAAGGATGAGGGAGTGAGAGGAGGAGAAGGGGGAGGAGGAGGAGGAGGCGGATGAGGAAAGGAAGTAACAGGGGCAACAGTTGAAGATAGTGAGACCAGATGTAGTCTCTCAAACTTTTGGTGAGCCTCAGTGTAAGACAGGCGATCCAAGGCCTTACGTTCTTGTATTTTCTTTTCTCTCTTGAAATCCAGGAAATCCGGTGAGTGAGGGGAGTGGTAGCCATGACAATTAGTACACACTGGTGCCGGAACCTAAGGGGTTCCCTCATGGACGGGGTAGACACAGTCACCACACAAAGGGTCCACTGTACAATGGGAAGACATATCACCAAAACGCAAGCATCGAAAGCACCACATAGGTGGAGGGATGTATGGCTTCATTTCACATCTCAAGCACATAACCTTGACCTTCTCTGGGCGGGTATCCCCCTCGACGAAAGCCAGGATGAAGGCTGCAGTATTTGTGTGGTTGTCTTTGCGACCCTACTGCACACATCGAAGAAAATGAACGCCACGTCGCTCCAAATCCGTTTGTAGGGTACTGTCCCTATCAAAACGGTCCCTGGACCGTGTTCAGAGATTGGTGAGGAGTGATAGACACTGGGAGATTGCCAAGACGATCACAGTCACGGAGAGCTGCGGATTCGGTGGCAGGGAGCCCGAGTGCATCTTACTAATAGACTCCACTTCACCAAACCTGTCCTAAATATTCTCCACGAAAAACAATGGCTTTGTGGCGGTGAATGTGTCTCCATCTGTCCTAGTACAGACTAGGTAATGGGGAAAACGTTTCAGCCCAAGACGGCGATCCTAAGGCTGCTGGGGCATATGAGACTGGATTTAAGGTTCCTTCACCATTCAAAGAGATGGCCGTGTGAGAACGGCCAGATTTTTTCAGCTTGATACGCATCATGCGTCAGGAATCCACCCTAATACCACCCACTCCGACCAGGGGCTTTCCCCATGGGCGCTTCCGAGCCACAGGAAGGGCCATCTGGCACAGCAGCCATTGCTGGGAGTTCCAATGTTCCAAGAAGACACGCAACCACAGAGAGGGAAAAGCTCATGAATCAGTAGTGTGATCCCTGTGTTGTCGGGGGGCTCAGCCATATGGGTACATTACAGCCCCACCACATGGACTGGCTACACATGCTGGTGACCTAGCAGGGTGGAAGGGGGCTGCAGTCGGGAAGGGGGTAACACTCTCCCTTGCAGTAACAAGGGAGAGGAGCGGGGAATCCACACTGTAGATATTCGGGAGAGAGTTCTTCCCCATATGGCTTACACTAAAAATTGGAAGTTTTGAAGAGGAAGTCATACCTTAAGTGGGGACCGAAACGCCAAAAGGGTGAAAAAACCGGCAACAAAATTGCATCCAATAAAGGAAACCAGGGGCATAGCCAGGTCTACATAAAGCAGAAGACCAAGAGAAGGGAAGCAGGTGGCAACGGGGAAGGAGCAGAGTTAGGGGGAGAAGGGGGTAGGGCGAAGGACAAGTGGTTAGGGAATGAAGAATGAGCTGCAATAGCTCGGGGCCCCATTTGAGCCATGCACGAACTCACAAAAGAACTGTGAGCCCCTGGAGGCTAGAAATCGATAGTTGGATTGTGAATGAGGAGAAGAGAAATGTCTGAGAGTTGAAACTAGATTTACCATTAGAGCCGGTAGTAACACAGTTGGACGATTTAAAATCCGCAGGAAAAAGATTGGACGATGTCCAGAGAATGGCAGAAAGTCAGGAGGAGGAACTGAAATATTCTCGATGCTTCACACACTATTCAGTACTTACATAGATAACTATATTTATTTATTTTAACCTGGCAAGATTAGGGCCATCAGGCCCTCTCTTACATCTAACCTGGCATTCTTCTTATTTTACATTCATATATTTTAGTAGGCATGTTAAACTACATCTAGTACAAAAAGTGAAATAAACAATTACAAAGGCACACCTGGAAAAATACATACATATAGAGTTTATATTCGTAGATCATAAGTACTGTTATAATTAGACATTATTGAAGAGACAGATTTTAGATAGGAGTGCTAGCAGAGGGAGTATGATGGAGACTGATGGTGAAGGCAGGAGAAGAATAGAGAGACATGATGAAACATAAATATAAAGGAAAAGAAGATTGCGTGGCTAATAGAGATAGATGAAGAGGAAGGCATCTCAGGAGCAAGATAGGAGACACTAGCTTTGCTATTTGACAGATGAGAGGATTGGTCTTGTACATTAATTTTGTGAAGAGGATGATAGTAGGAAATGCTTCAGCTTCTTCTTAAAAGCAGCAGTAAATTGAGTTTTGCGCAAGGTAAGGGGCAGTTTGTTCCAGAGGCGGACAGCGGAAACAGAGAAGGAGTTTGCAAAAGTTTTTGTCTTGTGAGGGGGCACAGGTAGGATACCAAATAAGAGTGACCTCGTGTGTCGATTATGAAGGCATGAGAGGTTTTTAATCTCTGAAGCAATGTACAGGGGTGCTTGCGCGACGAGGAGTCGGTGAAGTAGACATAGAGTGTGGTATTCACGCAATTTGTCCGGCCGCAGCCACCCTAGCTCGGAGTATGAAGCACTAACATGATCATATGGGCGAATGTTGCAGGTGTAACGCACACAGGCATTCATGGTTAGTTCTAGCCGTCTTTTGTTTTCACTACTCATGCCTTGTTGAATTACATCACAATAGTGGAGGTTCGGTAGAACGAGTGCTTGCACGAGCTGGCGTTTCAAGTCCTGTGGAAATATGTTCCGAAACTTTTTGAGAGCATAGCGACATCAGACGTCTTCCGGCACACTGCGACTGTATTCTCCGCCCAGTTGAGATGCTCGTCCAAAGTTACACCTAAGTTTTTAACTGTTTTCTGATATGGTATTGGAGTACCGTCGAGCAGAATAGGAGGTACCCGTTCGCGGAAATCTGAACTTATTAATTTCTGATGGGCTATTAAGATTACTTGCGTCATTTTTGCATTCAGTTTAAGCCTCAGGTTCTTCGCCCATGTCACTACTGACGACAGATCTTCATTCATCTGAGCGATTGCAGTGTTTACATCTTCAGGTCTGACGCTTAGGTAGAGCTGGAGGTCGAGGGCACATTTAAGGTCATCAGTTACTTTAATTAGAGCAGTGTTTGTGCTGTGATGTTTACGGAAGCCGGATTGAAATTTGTCATATAGGCTGAATTCATGCAAGTGTCCAGTGATTTGGTCATGGACAATATATTCAAGCGCTTTGGAAACAGCAGGCAGTATGCTAATTGGTCAGTAATCACCAAGCATTTGCGGGTTTTCGATCGTAGAGATGGGTCGAATTATGCTTCTTTTCCATGCAATGGGTATATTCCGCTCACGAGGGAAAAATTAAATAGGTCAGTAAAGTCAGGTACTAAGATATCGGCAACATTCTTAATCATGGTTATACCGATACTGTCGTTGCTTATTGCATCAGAAGAGATTCTCACTATCGCTTTTCTTGCCGTATTTGTAGTTACATGTTTTAGATGGAAGGTATCGTTGTTAGTTATCCTGTTTGGGGAATCTTGTGGACGGTAGTTATCAGCCGTGCGGGTATTCAGAGGTGCAGAGAAGAATTCGTTTAATTCGTTAGCTGACACATGAAAAGCAATTTCCGATTTTGCCTTTCCGACCCCCAAGCTACGGAGATTCTTCCATAGAGTCGTGGGCATCAGATCGCTGCATACAAGGGAGCGAACGTGCCTGATTTTAGCATTGCAAATGCATTGTTTCACTCTGTTCCGTAGCTTTCTATATTCTTCGAAACGCTCGGGTTTCGGATCTTCCTTGAAACGTCTGTGGGCAGCATCCCTATTAGTCATCATTTGACGTAATTCAGCTGTCAGCCATGGAGCAGGAGATTTTCTTACACGGATTGTGCGTACAGGTGCATGTTTGTCATAGAGGGCAGTGAGTTTATAATCAAGTTCAATAATTTTGCCGTCGATTGTAGGTTCCCTGATTATTTGATGCCATGAGATTTCTGAGCAATCGGCTGTTAGAGCGTCAAGGTCAATGCGTTTCATGTTCCTACAAGTTATGTAACGCGATTTGATCCTTGGGGGCTGCACAGAGTAGGCCAGGAATATTACATCATGTGCTGAGAGGCCAGGGGCCGACGTTTGCCCAGCGTCTCTTACTTTGTCAGTCTGTTTCGTTGCGATTACGTCTATAACAGTATGACTGTGCGCCGTACGGTGTGTAGGTTGTAATGGAAGAATGTTTATTCTCTTGCAACTAAACAGTCTTCTTAGGTTTATTGCGGAGGGAGTGTCTCTTAGGAGGTCTATGTTCAAGTCACCCATTACGATGACATGTTCGTATTGACTCTGAAGTGAATGTAATTCCGACTGAAAGGAACTCATTGAGCTTATTTTTCGCGGCTTGTACACGACGCCAGTCAAGAACTTCCGACTTTGTATATTTATTTCAATGAACATGAATTCAGCCTCTTTTTCTTCAGCAGGGTTTGACGTACATAAGACTTTCGCTTTGAGATCTGTTCGTATATACGCGCCGACCGCGCCACCTCGCTTTTTTGATCTGTCTGCCCTAAGAATTGTGTATCCTGGGAGATGAATAGATGCATAGGATATGTGTGGTTTTAACCACGTTTCGGATAAGAGGATTACGTGGTAGTCAGTTGGTTGAAGAGGAGGCTAAGTTTTTCGTAATGTGCAGGTAAAGACTGGATGTTGCAGTGAGCTGCTAAAAGCTCTGACGCATTCCGCTGAGCAGCCTGGAGTAGGGTGGCAGATTGGTTTGTCCCTTTGGTAGGCACTACCTGCCGCGAGGGGCACTGGCGGCTGCTTCCGCCAAGTGACATAACACAGGGGTGTCCGAGATTTTGCGCGCCCTGTTGGTGACTCCACGAGTGCCGAAAGAAAGGCGACTGCAAGAGATTTCCTGAGGTTGCAGGAGTATAGAAAATGGATTAGTGGTATTCGGTGCAAGGAGAATATGACCTAAATAGTGACGGCTTTGTGTCACTGTGTATCCTATGTCGTAAGAGGAGAAATGTAATTAGCGTATTTGAAACAGCTTAGGGTGGAAATAAGGGGAAAAGGTGTGATTTAAGAGGCCAATGCTGCCAGCAGAGAGAAGTAAGCTTAATAATTAATAGATTATCGTAGGAAGCTAGAATTAAATTGAAATTTACTAAAGTGATACTGGTAGTGATTTTCGTAGGAAGCTACAATTAGATTGAAATTTGCTAAAGTGATACTGATAGTGATTTTTGTTATGAACAATTTAAACTGAAGAAATGGGTGATTAATGAACTAAAGGAGAGACTAATAATTGCAATAGAACTATTACAGAATGGAAGAGAATAAACTGAGTAAATGAGAAACGTATTAGCAGTAACTAAAATTAAGTAAAGGTTAGAGCTACAGGCACAAAAAATAGTAAAAATTTAATACAGTTACAAAAACAATTAGTTGAAGGTACAAATATGGGTATAATTAAAAAGTTAATACAATTAAAAGACAGTATATCTGAGTATAGGGCTGTTACAATATGCAAATGGTGTTAAGTTTGCACTTTTGGCTCGAGTAGCTTCACTTAATACTATTCAGTTCTGTCATGTTTGTGACTATCTTCTTTCCAGCTGCTGTCTTAATGATTACTCTGCCATCCTGAGTCCACACATTCTGAAGACCGAAATGGGATATGGCACTGTTTAAAATGTTTAACCGTTCACGTGTCAGATCTTCCCTTAATGCAAGCCCTGTCCTTGCTAACTTCTTCTTCTGGGTAAAGATCTGCCTTAGTTACTTCAACGCCAAATTTTTCACGCGCAACCTGTATAAGCAGGTTGTCTGTGTCTTCTTGCTTATTTTCTGCTACTGCAAACAGTCGTAGACTATTTCGCCTTCGGTACTGTTCTAGCTCGTCTGTTGCGACAGATAGTTTCACTTCCAACTCTCGTGCCTTTTTCTCGTATTCAGACACAGCCTTATTTAGTGATGTAATTTCGGCAGTATTGGCCTCAACAGTTCACGCATTTTGGCCAATACTGCTGCCGTTACAGTATCTGATATAGTACCTGCTACCAGATCGCGAAGCGCAGCGTTTACCTCAGAGCGGACCAGCTCCGCTGTACCGGGAGCCGCGGCCACACCTTCCGGCAAGAGCGAGCCCGTCGCACCTACTGCTTCCCCGCTGCTGGACGCGCTGCTGTTGACTACTGTTTACCATTTTCTCGAAAATATTGGCGGAGCACAGAAAAAAATAGCACTACTGCATAGAACACTGTTGTTCACAAAATTTCCACTGATATTAAACAACACCACCTGCGAGAATACCTTCGAATTCAACTAAATTTCGCGAACCGAACTTAACACGTGTTACACTGCAGCCACCATGACACAAATATATAATAATAACTATAGCAATAATTATCCTAATTACAGTCAGATATTGTTATAATCATTGTAAATTCTGCCAGGAATGTTTTAAAAGCATATGGAAATACTTTGGCAATAATTATTGTTGCGGTAAGGTGTGTATAAGGAATATAATTGTCAACCAGTATCCGGAAACGAGTTTAACTAAAGGACAAAGCAATAAAGACACTGAAGATGTGGTGATTTATGAAAGGTGGGGAAACGGCCAAGATGAAGCGGTCTTATTCAGAAGCCAGCGTTAAATGAAAGCAAATTGTGAAAATATGTATACCAAAGTTTAGCTAAGGAGATGAAAAGTTAGTGTAAATGTATCAGTGTATTAATACGATTATATTCACCAATGTTTAATTAAACTGTGTTATGAATATGTAATGGGTTAAGTAAATTATGTTCTATCAAGTACTAAGGAAAACATATTATACCCAACTGTTAATGTAACAAACCAAAATAAAACCTGTGATGTATGTAATAAAAAGAAAATAAAAAGAATTCACAATTGACGCTTCTCTGAAGAGTAACGCTGATTCTGCTGGCGTGGGAGGTGTTATACCCATTAGTGAAACCAAGTCTGGATTGCACTAGTAACAACAAAACGGGGAAATGTTAAGCCGTTGTTTATAACCGAATTGATAAACTATAAAGTAGCAACAGTGATGTATGTAGTTGTGGCTAGAGAAGCCACAGACCCAGAAGTGGGCTGGCTAGCCAGGGCCAGGCTGATGGGCAGCCGTGTTGACAGCAATCTAGCAACAGTAATGTAATTTGGCACGGCGAGAGGAGCCACAGACCCGTAAGGGTGCTGGCTAGTCAGGGCCAGGCTGACGGGCAGCCATCTTGACAGCATGCTAAAAGCTATAAGAGAAAATGGCACAAGGAGGGCTCTGTGTACACTTCTGGTAACGGGACCTTGAGAGGGAGAACGAGAGATGGCATTCTGGTGGGGACAGCACTACATCACGAGAAGCCAATACGGAGCTTCGGACACAGTGTATGGCCATTTTAAGAGAAACATCTCGACCCTCTACCCAGCCTCTGAAGAACCACTGAAGAATAGTGCAGCCAGAAGGAGGCAAGTAGCCCTCGACATTGCGTCACTGCAATAGCCGGCTGGGTCGAAGGGAAAATCGGCGGCAAGACGCTCCGAGGGGGGGAAGTCGACAGAGTTAGAGAGACAGGAGTTAGCCAGAAGAGGCAGTTGATGTGCGAGGCCGTCAGGAGATACTCTGCAGTCGTCGTTAAGCAACAGCTGTTGGACTCTGATTTTAGTGTGGATCGCATCCTAAGAGTAGACGGAACGACAGTGTCATTACGCTGTCTCTGTATCAGACTTGGCCGCTCATAGGACACATCTCCGCCAGAGCTCTAGGGTTCAGTCTGTACATTTTCTAATAAACTTCAGATTGTTGAACGTTCTGGAGAGTTGCTTGATTATCTCCCAGCCTTTTGTAACCTTCGCATCATTTATAGCCACTTCTTAGTCAGGTCAAAGTTTCCCTGTCACTAACGCCAACCAGCTAATCTGTGGTTACGAACCGTGACGCCCAATCTCAGGAAATACCAGCGCTTGCCATGCGACATAATTAAGGGAAGTTCTATTTATCTTTTGGTTCAAATAATTGACTCTAAACCCTTTAATGGTGAAATGAACTTGAGAAGATTAATTCATACGTTACAACTTATGATTACATTTAATTTAGTCCTACAACAACGCAGGTCTGTCGATTCTAATAAAAAAAAAATTGTATTAGCGATTTCTTTTGCATAACTGATATGTGCTGTCTCTGTGACGGCGTTGCATTGTAGAACAGGCAAATCCTCTTTTATCATTTAATGTGTACTGTAAGAAATTTACTTCATTTGCATTACTAATGAGTAATGAGAATTGCTCTTATTTTTAATTACCACAGTGTTGAAATCATAGGGTTTCAGTGGCTGCAAATAACAAGTCGTTAGTTTAATGATATACAATATCTACACTCCCTTGTAGAGCATTTCTGTGTTGAGAATGTAAATGTGGTAGACAGTTTCTACAACCCACCGCCAAACCAAAACCCTTCACCTCTTATACCGACAACGAGCGTAAATATTTCAGTAAACCATTAATCCTCACAGGAAGATCTTTCCCTTACTGGAATCCAATTTATTTGGCCCTCAAGACGTGATTCTGTGTTTCACTGTCTGGTACAGTCTCAAGGCTACATAGTCCTACCGTTTAGGCGTCATTTTGAGACTGTGAAACTGAGCGCTACAAGCACCAAAAATGTCCTATCGTAGACTGTCCGTTAGCCAGAGAAAAAGTGAATTACCCAGTTGTTCTCTAGTTGTGACGATCAGAGCAGCTTGGATTACGATGGCAACTCGTAACTACGATCACAACCCGACAACTGACGCCTCCATGTCACTGCTAAAGTAATCTGCCATATTCTCTTGCCATGCGCCTTCAGTGATGTCTCCATCGGTCACCCGCAGCCAGGTGTTTAATTTCTTCATTTTATGTCCACTGATTACTTTTATGTGGGGTGTTGTTTGATTGAGTGTTGCGTCGCACTCGAGTAATAATTTTCTAGCAATAAAAGAAAGCGTAAACGTCGATACCGGAATTTGGGGTTTAGGAGAATTATAACCTGTAGAAGACACGTTCCTTCTCATGGCAACAGATTAATTCACTAAAATGAGGAAAGGAGAAGAATTGTTTCTGTTTCCTATCTCAAATTGAACCATGTAACTTCTTTGACACAGTAGCGAAAGCCTTAAAATTCTTGCTTCATGAAGCGATTTCTGTAATGTTTGTAAGCTCCTTCAAGAGTACAATTTTTTAATGAGATGCCATTAGGTGGCAACTTGAAAATATTACGAATATATTTTCCTTTTAGTACGATGAAGTACTGGAGCAGCCTTGGCAGATTGTATATACTTAAAGTAAGACCGACTCTTAGATTTAAAATCTGCCTACACGCAAACGACGCAAATTAAGTAGCAAACTAGGTGAATTTCTACACAAATTACATCAAAATTGTTAACGTCATGTGTGACTAAGACATATGGGACTTTAATGAACGTATTCAAATCAGCAGTAAACCGTGCTAATACTTAGTAGCTTTTGTTTACAGTGAGTCAGGTAATAAGATATAGATATCCATAATTATAATCTTATATCTTCGTATATATGATCCAGTACAGTTGTGGGACCCTCCAAGCCATTTCAATCAGACTTAGTATCTACATGTCTTAGTACAAGGAGACAACTGTGAAATGTTGTCCGGCAGTTTGTAGAGCAGTTTTCATTTCTGCTGAAAAGCCAGCTTCAATTGGTAACACGTCAGGAGTTTAGCGGGTTGCATATCTAGGTTTCTCTGGGAAATGTTGTCCGGCAGTTTGTAGAGCAGTTTTCATTTCTGCTGAACAGCCAGCTTCAATTGGTAACACGTCAGGAGTTTAGCGGGTTGCATATCTAAGTTTCTGTCAGTGCCTTTATAGTCACTTCTTAAGTCAGTAATCTTAGGATGTGTAGTATGTGTGCATAGTGTGTGTGGATACAGGATTAGCTGGCCGCAGTGCCCGAACAACTGAGTGCTGTTTTTTCTGCGGTGAGTCGTCTTCAGGCTGCTGCCTCAGAGTGCACTGATGGCGGAGAACCTGGAGCGTTGCACGAAAACCTCTGATGTTTCATGCTTCGCCAAAGTTCTCTACTGCGAAGGCAATTCCTAGAGTACCTGAAGTGGTGGATGTATCCTCATGAGAGGATGAGTGGCAGGTGGTTACCCACTTGCGTTGCTCCAAGTGGAGGGCCAGTGAGGAAGTTGGCAGTTTGACCTAGCCTATTTATTCTGTGGGTGGACCCCTGGCCGCTCGTTGAGCAGGGTCCGAGCAGGCATGCAGGGATAGGGGCTTCCAAGTCATCAGGGGCTCCAACACTTGGCGCCTTATGGAACACTTTTGGCAGACAGCGGTCAGGGCCAGAAAGGAAGCCAATGTGCACTCGGTATTTCTGCCAAAGGTCTCATCCACAATGTGGAGGAGGTCTTGCCTGCAGCTATCGAACGGGCAGGCTACAGTCATCTGAAAGATGTGGAGTACTTTGGTAACAACGGTGCCTGCCTTTAAGTTCCGATGCCATCCTCAATTCACACAGAAAGCTGGCGGAGGTGGTGAAGGCTGCTGGGGTCTTGCTCGGGGTGCAAGCGCAACTCACGATTTGGGGGTTGCTGGAGTCGACAGTTTCCTTAGACTGGGATGTCTATGGATGAATTGCAGGTGATACAGATTGACAGTCTAGGGAAATTTTTTCGAACACATTTCCGAAATCTGTCGTAGGCTGTTAGTTCTACAGCCCAGACGCGGTTGAAAAGTTATAGACCTCTTAGCTACAAACAGGCCGGACCCAATAATATACGCTGTCAGCACCGAGACGGGTATAAGAGACCATCATGTCGTCATTGCGACTTAGGTTACCAAAGTAAGTAACCCAAGAAGGCCCAGAGTGTTTTTTGTCCTAGAAAGAGCAGATAGACACTTGTCATCATCCCACTTAGACAATGAATTGATATAATTTAGTTCCAGTACGATGGACGTAGTGGAGTTGGGGAAGCGTAAAGGGGTTGTAGTCACATTCTGCTGAAATATGTTCCGAGTAAATGGATTAAGGACGGACAAGACGTACCCTAGTCTAACAGCGAAATTCGAAAAATTCTAAGCAAGCAAAGGCTGTAGCACTCTCGGTTCAAAACAGAACGCGCCAATAACAACAGGCAAAAGTTAATAGACATTCGTGCATCTGTAAAAAGATTGATGGGTGAAGCTTACAACAACTATTACCGTCATACTTTAGCAACAGATCTTGCCGAGAAACCCAAAAAACTGTGGTACTACATAAAATGCTAAGTTGGTCTAAGGATTGTACCCAGTCACTCATTGATCACACTAGAGTGACAGTAGAAAATAGCGAAAGTAAGGCCGAAGTTTTAAATTTTCCATTATGAAATAGTTTAAACAGTATAATTGTACATACAAACCGTATTTTGACCATGGCGAAGACTCCCGTATGAAGGATATTGTAATAAGCATCGGCAGTGCAGGAAAACAACTCAAAGTGTTGAAAGCAAATTAGACGCCAGGTCCTGATGGAATTCCAATTCGACTTTACAAGGAGTGCTCTACAACACTGGCCGTGCTACGTGTTAGGAGAACATCACATCTCAGAAGGCATACAGCTGTAAGCTCCATCCAGACCACGCCCAGTCCCGACCCCTATATCTAGTTAGGTGTGAGAACGTCACATTGGTTGAGCCACTCGTCTCCGTCTGTCTTCCCGGTCGGTGCCAGAGGAGTAGAGGGCCGTAGAAGGTACGTAATGCCAGTGGCTGCCTTAATCGGCGCTCTCTTAAGCGGAATTACCGTCGATCTTGTGTTGCGATTCGACATTTCTCCAATGAATCTTGAATATCAGCAGCGTGTCACAGATCATTTTACTGATGTTTTATGAAAATTGTTCAGAGATAATAGTAATTGATAAAGAGGTAATTACACACGTCTCCTCAGCCCCTTCTTGAAGAAATTTAATAATATATTATTACTAATTCACCAGATTTCAGAGAAGCAATACGTCCACGAAGAAAGTTTACTATGTAAGATTGACAGTTGCATACAGTGTGATATGAGTGAGGCAATGACTACACGTAAGGCCTCATGTGGTAACGTATACAAAAGCCTTCTCTACATGTCTTCAGAATTTTGAGAGCAATTCCGAAACCGTTAGATCCGCTTAATATCGACAACATACGTTACAATAACTCCCACATAGTATTTCGATGCTGAGGTACTTTGTCTCTCACAGTTCATGAAACTGAAGTGGATGGGGATCACGTTCTAAACTAGAAAAGATTGATTTGATTACTCGTGGCACAGTTCGAGAATTCACCGCTGTTCTAGGACTCGAGCTAAAGCAATGAGGGACCTTATCAGACATTACCACTATGCTGAAAGTAGGGCTGGTGTGGGGATGGCTACCAGGACTCCGTTGTAAGGGACGGATACAAAACGATAGTAGATTACATTGTAACGTTGTTACTTTAATTTTAGCTATGAAAGCGGTACTGATAGACAATAAAAGCGGGTTAAAAGCTGTGAGCTGTCTGGGGAAGTTAACCTTGCATTACTGAGCAACTGTTTCCCCAGGTATCTAGTCTAGGTTTGCCAAATTCTCAAAGAGACTAACATTAATTATAAATTTTTAATAGTCATGCAACAACCGGTCATACACACACACACATATATATATATATATATATATATATATATATATATATATATATATATAAAGAGAATTTAAATAAAAAGAAAGAAATCAGTTTATATTTGGAAATTTATTTTAAGATTTATCATTGAAATTACAGCATATTAACCTCGATTCATAACTAAGCTGGTGCCTTATTTAGGATTGTGAAAATGTGAGATTGTAATCTTACGGAACACATCAAATATGGAGCCAAGATTGGGAGACTGCATACAACACTGCATTCATAGAATAACACACGAAGAACGTTGAAACATATACAAGAGGAAATTAACCACAACCAACCGATTCAATTTTCACCCAAAGAAATTACGTTCGTAGCACAATCCAGTCCGTCATGTAATTACCACACACTGGTATACTAAATTCATGCTAACTCTCTGTGAAATCTTCCCAAAAAGAATAGCTGAGGGCTACTTTGATGATTACACCACATGCTTCACGTGGTCATCTTGGTTTACACAAAGCGTATAACTCCACAATAATTTTGATAGTTAAAATAAATTAGATCGAAAAGCAATTTACAAAAGAAAAACCTCGAACTGGTTACTAACGTCTTACTATTAACCTGATGGGTCAAACAGTTATATAAGCACGTGGTACTGGTCTCGCAAAGTACACCCCACGTGGGTTGAACATAAAGAAAAGTTGCTATATTGAAAAATATTGTCAAGACGAGACGTTATAATCACACAAGCATTCGCATTTAAGATTGATCTTAGTTAGAGTTACTGATCAACACGTGGTTCCACTTTACTCACAAAGTAGTGACAAAGCAACTACCGGAAAATAATCTGAACTTCACACGAGAATTACACTGCGCTGCAATTTAAGATAACATTAGATATTTTAGAGCTAAACCAGAAATAAAGGGGATTTAATTTTCAGTTAGGCTGAACTTAAGAAATCCATTGTCCTACGGACTTAGCAGACACGCGCTTAGCTGGAGATCTTACCACTTCAGACACTCGCCGCGGACAGACTGACTTGCGTTCCTACCGAGCGCACTTCCTGAGGGTGGCTAACAAATACAAACGGAAGTGGCCACAGAGGCAGCTTCCTATACCAACATGACAAGGGACAGCCAGGACCATACTAAGAATAGAAACCTCTCTGCTTTTAGAAAGCGTAGCTACCTGTTCCGACGTTGGTCCTACTGTTCTCTAGCAGACAGGCTTGTCTGCTACCCTCAAGCATGCAACTACAAATACATTTGCTCATTCATCCTCTCACACAGAAGGGAAGGGGGATGACAGTATCTTATCATACACAGTATATAAAAGAAAGCGGATGTAGGTTCCGTATGAGACTGTGTGACATGAATTACATATAAACTGTGTTTTAAAGTGTAGTAGTGTGACAGATCGTTCTTGTTTATGTGTAAAAGTAACACATTCCACTACTCAGTCTCCTCCCGGATAGTCAGAAACGCCACAGTAAATTTAGAAGGGGAATTTATGCCGTAAATGACAACAGATTTAAGAAATTAAACATGAAAGGAATCCAACAGAGACCTTTCATAACCCCAACGCTCCGGGAAAAGACTGTGCAGGGAATTTTCTGGCCATGCTAGGACATTCCCAAGCAGGCTTCTCACACCCTACTTAAACCAAAAGTGTAAAAAAAAGGCAAAATGTCACCAGCTACTTGCTAAAACACAATAATTTCAACAAATCTTTAAAATCTACTAATTTCAAACAGAAAAAAAGAACACAATCTGTGACACCTATTTAAAAGATAGTGTAGGCCGAATTCGGTCAGCAAGTAAAAACAATGGTTCCTGTGTCATTAATATGAAAACAATATCTGGTTGTTACCGTTATGGAGTTCACCAGTATTTGCTCATTGCAAGAGCCAACTGATCACAGGAAAATTTATGACTGTTTATTAACAAGCAAAATTTATGAAAACAGCAAAGGTGCCACAGCAATTAAAAAAGAACATGAAATAACATCAGTATTATAAAGCAGAACAATACAATGCACAATCCACAAAAGCAAAAAAATGATAAGAGAAAAAAACGTGTTTTACAAAGTGGTTATCGCAAAAACTTCTATAACTTGTAAAACTAATAATTTGTCGAATTAAAATAACAATGTGGCACTAATTTAATCACTCTACTATATTTCAATTAGTTAGCAAACAATGAGCACTGTGTCATTATACTGAAACTACAATATTTATGTGAGTGTTACCCTTAAGGGGTTCCTCACAATAAATATGCCCCATGCAAAGGCTAATCGATCACAGTCCAATGAGAATGAATAGCAATCTGACTGATAAACGAAGCAATGCCACTTGAATGAATTTACAAAACAAAATATCACAAATCTAGTACATCACACAAGAACAAACATTGATCAATAAAACAGTACAATAGTCAACATCTATAAAAAACACCAATAAATAAAACACCTGCAAAATACAACAGTCAAAGTCTAAAAAAAAAACAATAAATAGAACACCTGCAAAATACAAGTCAGTCTAATAAACACCAATAAATCGAACTCCTGCAAAACAAACGAGTCAGAGTTTCTCTGACAGAAACACACGTATATGCATTGGACTAAGAACCGTATAATCACTGTTCACTGGCACACTCAGTAGTTCCACTGTTCCCAGGCACAATATAGGAGGGGGGGGTTCGTCGCCACAGCTGTCAGTAGGGATTTTTGTCCATCTGTTGTGTGCAATCCCGCCGTCTCTGCCCTCTCATGAAGTTTCTCTTGGTGGCCCGTGTCACGTACATCTCGATTTGGTTCCATGTTTGTGTTGTCAAATTCGTGCGGTATCCTCAATTGACACGCCAGATTGATATTCCTGGGCAACGATGACACTTAATGGCTCTTCTTTGTGCCACCCTTAGCGACCAGAGAACATCGAACCATGATTTACTGTCGCTTGACCGTGGGCATCCGTCAGGAAATGTTGATAGGCGTTGTTGAACTCTGTCAATTTCTCTGGACAGTGCGTGTCAAAAGGCTCCACGCCCCTTTATCCCCTGTCTTCGGTCGTTTCACCGCGCCCGTCTCGCCACGGTCGCGTGCGTGTGGTGCGTTGCCAGCACATGGATTTCCGCGCGGTGGACAGCTCGCCCATCTCAGGTCATCGCCTCCAGGTAGGGTCGCACGGGGCGGCCGCCCATTAGTTCCAGGTGCAAGGGAAAATGTTTGTCGCGTTCCCTTCTTTTGTTGTCGACCGCGCTCCCGAAGTGGCCCGGTTGACAGCGTGTCCTGCTGGGAAACCCGCCAGTTTACAACTCGTCCGGCTGCTCCCGCTGTCTCGTAAGAGTTTTGCCGGTTCGCTTTCACGTTCTCAACTGCATTCACAGATATTTTTCATCATAGTTATGTGATTACACAATGTCATACACTTAGTATTGTCTTTCACAATTTTTAAGAACAAAAGTGAGACTTAATTTTTTAAATAAAAAAAATTAGATGAATCGACAATATAAAAATAAAAGTTAAATGACTTGACAATATAAAAAAATAAAAGTGAAATGACTTGACAGTATAAAAATAAAAATTAAGTCAACTGACAACATAATATTTAAATCCACATCACTAATGTGGTTCACTTACGTTTTAATAAATCAAATGCTACTTATTAATTCACTAAAATGAATAGGATTATGCCTTGTGCAAGTATAGGTCAGGGCAGCATAGGGTTCAAATGTTATTTACACACACACATGCACACCTGTTGTCTATTCTACAAACTAACTACCCATAAACATGCATTACTCAAAATTCTACTACTATCGACTACTAGTTAATCCAACAAGCTACTTCAATGCTACTTCAACAAAGTGTTTACACCACTACAACATTGTTCTAATTCGTCCTCTTCCTCACGCTCGCCGCATATATCTTGTCACATGATAAATATGGAGAAACTTTCCTTAAACATACACAGTAAAAAGCACAATGGTTATTTAGACGCCAAAACATTTAGACCAGTTGACACACCTGATAAGAGACTCGCAATTATACATTTATCATACTCATGTTTACACATAAAACAGTAAGAAAATATCATCTAAAATTACGTTATCACAAGAATTAATCACACAGATGACTCTGAGAAGGGTAAATATTTTCCTCATACAGGTTATACTACATTTTCTTACCCATTTCGTTCCTTCTTTAAGTTACCTTTCGCTTCCAAATCAGTTATTTCGCCTGGTGTGGTTATTCCGGATTCATTTCTCATGAATGGCAAAATTGTGGTCTCCCCTATTCTGTAAAACAGTTTCATCTTAACATATTGAACTTACAACAGACACAAAAGATCCGAATCCTCCTGTAGCTTAAATGACAAATGTTTTGCTTCATCCTTATTACCTTAAACCAAGCTTTCCTTCGGTCCCATAATCAAAATTATTTAATCTTCCTCTACCTTCAAGAGGGAAATTTCCTCAGTACAAATCATATAGGCTGCAGTGCATCCCGCACCAGCGAAAACAGTAAGCTGTAATGCTCACAGCATCAGCAAGACACATAAATGTCGCTTTTATAGGACAAGTATTAACGCAGAATAATTTTTCAGGCTTCGGCTCAACATCAATCAAGACTACAGAAAGGATCCATATTTCTGTTCCATTCTCCATTTGCTGAAAAACTGCTCGTATTTGACTACCACAATAATATTTCAGGGCCACGTAAATTACACAAACCACAATTCTTCTTTCACCTTGAAGGGAAGCAATATACTGACGAAATCCACAGACAGCACCTTACATACTCAGCTATAAAGAACAAAAAAGACATATATCATCAATATTAACATATCATCGCATTTTGGGAAGCCATTGGTTAAACAATCGTATTATCGCATCCTGTTTTCTAGATTCCAGATTTTTTCATTCCTTTCTCAGAGTTCTCCTATCTTAAAGTATTCATACAGCACGCATACTATAGTAAGAGATCCTCATTTATACTGACAGATATAGAATAGTAATAGATAGATAGTAGCACTGAAAGCAGAAAATCGGAAACAAGGCTACTAACAGCTGGGGACCTGGGTTTGCCAGACCCATAATACCCACAGCTCGGATATTCCCGTGAGTTTTGCATTAATTCAACACAG
The DNA here is from genome assembly GCF_023898315.1 of Schistocerca nitens. Lineage (NCBI taxonomy): Eukaryota > Metazoa > Arthropoda > Insecta > Orthoptera > Acrididae > Schistocerca > Schistocerca nitens. The sequence continues at coordinate 543,333,174 of NC_064616.1, forward strand.
ATCTTGCTTCCCTCAGGAGCGACTCGCTTCAATTGACACACAAAAAAAAACATAAACAGCATTTCACTTGTTCACAAAGAAACCTTTTATCTTCACATTTGAACCAACCTAAATCCTAATTGCAGAAGGAAAGAAAATAAATTAGAAACATCACTTCAATCAATCACATAGAAACATCTTTATCATTATTTTTACCAACATATTTTTCAAAATGCATATGTCACAAATTTAAACTAATCAATTCTTTCTCTTCACCGTCCTCTCTACTTCTCACTGTCCTTTCTACTCATTTGATATGTCGCTCATTTGTTCCGATTGGGCGTCTTCTGCGCTGATCGTTTGTCATTGCCGGTTTTGTTCATTTCCATTTGCTGGATTATGTCTAGGGTTAGCCGGCCGAATTTCAACATCATGAGGTGCTCCGCCTAAAATCCTACTCCCACCGTGTTCATTGTAGTATCGATTCTGGTTGCCGTACCTGTAGCGTTCACGATCCTGTCCACGTCCTCGATCATTTCCGTTGTTCCACCTTTGTTCGCGACTGTTACCCCAGTTTCTATACGGCCTGTCCTGATTATTGTTCCGTTCGCGTCGTGACGACCAGTCACGCCGTTGATTAGTATGACAAACCACGACTGCGATCGCGCTGCTGTGCCCCGTAATAACTTTGTGCCTGATTAGGCGGGCATTCTGCTGTATTATATTCCAACTCTTGGAGAAGTGTCTTAAACGTTTCCACATCCTCTTTGCATCGTCCCACAAGAATGACGTGGTGCAAGTGCATCGGCAATTTGGTGATGCATATCCTAATTAGTTTCGCAGGCCCGTATGGGTCGTATAGAAATTGATTTGCCTGCAGCATGTGGTCGAATAGGCGTGCTGGACTGCCGAAACCAGACTGGTTAAAATTTGGCAGCATAATTATGCCATGCTTGACCCTATCTTGTGCCGCTTCCGACCAATAGGCGGAGAGAAAGGCTTGTCGAAACTCCCGAGTGGAGTTGCAGTGACGCGCAACCGACCTCATGCGAATCGCCGGGTCGCCTTCCAAATAGCCACACATATATTCTATCTTATGTGAACTTGCCCAGTTGGGGGGAAGACAAAACTCAAATTGCTCGAGCCATGCTCGTGGATGTATTCCTTTTTGCGAATTTCGAAATATCTCAAACTTTCTCACCGTAAGGAAATGTTTGAAATCAAATCCCCGCATTTCCTCTCGGCGAGGCCCTTGAATGTTTCTATTTTTCTCATGTCTGCCCCTCAAAATACATTCTTCCCTGTCGTCAAAATCTCCCTCGTGGCCGGAGTCCCTCTCTGCACGGTTCGTACGGCTATTTTTAGTGCTATTGGCGAGTTCGGAATCACACGCCATGCGGTTTTCCAGATGCGTCACGCGTTCTTGTAATTTGCCTGTTACAGCTTGTGCTGCCTGTTCACTTCGAACTGTCCCTTCTGAAATCTAAGAAGCGAACGCAATTCTTCGGTCTCTGCGGCCGCTACCGGTGTAGCGTTGTTCTCGCTTTCCGTCACCTTCATCGTGCCTACGATGTCCGCTAATGCCGCAATCTTATCATGTATTTGTCTGTAGTCCTCCACCCCAGTCTGCTTCAATTGTTATACTTGCTGTTCGAGTGCGTGAATCGCTCGACCGTTGTCCACTACTGTGTTGCTAATGGACGCGGGACAATGCGTTTCCGCCTCCTGGACCCTGGAAAGTACCTTCTGGTGTTCGCTTTGGCATTCTTCTCTCAGCTCTTGGAAATTCCTAAGTAGCTGTTCTTCGTGCTCTTTCGATTCCGCATCGCGACCCCACTTGCTCTGTTCTAAGGCTTGCAGACGATCATCGATTTGTTCAAATGTACGGCCTAATTCTTTCACATTATCACTTTTTATTTCACTTGCCAGATTGTTTATTCTTTGTGAGATATCATCGGACACTCTCTGCATCGACTTGTCGACTTTATTTGTCTCCTGGATTAGTTTTTCGTCTATTTGTTCGCCTAGCTCGCGGATCGATTTTTCAGATGATTCTTTTTGCTCTTGGAACGATTTTTCTGATTTCTCTGCGTTTTCTTTATTTTGCTGCAATAAGGCTTTCATGAGTTCTGCCAAATCAATTTGGTTAGTATGAGACAAATTAATTTCTGGCTCTGGTGTAAGCCCGTTTGTCCGGTTTTGCATTTCGTCTGAAGTATTCCCCATTACATTTTCGGAATCGACAGACGCGTTAATATTCGAAATCAAATTATCCCCTTGCACCATGTTGCTTAAGTTGTCGGACCGCTTACTTTTAGCTTCGTTACGTGTCTGCATTAGTGCAATTTATACCCGGTACGCGACACACTAATCAAAATAAATGTGTCCCCCAAAAATTACGACACTCACACGAAAGATACCCAACCTAGTATGCACTTTTTCACAAGCAAAACCAATTTTTATCTTTGATCGAAACAGTGGAATTTACAAGCGAGAAAAAAAAACACACACACATATAAAACACACAAATATAGAAAACAAAACAAGACAAACAACACAACGCCGCTCAACAACACCGTGAATCTTTTGAAAGTCTGCTCAGAAACAACGCAGAAGTTGTTTGAGCGCTGTAGGGAAAAAAAATTAAGATTATACAACGCTCGCAATCCAACGTTTCAGAGATTCCAGAGTCTAGCGGAATCACAGAACAGGGTCGCCATGTGTAATGTTTTTGCTTTATTTTTGCTATGAAAGCGGTACTGATAGACAATAAAAGCGGGTTAAAAGCTGTGAGCTGTCTGGGGAAGTTAACCTTGCATTACTGAGCAACTGTTTCACCAGGTATCTAGTCTAGGTTTACCAAATTGTCAAACAGACTAACATTAATTATAAACTTTTAATAGTCATACAACAACCGGTAATATATATATATATATATAAAAGAGAATTTAAATAAAAAGAAAGAAATCAGTTTATATTTGGAAATTTATTTTAAGATTGATCATTGAAATTTCAGCATATTAAACTCGATTCATAACTAAGCTGGTGCCTTATTTAGGATTGTGAAAATGTGAGATTGTAATCTTACACAACACATCAAATATGGAGCCAAGATTGGGAGACTGCATACAACACTGCATTCATAGAATAACACACGAAGAACGTTGAAACATATGCAAGAGGAAATTAACCACAACCAACCGATTCAATTTTCACCCAAAGAAATTACGTTCGTAGCACAATCCAGTCCGTCATGTAATTACCGCACACTGGTATACTAAATTCATACTAACTCTCTGTGAAATCTTCCCAAAAAGAATAGCTGAGGGCTACTTTGATGATTACACCACATGCTTCACGTGGTCATCTTGGTTTACACAAAGCGTATAACTCCACAATAATTTTGATAATTAAAATAAATTGGATCGAAAAGCAATTTACAAAAGAAAAACCTCGAACTGGTTACTAACGTCTTACTATTAACCTGATGGGTCAAACAGTTATATAAGCACGTGGTACTGGTCTCGCAAAGTACACCCCACGTGGGTTGAACATAAAGAAAAGTTGCTATATTGAAAAATATTGTCAAGACAAGACGTTATAATCACACAAGCATTCGCATTTAAGATTGATCTTAGTTAGAGTTACTGATCAACACGTGGTTCCACTTTACTCACAAAGTAGTGACAAAGCAACTACCGGAAAATAATCTGAACTTCACACAAGAATTACACTGCGCTGCAATTTAAGATAACATTAGATATTTTAGAGCTAAACCTGAAATAAAGGTGATTAAATTTTCAATTAGGCTGAACTTAAGAAATCCATTGTCCTACGGGCATAGCAGGCACGCGCTTAGCCGGAGATCTTACCACTTCAGACGCTCGCCGCGGACAGACTGACCTGCGCTATTACCGAGCGTGCTTCCTGAGGGTGGCTCACAAATACAAACGGAAGTGGCCACAGGGGCAGCTTCCTATACCAACATGACAAGGGACGGCCAGGACCATACTAAGAATAGAAACCTCTCTGCTTTTAGAAAGCGTAGCTACCTGTTCCGACGTTGGTCCTACTGTTCTCTAGCAGACAGGCTTGTCTGCTACCCTCAAGCATGCAACTACAAATACATTTGCTCATTCATCCTCTCACACAGAAGGGAAGGGGGATGACAGTATCTTATCATACACAGTATATAAAAGAAAGCGGATGTAGGTTCCGTATGAGACTGTGTGACATGAATTACATATAAACTGTGTTTTAAAGTGTAGTAGTGTGACAGATCGTTCTTGTTTATGTGTAAAAGTAACACGTTCCACTACTCAATCTCCTCCCGGATAGTCAGAAACGCCACAGTAAATTTAGAAGAGGAATTTATGCCGTAAATGACAACAGATTTAAGAAATCAAACATGAAAGGAATCCAACAGAGACCTTTCAACATCACTGATAAATACAAATGAGTTGCACACTCATACTGATTGCCTTGTGGCGACAGGTAATTTTAAGAAAACTAAAACGATGTGATAAGCGACCTTGTCCTAAAGTCAAGATAGTTGTTTGACTATCGTAGAGACCCCTGTGTGGAAGACATTGTAATAAGCATCGGCAGTGTAGAGGAACAACTCAACGAGTTGGAAGCAAATATGTCGCCAGGTGCTGATGGAATTCCAATTGCCCGCATCTCGTGGTCGTGCGGTAGCGTTCTCGCTTCCCACGCCCGGGTTCCCGGGTTCGATTCCAGGCGGGGTCAGGGATTTTCTCTGCCTCGTGATGGCTGGGTGTTGTGTGCTGTCCTTAGGTTAGTTAGGTTTAAGTAGTTCTAAGTTCTAGGGGACTTATGACCACAGCAGTTGAGTCCCATAGTGCTCAGAGCCATTTTTAGGAATTCCAATTCGACTTTACAAGGAGTGCTCTACAATATTGGGGTTTCCGTTTATCGTGAAGCTCTGGTTCAACGAAAAGACCCAAGCGACAGAAAAAAGTGCAGATGACTCCTGCATATAAGAAGCATAAAAGAACAATCCCGCTAAATTACAAACCAGTATCTTTAACATCGGTTTTCTGCAGCATCCACGAATATATTTTCATTTCGACTGCAGTAAATTTCCTTCATAGGGAAAAATGTTTGTCCGCAGATCAGCTCGGTTTTAGAAAATATCGCTAGTGCGAAGCTCAGCTTGGCCTTCTCTCACATGATACCCTGCGAACCATGTATGTAGAGCAACGGCGGATTACAATTTGCTAGGATTCCGGAAAGCATTTTACGGTGTACCCCACTGAAGACTGTTTAAAAAGGTACGGGCATATAGAATAGGGCCACAAGTATGTGAGCAGTGGAACACTTTTTAAGTTATAGAACCGAGTATGTGGTCCTCGACGGCGATTGTTCTTCAGGGACAAGAGTATTATCACGAGTTCCCCACGATAGTATGAAGGAACACCAATTATTCTCTATATACGTAAATTATTTGGCGGACAAGGTGGGCAGCAATCTATGGTGGTTTGCTAATGCCGTGGTATAGCGTAAGGTGTCGAACTTGAGTGACAGTAGGAGGATATAAGACGACTTAGAGAGAATTGCTAGTTGGTGTATACGAATGGCAGCTAACACTAAGTGTAGAAAAATGTAAGTTACTGCAGACGAGTGGGAAAAACGAATCTATGATGTTCGAATATAATATTAGTAGTGTGATGCTTGTCACAATGACGACAAAATGGAATGAACTTGCAAGAACTGTAGCAGGGAAGGTGAATGGTAGACTTCAGTTTATTGGGAGCATTTTAGGAAAGTGTGTTTCATCTGTAAAGGAGACAGCACATAGTTCTCTAGTGTGCCCTATTGTTCGGTACTGTTATAGTGTTCTGGATCCACACCAGGTCAGATCAAAGGCAGGCATCCATGCAAGTCTGAGATGGGTTGCCTGATTTATTTCCTGTAGGTTCAAATAAGACGCAAGCATTACGGAGCTGTTTAGAGAACCCAGGTGTGAATCACTGTAGGAACACTGTTGAGAAAATTTAGAGATACCTCCGGCACTGACCATAGGGAGGCTTGCAGACTATGAAGGTAGATGTAGATACAGATGAGGATAAGACACTGCTATTTGTGGGGGTCGCGGCGAGAATTTGGTGACTTTTAAGGAAGACTCTGTAATATGGGAAGCAACTTGGTAATATGTGACACATATGACAAACTCGGTTTATCTCGGGAAATTTTGTGTTGGGGTAAGAAGCTCTTTTGGGGTAAGAAGCTCTTAGCTGTGAAAAGTAAAAATAATTGTAAATGTGCTTTATGAATGCCGAATCCGTAATCTTCGGCGTTTGTAGGCTGATCAGTCAAAGTCCCAATGACATTCAACCGTCGAGAAAGTGAGCTGAAGCGGAAATGGAATCACGTGTAAATTAACTTACTTGTTTTTGCACTATGGACAAAATCCATTACATACCACTCCCACCCCTCTCTACCTAACATAATTTAATACATATAACTTCCTTTGAAGTGCACTGTTAATATATTTTAGTTTCCAATACTTAATGGCGTATATCTGGTACTTAACAGCACACTCCTCGTTTTTACCGAGCATAGATACATGCAAGTTTCGGATACTTTTAATATGTATTAGTTTGCCTTCTCGCTATTAAATAGCCAAATATTAACTTTTAATTTCATAATGATAAGGAAAGCTATGAATGTGATTACAAAAACCAGATTTCCATTTGGGCCACTGCGATAAAGGTACAATTGATGTTATGCCCAGTAGTACACACATAACACAAAATAATTAATGTTTCGTATCCACTTACAATAGACGCTGGAGAATAAAACCATTTGATGATTGTAATAAGCATGCATGTTTCCCTTGAGAATATTACAGTGTTTCCTAGAACGCAGACTAACTACCGGGACGAAATAATTCCCAGCAGGTAACGCTGACCAGCACTGACATCTCTCTTCTTATCTTCTGGCGGTTATGCAACTTGGTGGACATGACGCACGTCAAGCGGTCGGGGCTGTGCTACGTAATAGGAGAACATCACATCTCAGAAGGTGTACAGCTGTAAGCTCCCCGCAGACCACACCCAGTCCCGCCCCCTATATATAGTGGGAAATGAGAATGTCTCATTGGCTCGTCCCCGTCCGTCTTCCGGTTGGTGCGAGAGGAGCTGGGGGCAGTAGGAGTAATGCCAGTGGCTGCACCAGACCACGCCCAGTCCCGCCCCCTACATATAGTGGGGAATGAGAATGTCTCATTGGTCGAGACACTCGTCTCCGTCCGTCTTCCCGGTCGGTGCCAGAGGAGCAGAGGGTCGTAGGAGGTAGGTAATGCCAGTGGCTGCCTTAATCGGCTCTCTCTTACGCGTATTTCACCTCTATCTTCCGTTGCGAAGCGAGAATTCTCCAATGAGTCTTGAATATTTGCAACGTGTCACTGATTCACTTTACTGTTGTTTTATGAAAATTGTTCAGCGATAATAACAAACAGTAGTGGACAAAATAAATACCTCTACTTTGTACACGTTTCCTCGGCCCCTTCTTGAAATGGCTCTGAGCACTATGGGACTCAACTGCTGTGGTCATCAGTCCCCTAGAACTTAGAACTAATTAAACCTAACTAACCTAAGGACATCACACACCTCCATGCCCGAGGCAGGATTCGAACCTGCGACCGTAGCAGTCGCACGGCTCCGGACTGCGCGCCTAGAACCGCGAGACCACCGTGGCCGGCCCCCATCTTGAAGAAATTTAATAATACATCATTGCTAATTCACTAGTTTTCAGAGAAGCAATATGTCCACGAAGAAAGTTAATTATGTCAAATTAACAATTATATACAGCATAATTTAAACACGCCTGAAGTAGCAACTGTTGAAAATCTTCGCGGTAAATGGTAACAGCTAGAAATTTCCAGCACAACGGTTTACTTAAATCCTTGGCTATGGTTTCCGTATATCTAAATACACTTTCACGAGAAACATAAAATACACCTGTATAACGAAACACCTCCAGTAACAACAACTTAACTACCTAACTGAGACTAAAGAAAAAACGTACAGTAATAGCTTTAAGTACCATAAAAATTACCATAGTATTACAAGCACAAAAACATTTACTCACGTACTAAAATCAAATCCTGCAGTGGAGGAGCATACAACATTCGTGCGAAATACGTCGTCAGTATTTAAAATTAAAATATCACCCCCATCTGTACAGAATATCTATGAAGAGATGGTCGATGCAACACGGCTTACTATCAGTACATAGGCTGTAAACTAGGGTGAAGAGGGTATGAAGGCACTAGAACAGACAGTTTTACCGAGAGAGGGCTCTAGTGTTGTGCGAGACACTCGCGCAAATTAAAAACCGTGATACATACTCATGCGCGTCCAAGTTTTAAGCGTTATGCTACCTCAAACCCTCTGTCTTAATAAATAAAACATACCAGAACCAATAAACGCGCTAGTTCACAGGCTAAGTACTGATAGTATGCCGCGTTTGCGTCGACCATCTCTTCATAAATATGTTGTACGGATGGAGATGATATTTTAATTTTAAATACTGACGACGCCTTTGGCACGATTGTTTTTTGCACCACCACAGCAGCATGTGAATTTAGTAAGTGACTAAAGGTTTTTGTGCCTGTAATACTTCGGTAATTTTTTATCCTACATCGTTAGTGCTCGTTTTTGCCAGCCTGTCTGACAGGGGACGTACACAAAGGACGTGCACGTGGTCGCCGATAGAGATCGGAGAGGAAACGGATTGGTTATGTGGTCTGAGGTGTCAGCTACCATACCCTAAAGCCTTTCAGCTAGGTGGGACTTCGGTAAGGAGATATCGTCCTCGGAATGTCGGAAAGACGATTTTCTCTTCCATTAAAATACGTCCGTAAGGTCCTAGCATAGTATGCTATGTTGCATGAATTAAATTCCAGTCAGAAGCAAGACTTTTTCAACGTTTGTCTATTTCTTTGCCTTTCCTCTAATTGCACTGTTGCTAACAAATGACAATTGCCTTTATTTTGTTCATTACAAAATGGATAACAACGAGATAAAATTCAATTGGTTTCAGATATATTATACCCTTGGCCCATGCAGATGTATTCATTAAGATACATTTTACACGTAATACGGTGTTGGTCCGCATAAAATTATTGGAAACGTAAATAGATTTTGTTTCATGAGCATTGATTGAGAAGTACCCCCTCAAAATTATGTTTAGTTACCACATAATTGAAGGGGAAACGTATTTCATTAACATTCTGGTATCAGTTATGTCTCTCAATGTAGGTGTTTCCTCATAGGCCGTGGGCTGGGAGTGAACGGTGACACGAGGCATGAAGACACGAAGTCGGCGGAGACCGTCGCCTTCTGTAAAAGAAACTCTCCGTATGTAAAAAGAGTGTTCAGGTGGCAACCTATTTAAGTGTTTGGAGAATGGGATTGAGTGCAACAAACCACAACGCAGCCCAAGCCAACCTGAAGCAATTCAAAACTTTATGACACTTCCTGAACCGTATCTGTGTACGGATTCTGACCAGAGGGTGAACAAAGTTATACTGTTAAGTAGCCTCATATTTGAAAATCTGTCTTGGTTTTGCAATCACTGAAATGAAGTCACATACACTCTCAACCTGAGAAGTTTCATTTCTTTTTCTCCTCATCTTCTGAATGCTTCACATTTCTTTTAGACATTGTGCATGAAACTTGCTGACAGTAAAGTGACGGATGTGTTTAACACGCTGGATTCACATATATCTACATCTACATCCATACTCCGCAAGCCACCCGACGGTACGTGGCGGAGGGTACCCTGAGTACCTCAATCGGTTCTCCCTTCTATTCCAGTCTCAAATTGTTCGTGGAAAGAAGGATTGTCGGTATGCTTCTGTGTGGGCTCTAATCTCTCTGATTTTATCCTCATGGTCTCTTCGTGAGATATACGTAGGACGGAGCAATATACTGCTTGACTCTCCGGTGAAGGTATGTTCTCGAAACTTTAACAAAGGCCCGTACCGAGGTACTGAGCGTCTCTCCTGCAGTCTTCCACTGGAGTTTATCTATCATCTCCGTAACGCTTTAGCGATTACTAAATTATCCTGTAACGAAGCGCGCTGCTCTCCGTTGGATCTTCTGTATCTCTTCTATCAACCCTATCTGGTACGGATCCCACACTGCGGAGCAGTATTCAAGCAGTGGGCGAACAAGCGTACTGTAACCTACTTCCTTTGTTTTCTGATTGCATTTACTTAGGATTCTTCCAATGAATCTCAGTCTGGCATCTGCTTTACCGACGATCAACTTTATATGATCATTCCATTTTAAATCACTCCTAATGCTTACTCCCAGATAATTTATGGAATTAAATGCTTCCAGTTGCTGACTTGCTGTTTTGTAGCTAAATGATAAGGGAACTATCTTTCTATGTAGTCGCAGCACATTACACTTGTCTACATTGAGATTCAATTGCCATTCCCTGCACCATGCGTCAATTCCCTGCAGATCCTCCTGCATTTCAGTACAATTTTCCATTGTTGCAACCTCTCGGTACACCACAGCATCATCTGCAAAAAGCCTCAGTGAACTTCCGATGTCATCCACAAGATCATTTATGTATATTGTGAATAGCAACGGTCCTATGACACTCCCCTGCGGCACACCTGAAATCACTCTTACTTCGGAAGACTTCGCTCCATTGAGAATGACACGCTGCGTTCTGTAATCTAGGAACTCTTCAATTCAATCACACAATTGGTCTGATACTCCATATGCTCTTACTTTGATCATTAAACGACTGTGGGCAACTGTATCAAACGCCTTGCGGAAGTCAAGAAACACGGCATCTACCTGTGAACCCGTGTCTATGGCCCTCTGAGTCTTGTGGACGAATAGCACGAGCTGGGTTTAACACGACCGTCTTTTTCGAAACCCATGCTGATTCCTACAGAGTAGATATCCAGTCTCCAGAAAAGTCATTATACTCGAACATAATACGTGTTCCCAAAATTCTACAACTGACCGACGTTAGAGATATAGGTCTATAGTTCTGCACATCAGTTCGACGTCCCATCTTGAAAACGGGGATGACCTGTGCCCTTTTCCAATCCTTTGGAACGCTACGCTCTTTTACAGACCTACGGTAAACCGCTGCAAGAAGGGGGCAATTTTATTCGCGTACTCAGTGTAAAATCCAACTGGTATCCCATCAGGTCCAGCGGCCTTTCCTCTTTTGAGCGATTTTAATTGTGTCTCTATCCCTTTGTCGTCTATTTCGATATCTACCATTTTGTCATCTGTGCGACAATCTAAAGAAGGAACTACAGTGTAGTCTTCCTCTGTGAAACAGCTTTCGAAAAAGATATTTAATATTTCGGCCTTTAGTCTGTCATCCTCCGTTTCAGTACCATTTTGGTCACAGAGTTTCCGGACATTTTGTTTTGATCCACCTACCGCTTTGATATAAGACCAAAATTTCTTACCATTTTCTCCCAAGTCAGTACATAGAACTTTACTTTGGAATTCATTGAACGCCTCTCGCATAGCCCTCCTCACACTACAATTCCCTTCGCGTAATTTATGTTTGTCTGCAGGGCTTTGGTTATGTTTGTGTTTGCTGTGAAGTTTCCTTTGCTCAGGCAGCAGTTTCCTAACTCGGTTGTTGTACCACAGTGGCTCTTTTCCATCTCTTACGATCTTGCTTGGCACATACTCATCTAACGCATATTATACTGGAGGATAGATTTTCAAAACATCATCAATAATTACGTTTCCTTGGTTCCTCTAGATCAGTGGTCCTCAAACTCTCTTAGACCACTACCCCTGAGTGTCAGTTCGACATTAGCTACTAAATCCCCCCCCCCCTCCCCCGCCGTCCGTTGACCGCCTCCATTTCTCACATTAGTACCAACTTAAGCACCTGACGTCACTGTCGAATGAAAGACATTTCTTGTAAAAAAAGTACACATTGAAAGTGTCTACTATGCAACAGGCAACTTTCCATAAGAAATGATAAGGCTTGGGATCAGTATATAGAGTTTTATTTTTAAAATGATGCAAAATTAATGATATCTTGTTTGTTTGTTTGCGCGCGCGCGCGCCTGTGTGTGTGTGTGTGTGTGTGTGTGTGTGTGTGTGTGTGTCTGTGTTTTACAATGAATGATGAAGGAATTCGAGATGCATCGCAAGTGTTACCCACAGCTTCTTCTCAGGTGTAAAACTTAGCTATCCACAGTGGTGTGTGTGGTCGGAGGGGGGAGGGGGGGGTTTACACTTGTTACAAAAAATACATATCCTGCATTACTTCTCTCCATTGCCTTACCTGCTTGATCTGCACACTGCAACACTATTTGAAATCAAACATGTCATAAATCACTTCTGAAATGGTAGAAATTAGAGGACTTCAGCCTGTTAATGTTTTGTGTCTCACCACAGCCACTACTAGTAATATAATAATAATAACAATTATAATAATAATAATACTAATAATACTGTGTACAGGACGGTAGCAGACCTTACGTAATTACTGCTGTCTCGTGCTGTCAGTTAAGGCTTGTCATTTATCTGTTTCGGACCGAATAATAAAGCAATTTCATGACTACTGCAGGTACTATCTACAACGTCGCTAAGACATTGTCTTCAGTTATTTAACATTCGTTACGTATATGTCCCACTTTTATTCATCAGTGACGTGCAACGTATGTGATAAGTTGGTTGACTGTGTGAGGAACCTCTGACCTCGACCGCATTCATGCGACTAATTAAGAAAAAGTAAGTATTGATAGCATATACAATCGGTGTTAGAGTCTACCAAAATCTTGATAATAGTAATGATATTTTGAAAATAATTTAGTTTCGTGACTGAAGCAGAATCGAATCGTTTAGTTTTTACCCTCAGAAAATGTCATTTTACCCCTCAGGGGTAATTACCATCAGGCTGGGAACTAATGCTGTAGATAGCTTAAAGCAATGTGGCGATGGTCTCAGTTGACAAGGGGGATTAATTGTCTCCTTTGGTTTACAACGAATGCATATTGTAGCTAATCAATCCACATAATTTTCATAATTATTCTGTAGCACCACACCTCAAATTATTCAGTTTTCTTCTGTTGCGGTTTTCGCACAGTCCATGTTTGATTACCGTACACTTCAGTGCTCCAAACGAACATACTCAGAAATTTCTTCCTCAAATTACCGCTTATGTTAAATACTGGTAGAATCTCTTGGCCAGGAATGTCATTTTAGTGAATGCTAGTCTGCTGTTTATGTCCTCCTTGAACCATCCAAAGTGGGTTATTTTGCTACCTGGGTAACAGAATTCTTCAACTTCTTCTATTTCTTGGTAATTCGGATGGCAAGTTTCGCTACTATCATTTCTGCTACTTGCAATTCCTTTCGTCTTTCTGCGATTTACTCGCAGTCCACATTCTGTAGTCAACAGACTGTTCATTCTATTCAACAGATTCTGTAATTCTTCTTCATTTTCACAGAGGATAGCCATGTCAGCAGCGAATCTTATCACTGATACACTTTCAACCAGAATTTCAATCTCACTGTAGAGAGTTCCTTTTATTTCTGTCAATCCTTCATTGATTTATAGATTGAACAATAGAGGGAGAAAAGTTACATATCAGTCCTACACCATTTTTTATCCAAACACTTAGTTCGTGGTGTTCCAGCCTCAGTGTTCCCTCTTGGTTCTTGCACACATTTTATAATTCCCATCTTTTCCTACAAATTACAGTTATTTTTCTCAGAATATCAAACATCTCGCCCTATTTTACACCGTCGAGCCCTTTTTCTAGGTCGACAAATACTATGAACATGTCTTGATTTTTCCTCAGGCTTCCATGCCTGGCTCGAAACTTCCCCCACTGCCATCCCACACTTTCTGACGTTGAGATGCACTGGAGCCACACTGCATACATATTGGCTTCATATTTCTATACAACATAGATCTCAAACGAAACAAATTTTCTTTCATACGCAATGATTTTTGGCACTCTGAAGACATAGTTTTTATTTTATTTTATTTTATTTTATTTTATTTTATTCTTTTATTTTTAATCCGGTACAAACTCAGCATACGAACAGACGCAGGCAGTATCACACATTTTGGCACTCAAGTTTACTATGTAATTCTGGGTAATTTACACTGGTGTGCAAAATGAAGCAACAAACTGCTACTTCCCCGTCATGTACCTAAATCACGTTATAACCATAAAAACTGTCGACAGCTGTCTTTACAGCTGTGTTCTGGACAGAAAATTGCATTCCGATCAACGAAAACGTCTACAGACTGTCTGCTGTGGAGGGCCATAGGAAGAATGGAAGCAGGCGAGTCGCAGACTGATGTGGCTGATGGCTTAATGTGAATCATTCTGCTGTTTCTTGGATGGGACGACAGTTTATAGAGACCGCAACCATACCGCGGAGCCGAGGACAGAGCCGGCCAC